>NW_002990115.1:3029840-3697972 GCF_000003125.1 Talaromyces stipitatus ATCC 10500 | reverse complement strand
CAGGGATAGTAATAGAGCGTACTCGGATCGTCATATGGAATCCGGAGAAGAATCAAAGACAACCCGTTCGTGATATAAGAGTATTCTAGGCCCTCTTGAATCATAACGTGATATTCTTGAGTCAACACAGAGCCAACCAGTTGTTCTGCGTTGTACTTCAGCTTTTGATTCTTATCGGTAGGTATTTTGTTCCGGTTAACGACATCCTTCCAAAACTCCATGGATCGGAGGCCCGATCGTACGTCCTCTATTCTGAGCTTATGCGGCGGCTTGTACTCGACCGTGGTCAGTAAGGTATTGGTGGTGCCGTCGACTCGATGGATACAAAACTGGTCCGGTCTCGAATATTGTGTACTTGGTGTTTCATCGTCATCTTCTGGCTCCTCTAAGGCATTCGAATGGTTGTCAAACATAATCCCGTTGCCAAGTTGGAATCTCTGTCGGGCGCCCGGTATCTTGCACAGTTCAGCTATGATATCATGGACATGGTCCTCGACTGCGAATCGCTCGTAACTCTCGAGGTCCTTTTCACTTCGCAGCTCTCGGCGGGAAAAGCGTCGACTGAGGCCGTGTAATTCAGCTAGGGGTGCGAATATCTGGAGTGCATCTTCCTCCGTAGGTTGCAGGTAAGTGTAAACCGCATTAAAAATTTCCTGCTGCTGTACTGGACAGTCCGACCAGTAGCGAAGTCGTGTTGGGCAGTATTTTCCAGTAGGTGGCGGGATCTTGCCCTTCGTGGACTTAGTTGGCGTGCCGGCTTTCAATGGACGAGAAAGTAGATCGTGACAGGCTTGGACAAACACCCTAAAGGTTGTCGGTTGGGTATGCGCTTCTGCTTGTTTTCGTAACTCTGCCTCTTTGAGGAAGAGAGCCTTGTAATCTGGTGAGCTGTTACCAGCCATAGAATCTTGGTAATGAGTTGGATGGAGTTCCAGTTCAAAGTATAGTAAGTGCGATGCTGGCATTGAGAGAAAGCCTCGAGTGGTTCGCAGATAACAACCTTGGTCGCTACACGTGACTTGTTCTGGTCTAGTGGATACTAAATAAAGAGGTACTCCACTCGGACAACCAATTATAGGAAACCAAGTTGAAGTGAAGCGGGACGATTACGGACGAATAGGGACGACTGAGGACGAACACTGGGGATGATCAAGGATGATTAGGATTAAAAATCAGAGCCCTCATAACAAGTAAGAAATAGTTCACGCACATCAATCACCAAGCGTTTTTATTCTAAAATATCTCCACTATTTAAGTATAGGTTTATCCCCAGTGTGTCATTATATCATGCTGCACATACAGTAGATGATGTTACAAGCTGTTGGCTGTATTTTCTCTATCCCAAACCCATTGAAATCTCGTCGCCGGCTCGGTTCGTACCCATTGCTCAGGTTTGAATGGTGATTGGTTAACTGTTTCTCTTTTTTCATGGTGCATATAAGAAAATCGTATTGTTGGGTCGAAACTGATCAAGATGATTGCTTTCGTTTCTGTATCAGATGTCATAGAGTAGATCACAGATCGTTCGTCGGCCTTGGCAAATACCACCTTGTTTTGGAAGGAAGTACCAAATGGATTCATCAATCCCACGTTGTTGTCTGAAGGCCAGAGTTGAGTCGAGACATGTTTCTTGTCGCTCCCCGTGCATCTGTGTGAGTTGAGTCGTAGGCGAAATCTCTTTTCAGGTGTGGCAACTAGACTGTTCGGCACAGGATCATTGATGAGGTCCAAGAACGTCCCGGAGGATGAATTGTAAAAGCTGTACATTGTGTTTGGTAAAGAGAAGTCAAGTCTTTCACAGAATTCACTTGAGTATTCTGGATGCACAAGCTTGTCACTACGGTATGCCCTCAGCTCCTCCCTCGTCGGACCAAGTAAAGGTAGATCAACTGTTTGTTCGCCATCATTGAATTCCTCGGGTCCCGGCAGTAATTCACCGTAATACGTTCGACAAGATATTTCGTCCAACCCTCGTCTCTCGTGGCGACATTCAAGGATCATGGGTCTCCCGGTACTTTCATCGACTTGTAACGACAATTCGGCGTACTTTAAAACTCCTTCATGTAGGTCATGATATCGCCTAAATAATTTTTTCGCTGTAATCCTACGGGACTTCGAGTCAGGTGCGAGACATATCCACTTGTAGAAAGAGCGATCACTTCTTAGCTCCGTTCTGGTCATGTGGTTGGAGACTCCATGTAGATTATCACCGAATATCTCAAAGCAGACGCCTTGGCTAGTATCTCCGAAGTCTCCAAAGTCATCTAAAATAGTTGGCTCCCCTATCTCGATTTCTTGAAGAAGGTCGAACTTTCGAATAGCCCAATGCCAATTATAGTGTTCGGAATAGAAGACAACAAAAAGATGAAGTCCATTGTGCCGCACGAATATCTCCTCCACCTCTGGTAGATCGGTCTTGATTTTGTAGTGCTCTTGACGTGTGTCGACAACAAGAAGCCATGAACCTCGGTTCAACTTGACCTGAAAGGCCAATATATTTGAATAATAGTATAGAAGAACCATATCATTGATGATCCATTGATTGGATGGGATGATCTGATTCAGGGCAGCATCCAAATTGATAACTTCCTCGGTTTCAGCATTTCGATAAACGCCCCGTATACGAATTTCATAATTCATGACGTATACAACGACTCCGTCCTGGTAGATGAATTCTGATGTGTCTGGCAACACCGCCACTGAATAAGGTGAGGCTTTGGCAGAAGCCTGTATTCGGTTATAGTAGCTGTTTAATGCCTCCCAGAACTTGATCTCCCCTGCGCGAGCGGTATAGGCTTCTCTTGACCACCGAGCAACCGACTAAAACGCTTGTTAGCCTCTAGAGACATAATTTTTGATCATCCAAACGTACTTCAAGGATGAATTTACCCGGCTGATTCCCACGCAATCGTCGGTACAAGTCCTTATTCACTCGGACAGTAGAAACAAAATCTGCCGGATCGAGATGTTTACACACCTCGATAAGAGTCTCCAATGGCAGAGAGCAGAGATTGGCGGCCATTATCAGGATCATTCAAGGCTGTTGTTGAGGAATAGATGTGAATTTGTGAATGCAACTATTTGATATGAGATGTGAATGTTCCGTTGATCTGCCAAAAATGCAACTTTCAGACTAAAGCCCTTATTATATGTACAAATATTCAGCGCTACGTGGCATTGAGGATGCAGGAGCTAAAGCAGGAGAGAGCCAATAAGGTAGATATAATACCTACATAAACAGAACCTAACAAGACATGCAAGTTTATTACTTCGGCCAGACTAAAAATGTGGTTAATTTTGCTATTGCATCAATGTGATCAATCTCTAGCTAACCTATTTAGGACTACATATGCGCACATCGACCTAAAACCCCTTTGTTATATTTATTGCCTCTGCTCGCTCGACTTCAGTGACGCGTTTTCGTAAATGATCAACTTCCTGGACCATTTTCTGTATCGCCGTAACGCCATGAGTGTGGTATGATAGGATTTGGGCGTTGTGTAATCTTTTCATGTCATTGATTTGGGCATTGTGTAATCTGTTCATCTCAATGATTTGGGCATTGTGTGATCTGTTCATCTCATTGATCTCGACTTCCATCTTTTTGCATCGGGTATCCGTCTGCTCCACTTGCATCTTTAACTTCACGATCCACGCTTTTATTTTCTTCAGATCAGGAGATTCTTCAGTTGGTGGAGGAGAATTGTTGTTTTCAACATGATGGTAGGTGTTTGGCTGCTTATAGTGTCAGTTTGGGGAAAGTCATTTTAAGCATATGTCATTGATACTTACTTTTTCCATGATTTTGCATATCTGAGCGCCTTGAATCTCGCTCATCGTACATCTGGTCTGCTTAGTGCTTTTATAGTCTTATATCATTGTGTTTTTTCATGATTTAGAGTCAAACAAGAGCTGATTTGTCTACACTTGGCGCTAGAAGGAGTAAACAGACTAAGAAGTACGCTTACTCTAAGCTGAAATTTATGTGTTGCACATGACGTGTTGCCTCAATCCTGCGTTAGTAATATTTAGCTCAATCTTGCTAACAACAACCGCATGAGCAAAACATGTAGGGTGGTTGCTATATTAGCATATGCATGTGGAGCTAGCTGACCTCTACCCCTGAATGTGCAGCGACATGCCTGTGAAAATGAATTCGCATGAATTACAATAGGGAAAAACTTGCTAGGCCTAGACTCCATCGGATTCTCGTCTTGATGACCTTCCAAGTCACACCGCTGGTTGTTCGAATAGTAGTCTCGATCCTGAGCCGTTCCTTGTCTATCTAATCAATGCTTGCATGACGCTAACAGGGATTGTTTTTAAACCACTTAGGAATGCTGCACGCTCAATACGAAGGTCAAGAGAACTGGATGACCAGAGCCGCTTTGGTATGACGGATGGCGGACTTCTGGTATATTACGCTGAACCTTGTCCTGTGTCGTGCCAGAGTACACTGGCACAAAATCAAAAAAAACTCATGACACAAATTTCGTTCTTGAGAATATTTCACTTTACAGTCCTTCCTTTCTTTGCCTTACTTGCTATTCCTTTAGCAATATTTTGGCTCCCTATATTCTTGATAACTCTTCCTTATCAAATTAAGGTGGCCAAAATACAGGCAACACAATGCGAGCAGAGCAGACACCGAACAGCAAAGGAGCGCAGGGAGAGACGGAAAAGGCGCCTGGGAAAAAGGAAAAGAAAGCAGCGCTAAGTTCCCCTGTAAACACAGCGTATTTTGATCCATGATCTCTTCAACTTACATATGCACAAACGCTAAATGATCTCTAGAAGCTTTCCACATTTCACCACCCAGCTCCCAGATCATGCCTGTGATGCATGTAGGAAGGAACAAATTCGCTGTCAGTTCGGTGGGAAGAGTGATTCTTGTCTACGTTGCAGTATGCTGAAGCGGAGTTGTGATTTACCGCCCCAAGGGCTGAAGGGTTGCTCAACGAAGAAGAGGATGATCGTTTGGAGTGGCTAATAGAATTGCAAACTCTCTTAGGATCGAAATGAGATCACACCCGGCTCGGTTCAATGAAAGTTTCGAGGAAGAAAACTAGAGTACAAAATATAATACATCAATCTCTTTGGCTTGGAGCTGTACATCAGAGAGAGAAAAAAAAAATAATTCGAAAGTCGTACAGGAATGCGGATGGTGTCCTTGTTAAACGAGATGGCGACCGAGCTCCTTGGCAATCATTCTTTGGATATAGATAAGGAGCATGTAAAAACATCTAGGAATCCCATAGACACGTGTAGCTCGTGCTTCAAGCCAGATACCGTTCAGACCGTGGGCCGCATGGAAGTCAATGTCGCCTTCAAGCAGAGAAAGCGGATTATACTCCAAGTCAATCTTCGCTTTGGAAACGTTCTGGACAAGTTTTTGAAAATCATTGATATGACTGATAGGCATACCATACTCCCAGGATCCATCGTTGAGCTCGACTCTGCTCCAAGTAGGGTGCTGAGGTAGCGAGAGGATATTCACCACGTCGGTGTTTCCAAGATCCGAAATGCGAATAAGTCGATAACCCAGCTGCTTAACAAGGCTAGATATGTTAGCTTATTAGTATGTCGGATAAGGTTGAAGACATACAAGTTATAATAAGCAGTATATAGCTTATCATATCTCTCTTGTGAGCTTACCGCCATTGTCATAATTCAGCTTGCTTTGTTGACAAGTGAAAATATCAACCCGACAAGGCTGGCATGCGCTTCAATTAAATGCAACCGGCATGGAGCTGCAGGGTTAGGAGTCTAGACCTGCGTAATGAAAATTGAAAAAGTAATGCTAAAGTGGAGAAGCAGCGAACAGGCACTAGGGAGTATGGGTGATACAGAAGCATTAGCGAAATCAATCGCGCAGAAATGGCATTACTAGCGCATTCAGCGATATCGCCAGACAGATTACCCCCACTGATAGCGGGTCCAATTTCGACGCCACCGGAAGGGGTTCTGGAGTCACTTACCTCATTAGGTAAAGTGTCATTCGCTGGATTGAAAGGATATCCCGCTTTGTTTGACGTATAAGTTAGGTTTCAGTTCCGGTTCGTTAGAATCGGTCGTGCGACGATACATACTAGTTATCAGTGCAAGAGCCCCCACCACTGGCGATATACACGAATTTTGAGTCGCGAAGATGAGCCAGCGTCGCACTGCGGAAGACATTCTCCAGAAATGTTTAGCGGATTTCGAGATCATCCAAGAATTTCTAGAGATCGATCACACAGCTGCAATATACCAATTTCGGGCTCCTCCCGGGGAACATCCCAGAACTGCAGCGTACAATAGCACATCGAAAAGTCATCCACTGAATCTACCCCGTCTGCTCTGTGTGAGAGATTTAGCTATTGACTACACACACGCCTGGCAAGATTCTGCGCAACCTTTACGGGCGAGAGTTTACGGTACTACCGACTCTTTTGTTGTGGCACGGGAACTTCCGGAAGGGACTACAAGAAAGGCTCTGAAGATTGGTCAAAAATGGATCGATCTAGAAAAGCAAAGCGGAGTACCTGGGATTTCATTGGTTCTCATGTCGACATGGTATATGCTCGAACATTTTTCAGATATTGAAGAGCTTGTCAATCTGCTGCGGAGTGATAAATACGAAAAGATCCGCTCTTATAGTGCCTGCATGTCGCCAAAACTTGCAACCTATCAGGGACTGTATTGCCGCCGCATATACTAGACTTCATGTGCTCCTTTCAGTACAAAATCAAGCACATCTGTGTTCAGTATATCCATTCCCACAGGGTTTGATGAATATCCCACCCAGATGATTGCCGTATCGTTCGGATCTTCAATCTCAAGGGTCACAGATCCTAGGACAAAGAGCAACTCATCCTCACGAAGAACAAGATTAGACACTGCTCCTTGCAGTGGAGATCCAGGAAGAGAAAGACGAAATGTAACTAGATCTCGTCCTGGTGCAACTTTAATAATGCTTATGGACTGGTCCCTTTTCATATGTACTCGTCCTTGTTGCGATCGAAGGAGACGCACGATTTTCAGGGATTGTCGGACAGGATATTGATCTCGAATATATGATTTAACGGTGTCGAGGAACTACGCTGTAATCAGAAAATGATAGTACAGACACAAGGGTGAACACACATCAAGACCATGTTCGATAAAGTAACCACATCTCGGTCCGCCTTTCACAGAAATTGATGCGGCTTCGCTAGGCGCGGATTGACTGAAAAGGGCGTCGATTTCATTTGCAACCCCGTCAAGTATCTCGTGACCTGGTCTGCCTAGACCCTTTCGAACTTGATAGCCGAGGACCTCCATTTCGTAGTTGTAGGCAGCTCCAGGCCCCGCTCTTGTGGAGACGTTCATAGTCGGTTGGCTTATATAATAATGTTTGCTCTGTTTGTTTACTATGACAAAGACTGGAAATGAGATAGTTACAGTTAATTACATCGCAACACAAGTTGGGTTGATGCCTACTTTATATAGTTTCAGTTAACTCAATCTGTGTTCGTTTGAATGGCAGCCCTGCAGGTTTGAATCTAGTCCTATTTGTTCCTCCGGATCCAAGTCATCGCTTGCCATTAAAAGAATCAGCTAACGAGAGATGGCACAGGTATGGACATTTACGAACATCCATTCGCCTTGATTCACTGGCCCCATTAGATTGCAGGACAGAGGATTATTTGGCATTTGCAGAAATAGCTTTTTAGTGCTTTCCCTGTCTCACTTCGGAACCGAACAATGATCGTTATCGCTCCAATTTCAAAACTCCTCATCACCAGATTCGCTATTGGTACTGTCGGCGTCTCCTTGTTGATCTTTTCGCTCGTAACATACAGCAGGTAGACGAGTCTCGGATATAGCGGCCAATAATCCTTGTAACAAATGCTCCTAGCATACGCCCTACTGCAAACGATCTGTATGATTCGTTCTGGGTTTTCAGCTCGAAGAAGTACAGGTCCGAGATCTGATTCAATCGTTTGTCCGTAACCCCTGAGTTCCCATCGAAGGAACTCTGCCGCTCTACCGTCATGATCTTTGTGATGAAAAATGAACCATTTGATGATTGGGTTTCTGTAGTTCCTGTTTTAGACCAGGGAATGAGAAGATGAATAGATGTCTATCTGTCTAGCTTGATGGGTCATCTAGCTTAAATTTATGTTGTTGTTATTTTACGGAGGAGTAGATGAAATTGGTTTAAACGCCCAATTCAGTGACATTGTGTGGAATGAATTCACATTAGTGTAAAATTCCAAGACAGATATGCATTCGTCTGCGCCATGGGGGGCATCCAGGGTGGTTCTCCTTGTAGCCCTGAATTTAGATCATAATTGCGGTGAGTAATGATAGGGACTGGGTGCTTCTTTGTATACAGATTCGTCTGAGCTCAGGGGGAATCTATTTTCATCTTCTATGTAGGCTAGTAGTGCATCATTCTGTCGAATCATATGTTGAATACAAGCCAAATTCTGTAGCAGTACATGTGGTTTTTTGATAGTCTTGTGCAATTCGTCGTCCCATCTCGTCAGCAATTCCTCATCAATATAACACTATGATCTTGTTTCATTGCCTGTCGAAGCTGCACCACGTTTTGCCGCATCATTTCCACCGAGCAATCGTCCTTTCCAGCCGCCACCAGCTGATAGCGTCTCAGAATATTGAAATAGATTTCCTTCAGCTCTGCATCACGCTCTGAAAGTATCTCATCGAGCTCTTCGTTAGATTTGCTCCAATAGATTCCCTCATCTATCACTCTTCGAGCACGCCCAGCAAAGTAGTCCTCAGTCCTCAGCCACTGGTCTCTTGTGACGATACTGGCGATCAATTCGGCTGTCGACCTACAGTTTGGGCCGTCAGAATATTAGAAATGTATGCGTATTTGGTTTACTCACATCGTAATTTTCGTTTAATTGTTTTTCAGTAATTTCAAAAAACACAGTGCTGTTGTTATCGAGTTATAAGAAATCTTTCACACATATCATCGGCAAAGTGTAGCTTTATATATTTTTCAAGTACTGATTAACGCACCACATCCTACTAGAACTAATGTCAGATTGTACCTTTTGATCCTTCTTTCATAACGGTAAAGAGAAGCAGCTAGTGTATTGAGAAATCTGTCAATGTGGAGAACTTGCAAACACGTCGTGTTCACTAGAATAGAAATTCAAGCGATTTGCTAAGTTTGGAATAGGTCTTGCAGTAGTGATGAGCAGGAAATGCAATTTCACATCTGTCATCTAGACTGGGAACGCTAGATCAAGTTAAGGCTTAGGTGAAATTGCTTTTTGTAGTGCGCCTGAGGTCACGTAAAGCGACAGCATCACCAATCAATCACGATGAAAAAAATCGCATACAATAGCGCTGGTGATAGTAGATTTCCTAATGGCATGCTCCCCATTCGTCCACAGCCTCTCATAAGATAACCGGTGCCACGACCGGCGCTGACCAGTTGCATATGCTATTTCTGCAGTATTCAAATCTGGCTCCTGATACTTGATTGAGCGTACAGTGATTTTCGGGTATTTTGAAGACGATAATAGAGTGCTGGACGTGGATGCGGGCGCTTTGACAGAACCAATGCTATCTCCTTGATCACAACCGTAGGCGGCTGCGGCATAGGTTAGGTAAAGCCTTTAGTGATGATTTCTCATCAGTGGGTGGAGCTCAAAGCCACCTAATCTATCATAGATGATGGATTATCTATATTTAATTGGTTTTTCTATTTACCAGCTCTCTGTGTGATAAAGTAAGCGTAAGCATTGATCTGATAGGTACTATACATTTCTATGGCCCCGATAGAAGCGACAATCAACTAGGCTGGAAAATTCTCCACATCGTGTCCATGGGGAAGGCGTGGAAGCTGGGGAATCCGACGTCTTGCCTCGAGATATGGAATAGACACCCAGACTTTCCATTGGTTGTGAAGAAAAGAAACTAGGATACTTTCTTTCGCACATCTCGGGATTGGCCCATGCTCCATGAGATCATAATGATCAAGGCATACCAAGGCTGTGCAAAAGACATGCATGATAGGAATCTCTTTCGTTATTCTTTGACCGGGAAAATTGATGGTGGCCATGCGGTACCCATGATAGATTGCTGTCGTCTCATTCGGGCAGAGAGTGGCGGCCTCGATGTCCGGGATTATATCTTCCTGTAAGCGGTCAGAGGACAGATACAGCAGGGAAGCCGCATTGGGATAGTAATACTAACAGGGTCACTCTCCAGCGAAGGCTTGTTTAAGGCTAAGAGCCACTGAGGCAAAGACGGGTACCTGTATGAGTACCACCAGCCCCAGAAGGATGATAAGCTTGGAAGACAGAACATATTGCTTATACAGCTCGAGTCCGAAAAAACCGCCTATGCAGTCTGGTTTGAAATAATGCGAGGTAAATGTGGGCGCTATTTGGGGGTTTCGGCTGGCTAGGTTTCTTTACACCGGTAGTGTCGTATGCTCCTCTACCCATTATCCAGGGAAGACTAGGGCTGATGTTGATTTTGCTCTGTAAACTTGAAACTGGTGGAGGAGTTGGACTGTTCCAACAAATTGCGGTAAACTTTGGACAAGGCTAGCATCTTTATAGTCACTGTGATCTGGTTCATATATACGCTCCTGTAAAGGATGTAATGGATTGATCTGGCAATCCACAGCAGATTGAATAATAATCTTAGGGGATTTTTGTTCAGTGAACGAGCTACAATGCTCAATGAATGAGATCCGACCTTATCTTGCGATTAGCCATGATCGTTTTGAATCTCCACGTGTGAAAAGCTTGGCTTCCAAGGTTTCGAACCTGACAAACCACCTAGCTTAGTATTTTAAACCGCGCGCGTTGGTTGGTGTTAGCATAGACTAATGGAAGGAGGTGGGGTGAAAGGAGAGTTGGCGGTAGTACATTACAAGAAGACCAATCTTTCAGACCCTGAATAAATAGTGCCAATTAAACTTTGGCTCTTATAAGTTCGATCTCATGATTGGTTCTCAGAGCTTTCTATCCTTGCTGTTCATCCCAACTTTGCAGTAAGGGGACCAAATTATCATCGCGACAGGGGTCGGGCTTGTACCTGGTGCTGCCAAGTCGGCTACTTGTAGGATGATCGGTAGTATTTCAGCGTTGCACCCATAACATCCACGTGCAGCGTGTTCAGAGTGAAGCTAAAACTGTAAGTGCAGAATTTGCTGAACTCTCAACTTATCATTAACAACACCTTTTCTCCAAAACACATGTGTTCGATGCTAGTCTGTAACTGTGAACACTTTAACATCATATGCCACATGATGACTCAGAATATGCTTGATCAACTTGATATGCTCTATCTTACATTATTTCAACTGGACGATATCGATGACCAACTATGTTCGACATTACAGTCTAAACTTGCCGCTCTTGGTGATCAGATTCCGATATTACAAAGGCTCGCTTCGTACTCCAAACTGGTGAAACAGGGCAGTGATCTTCCTGTTAGACGAATTAATTACAACATTAAAAAGCTTTCCGAAAGTTGCAAACCAAGGTGGAATGAGATTTTGAAGTTGAACTGTGAAGCCATTATCTTCTTCATGATAGCTTTCAATGGTCTGAGCTCCCTTCCCGACCAAGAGTTCTCCTGGCTTGCTCGAAATCTTGAGAATTATGTGGAGAAAAGAGCATTTCCCGCTCATTGGATTTTACGTGAACAAATCCGGAAAGTTGTGTCAAACACCCCCAGGAAGGATAACACAAAGGCTTTTCTTGCGAGTCAGTCCGCCATCTTGCTGTTATAGAGTTATACTAATGGACTTTAGAGTACAATGTAGAAGAAATGAAGTGGTGTGAAGACCCAGCTGCTATCGATCCCATACAATCCGTTGTTGACAACAGAGTTGATGACAAAATCTCATCCTGCAAGGGCGTGGGTGGTGTCGATGTTGAAGAGCATGGAAAAAATGCACATCCGTTACAAGATGATACCGATCTCGAACCAACTGTCCAGAAAGCAACCTCGACAACGTCATATGAATCAGATTTGAATGTGTTTTCTCATGCTCCACCACTTACAGCCTCAGCTTCCCTGCAACAAGTGATGACAACCGAGCACCATCAGCAAGACGTGGTGCAACATACGAGGAAGCATACCACAGAAAGTGTCACCCATGAAGATGAAGATAGACAAGAAAAAATAAAGTTAATTAAGCGAAGCAACGGTAAGCGATAATAACGCCATGATATGCACAAAGGATGCTGATAAAAGAACAGAAATTGACTATAAAGGATCAGCCATGCCGGCTAGTAACCTTCCACTTCTGATTCAACGCCTTCCAACAGCCATGGAAGGCAGCAAGCAATGGAAATGGGAGCGAAAATTCTTCGCAAACAACGTGATGAGACCGCGGGAAGTCGGTATAGACAGAACCGATTGCCTGAGTGTTTTTGTCCCAAAAGATCGAAATCATGATGTATCCATTACATTAGTGGTCGGATACGAAGCTGGAGTAGCGTTGATATATGATATGGGGGCACAAATTATTCGCGTGTGATTGTTGCAGTTGCTCCAATCACCGGAGCTGCAATTACAACAACACGATGTCCAGCAGGGACAATTGCAGTAATTTCGTTTTCGGGGTTGCCTTCAGCCTTGAAATATGGAGGGGTTGCATAATCGACTGTTGGATCATAAATCTCTATTGACTGGGCTTTTCCCTTAATTTTCCTTTTGTAGTCGACTTCGCGAAAGAGTATAGCGCCTTTAGTCTCGTATGTGAAGCCCTCCTCTGCAATAATCCCAAATTCTTCTGTCATCTTGGATGCTCGTGATTCGTGATCGTATACGAATAGGTCGGTAGAGTAATTGAGTGCGTGAGACTGGTCTCCAAAATCGTAGCGAGGGAGTTTGCGAGAAGTACTGAAGACAAGCAGTTAGAACGCAACACTGTCCACTGCACATGGTATAGATAAATTTGAATTCCGTAGGAGGGGCACGTAACACGTGACAAAAAATTTCGCGGCCTGATCGGGTAGAGAGACGCGAGATGGCACGTGATTGGCAAAATTGTAGATAGCGTCCAAGCACATGCCTGAGATTCAAGTTCCTCGTGGAAAGTCACCTTCTCGTGGTGAGGGACGTCAGTAAGTTGGACTGCAAGGTCTAGCTGAAGCTGAGAACTTTCCAAATCGAAACTCTGGTGAAACCTTTATTGGTTGGGATGACGCGGCGGGAGCCTTTCAAAAGAAACACGTCGGCAACTTCACAACGTCGACGACCCTTCGAACAACTGACCTGCCTACCTGCAGCCGATTTTTCTCACAGTGACTCACCTGCCCTCGGTTCGATTGCATGTCGATTCGTCAGTCCTTCGTCTGCAATCTGGTGTTGCCACCAGCGAGGCAGTCAGCTACTTCGGGCGTTAATATGAGAAGTACTCTTGGTAAATCGCTACTGTGGGAAGAGGTTCACGAAACTAATCGAGAATGGACACGTGGGGGGTCCGGTGTCTCAGAGAGATGGGTTATTACTTTTGGAGAATATACAATAACAAAAAGGAAACGTTCAGGATATAACGTATGGGCTCGAGGGGTTTTTGCAGCCGGTACAGCTCTTTCTTTCGAAATGAGACCATGACCACAATGTATCCAAAAATAGCGTATAGGTGCCCTTTAGGCTTGATGCATCCGAGCGTAATGAATCTACTACTAGACTAGTATGGAACCGGGGAGGCTTTGCTTTCAGCCACGTGTCTGTTTAAATAGCATCGAAACACTATTCAATATGAAAACATTGTTCTATTCGCAGCCTGAATATCATACTAGTCCCAAGTAGAAAATGTCCAATGATTTTATCTCGAAATATGAGACAAGAGAGGGAATAGAGAATGCAGCTAATCAAGATGACATAAAGGATAATAGCGAATCGCAAAAGACTCTACAGCGCCGCATATATGGGCTTGAGTATCCACTAAGAAATATTTCTAGAAACTCAAGAGCCGGTTGGCTGCTGAGCTGTTTCAAGAGGTATATTGGGCGCTATCAGGGCAAGTACAATTGGATGACATCTTCCACCAAATGTTTTAAGAGCCAATACATCCGTGATCCAATGGTGCGCAGGTGCTGGACAAGAGATGATTTCTCTTGCATCAATCACACACAACTACCAACTAGTTACCGTGAATTAAACTTTAAGCGCTCAAACTAATACCGGACTCCTTGTAAAAGGTGGCGGCACCTTCAAGCCAAACACCTGACCAGATCATCGTTTACTCGTCGTACTTGCAAAGAGAACGACTATAAATGCAAGTACAACTTAGATCCCCCAGAGCAGCGTCTAATCCGATGACGCTCCGATTTCGGATTTGAACCTTTTGGAGTAGATTCAAAGATTCTATTTTTTTATTAGCTAGTTATTTTCCATAGGAAAGATGAAATTTTATCACCATGAGATTGCATGGAATGGCCTACACATGATGTCGAAGTTACTTTACTTTCCCTTACTAATTAAGATCTAAATTGCAAGTATCACACCTTTATCCAGTCATGTTGAAGCAAATCAGCTGCTGACCTTCGACGATTTGGGTCAATTGACAGCATGGCCGTTAGAAAATTAAGGAAGATGGGTACTTCTGCATCGGGCATATCGTTTGGCTTCAGAAACGGCTTCGTAGTGCCGTTTATCAGCCTCTCTAGAGTGGTAGGTTTCAATTGTTGAATCCGAAGGAGATCTCCTGTGGCCAACAACAAGATTAAGGTCAAACTCAAATGAATTCAATCACCTTGAAGATCTTACCTCTTTTGTTGAAAAAATCAGCAGTGCGTTTTCCACGTTTAAGAAGCTGGGATGGAAAAGGACCAAGGACTTCTATCATTTTTGCTAAACGATCATCGTCGGCAGTCCATGACCCATTCTTTGACGGTTCACCTGAGAAAAGGACTATTCCTTGAATAAACTCTACAATCTGTTGAAACGAAGGTCAGCGATACACAATGCTAAGCGAGGCAAATACCTACCAAGCACCCCAGGCTCCATATATCCACCGAACTCTCCCAAGGAGCGCCAATCGTGACCTCAGGAGCCCGCAGTGCCGGGGATTGAATTAATTCTGAAAGATGCCTGTCTTTCCAAGACGCTATGATGTATCTTAGCATTTTGATTCAAGTTCAAAGACTAGCAGGTTGACTTACCTACGCCAAAATCAATTATCCTGATATGAGGTTCGCTTAAGTTTGAAAGTAATGGTGTCCTGATTGCTTCTCGAAGTGGCATCCCTTGAGAATCTATCCGGGGGGGAACCTCTGACAGGTATTGAGATATAGTCTCATCCGGATTTTGTAATTCCATAAGTATATTTGTTGGCTTTAAGTCTAGCGGGGGAGAAAGCCGTATGTGAGTATATGTTTTGGAAATCGGAACAATAGATTTTGTCATACCGGTATGGATGATCCCACACTCTCTGTGTAGGAAATCCAACCCCAATAGAAGCTGCCGCACGACCGATTTCACTGATGTTACGGGCATTTTTCCACCTTCATATTTGGCGCTTTGAAAACCTAGATGGTATCCCATAACGTCAAAAACAAAACATACATGTTCTCCATTGGGTCCATTGTGTTTGAACTGATCCAAAGTAGACAACACATAGTGGCGGCCTTCATGATTGCTCCTCCTTGAGACATCCGAAATTCTTGAAAGAATTTCTTGTTCGAAAATATCTTTAGCACCGCCATAACAATCAGCTCTAAGTATCTTAAGAGCAACATATTTCTTGGCCCTGTATTTCCCGTCAGCTTTACTTGCACTCTAATGAGATGACATTTTCCTTACTTGGAATCTCTAGCGAGCCAGACAGTGGAATATTGCCCATACCCAAGTTTCCTCAGTATGGTGTATCTGTCAGAAGCAAATCTGTCACCCAGAGAAACTCGGTGGAACCCGCCAGCCTTGTACAAATAATCTGACTCTTCAGCAATATGACGGGAACTCGGACGCTCCTGAGCTGTTGACAGTGAGGTAGACCCAGGGACTTTGGGAAACTTGGGTCGGAATTTCCCTAGAAATGACAATACTTTGACTTGATTCATCGTCTTGATAGAAGATGATGCTCTAATGGTAGAAAGTGTCGTAGGCGGATAACTTGAAACGTTCTCGAGTCACAGGCAATCAAATATTGCGTGTTAACACACCATACCTATTTGGGCCTGGTTCCAGGTCTCGATATATCTCGACGCATATTGGGACGCTTTGATTGGCGACGCCGCCGGGTCGATTAGCGCGGTAATTTTACCCGAAGACGTTCAGCTCAAACTTTTAGAACAAATGGCACATCATTGTACGGAGTATTATTTGTATATTGCGTAATTCCATGCTTGGAGGCTCGCTGATTGACCGTTCTCGCTCCGCAGGAATTCTAGTTTGGAAGTTGTACTTGCTTCTCAGCGCACCAAGCCCCTGGCCCCACACCATTGAAATGGTAAACTATACCAATTTTGCAATCACAAATGTTATAACCCTAACCCTAATGAAGCATGCATGGGAATGAACTAGGCTACCAACCAAAAGCGTGTGCCATTCATACATTTCGTACGAGGCTACTTCCTTCTCCTACTTTCTTGCTTGAACCAACCAGCGCCAAATTGACAAATTTGAATGGTATGTTGAATTGATGGACTTGCATAAGCGTGTGACCAGCCTACTGCGATAGCCGCCAGTCATGTAACAGTGCCTTGTGTCAGTACCTTGTGTCAGTACCTATCATTTGTGACTGCTCAGTAGGAACATCGTCTGTGCCTAAACATCGAATTATTTCAGCTAATATAAATAGTGAGGTTATCTGCTATGCAAAATCTCTTCCAGAACATCACTGACTTTTTGGTAGTTTTCACTTTGTCTCATACCCTTTGATTTTTTCTGGCACCTTGCTGTGCTGCTTCCTTGCGTATCATTCATATCAGCAATGTTTCGAACGGCACTTCTGAACTATCCACTGAAAGCCATCAGATGGTTCAGAGAAGATATATACAAGAACAGCCCCGAATTGCGCACAGAAGCCGAGACTGCCATCAAGAAATTCTACGACAATAACAAAGAAAACATGGAAAGACGAGGAGTCACAGAAGCAATTGTGAAGTGAGCATTAATTACGTGATTGTGAAAGGCCACTTAGCTCACTCATATAGGGGTGCGAAGCATAATGATCCGAGAAATCCTGATCCCAAAGGCGAACACTGGACAGTTGAACTGATCAAAGAAGATGGTGAATTTGTTACCAAAAGACACGTCTACCCTACCGAGGAAAAGTGACACTGTCTTTGACATATATTGATCGGGGATATCTTCGACTCTACAGCACAGGTGGATCTATCATAAGCATCGAGATTGGTTTTCCAAGTCGTTAGAAAGTGATGCAGCGAGCAGCGCCCAGTCAAATAGCTGCATCTCATTTTTGTCCAAGAGAGTATTATGTATGCAGTGTGAATATATGTCATCAACTTTAAATCTGTTGCGGCCGCTATTGGAGATCCAACACGATAACCATATGGAGAAAGAAGGGGCCATTGTACGTGCTAGTACCCCTTCTTAAGGTAACGTCGAATACGGTAATCAACGCGATAAGCTAATGCCCGCTAGAGGCCACTAGGTCATAAATACTGTTATAGAGCTCTCTTATTCGCTTGTTGACCTACATGCTAGATTATCTTTGGTTTAGATTTGCTTGAAAACGCTCCAAATACAGTAAGTCCTGGATAAGCGCCTAATTTCAGACAGAATTTTGGTGCTATGTCTCACGTGTGCTTAATTGTTAGCATGATTTTAAGCCAATCATATTGGATACAGGTTTCTTATACGTCACTATCCTGTGTGAAATGAATTACCAGAACTATGTCTAAGTTTGTTGTTTCACCATATTTTGATTAACCGATGGCTTTGAAGAGGGGCAACTGTGTATCATTGATCTCGAGTAGAGTGAAATGTGAATTCTCCTGACAGACGGGAGAGAAGAAGGTTAGAGGTCTACAGTCTTCCGGTCCATCTTCTGCTTCTCTGCGGAGCTCGGCGATCTTCTTCGCCCAAGCCTTGAAAGGCTTCTTGATTGATCGCATTCGACCATGTCTTCCAATGACGTTCACCGGGATGCTTTCGCTAAACTTGACGAAAGGTGGCCGGTCTGATACGTGCATCGCTGCCATGATAGCCCAAGAATCAAGCCATTCCCCAGGGCGGAACCGTAGAAATAAGTCGCCCGGTAATTTTACATTTCCAAGGATTGAGCATGTCACCTGGCTTACGCCAAAAGTGCCCCATGCCAAACGTGCTTCATGCCAAAAGTCGCTCCCTGCCAAAAGTTAGCCAAACACGCTCCATGCCAAAGTGCCCCATGCCAAAATGTTCTATGTGACTCTTATAGGCCGTTTCTGGCTTTGCTCCAAGCCAGATGTGCTCCATGCCAAACGTGCTCCATGCCAAACACACTCCATGCCAAACACACTCCATGCCAAACACACTCCATGCCAAACACACTCCATGCCAAACACACTCCATGCCAAAGTGCTCCATGCCAAAAGCCTAAAATTCCGAGCCCTTGTTTCCTCTCATATTTACAGCTGCTGAAGATATTTATTGTCGCGGCCCATGTTGTTCGATATCAGGGTTAACTCATCCTCCGTCAACGAAGTCCAGCTCGACAACAACCCCTTCAAATCAAACAGTTTATCATGGTGTACTCCTACATAGTATCTTTCCTCCCATTCTTCGGCTTGATCTATTGGATTTCGATCAACGGGCCTAGGAAGAGTAGGCAGCATGTCTCCCTCGTCGGTAGGCATGAGAGTGTTATCGCTCTCAAGAAAACGTGACATAATAACCCTCCTCATTTCCTCTTGATTGAGCATATGCTCCTTTAATTGATCTCTTTCTGGTTCTGTATCTGGTGTTGATGTCGCACAAAGCTTCCTTTCACTAGCGACACACATGTTATCTGTGACTTGATTGTTTTCATCTCGTGGAACCGTGAAAGCGGCTGCTATGAGTTCGGTTCGTTCTGAAGTGTCTTTCAGACTCTCGGGCCATTTTTGATTGAATAATGGACCCTGGCAAAATTTTGTGCAGAACTTCCCAGCTTTCTCTCCGTGCTCAGCGATGAAAATTCGAAGTTCTGTTGCATGAGCATCCAAGATGGCCTGTTTGACTCGCCCGTGGCGATTTGCTGTTAGAAGAGATTCGGCGTCCTGTATTCTTTGGAGAATATCCTTGATAACTCTGGAGTAATCTCTTATTTCAAGGCTTATTGGATCACATTGACCATCCCTGACTTCAGAAAGGCAACAAAGCTCTACGAGCCTAGGAGCGGGGGAGTCGGAGTCATTGCTTGCTGGTATGTCCATTGTTGACGGTTTATCGAATATACCAACAGTGTTCATCGTTACTGGGCTCTTGACAAACTTTAAAGACTCACCCGGCTCGGCGCCCTTGATAGCTCTTGTCAATCTTTCGAGCTTCTGGTCCGTATCGTGTATCCGTTTCATCAGTATCTCGATAAACCCTTGTTGGTCTGCGTCGGATGCTTCTATCCCTCGTTTCCTCTGCTGACTTGCGTAAACAATTACGTTTATCATAAGCAGCACGGTATTCTTCAGCCTATCCAAGCGTGTCCGAAGGATATCCAACCGTGGCCTTTTGAGAAGAATAGCAGCTTTCCGAGACAACTTCAAAAAAGGGCTCCCGGCGGTTGTAAATGCACTGGTAGACGAATCCTTGTCTATGACGGACTCGATTTCTCGAAACACCCGCCCGCATTCATCCAGAATCTCCTGTGCCGCCTTGAACGCGTTTTGCGAGTAAAGCTGAACCTGGTCATCTCGCTCCAGATCCTTGCCGAACTGCTGTAGAATAGCACATGTTAGGGATACATCCTTGGAGAGATTCTGGAGGTCGGACTCCGTTTGTTGAACTTTTTGATAGACTGTGCACAGCTTAAGAGCCACTCGTGCGCCAAGGTCAGCTATTTGTACGATGCTGCTGACAACACCGACAGCCTCGAGACCAGACATGTTGACTGCTCAGCTTTGTGTGCCGTTCCCAGAGCTATTATCTATTGTGTTTATTTCTCCGAACAAACTCAGGAAGGCTGCTTGGGTTTATAAACGAAAGTCACATAACAAGGCTGAAGTGACGTGTGCAGCTTAACTGATTGCGTACTAGCATCTCCATACGGAATAGCCTCACCGTAGTGCCTGCTAAGTGGGACATATATTGATCGCTCAAATTTAATGTACTTAGTAATTTTCGTATTCAGCCGTCGCCACATTTACCAGGGCTACTATGTAGAAGTCAGTGTGGCGCATGATCTCGCACCATGTACCTTTCACCTGCCAAGAAATCAATAGAATTTGTTGACACTCGCGACCATAGTGAAGCAATGGTGATACTTGACCTCTAAGGCAAAGATCGTCTTGTGCAAACAAGTTCTCTTTATTTTTATAGATATCCGAGTCGCTTAGATGCTTTCTTGGCGTCAAGGAAGTTTTTGTCGATTTGTATGCCATGAAACGGCACCGCTCAAACTACGACTGTGCATTGCGTAATGTTTTTGATTGAATCGAAATTTCGCGAGAATATTGGTCCAGAATTAGGTAATTCCGTTCTGACCAAGATTCTTTCTGTGGTCCTGAAGTTAAGGGCGTGGGAAGGGAAAGTACCTCGCCGTTGTTTCACCACGGCGGGTATTTCATATCGCCGGGATGTCAGTTACTCAGCAAGGCAGTCGTTTCACTTGCGCCTATCGATCCTGAAATCTTTACATAGTACAAATACGAACGGGAACACTAAGCCATTTTGAGAACTAACTTAAAAGCAGCTTAGTAGATATGACTCATACCTGTGGGTCAAGCGCTAAGTTAAGAATATTCTAGATCTGGACCGGTGGGTATTGATTATTAAATGGAAAGTTCTAGATTTAGACTGGAAGTATTTTGATAAAAGGAACTTCCCAAGCAACCACGCAGCTGCTCTATCTCATTTCATTCTCTAAGGACATCCTTATAATTGACGACATTTTTGTCAAGATGGAAAGTATTTGTAGTGGGGTTGGTAAAAGGATTCCAGTTGTCAATCAGAACCCAAATTCCAACGGTCCCACTAACACTAACGACGGCCTGCCAGCCGAGCCAAATGTTACCCCAAGAGACCCACTCCCGCACTCTAGGAATGTTACAGCGGATGGGTTGTCCAGACAGCAAACAGGGACTGCAAGACGTAAGACCCAACTGTGAGGATTGACGGTAGGATATTGAGACTTCACTAGGAGAAGACATATCAAAGATACTAAGTAAAAGCCTTACCATACTACGGTCCCAACTTCACCTGTCGGATGACGATGATTGGAAGAGATGGTTGAGGAGCCCCAATTTCAAGCCATTCTGGAACGCCCTTTGGGAGGACTGTCTGAAGAAGAACGAAAAGACATCTCGAGGTGTCGGCTTAGAGGAAACTCTAAATGTCATGCAGGCATTCAAGGAAGAGATCGTGAATCCATACACTGATACATCCGATTGGACCGAGGTTCACTATTTAGCCAGGTTCATGTACCATGCATTACGCCACAACACTAGACATCTCGATGGACTATTCAAGAACCGTGCGCTCCGACCGAGAGAAGCTGAGATCTTGATGTGGTCGGTCTTGAAGGCAATTCAACATCTTCACGCCCCATCACAGATCAACCGGCCAAGCGGGGGTAGAGCGTTATTAGACGATCATTTTAATCCAAAGGTCTCTCAGAAGAGGATCGCTCGGAATATTCCTCGTACCAAGAAGAAGCGATTGAAAAAAGATTCTGAGCAGAACCCTTTTTCCATCGGCCCTGGGGAGGAGAAATACCTAATGCTGGAAGATAGCACTAATCCTACTAACAAGACTTCTCCAAATGATACTACAGTGTTGGAGGAAGATGCTGGACAAGTTGAGAACTTATTTGGCATTGTGTCTCAGATGATGTCCGAATCATGGAAAACAATGATTAAATCGTACGGCCGGGAAGAATATCCTACTAAAAAGTCGTCCCAATTCGATCCAGCTGATCCATACTGGCAGCTAATGTTTGCGCGTACAGCCATGCAACATGCAGAAATTGATAAGGCCGGTGATGTGGTTCAACAAGGGTCGTATTGGACTGATCCTGATTTTCAAGACATCTCCAGTGATGCTATATCAGAAAGTGGTCATGAAGCAGGCGTTGAAAAGCATGAATCTCAGTGGTCCAGTGGCGATCCTCATGCTGATGTCGATGAAGTCCAAGAAGTTCGTGAGCAAGTTGAACCTGCATATGAGCCTATTGATTCCAGTAACAGGGAGACTTTTCTTGATTTCAACTGCCTTCAAGCAGACGAGGTAGCTAGTATGCGAGTTGACGAAGAGTCAGAGCATGTGCCGCCATCATATCTGATGACAGTGACGGAAGACAGTTTGAAGTCGTACCGCAATCAGTTGTTGTGGATGGACAACTCGCAATATCAGCCTCATGACTTTGATGCAGCCGTATCACAGCTGTATCTTACTGCACCAGAAGATGATGAAGTCTCCACAATTAAGGTACGCCATCGATATATGAGGAGCAATTGTTCTCTGGAACCATGGCAGGTACTTGGAGTTGCTCGTCTGTTGGAAATCAGAGAGGCAAGGCAGAACGATATTCCTTTGTCCACTGGAGCGTTTTTGGGCGACGTCATGGGTCTCGGCAAGACATACCAGGCTATAGTGTACATGTTAGAGGTGAGTATAAAGCCTTCATGAATAAAAGATTTCTGGAACCTATTTTCCAGCGACTCTAAATAATCCCATCTGCAGATCCTGAGAAGGGCGAAATGCCGGCAAAGTGCATGGCATACCAGAAACACTAATAATGCCAAGGCTACAGCACCAGTACCGACTTACCAGCCCTTTCTATTGATCGTTCCATCCGCCATTCTGATGCAATGGGCGAATGAGATCCAGAAAGTGACGGATGTTTTCGATGTCCGCATTCTCTTTGGAGACAAGAAAGCTTATAAAACCGGTACCTGGAAAAAAGCCTCCCTGATCACGGAACCTCTTACTTGTCACAGTCAGATGTTCAATGGCTCGTTCGAAAATGCAAACATTATAATCCTGACAACGTATGACACTTTCCGTTCCCGTCATGGGCCTCCCGCCGTAGAAAGATGGTTACGGAAACAAGGTAGGAAGAATCCGATGCAGTATAGCCCCTCGCTGGCTGCTGGTCCAAGCGACTACAAGCCTCCGGGCTGGCCTGGGGATCTGGGGGGCGTCTTTCACGATGTGATCCTTGATGAAGGGCATACCGTTCGCAATAAGGATAGCGGGTTATCGATCAGCATTCGCTGGTTGCAAGCCAAATTTCATCTGATCATGTCCGGTACCATTTTCTACAATAGTATTATGGACTTTGCTGGATATGTGGATCTCATTGTGGCCGAGGAGGCGAATCGGGTGTGGGACCAGCCGGACAAGATGCGGGAGTTGAATGTTGGACCTGGTGTTAATCCCTTCGCGCTGGATGATTCTCACCCTGGTGTGTTCTTACGATTCACTCGCCGGGCCCTCGATCGGTTTGTGTTTTCCAATTTGATTACAGTCGCCGTCGCCAGTGTCCGTCTAAAGATGATCATGCCGTCCATCATGGTCCGCAGAACTCTCAGTTCCGTCATCCACTTCCGTGGGAAAACGGCAGTCATTGGCGCTCGTATTCCCCCTTCACAGACCCGTATCATCAATGTTCAGTTTACTGACGTTGAGAGGAACCTTTACGACACTTTAGTGGCGCCCCATTACAAAGGATTGATTATGGAGAAGGATCACAAGATTGTGCTCAACATGGCCAAATACCGCATGCTCACGCTTCTGACCACATGGCTGGGTTTTGAATACGTGGAGAGCGTACTCACTGCTTCCAACCTCGACGACTTTCTGAGACTCTTCGCATACAACACCGTGTGTCAAAGTCTGGGGCGGACCGTGTATCATAAGCAGTATGCGAATGCGAGGACGTGGTTTGAGGCTGTAAGGAAAGAAGGAAAAAAGATCTACCCTTCGATCAATGCTATCCGAACCCTGTTACGAGGGTCTCCTAAGATGAGGGCTATGCTTCCTATCGTAATCCATAACTGTCTCGTTCGCAAGGAAAAGCAGATTATTTGGTGTAATTTTCCTGCTAATCAGATCCATGTCGCGGCAGTGCTGAAAGAGTGTGGCATCGATGCTCGGATCTTCCATGCCAAGCTCGATTATAGACAACGCGATATCCTGATTCATTCATTTACTAACACGGACGAGTGCCAGATCCTGATCATGTCTCTGGCGGTCAATGCGCTGGGCCTCAACTTGCACCCACGATGTAATATTATGCATTTTTATGATCTGCCAATAACCAAGGCTGTCATGGACCAGGCAATTGGTCGCCTTCGCCGGTTTGGCCAGCAACTGGTCGTCATTGTCTATGTTTACCAGGTCAGCAAGAGCTGGAATACGAGGCAGGCTACAGCTGCAGGTCAGAAAGCTGTCGCGAGCATGATCTGCGATCTGAATGTGGATATGTTCAAGATGGCAATCCAAAGTACGGAGAATGTGCGATTCTTTAACTGGGTTGTCCGCAACGGCCACCTGCATCGACTAGGGAATGGAGAGCAGCCGCTAGCAGAGGATATTACAGAGGACACTCAGATTCTTCAGGCCATTCAAGACTCCTTCGTTGAACAGGTTGGTCTTGCCGCCGACTCTAATGACTTATGATTGGTGAAATGGCCACCTGGGTTTGGGATGACTAAACACGCCTAAGAAATCTGATTGTTTTCAGGGCATTAGGATTAAATAAGAATCGACAAATTGACTTGTTCTAGAAAGCTCCGCCCGACAAGGCCAACCTTCGATATACAGCCAGACGAAAATGAATATAAATTCCTCAGTCTACGCAGCTGACACGAGAGAACCAAGACGGAGGGGAAAGGGGGCAAGGAACGAAGATGACTGCCGTCACGAGAAGCGTCCAAAATTGCGCATAACAACAAGCTTGTTTTTCTGCTCAATCATAGCATTCTTTTCCTCCAAAAGTTGAGAATTATTCTTAGAAACAAGCTTCAAAACTGCAACTGCAAGTTCAGGATTGCCGATAAGAATGCCATGCGCATCAACTTTTGATAAGAAATGTTGTATGTGGGCTGCAACAAGCTCTACAATATTTTCCACGCAACTTGTTTGCATGCCAAGGGATGCGGCTCCATATTTCTTGAACGATACCCGGAAATTTTTTTGATGTCGAATTTGTTTTGAGCCAATTCATTAGTTGGCTCATTGCGAGTTCTTGCAGACGTGGGATGTCGAATTTATCAGCAGCTAAGAACACTTGAAGATCATGGCGTACCATTTCGAGCTCAGAACTGCTGTTTCTATAGTAATAACTCTTGTAAGATAATTACTGCCACCACCACGAGCGCTGATTATTTTCCATATCATGTCCGCATGAAAGGTCCGGTAGCTGAGGCATTCGACGTTTTGCCTCCGGATATGGAATAGACACCCAGACTTTCCATTCTTTATGAAGAAAGGAAACTAGAATATTTTCTTTCGCACTTCTCGGGATTGGACCATGCTCTATGAGATCATAATCTTCAAGGCATACTAAGGCTGTGACAAAGAGATGCGTGATGATCTCTGTCCTTAATCTTCGACCGGGGAAATAGATGGTAACCATATGGTACCTATGGTAGACTGCTGTGGTCTCATTCGTGCTGAGCGTAGTGGCCTCGATGTCCGGGATTATATCTTCCTATGAGCGGTCAGAGGACATGTATAGCAGGAAGCTACATTGAAAAAGCAATGCTTACAAAGTCGATTTCAAGCGGAGGTTTGTTCAAGGCTAAAAGCCAGTGAGGTAGAGACGGATACCTGGACGAGTACCACCAGCCCCAGAAGGATGATAGGCATGGAAGACAGGACATATTGTTCAAGCAGCTCGAGTCGAAGGGCCCGCCTAAGCAGTCAAAATCGAAATGACGGGTGTGATGCGGGTGCTATTTTGGAGGCTTGGGCTGGCCAGGCTTCTTTACACCGGTGGTATCGTATGCTCCTCTGCCAAATTTCATGTTCAAGGACCTGGAACCGGTGAAAGAGTTGAATTGGTCTGTCGAGATGCGGTGAACCTAGGACAAGGCAGAGCCTACTTATATGTGTTGTGTTGCTGATGATTTACATATCACTTTTAGCACTGGCCGTGCTGGCTATTATCACAGAGTATGACAGTTGATATGGAATCGATCATTATCTCAACCTACTAGCTCGATGTATTCTAGTTAACGCTGTTGCTGTTTCTACTCGTCAACACCAATATGATGTGCAAGACTCCTGTTGAAGGCCAGGCTATAATTTCTTTTTCTCTAGATTTCAGAATAAACGCAGGAATGAGTGAGTGATGGTATGTACAAATGATGTGCAAGAGGCTCGAAAAGGTTCGGATAGATTATTATAGGTTCGAAAAGGTTCAGAAAGGTTAGTATGGGTTCGAAAAGGTTAAAAAGGGTTATGAACAATTATACAATTTTGGAAACGACCAGTGCTAGATGCTTATTACTATCTTAGCGCTAACGGATGCGGGCATAACTTTATTGCCATCCTGGATATGTAGACCACAACGTTTCGGTTTGGTTGAGAAGGGTTGAGAAGGGTTGGCTAGCGTTAGTTGCATATTACTGGCTTGGCGCTGGCGATGTGATATAAACATTAGCTATGACGTCAGAAGCTATCACGTGATAATCTGTTTCTACTATGGTTGACCCCGGTGATTTCCCTAGTACGGTGGGCCTTGCAGGGGTGTAGGCGGTCAGCAAAGAAACGCTTACCGCCTGCCTATATTAGTTATTACTACACCTTGAGAATCTATTTGTACGCGGCCCGGGACGCGCTCTAACTAATCAATCAACAATATGCCTACCACCCCAGAGCCTACTACAGCCCAAGAAGCTGCTCCAGCAGCAGCTTCTAGAGAAGAATCAAAGCCCTATTCTATACGGCTTAATAGGGATGACCGGATTCGCATATTAACACTACGGGACGCTGGATTCACGTATCTGGAGATCGCTACAATGCTCCATGTTACACATGACCAAGTGCAATATACGTGTCAAAGCCAACGTGCTACGCCTAAAAAGGCCCGAGGCAAGACTCCAAAGCTCTCCGAAGAAGATGTCGACCGGATTATTGAATGGATAAGCTCTTCAAAGCGTACGCGCCGTATGCCTTATTATAAGGTCGTACATGAGCTTAATCTTCCAGTTGGAGCTACGGCATTAGCCCGAGCGCTTAAAAAACGAGGATATACTCGTTGTAAAGCTCTACGGAAGCCTCCTTTATCAGATGAGCATAAACGTGTACGTCTAGCATGGGCACTTGAGCACGTTAACTGGTCAATTGAGCAATGGAATCGAATCCTTTGGACTGACGAGACATGGGTTACGTCAGGTTTCCATACAAGAATCTGGGTCACTAGAAAAGCTGGCGAAGAGCTAGATGATACGTGTTTACGTACATCCCCAGCTCGAAAACGTGGATGGATGTTTTAGGCTTCATTTCATGGTAATATTAAGGGCCCATGTCTATTTTGGGAGAAGGAATGGGGTTCCATTGGATCCGAGAGCTATTGCGAGAGGATAGTTCCTATTATTGATGGATATATACGCCTCAATCGACAGCAATCTCAATATCTTCAATTAATGCAGGATGGCGCACCGGGACACGCGAGCAAGGATACAAAAGAGGAGCTACGTATTAGGGGTATCTATCCGATATATTGACCAGCATTCTCACCGGATCTCAATCCAATTGAAGCTGTGTGGAATTGGATGAAGGATTGGATACAAGAACAATATCCAAATGATGAGCAGCTTTCTTATGATCGATTACGTGAGGTTGTACGGGCTTCTTGGGATGCTTTACCGGATCAATTTCTCAAGGATTTGATTGATTCCATGCAAGCTAGGTGTGAGGCTGTAATTGCTGCTGAAGGTGGCCATACCAAATATTAGCGTAGTAAGCAAAAATATATGAAACCAGCAGAATTGGCAGAGTTGGCAGAATTGGCAGAATTCGGTAAATTTTATTGGTAGTTGACCCCTGCACAAAAAACCGTACTAGGGAAATCACCGGGGTCAACCGGAGTATTTGTGGTGTGGATCTTCGCCCCACAAGTGTCTTGCAGGTAACCTGACAGTTGTCGACTTCGCTGTCAATTTGATCTGCTGGTCTCTAATAAGTACTCAATGTCACTTCTCCAGTGAGTTTTTTGCTATGGCTATGCTTCCCAAAGCTACTAGGATGTTTTCAACCCTCGTCGGTCGCTCCGGTCGCGAGTACGTGCGCCAAAAGTTACTTCAGCGTCATCCAACAAAATCAGGCCGGGACATTTATTTTGCACTGTAAGTCCAAGAATAACCTAGTTCAGATCCTGTCCTATCTAAACTACAGGTACTGATTAGAAGGAAAATAAGTGGTAACGGCAAGCCCTTCGTTCTGAAGCCTGTTTCTCGGTCTATCTTTGAACTCTCACAGGAGCTCAAAGACGAATTTGGCAGCAATACTCGACTACGAATCCACTTGGATGAAAATGAAAGTGAAAGTATACTTGTTTATGAGTATTTCAAGAGCGATTTGTTTTCGTTGATACAGAACTACCCGGCTATTTCAATAGACGCAAGACGAGCAATTTTGAAAGAGGTTGGGTTGGCATTGAACGACATTCATGCAAAAGATTGGATACACTTAGGTACAATTCCATTGGTATTAACTTGACTTTGTCATCTTAACTGATTTACCTCTAAACAGACGTAAAGCCTAGCAATGTTTTTCTCAACTGGCACGTGGACAAGAACGATCGATTCCACTTGGAAAAGGTGGCGTTGGGCGATATGGACTGTGCTTTGAAACTGGAAGGCCAAAAACTCCTGAATTATAGGATAGGGAACGTCATGTGGCGCAGTCCAGAAGGACAATTAGGAAAGGGCGTTGGGAAGCCGTCGGAGGTATTCTCTTTTGCACTTCTGGTGAGTTTTCCTTGGTTTAGCAACATCTATCTTGCTAATTGCGTCTTCTAGTGTCTCTATGTAATCACAGGCGCCCAATGTTTTCAGCCAGACTTCGAAAAGCTTGATATTGAACCTGAATTGGTGGTTCTATTCAAGCTGCTCTCGACCTTTGGCCCGCTGCCAGATGCGCTCGTTGACCACGTCAACGACGAGGAAGCAGGAACCCTTTTAAAGAGCCTGTGGCAAGCTATAATAGAAGGTGACCCAAGCGAGCGTTTTGAGCAATGGTCGGAAGAAAATTTTCCTAATCTTGACGACAAGGCGAAGAAATTGATACTGAGGATGACGAATCTTGATCCATCAAAGAGAGCTCCAATGTCGGAAATTGTAATGGATCCCTATTGGACATGAACTAGGTATTCTGTACGATATTAATAGGACTACGAACGAGCAGATGTAGTAAAACAGCTGGTAGATATGGGACTGTGTATGGAGTACTGTATGAGGATACCTGGAAGGAATTGTTGCTTAGCTCTAGATTATTGTGGACGTAACAGTGATTTTTTCTTTAAAATGTTGAGCTTCTCGCCCATCCGATATCGTATCGAATAGCGTGAAAGAAGCGTGCCCATATATCATTTATTAGATCCAATGCGTCGACGTCTTCACATGCAAAGAAATCCCGCCCAAGTTATGCCTGTAACCGGCCTATCCCGTTAGACCTTTCTTCCTCTTCGCAACAGTGGCATATTTGAAGAATCCAAAATTTTTATTTGTAACGGTCTGGTATAGACAGAGCAATAAGCGAAATTGCTAACTTTATTACTTAATTTCAGACCAAAACATCTCGCCATCAGATAAAGGGAGTTTCCGTCCCAAACCTAGCATTTCTCCAGTGTCCATTGTACGTAAAACAGGGTGGTAGTATGATATAAGATTCCCTAATGTCCTCCTACTCATTAAGCCTAGCACCGTAGGTTAAGGGTAAACATGCTTCGTCGAAATGTGTTCTCCATCATCGTTTTCGAAGACAGTGGTGAAGTGACTTTTGCTGTCACTCGAACTTGGATGCTCTTTTTCACTGAATTTGATGTTAATCTTTTAAGCCTCATAATACAAGAGAACGAGTAACTGACGCTAAGATAGCGGTTGTTGCGCCAGAAGGGATATCATCAGTCTTTTCTATAGCTTTGCTGAAATCATCCTGCACACTACTGGCCAAAAAGGTACGTTCCCAAGTCTCGGTCTTAGTAGCATATTTGACCTTGATATTCTTGCCATGATTAGCCACTGTTTTGATCAATTGGCTAGATATGATTTTGTTGGGAGCCATGATGGAAAGGGTCAAACAGTTGTGTATTTCGAGAAGTGCTCTTGAATTGATGGTGGGTGAAATGGTTTGAGTAAAAGCTCTTTAACTTATCTGGCGCAAGAGGAATCAATTTATAACCGATAATGGAGTAGGTAATCTTTTGAAGCAGCGTAGATGACTATCTATTGGTGTGACTGTAGGCACAGGGTATACGAGCTTGTGCATGGTGCTTGAGTTTGCTATGTATATGCCACCAAATTAGGTCTAGCCTCTCAACAATAATGTTACAGGTGTATGTGGGCTTGCCAATCAAATTGTGTACCTGACCGAGGCTTTCTACGTAGTAGACCGACACCGAAACTCAGCTACAAAAGATTCTACGATATCGTAAAAAGTCCGACATAGGGTTCGTGCCCTGAGAGGATTGCTGCAATATCGTAAATCGTTCGACAGTGCTAGCCGCCCGTGCATTAGTTAGCGACTTTTCAACAAATTGAAAATCCGCGTTACCAATCACTTGCGCCATGGCGATAGCGGCTGATGACGTCACTTGAAGGACGAGATGATTACTGCACTCAGAACGCGGGCCACGAGGAGGCCGTCTCAGGTCCATTCCAGGCCGAGTTGTGGGGGCCTGGGTTCACTGGCGCTACAGGTTCCACCGGAACTCGGGTGCTCGTACCTGGGCTAGTCCTCGGCCCAAGAATTTAGACCTAGGTCCATGCTGCACCCAGGTGCACGAGTCCGGGTCTCGTGACCTCGGCCCGCACACCTCGTTCCGTGTCACCAGGTCTCTAGCCTTAGTTTCCTGCACCCCAACTCTCTATAGCCTCAGGCCTGCGCTGGCCACAGGTGAACTCGCCTGTATCTACAGGTCACTTAGATCGGTAGCCTTGGGCCCACGCTCTCATGTATGTCGCCAAACTGGAGATGCACAATCCCCACAAATGTACAGCCCTAACAAATGTACGGTTAATTTTCACAAATGTTGAATATAGAATATCTCGGTGGATGTGTTGTTCCGATATGGAAGTGGTCAACCATGTTCATGCGTATACCACAATTAGTTCCTCTGAGCCTTAACCTAAATTGGGCTAGTGTAGATTTAATTTAAGCTTCTAGAAATAACATTGATTGCTTTGCGTAGCACCCTTATTACATGGAAAACTGAAAAACAAAACCAAGCAGCAAAAATATCAAGCCGATGTGCAAATTCGAATAAGTCTAGTGCTGGTAATCGTGTTAGTTCATGAAACAACAATGGACGACTAGGATTTCTTACTCGAGAGGTAACGGCATGGCGATATTGAATGTACATTTCGTAGGCAAACACGCCCAAGAGAACCAAGATGACCAACAGAGCGAAACTGTAAATGAGCACCAGTTCTAGATTTCGGCAAACTGCCGTCCGACGCGTGTGATTCTGCTGAGGAGCTTCTAAGTCCGGGTCGGTGTTGACTTCCGTATAAGGTGGTAAAGCAATACCATTGTCTGAGTGTAGGTTGGCAGCGTTCATATTTCGAACAGAGCTGGGAATGATATGCAATATTATATGTTGCCAAGAATAAAGTTGAAGTATCAATTGCGCGAGGTATGGACTTGCGACAGGAAGAACAAGGAAACGGAAGCATACTCTAAAATCTTGCTATATTTATAGTGCTGGGCTTCTGCGATGCAACAGCTGTGGACTGCCACTAGAGCGTAAACGAGGCGGTTTTCACTTGCATGAAATTCTGAGCATAGGCGTTGTCAGAGTGGCTGTATTAATGAATGTTGGTATCTATAGAAGTAGGATGACGGCGTATGACGGCGTTCAAGGCAGTGTAGTGTCGAATTCAGGCAACTTGTGCTAGTTGATAGGCTGCGAGCGATCTAACTCTCTCTTGTTGACCGGATGAAATGAGCCTGAAGGTGGCTATACTGATAGCTATGGAATCCGCCTGCAGCGAGGTGTGAGAGATTGTGCCTTGGGAACTGATTGTTAGTCAATTCCTACCGTATAAAAGGTCGCCCCAACCTCTGCCATGATGACTTTCATCTGTTCGCAAACAAAACTCTTGAGTCTCTACTTCATCAATCAGTATGGAAGATTGGACTTGCCTACCGCCCTTGGATGATCTCTTCTTTGATATAGCACCCCACGACTTTTCATTGTCATCTGGAAACATGAACGAAGACGGTGAACTTCTGGGACGATTTTGCGAGACACCAACGACATATACCGATCCTCCCGATGAACTGGCCGTGAGCGTCTTGGAGGAGCAGAACGTCAACGAAGACGATAATCACTCACCCAACAAGGAAGAGACCTCGCTGTCAGAAAACCTAATCAAAGAGGTCTCTCTTTCCAAGTGCTGTGGCTGGACAACATCCTGTGCTGAAGTACCGATTGGATTGAGTCCTGAAATCTGGCAGACGCATCTCCTGAATGGTCATGACGAATCCTCCCCAATTCACGATGGCCTCACCCCACGCATTGTGGTAACGGGAACACGGGCGAGCGAAGCGATTCACCCGCGCCAACCACCTCTCTATACAGAAGGGGATGATGAGAACATCGATGAGGCCGAGGTGCCTGGTGGGGAGACGGCCATCAATAAACCTTATCTCCAGAATCCAATTGTGTCACATTGCGGTGAAGGCAGGGATAGGCGATTTTTGGTATGGCAATCCGAGGAAGAATTGAGACTTCAGAAGAGCGAATGGCTCACGCTTTACTGGGAACAGCAAGATGTACTGGAAAAGGCATCTAAACTCCCAGCAAGCAGAACAAATTTTCCAAAACGGAAAAGAAACCTATGATTTGGATTTGAGTATTGAGTTTGTTGTATGCTTTTGGTCCGATCAATTTGTTAGCCTTGCTTAATTATGAATACAGATGAGCTTATATGAAACTAAGTTAACTAACTAGCGCTTTGAGTAATTGGTTCCGTCATAAGCGATGAGTCACCCAAGCAAACTGAAACACTAGACCGACTTACAGGTCAACGTTTTTTCACTTCCTGTTCCTAACCCACGATTTTTTGCTACCCATGGTTTTTTGTGGCCATGGCTTGCCTTTGATATTCGATCGAGTGTTGATGTATTTACTGACAGCGACCCCACGGTTCTACAGTACAATCTCAGGTCAACGTTTTTCATTCCCTGTTCCCAACACAACCCATGATTTCCCAAGCCATTTCATTGACTTTGACCAGCCGGGACCACCTCTCTTATTGATAATATAACGCTACAAGCTACCCATGGTATCCATGGCCATGGCTGCTAGCCCTTTGATACCCCAATGAGCATTGATGTATTTACTGACGGCAACCCCACGGTTTTACTGGTAAAATTCTTGGTTTCTCAATGAGTTGCAAGCCCCTATACTCTAGTCCCTCATGGGCGCCAGACCTTTCATTGGTACGGTGGCGACTATCATTCCCCTGCGAAATAGCAATCCGCGTGGGACACCATGAGTTTACTATCGCTATTGTCCCCTGCGGGGTTCAAGCCCCTATGAGGTGGCCAAACCATGGCAGCCCCCGCGGGCTTCCACCGCACAGGGGGTGGTAAATCCTATGGGTTGCCAAGGTTATTTTATCGCTCGCGGGTTACTTCCCCCCGCGGGATTCAAGCCCCTATGAGGTGGTCAAACCATGGCAGCCCCCGCGGGCTTCCACCGCACAGGGGGTGGTAAATCCTATGGGTTGCCACGGTTGTTTTATCGCTCGCGGATTGCTCCCCCCCGCGGGATTCAAGCCCCTATGAGGTGGTCAAACCATGGCAGCCCCCGCGGGCTTCCACCGCACAGGGGATGGTAAATCTTATGGGTTGCCACGGTTGTTTTATCGCTCGCGGGTTGCTCCCCCCTGCGGGCTTCAATCCCCTGTACACTCTCGTCTCATGAGGGGCAGTGCAGCTACAACGGTTTGTCCATTGCACGCGGGCTGACATCTCATATGGGCTCCGGTGTGCGGTAACACGCCGATTCAGCCAATTGTCATCTATTGGTAACGTCAATCAAGCCTCAAATACTTCTAGCCAGATTCTTATCGCTATTCCAGCTGATTGTAAAACTGGTGCGCGCTTTTGTTCATTGCCATTGCCACTATATACATGTTAAAGATAGTCAAACCTCAAGTGTCATGTCCGGTCGGCATAAACTCTGCTCTCCCGTCAATATTCAAGTGTCATCTCCTGGGTTCCGGCATAGACTTTGCTCTCCCACATCATTTCTGCCCACACTTTCACTGCCTCTGGACTCATGGCGTCCTTATCTTCGGCATATTCATCCAGCCAGTCACCGAGATCATCCAGGAGATCAAAATCGTCGTCCGTCGTGAGAATGAAAGAGTCTCCTTTCCGGTATGCGAATTTGAAATCTTCTTTGATGAAGCAATACACCGGTCGTTTTCCATTTCCGCCTCGATCTGTGTACCAAAAGCCAACGATTACGCCATCATTGATGAATATAGGAGCCGAATGCAGCTTAATATCCGGATGATCTTCGTCGAAACTAAGATCTGGCCCCAGAAAACTTTCTGGCTCTATTGACGGGAGTGGTGTGTCTGGATCGATGTATCGCATCTTTTTTGCGACTTGCTGATCTGAACAACTTAAATTCGGCTCCTGTTTGCGTTTCAAGGGTGAGCGTCGACACGACTCGGAACTAGGCCGTTGAGTTGACAATTGATAGGCTTCCATGTTTTCTGAAATACCACAGCACTTGCAGCAGCACTTCTTGATAGATTTGGTGGATAGTTCACGAACTTCTCGTGGTGAATCTCGGTACGATACCTGATGTCACTGGGTTTCGATGATGGGGGATGGGAAAGAAAGCAGACCAAGAGTGAGAGTGCGGACGGAGGCCTTTATATACTCAGACCACCAACTAGTCTGACATCCTAAGAGGTCGAAAACCAAACCGTGTCTGCGATACTACCACTAATCATGACTAGACGGAGGCACACGGCGAGGCAGACCGGATGGAAGTGGCTTGCTAGCAGGCTCTCTCAGTACACTTGAGCATGGGGGCTGCTCGTTCAAGAATTCGAGGACCACTTGGAAGCAAATTCTGCCTATCCAAGGCACATGCAGGACTGTACATGCCCAATCATTGATGCCGGAATCAGCCACAATGGTATCCAAAAAGAAGTCGGGTTGCTCCTGGATTACGAATCCTGCATGAAGTGAGCTTTCCAGCAGTGTCCTCTTGAAGAACTCCACCTTAGAGTCTTCCTCTCGTCCGATGAAACTCTCTATTAGATATACACAGTATGAGGAATTGACACTAGCGCCTGAGATGATGGTTGTCCAACTATCCTTCATTCACCGTGAGTATTTTCCGCTTCAGGATAGCTAGTGCCGACTGCGAAACGAAGAGTTGGTGCTATTGGCAGCGCTACGCATGATACAACCCCATGCTCGATTGGGACAAGCGGAAGCTCTACTAGTCAATGGTAAATGCTCTATTTTAGGGTCATACTATGCTGTGATTCAGCATGGTTGGTGGTCACCTTTCACACCTGATTGGACTTACGAGGCCAGGTTTTGCATAATAGGCTGGTCATCTCCACTCGACTTTCATGCACTGGATTGCCGTGAATTATGAGAGTCGGATCGCTCAGCCCCCTGAAAGGGATCAAACAGGTATAAAGAGTGCCGACTTCCCACCGTAAGGTCAGTCTGTCATCCTGAAATTCTTTCACCAACACCTAACACATCTATCGAAATGGAGACACAGCAACCACAGCAACCACCTACACCAGCCCAGATTGATAACTGGCATGCCCTAGGTTTCATATATGGAGTAGAAGAAGGAATAGCGACAGAAGCTCCCACCGATATATTACTCGAATCTCCTGCATCCCCTCCATCCACCATTCCCTTTGATGAGGATTCACCTCCGCGGCAGTTACCTAGCGAACGAGTGCTGTCGGGTGAAGAGGTTTGCGAAGCAGCAGGTTCCCCTTCACCAGTCATCGAAATCAGTGACGATGAGGAGAATCATCATACACGCCCACGACGTCGACGTAGGGGTCGCCCTGATTATGCTTATCGAGATTACCAAGATACAATGGAGCATGCAATTTCGGCACCGACCGTCGGCAAACGGAAAAGAGAAGATTCCAATGTGGTAGATTTTCAATCTAGAATTGTAAGTAGTTCCTGGCTCTTTTTTTAGACCTGGCTAACAATCAATAGAAGCGATTTGTGAAGGAGGTCACGGAACCATATGAGGCCTTGGAACAGGAGAACAAACGATTGAACCAAGAGAGTCACCAATTGAAGAAGGGCAAGGAACAGTTGCAGAAGGACAAGGAACAGTTGCAGAAGGACAAGGAACAGTTGCAGAAGGACAAGGAACAGTTGCAGAAGGACAAGGAACAGTTGCAGAAGGACAAGAAACAGTTGCAGCTTCAGATCCAATACTTACGGCGACAGATTGATGAACAGATGCGGCGCAATATTTTGAAGTGTGCTCTATGTCATCGAACGTTCAACGAAAGCTGGAAATTTCTAGGATGTGGCCACACTCTATGTCAGACTTGTCTGGAGGATATCGAGTCCAAGGGTTTGGGGTTCGGATATCCTTGCCCTTATCCTGAGTGCAAGAAGCCGATTCGATTTTGTTTAGACTTTTATCCAAATGTCGTGGAAGCATAGTTCTAACCAAAGACTACTGAGATGATAGCACTGCTTACTTTTGCTGTATACGAGTCAACCTGTGAAGTTTTCTATGCCTGTTTTCTCCAGCGCCACCGCTTGTCAATATGTGGTTGTCCGCTCACCGAGCAACTGTTCTGAAAGTAATACAACTTTTTTTTGGTTCTTTTGGGATTAGTAGGGACTGACAGAAGTCGCATGCTTAGTCCCACTTCACGAAGCCGGATGTGGGATGCTGCCGCGGATGATTATGCTGTCAAGCGGTGCGGAAATATACCCACCCATCTGTAAGTGCCCATCTCGCACAAAATCAGCTAAATTGTAATGTGAGAGAGTATTGGCTGAACACATCAATGCTAAGCGCTGAGCAGTATTATACTAACCAATGCTGAGTCGATCCTATGCTCACAGACTGACTCCCGGCGGGTCTTGTTCAAATTTGTACCGAGTTACAGTATTCTGATTGGCCGTCCCATTGATACTTTAGCCAATCATTCTGTGCATAGACGTTACCAACTTACGGGCCAACCTGGGTTAGGTTAAAGAAAGCGCTTGCTTAGATGATGTTTTGTTGTCCCACTTCTGAAACGCAGAGTTCTTTGTTACTCTTAGATAGCATTCACAGAGATTTATTCTACCACTTGAGTATCGACATGTTCTTGAATTAGATGAATGTGGAAGATTGTTGACCACGTTTTGTTTATCATCATAATGGCCGCTACTCTCATTCGTAATACACCAAATCCCCTCCTTCTCCCAGAGATTGTGGAATATGTCATCGACAACATTTGTATGGGCGACCTGGTGAGTTGTGCCTGTGTGAACAGCCTGTGGAATGTGATAGCCTTGAAAAAGCTCTATAAAGGCTCTTTGAATGACATGCTGAACGTCTCCTTCGACCGCAAGGTAGCGGCCTTGTTAGTCTCACAATTCCCTTTGAGATCGACGAGGATTGGTCACTTATTTCTGACCTTCTTCTCTCACCTACTATTGAATATTTGGCTGTTGATAATTTCTATTGTGAGCTTTTGATGGCTAGTTCTAATAAGTCTGCGGAACCGATTACTCCTGCTGTAAGTTCTGTCCGTCTGAAAAAGGAGCTGCCATTGAAGATATCTTGACTGACTATTGCAGGATAAGTTCTCAAAGCTCAAAGCGCTCACAATATATAGATCTGAGAGCAGTCGAGATAACAAGCTGCTTTTCCATTTGATCCGAAGCTGCAATTTGCATTTTTTCCATTTCGAGGAGAGAAGCAGAGATCAGATGACTCCAATTGAGATAGCTGAGCTTTTAATCAGTCTTCAACGCCAACAGAATCTCAAGGCTTTAGTGCTGATCATTCCCGGTTCGTCATGCTCAGCAGCCATCAGGATGGCCAGACGGAAACAGAGCAAGCTATGGCCGAATCTGAAGGCGTTGTATCTTGGGATGGGAGATGAACACTGGCTGGAACAAATTCCAGATTTCAAGGAGCTTCAAATTCTCAGTATTCAAGAGTTTATATCTGGTCCACGAATCATCAACAGTGACGTTATATCAAAAATTGGAAAATGCCAGGAACTACGGGTTATCGACGTCTATTTCCGGGAATGCAATGACATAGAAGCGCTTCTCGATATCGCGCATGGATGCCCGCTCTTACAAATGCTCCGCGTTCTGCACAGGCGTCTTGGGGGCCCATTAGATCCAATGAACACCAAATTTTCTGACCTTTTGTGCGCCTTACCGCACCTGGAATTCCTTGAACTTGATTTGAAGTTTCAGATAAATGGTGCACACATTCAAGATCTCGCGGTCCACTGTCCAAGACTCACCGTGCTTAGACTGCGTGAGACCTGGTTGTGTCTCTCCATTGCGCAGATGCGTACGGTTGATACGCTTCGGCAGCTAGAACTTGTGCAGTCCAAAGAGGTACTTTTTGAGAATCCACAACGTTTAATGGAACCGCACATATTCTCTACCCTTGTAGCAGAGTGGCGCAGGATATTTCCAAAGCTCCGGGAGATGCCTTGTCACGCCGACATATACGGTCTTGACATGAAAAGAGGTGATTTGGAGGAGATATCAGAAAGGGACGTTGTCAGCTTGAGCAGTTATGAGGAGATTCCTCTTAGTGTTTTAGAGGATACAGAGGAATATCATTCAAGTGAGACAACAGAAAGTGATATGATTACTTTGTCTAGTGAGGAAGAGATCTCTTCAGATGAGTCTGAAGATGCAGAAGAAGAAGAAGAAGAAGAGGAGGAGGAGGAGGAAGAAGAAGCGGTCTTTCCTGGTGAGCAGGAGCTCAACTACAATTACTTCGGGTCAGACTGGGTCTTTTTACGAATAAGACTATGGAGGGAACTTCGATACGGACCAAGTCAGACGGCTTATGACAGATTCGCCAGTATTTGGAGGACAAATCTTGAAATCGAGAAGATCGGCTGGCCGGTGATGCCTCTAGAAGCGTACTCGGACCCAGAGAGCTATTGAATAATATTGCAAATATCATATGGCCAGATAGATGTCGTGCACAGGATGCGTAGCACCCAACAAAGCCCGGGACTATGAGTAATCTTGTCGTCAGTGCAATTACCTCTGGGTTGTGACGGCTGCTACCCTGATTCAGTATCATCATGGCGGGACAGACGCATTGCTTTGTATTGCGGGAAAACGGCAGGGAAAAGGTGATTAAGGAGCACACAACATGTGTTTGATACTGTAGTGTAATTCTAGAGATTTTTGAAAGCTTTCTTTTTGTCAATGCTTATAGGCCCGAAATAGATATTGCTAAAGCCAGAACTAACGTACAGGGATAAGCTGGTAGATTGCGGATCAACACGAAGGATAGAAATCGCTGGTGGAACAATTTATACTCCAGGGCTTAACTGCAGTGTTGCATATTTTAAAAAGGCTCACCTACATTTCAGCAGGCGGTGGGTATTACAGACATGGGCCTTCCAATGCATCTCCTGGAGGAAATCTCCTGCCTGATCTCCGCAGAAATTACACCGACGTTCATCCAGATGCCAGTCTCGGAAATGGCGCACCAGATTTCGGTGGTAGGGGTAATGCTTGAGACGCCGGCTGTCCGCTTGGCCTGGATCAGCAAAACACTGAAAACAGCACAACGGCTCAGACGCCGTCTGAATGTGCTCCTTAGCAGCTTGGAAGGACCGGTCTCGCTCAGAAAGGGCAGTGACCGACGTCACTGGCGCGTCTTCCATCACAACATCTTCCTCGACGTAGTTCACAGCCTGGGGACGCCTCCCTCGAGGCGGGCCACCTTCGAGGACATCGCAGTAGACACGCACCGCCTCCACCGCCTCGTTCCGGCGTCGCCACTCCGCCTCAATCGAGTCGGACGTCGGCCACGTCATCAGCTTCTCATTGAGAGTGACCAGTTCCGGAGGCATTCGGTCCTCGTTCTTGAGCCTCTCCTTGGTCTCGTCGTCGGCGATGGCAGTGCCAGCAAGCTGCTGCTCGATGTCGATGACTGCTTGCTCATCATCGAAGTCCCGCCGGACGCGAGAGCGCAGGGCGTATAGGAGGCGGTTACGAGTATTGGTCACGGCTCTCTTGAGTCGCGCTAGCTTTGCGAATTGGTCCTCGTCCTTCTTCGACTGAGATTGCAACTCCAGCGCTAGTCGGTCTCGTTTCTCGATAGCCTTAATCAGCTCTGGTTCGTCCTCCACCGAAGCCTTCTGCTCGTCTGTGAGTTCACGCGGCCTCCGCGGATCCATCCAGCGTCCCATGCGCGTGATTGCTCGCATCAGCTCCGAGTCAGGTTCAAGACCTCGCATCAGGGCTTGCATGTCAACGTCAACCCGTCTCGGAAGATAGTGGTTGAGAAAGGTCCGGGAATCGCGGTGCTTCATGATCAGGTTTTGCTTTGCATCGCTGACCAGGCCTGTCAGGGGTACGTATCGCGTAAATTAGCCCCATGGCGGGAATACGTAGAGGAACTAGGAGGTACCTACCGCTAGCATTCATAATGGTGCCGCCACCATAACGAAACCGATGTGTAAATACAGCCCATGGAAACCCAGCGATCTCCCCAAAGTCTCGGATCTGCTTTGTGAGCGTGGCCCTCGAGATCGGCAATTTCGGGTTCACAGTGACTTTGCCGCGCTTCGCTTCTACACGGCAGAATACATAGTAGTTGGCCATTTCCGGTTTCAACGGAAGGGGCAGCTGCTGGCGCCCCTTCCCGATGAAGAGACGACGGAGATCTTCCATAGATCTGAGATTCGGAGCTCTAAACGCTTGGTTACGGAGGAGCATGCCCAAGAGGAACGAGTGCGGGCTGAGCATCAAAGAGGGATCATAGATAATCTCAGGGATCGGAAAAGTGTTTCTATCTTAGTATTAGCGGCGGTCTCAGCTTGAAGAAGCTTGGCTTAGAGGCGAGTTCATACGCTTGTGTTACCCCCAAATACTTCTTAGCGAATTTATTCGTGATCTCCAGCAAGATAATAGGCGGTCCGCCCCGAGGATCTCGCTGCATGGAGCACTGTAGATGTTTATATTGGAGATTTCGCATGGCGTCGATCCGATTGACTGTAAAACATGCCAAAACATTGTAAAGACATTGTTGGATGCGTTGTAGACCGAGCCAGAACCGCTTTTCCTGGGTTCGTAAGACCGTTTCCTGGAGCGGCACAAGATCTTCGATATACATCGGTGTTTTCTCCTTCTCGTCGGTGTCCAGCTCGAACTCCGTTAGGGCTAATTTCCGCAAACGCTACCAAATGAAGATCAGACAGAAGATCAAAGACAAAGGGAGACAGTTCCTAACGCATGTTTGCTGCTAACCTTGTTCATTTTTCTACCCAGCTCCTCGTCCAAAGGCACTCCAGTTGCCGCTTCATAGTAACGAAGAAAGCTCTTCCAGTCCTGTCCAAGACTACTGAGCTTGCCAATACCCGGTAGCTTTCGTCCGTCCTTTCCCGTGCGGAGACGAAGACAAAACCGAAAGAATTCGGTCAAGATCCGTCGGGTTGCAACACGGAGGACAGCCACAGGGTCCTGCCAATTCAGGTGGACGGTTCCTTGCGCCGTGCGGGCTTTCTTGCGCTTCCGCCGACAGAATCTGTCCTAAATTAGCAAAATTCGAGAGCAAAGCTGCCATCAACGTACCGTTCCCATCGTGAACGCAATTTCTCTCTCTGCTCCTTTGTAGACTCTGCGTAACCGTCATCTTCTTCATCATCCGAGGACTCGCGATCGGTCTCGACGTCGGGATCAGAGTCGGAGTCCGAGCCCTCGTCATCGCTCGACTCGTTGAAGTCCTTTTCATCAAGCCGAAAGGCCGCATTCCGATCTGAATCTGCGTTGATCCGACCAACTTTCGTCGGGGCCGAGCCAGAAACTCGTGGTTGCGCGGTAGCCGAGGCAGTAGGACGGATAGGACCAGTGAGCTGGGTGACGCACGCTCGGCCACGCCGGCGTTGACGTCGACTACCACGCGGCGCTTTAGTGTCTCGATTTGGTGCTTGGGGGACGTCTATATCCGAGAGATCGGTCGCGGAGTTGATGGCGGCTGGGTCGCTGTCCATCTGGAACGAGACATCGCTCGTCTCGCTGTCTGAGCTGTGGCCGCCATGACGCTGTGCTCGGGAGCGCATTGGAGACACCTAGATGACTTTCGATCGGAAGGAAACGTGCACCCAGGAGACCTCGACCGATAGAGGTGTGATGGAGATGGGGGATGGGATCTCTCGTGAGAGCTCTCGTAAGAGCGAAGGATGATGGGGAGGAAGCGAGTGACAGGGAAAGAGCGTGTGCAGGTGGGTGAGGAATGGGGATCGATCAAGGACCGAAAATGAGAAGAAGATGACTGGAACTGGCCCAAAGTGAGCGAGAGCCAAAATGAGCTTGACTAGGTCTCGGGGATTGTTGGGAGCGGGGGTCGTTGGAAGAGAGGGTCGAGGTGCCCGTCGAAGAAGTGGATGGGGACCGCATCTTATAGAGGGAAGCGAGAAGCCGCTGGAAAATCGTCGATGCAAAAAGCGAAAAGGCCGATTTTGACTGCAAAGGGTGCAGAAAAGTGAGGGTGTCGAAACTCGTGGTGTGGTTGCCGGAGCAGTTCAGGAACAGAGCAGCAACACGTTGCACGTGGATCTGGTCACATTAAGGCGATGGTATTGCCACGGCTGGTGGATTCCTAGAGCCACGCACGAGCGCGGAGAAATGAGGCGCCGGAGCCGAGGGCACGGGTTTTGACGGCCGGAGACGCCCAAAACGGCAGCGCCGGCGCAAATCGAAACCTTCATCTAGTAATGAAGACGGGACACGTGAAGTCGACGTGTCAGTAGACTTTCTCCATCTGAATCGTATCCCACAACGATCAAGTTAGATGCATCAATGCAGCCGTGTCGAACGCCACCCTTCCACGCGAGTCAAACTTGATAAATCTGGTCCCGTCACAAGTCTATTTCCAACGTGTAAGAGTGCATGCAATGCGTCCGAGATATCAATTCAGCATTCAAGACATGTCCGGTAGACGGTCGAATCAATCGTGACTCATTCCGGAAATTGTGCAGTCAGGTACAGAAGTGAATCAATCCGTTTTTGCACGGAATTTGCAAACTACACAGATGTCTCGCCTTCGGATGTAGACCTATGATATATTTCCTGTAGGTATACTAACTAACTACTTAGCAGACCGGAATGTCAGCATAGGCAAGAGGAAATTGATCAGGTATGGCCAACATTGAAAGGTGAGTGATACCTAACTTCCTTTGTCTCGGGTACAGCTATTGTATACCTGATCGAGGATGAGTGGGCATGTGAAGTCTTCCTAAGAAGCATCCGGGCAACAGCCTGAAACACTTGGAGATGTGGTTCATAGAAACTTATAACGCCCTGCATCTTTACCGGCCATACCGACTCCTAACGTACAAGTTATCTTCTGATCAATCTGAGCGCAAAGGGACGATGTAGCGACTTGGTAGTTATAAAGTATTCATCTCTATAAGAAAGCAGCTCGGATGATCTGTACCAATGACGCCATTCCCGTCTACCCCGCTTAATCTTCTATCCATCGTTCAACATCCTCATCTAACTATCTCCAAAATATAAAAGCAATATAACAAATTATCATCTATATTCCAATCGTCTAATCATGCCTCAAGTCCTTCTTCTAGGCGGCCACGGCAAAATCGCCCTCCACCTAACCCCGCTCCTCCTCGCTCGCTCCTGGAACGTCACCAGCGTAATCCGCAACGCCGAGCATGAAGCCGAAATCCTAGCTCTGGGAAAGGACAAACCAGGTAAACTCTCAGTCTTGCTATCTAGTTTAGACGACGTCAAGAGTCAGGCGGATGCACAGGCTGTTCTGGATAAGGTGAAACCAGAGTATGTTGTCTGGGCTGCCGGTGAGTTTCCACCCTACAACTCTCTACCATCTACGATTACCTTGCTGAAATTTGATACGGGATATAGGAGCCGGCGGCAAAGGCGGTCCTCAACGCACATACGCAATCGACCGAGACGCTGCAAAACACTTCATCGCCAGCTCCTTCGCAACCCCCTCCGTAACCAAATTCCTCCTAATCAGCCACATGGGTAGCCGCAAGACGAAACCATCCTGGTTCACCGAGGAAAGCTGGAAACGAACCGAAAAGCTCTGGACCGACATCTTACCGGATTATTGCAAGGCGAAATGGGAAGCGGATCAATACCAAACCGCTCTTGCGGCTGTTACAAAGACCAAAAATCCGGAGAGGGAGATTCAGAGCATTAGTTTGAGACCGGGGTTGTTGACTGATGAGCTGGCGACGGGGAAAGTGGCCATGGGACATGTTAAGGCTGCAGAGGGGTCGGTGACGAGGGAGGATGTGGCTGTGGTGGCGGATCGGTTGCTGGCGAGGGATGATGCGGAGGGATGGTTTGATTTGCTTAATGGGGAGGAGCCGATTGATGAGGCGGTGGAGAGGGTTGTGAAGGGGAAGATTGATTCGATTGGGGATGAGGATGTGGAGAATATGATTAGGAAGTTTGATTTGTAAGATATTGATAGTGATTTCGGGTATGAATATATTTCTTCCACTACGTACAACAGAAGTTTGGAAATATTAATACCATCCTATGTAACACGAAACAGTAAATACGTGTATATACCGCCGATACAGACCTAAATACTACAAATGTATGGTTTCGCGTCTGTTCCACTTCCCCGCAAACGCGCCATAGTCATGTTAGCCCTAACTCTACCGTCTGCCCAGTCTTTGTCCCAGATTCGATGAGAGTGCCGACTGGACAATCACAAGATTATGATTGACCCTGTCATTCGATGTAATGCCACTATAAGCTATTCTCGGAGTCGATAGAATTCTCATCCATGGCGTTGATTTTACACTTCTTGCTAAAGATAGAGCTGATAATACAGAGTTATGATTAATCTGCTGCCCAGTGCAACCTATTTATAACATCGCCGTTGCTGAGGGTATGATCAATGTTCGCACTCGCTCTCTAAGAGCCTCGAGTGGTTCTCACGGCTCGGAGGATATCTTATCTGCCGCCGAACTGGACATGCCCTTCTCTGTTCTGATGCTCTATATGACATTCCAAGGTCTGATATAAAAAGTGACTAATAATGGTACAGAATATAATGAAGAACAAAGCAACAACACCCGACCTTCGGTAAAATGTTGATATTGAAACCTTGGTTGCTAATTTGAGGAAATCCTCCGTCCAGGTCAAGATTCTGCGCATAGACCGGTCACCGCTGTAAAAGTCATTCCAAGATCATACTTACCGTTCATCTACCTCTGGGTACACCGCATAGCTATGATGTCGAATGTAACAAATAACTTGGGACTGAGTATCAATACGGTCCCCTCAATGCCCACAATCCCTAAGTAAGGCCTTTGAGATTGGCCGCTATTCTTTGTCCCCTGTTCAACCAGATCTTCACCGAATCTTTGACCAAGTAGCGAAACTCGAAATCGATGGCATACCTCACACTGAAGAAGCATATATTTAGTATAATCAGCCGTTAAAGCAATCAGCAATCCAATGGAATAAGTACGGGGGGGCTGCAAGACTTACTGCCTTATTTATAGCTTCCATATGGAGATGCAAACAGCTAAATTGATCACACACCGATAAATGTACCAACTAAGAATATGTCCTTTCTCAAATCGTTGTCCTTGTCGGAACATTCCATAATCGCTCGAGGAAATCCAGCAAGAAAACGTAGCAGTCATCATAAGTATACGGTCAAGCCCATCAATTAAAGAAACTGCAGATAACAAAGAGGTACGTAGCTAAAAATTGCAGTACTATGTATGGATGGTATACTGCCAGTTTGAGTATACATATGGACTTGGTCTGTAGAAGGTACGAGGAGCCATATCATAGGTTATCTATCAACTAGAGCTTACTTCCTCTACTCGAAGACATCTACAAACAGAAGTCAAATTCCCTATCAGAAACATATTTCGATCTCTAAAATGCGGGAAATATCATCTTCTCTAGTCCAGTGGTCGATAGGATGCTCTTTCTTCTATTTGACATGCCTCGTCATCTATCGACTAGTCTTCCACCCTATCGCACATGTACCCGGTCCAACACTCGCAAAAGTCACGTCTTTATATGAATGGTATTATCTTTGCGACCAATCCGCCTCCAACATGAAAGAGCTGCACGAGAAATACGGTATATAATATATCCGTCCTTGTAGATCTCCATGTTACTGACTCGATCAAGGACCGCTTGTCAGAATTAATCCGGATACTGTCCATCTAGATAATTCGAAATACTTGGATAAAGACAAGGAAACGGATACAGAAGTGAAGACATCGACTATTGTGAAGGGTTTTGGTCATCACTCGGCCGCGGGGTTGCCTTGTGACTTCAGTTTTCAGACAGAATGATTCAATATTGGCGGAGTTAGATTATCGAGTGTTTGGATGGCGTGGAAGCGGCGGTCTCAATTGCTAAGGATATCTCGACACGTTTACTAAGGATCCGTGTTCTGCCCCGGCATGAATCTAAGTCGTGTAAAAAGCTCTTTATCGTTACGGCGAGTGTTTTCAGGCAATTTGCATTTGACCATCGGAGTTGAGGAGTAAAGTTATTGCTTTGATGGGATCTCATTCTTGACGCACAGGCAGTTGTTTCTCCTGGAGATCGGTCAAGAGGGAGCTGGCGCTGCTTTATATCTCTTTTCATCCGGCATATCATGATTGTCTTTTTGTTATGATTTTTTCACGGGACTGCCCGCCATACAGGTAGACGTCGGTACCGCATTGGGCCTAGCGTGATCGTAGCACGGACATCAACTTCGCACGACACGGATCTCAGATAGTTAGCTAGACTTCTCAATATCACTCTCTCTCTAGCCCATCATCATTTCTCATGGTTGATATACCCGGAATACGAGAAATAGCATCTATTATGACACGACAAGACTTTCATGCATATAGAATCTCTTCTAATTTGAGGAGTATGTAAGCTCGAGGTGATCGAACATGGACATGGAAGGATCCGGGGCCGTCTATGTGCATAACAGTTATTACCGTAATAGGAGATTCGGCCATATTTGGCAGTTGTGTCTTGTCAGTAAAACCTACTGCAAATTTGACAATTGCAGATGGTTCCGAGCGGTGGTCTGTATAAGTAAATTGTCGTAATTAGAATGCGTGTTAAGTGGTTTGGTGGTAAGCCCTAATTCAACCGTAACGGTTCGGTATAGAAGATGTTAAGGTTATTCTGACCGTTCTCCGCTGAGAACACGGGACAATTAGAGCCATTACCATATAGAATATGTAGCTAACTGCTGTGTATGCTATATACAACCCAGTTAATTCTCGTTATGTAATCTCGGGGATATGTAGTTACGCATAACATACCCCGCCATATAAGCAGGTTACGTTGGTTTAGGTATGGGCGGCCCGCCTGTCCACCAGCTGAACCACCTGAGCCATCTCTGACCATCTCTCCACATCAACATACGTATCAACATGCCACAAACACAAGACTTATCGGAAATTCTAAAAAATGCTCCATTAGACTTCACTCATTACGAGGGTCTATACAAGTATTTCCACGCCCATCCCGAACTATCACAGCAAGAGAAGAGCACATCTCAAAAGATCGCATCATTTCTCGCTTCACTAGATGCCTATGAAATCCACACAAATATCGGCGGCTATGGCGTCGTAGGCGTCCTAAAAAATGGCACCGGAAAAACCATCCTTTTACGCGCTGATATGGATGCACTCCCCGTCAAGGAACTTACAGGACTCCCCTATGCAAGTTCGGTGACTATGCGAGATGCCGACGGTGTGGAAAAACCCGTTATGCATGCATGCGGACATGATATGCATATAACATGTCTTCTTGCCGCCGCCGAACTTCTGGCGAGTATACAGCATGTCTGGAGCGGAACGTTGATTGTTTTATTTCAACCGGATGAAGAGCGTGGTGGTGGTGCGCAGGCCATGGTTGACGATGGACTTTACGACAAGATCCCTGTTCCGGATTATTGTTTTGGTCAGCATGTGATGCGTATGCGGGCGGGGAGTGTTGGGTCACGGCCTGGAACGATTATGGCTGCTGCTGATAGTCTTAAGATTACGGTTTTTGGGCGTGGTGGGCATGGGTCATTGCCTCATCAGACAGTTGATCCTGCGCTTCTTGCTGCACATATTGTTGTGAGATTGCAGAGTATCGTGAGCAGGGAAATTGACCCGAGTGACCTGGGAGTCGTAACTGTCGGAAGTCTGCAGGCCGGACAGACTGAGAATATCATTGCGGATCGCGCTGAGATTGGGCTTGATTTTAGGACTGTCAAGCTAGAGACTCGACAGAAAATTATAACTGCTATTCGACGTATAGTCGAGGCTGAGTGTATGGCTAGCGGATCGCCGAAACCACCAGTCTTCACGCCAACACGTCGCTTTCCACCGACTCTGAATGATACGGACGTGGCGTCTCGATTAGCTGCTTCTTTTGAGAAACATTTTGAAGATTTTGATGCCGATACGCCGAGAACAAATGTTAGCGAAGACTTTTCTACGCTGGGTACGAGCAAAGGTGTTCCATGTTGTTTTTGGTTCATTGGAGGTATTGATCCGGAACTCTGGGATAGGGTTTTGAAAGCAGAGAATCCCACAGAAGAGATAGCGGGGAACCACTCGGCTCTATTTGCTCCTGTTATACAGCCGACCATGAGAGTTGGGGTGGATGCTCTTTGTATTGCAGCTTTGACTTTTTTGAAAAATTAGGTCTGCTGCTAGCACTAGCCCTAAGTTACTGTTATAGGAAACTTTCGGAACTGAACCATAACCTTCGTAAAAAGAAATAATCTTCTACGCAGTATCAGCCCCTTTCCAAGCCACGATGAGCACCTTTGGACAGTGGTCTGTCGACGCCTTGTAACCATCTCATTGTGGCAAGTCCTAATACTGAGGACGAGTTGATTTCCACTTATTCCTCCAGATATCAACGTAATCAACGTAATTGGTCCAATATTATCACCAAGACCTCGATCCACGCTTCTCACAATATCGGTCTTTTCACCGCATCAAGTTGAATATAGCCGGAAAGGTACAAAACGACTCGATGGAGGAATTAACAAGTAATATCGGGGAGATTACATCACATAGCCAGTCTCCGACCCGGACAGGCGCAAGCTTAAGCTCTTAGCTCTTAAATTGGTAAATGATAATACCAACTAAGCAACTGAGTAAGCTGACATAGCAATCTCCACTACATAACTAGTGTAAGAACCCGGCTGACCATAATTCTTCAAGTACCCAGGCATGCTACTGCCGAAGTGTAAACACCGAAGCTGCTACTAAGAGTACTCAATGGGATGATATTGTTACGATCAGGCCACCGGCAACTGGCTGGAGCTTACCTTTCTTTACGTTGTAGAATATGATACTGTGAATCCGAGAGCACAAAGCCGCTATTAGATCTTCCATGAAAAAGGCAGATCCTATCAGTAATCTCAAAATCTCCCTCAAAATTTCTACTCTTGGTAATTAACTGGCGGGAGAGGTTAAATGCACACCGTTTATAAGATTCGGACACGGTTAAATAGGGCTCGGTTAGGTAAAATAGGCCGAAATTCCGGTAGTTAAGATGGCGTTAAGTTATCTGGGGTCCCCGCATAATTCAATTTGAGATACAGGGTCCATAGCCTACCTGCACAGAAGCTCAAAGCGTTATTGACATTCCGGGGGCCAAAGTTGGGACGAATTTCCAATTGTGACATGTCAATTCAGTGACGACTTGTACCTGTTAAGCAGATACTTCAATGAGAATCAAATTGAGCGGTTTAACCATCTGCGAGGTTTGCTATGGAATGGTTTGGTATTCCTGAATAATCTACCCCTCACCCCATGTCAAGAGTGACGATCCCAAGAACAAACTAAACCGTTTCTTCCAGGTTTCAAAGATGGGCTACATTGCTAAATCCGCGATTTAGCCTAATCATTCATGAGCTAGTCTACAGTCTTCACTGTATAAATTGTAGCAAAGCCTTCATAAGACATGACTCCAGCTACCAGCCTACTATCAGATATCGAATGTTCTATACCTTTTGGTGTAGGTTGAAGAGGAGACAATGATGGGACCTTCCTGGTTCTTTCGAGCTGGTGCTAAAGCACTCCTGTCACTTATAGCAGTATGCACGACTGCCCAGGCATCTACATGCAACGCAAACAGCTCAGCGCCGGCAACGACTTATAATGCATCAGCCAGCTATGTCGGATGTTACCTGGATCCTAGCGTGTCTATCTTAAAGGCAGCGAAGCTTAGCACGATTATCATGACGCCAGAGTATTGTGCCAACTGGTGTGGTGAACGGGGTTTTGCGTATGGAGGTATAGAATTTGGGACGTAAGTGGATTGCTATCTGCCGAGTTGATGTTTGCCGAGTTGATGTTTGCCGAGTTGAGACTGATACATAGAACAGACAATGTTTTTGCGGTACTACGCCTGACTTCAGCTCGGCGACTAAGACAGATGATAGCAGCTGCAATTCGAAATGTGTGACTGAACCGTCCAGCTTGTGCGGAGGGACATATGTGTAAGTCAAATACATCTCAAAGAAATACGTGACTACCGTCGCTGATATTGATAGCATGTCTTTGTATCATATCTCGAATCCCCATGGGAATACAACAAGCACTAGCTTTGTACCCGCCTGCCAAACAGCGCCTCTCTGCAGTCATAAAGTCTGTGATACTTCACTGAGCAGTACCCAGCGAGTAAAATCCCTGATTGATTCCCTGACGCTGGAGGAGAAAATCCTCAATCTTGTCGATGCTTCAGCCGGATCTGAGCGTCTCGGCTTACCATCGTACGAATGGTGGAATGAAGCAACGCACGGAGTCGGCTCTGCACCAGGTGTCCAATTCACCGAAAAACCAGTCAATTTTAGTTATGCCACTAGTTTTCCGGCACCAATCTTGACCGCGGCATCCTTTGATGACGCTCTAGTTCGTGAAATAGCTAGTGTAATCGGCAGGGAAGGACGCGCTTTTGGAAATAACGGGTTTTCTGGGTTTGATTTCTGGGCACCGAATATCAATCCTTTCAGAGATCCTCGGTGGGGGAGAGGACAGGAGACTCCCGGTGAGGATAGTTTTGTTGTGCAGAGCTATATTCGCAATTTCATTCCGGGACTTCAGGGTGATGATCCGGAGGACAAGCAGGTTATAGCTACATGCAAGCACTACGCTGCTTATGACCTGGAAACGGGAAGATACGGAAACGACTATAATCCTACCCAGCAGGATCTGGCTGATTACTTCCTGGCTCCATTCAAGACCTGCGTTCGTGACACCGGAGTAGGGAGCATCATGTGTGCATACAATGCAGTTGACGGCATCCCAACCTGCGCGAGTGAATACCTCCTTGACCAAGTATTGAGAAAACATTGGAATTTCACTGCAGACTACAACTACGTTGTATCTGACTGTGGAGCGGTTACAGATATCTGGCAGTATCACAACTTCACTGATACCGAAGAAGCTGCTGCATCTGTATCTCTCAACGCCGGCGTAGATTTGGAATGTGGTTCTTCGTACCTCAAGCTCAATGAATCACTTGCTGCAAATCAGACCACGGTGCAGGCATTGGATCAAGCGTTAACAAGACTGTACTCGGCATTGTTTACCGTCGGGTTCTTTGACGGTGGGAAGTACACTGCTCTCGGTTTCGCGGATGTTTCGACCCCTGAAGCGCAATCTCTCGCCTACGAAGCTGCGGTCGAAGGCATGACGCTCCTCAAAAATGACAAAAGGCTCCTCCCTATACGTTCCTCGCATAAATACAAGAGTGTGGCATTGATTGGACCTTTCGCAAACGCCACGACTCAGATGCAAGGTGATTATTCTGGTATTCCGCCGTTCTTGATTAGTCCACTGGAAGCGTTCAAAGGCCATGACTGGGAGGTCAACTATGCCATGGGCACAGGAATCAATAATCAGACCACGACTGGATTTGCTTCCGCACTCGCAGCAGCAGAGAAATCGGACTTGGTGATCTACCTAGGCGGCATTGACAACTCCATCGAGGCCGAAACACTGGACCGCACCTCGCTTACTTGGCCTGGAAATCAACTCGACCTCGTCACACAGCTATCGAAACTCCACAAACCTCTAATCGTTGTCCAATTTGGCGGCGGACAGCTCGATGACAGTGCCCTGCTGCAGAATGAAGGAGTCCAAGCTCTGGTTTGGGCCGGATATCCAAGCCAAAGTGGCGGCTCTGCTCTACTAGACGTCCTTCTAGGCAAAAGGTCAATCGCTGGTAGATTGCCGGTCACGCAGTATCCAGCCAGTTATGCCGATCAAGTGAGCATCTTTGATATCAACATTCGTCCTAATGATTCCTATCCTGGACGAACATATAAATGGTACACGGGAATGCCCGTGGTTCCGTTCGGATACGGTCTGCATTACACGAAATTCGAATTTGAATGGGCGCAGACTCTGAATCACGAGTACAATATCCAACAGCTTGTGGCTTCATGCCAGTCCACCGGCCCGATCAGCGACAATACGCCCTTTACTACCGTCAAAGCCCATGTGAAAAACATCGGCCCCGAAGCTTCTGACTACGTCGGCTTGTTATTCCTTTCAAGCCCCGATGCAGGCCCAGCACCACGACCAAATAAATCCCTGGTATCCTACTTGCGTCTCCACAATATCACATCCGGAAGTCAAGGAACATTAGACTTACCTCTCACCCTGGGCTCGATGGCCAGAGCGGATGAAAATGGAAACCTCGTTATATTCCCGGGACATTACAAGATTGCACTGGACGTATCGGACAGCCTGACGTTTGAGTTTTCGTTACGTGGAGATCCGCTAGTAATAGATACACTTCCTGTGCCTGATGCGCATTATGATTTTACGGTTCCGGTTCATATTCAACCTCCATCTACCGAGGCCCATTCCTGATGTCATTGGATTGAGGATAAAGAGCCACACGTTAGGCTGGCACCAGTACTAAAACCTAGAGAAATACAGGAATACTACTAGTTTCAAGGGTACCTACATAATGCCCTAACACGTGGTCTCGGCATGTGTAAAACCCTAATAGCTTGTTTCCGCCGATTTCCAGAGTTCTAGAAATATCTGAGATGCTCGGAATCGTCGGCACGTCTTACGCATCGGGAACCTTGGTAAGGGAGACATCATACGGACCGGCATTTTCTTCAAGGATGATGCTTGTGAATTGCCCACGAAAGCCGGGTCGGCCATTTGCCGGTACCAATCGGACACTAACATCATTATATTCACAAAATGCCCAAACCGGTCTTTGTAGGTTCTAGGATATCAAGTTAAAGGTAGTAGATGGAATAACCGGCGATATTGTAGTACACACAGTAGACAAGTCTGAAGTCAATGACGAAAGAGGTGGAACTACACCCGTCCAACCCATGGAATCATAATACGGGCGTACATTGACCAATCAACCCAGTTCCATGTCGTGCATGCAGCTTGCGAGTTGGGGGCTATCTTGACCACATAGTCGGGTTCGCAACATCGCCATGTGCTCGTTTGTAAATGCAGTGATCAAAACGGGGGCCAAGAAACGAAGTACGTACTCTTCTCAGCCTCAAAGTTATCTTATTTAGGCAAGTGTACGGAAATGCCATACGGACGGAGTACTATGCGTAGTTAGCTCGGAGGTAAGTGACCACATACGTACCTAGGTATACACTAATGATGCAACTCATCTATACTAACGGTGTAGTAAGCTACTCCGAAACTAAATACTAGTGAGGCAGTTTGACCACGCTCGGACAATTAACCACGCTCGGGTCTGATACCCCCATGCCAAGCTGTGCAGCATCAGGTCTGGTGACTGATAGCTGTTCCCTTGTATACGTATTAGATATGCATGGAGTATAACGGATGGAGCGTCTGCTTCGGGCAAATGGATTGGAGCATTTTGTATAAGCTACTATGAGCTACTATGAGCAATATGAGTGATAAGTAGCTCACATGATGTCATCATCTACTTGATAGGGTTTGATGCAGACAATTGCATTGAATTAGATAGGATTTATTATTAGATCATCAGCTGATCATGATAGAGATAGATTAAATTTGTATTGAAATCAAAAGCAAGTCGGAACTAACTGCCGACGGGTATTCCGGATAGACAAAAAGACAACAAGCAAGCAGGAAAGAGAAACACAGAGAAAATCTAATTAGGAAAGAAATAAGGACATGACAGGCGAAAGAATGATATGAGGAACAGGAAGAGAAGAAGTCTATGATTCAGGTCCGGACTTGGCGGCACAGGAACACAACCAATCAGCGGAGCTTTTCGACACTGTTATCGACGAGTCAATGGAATGGATTTATCCTGTTGGATAAAATTGTGGTATGTTTGATTGGCGTGAAAAAAATCAAGTTTTCTCTTTTCTTCTATCACTTTCAAGTTTCGTATACCCCGCTGATCGTGTTTTGATGATATGGGAATCAAGAATCAATTTGGCGCACGGATCGAGTCACATGGTTGGGCTTTTTTGTCATGCCCTCCCGTGCCCTAACTCCCAGTCGGGTCTAGCAGCCAGAGACGAACTGGGATTATCAAATTATCGTGAAACAATGATCAGATGTCGACAATGACAACAGTCATGCGTATGTGATTCCCCCGCAGCGTCAAATAGGCCCCGCAGATTCGTAATGCCGCTCAATCGTTTTGTCTGTGCCGTAGGATGTTGGCGGGCACACCCGATATCGATGTCTTCTTTCTTCGATAGAGAAAAAAAAGGCGTAGACGAATAAATCGCTACCCGATTATTACACATCTATAGATGTCATGTTGTATGAAACCCCGAGACCGAAAAACCGAACCCAAAATGTTTGAAACCGTAGCCGAACCGAGACCAGTAACCCAGATGCAGATGTTGTAAGAAATATCACGTTCTATGCGATTGGTTTGGTTGAAAGTAGAACAGAGCCGGCTGTTTACCCTCTTCTCCGAACCGTTATGACCGTTTGACCGTTAGTCGTATACCGTACCGAAATGTAGTCGAATGCGTCGAATAGGATGGGTAGGTTCGTTTATTTCGGGGTTGGAGGAAGAGGGCCGGTTGGAGGGGGACCGGGACAGGGAGGGAAAGAAGCTTGTGTGTAGGAAGGCATGTTGATTGTGTGAGACAGTACTGAAAGTACGCAGTAGATATGTAGGAATAGTAGAGATAGTTGTCACTTGACGATCTTGAATTGAAGATGGATTGAAGTTACAGATCAAGACCAAGAAACTTTCTAGGAGAAACTCAAGGGTATTTATATCCCATTCCACGAAGAATGCAACACCCTCAAAAAAAATAATAATAATCGACTACTCCGTAGTGAGCTAGTAACTACGTATGTAGTATGGTTACGAGCTAATCAAAAAAGAAATTATCCATCGTTACGGTTTTCCCACTTCACTCCGTAATCCGTATCTGTTAAGTTACCGTAGATTTCTGACAAATTTACCAACCGTCAGCCTTGTTCCATGTGTGAGGCTAAGATCCACTCAGCCTACTCAGCTGGTGTGTAACCCATTCCTCAGCCTGGCTCGTTGAGTCACAGGACTTTTCTTAACATCGGTGCAAAACAGGTAGTAAATCAAGTCATGACGCACTGGTGGATCTAAGCGAGTCGTATGTTAACTTGTTAAGTCGGGGAGTAAGGGTACATCACCATGATCGAAACCCGAAGAAAACCTTTAAAGATCGGATTCTACTCGTGGAATTGAGATACGTACTGTAGACTTATCAAGGCCAAGTGGTATATCAAATATGTCAGATACACTAGTTTAATAAGTGTGCCACTCCAGTGGTATCAGTCGTCGCAGCCGTGCCTTCAAAAAGTCGCAACTTAATAAGGCCGGGGTTGGTTGAGTAAGCAAGCAAATCTGGCCTCTGCGCCATTTCATCTCCATGTTTTTTTTTGATCAGGCTATGGCGCTTTTACAGTTTATACTCTACCGAGTAATTTACAGAACAGAAGATATAGCCTTGTTTGGAGCCAGGCAGCAAGGGTTGGCGGTAAGAAACACGATTCTTCTTCCGGTGTAGTAAGCCCTTATCTCAGGCTTATGCAGACACACAGACACTCTTTTATTTCCATGACAGATCAGGGGCGTATGCAGCTTGTCTGTTTGTCGTTTGGGTAGTTAATCAAACTTTTACTGGTTACGGAACTACGTATCTCGTACTTGACATAAGAGACAGACGTCTTTCAAGAACGGCGATTCCGGGCATACGGCGAAATGGGAATCATGAAGCGAGCCGTCAAAGAACAGCAGCGTACCGGGATGAATCGATCTCTCTCTACATTTCCATGATCAAATTCATTCAAGTAATCAGTAATCTACTTTTCCGCATCAAAGGCGCATTCCCGAGGCCTCCGCGTCCTTTACAATGTTACAACCCCACATGGCCTGAATAACTAGCAGGTCGTAACATAGTTAAGGTTGCCCGTTGAGCACCGCACTTTTGTACACTTGAAACTTGACAGGCAGGATAAAAGGAATAAAGAAAAGAGTTTTCTCTTGTTCGCCGAGTATCCACTGTTGAATGATCCGTAAAAGGGGTATCTCCCCGTTTTTCTGTCTCAACTCAAGTAAAGGATAAGGGTTGGGGCACCCCTTTTATGGAGCCTTCTTTGATCGTTCTTTGAGCCTTCTCCCGTGTAGCCTGTTTGGGTTAGTCGTTCGGTTACTGTATTCGTATTACATTTTTCATACACATTCTGACTTTACATACGATTTCTGTACTTCCTTCTAATAGAATATACTGATTTTTCAACCACTCCTTTCCTCGTTATATTTATACAAGAAGATTAAGATTGACTCATCTAGCAATGTAACTATCAACTCATGGTGAGATACTAGCCGTGGTAAACTACCCAATCACCCGAGACCGATCGATCACAGGCGCTTTTAGTACGTATTACGGAGACTATTATGTCAGGATATCATCTCCCTATCTAACGGCTTAGTTGATTTACCTTGATTATCTGCATGAACAAGGGTATATTCTGCAAATCAGCCGACAATGCAATGCATAGTACACACCCAGCTGAAACGAGTGACACCTGACTGCACATGTTGTATACATGATCTTCGCAATCCCTGTATAACATAGTCCTACCTTGCTTAGTGAAAATGCAAGTTGAAGAATATCCCAAAAAGGAGAAACAAGAAGCGAAGTGAGACTTTAAACAATTAATTAATCTGTTTGTACTCAGTACTCATTAATAATATACGTATGTGGTAATTACAAGGCCCATCACGGCGGGTCTTTAGTGTCGGCCTCATCTTGAAAAGTCACGGGACTTACCGAGGTTCTTCAGCAAGATTCGATGTACGTACGTACCTTGTCGTATGGAGTACAAAGGGGCTCTGAGTGATGACGATCTGTGCAATGTCATGAGATTTGAAACAGAACGGATGCAAAACATATGCCGTCAATTGAGATAATGCCGACTGAGGTATATCAGGCTGCAGCACAGCCACGACCAGCAGACCTGTAGCAGGCTGACGGAAGCTCGTATCGATCAGTGGCTGTACTCGTAGAGTCATAAGCTCAGGCTGCTCCATGATTTTGAGCTCATCTTCCACATGGGAAAAAGGAAAACGTGTTCTTTTGCTTTTACGTTCCCGTGTTTCACATTCGGGTCCCCACGGTTCGTAAGCAATGAGGTTCCGTATTATTCGTTCTGTATGGAGGAATCCTTCCCCGTTTTTTTATTTATTTATTTATTTTTTTTTTGGTTTCGCGTTCAGTTTTCTAGATGGCAATATGATGCATATCTCTCTATCATATGTCTCTCACACGGGGTAGTCCGACTCGATATCTGTTCATTTCACTGCGTACTTCATCAGTATCAAATCATAAATGAAGCTCGAATGATTGGGCCTCAACTACTCCGTACCGTCATCGAATTCTCAATACCGGGCCGATACAAACACATTGCCAAGGAATCCTAGATTCACTTCACACGATCTACAAATGAAATAAATTCTTCAACGGCCCAACCAGAAAAATTCAACATAAAAAAAGTTTTTTTATCGGAAACTAGTAGCCGAAAAGGAGATCTCACCGCTGGTCGGTACCATGGCCCTGGGACATTATTTTCAATTTTCACCGCTCGATCCGTACGTCCTTCTCAGTGCGAAATGTGTATCGATGCCATTCTTCAAGTTCAAGTTACGTGCGCAGCGTATTTACCCTAGGATACGAAATACGCCGTAGTTTCACACCATAAGCAGAACAAAGAAACCAAAAATCTGACCAGTCAGAAAAACATATTGTACTCGGACACTCGAACTACGACAATCCGAGCCGATCGAAATAATTCAAGTCCATCATGCGATCAATCCTGGAGAAACGGAGTAAACAAATCTGCAAACATAATTTGTCATTGACCACAATCCAAAAATGGGATGATTCTAACCTCGGCTGTACGGAGTAAATACCCCCCCCTTTTTTTTTTTTCAGTCGATTTTCTTTTGAATTCGCCACCGGCCAATTTTGTTTGAGTTCTTTAGCTACAGCCCTTATGCAGGTACAAAAAGATAAATTCCATTATGGATACGTACCGCGTTAACGGAGTGCGGAAGTTGCGGGTAAAGTATCCATTTCATCGGGTATCGCATCACGTGAACGGTCGTACCCTAAGAACATGAATGGGCGCTGGGCAACCAATACTGACAGGAAAATGATATTCAGAATATTTGCATCATTTCATTTAGCGCCAAAGTATTTGATGATTGATGATCTTGTCATTGCTCTAAGTGTGTTCGTTCCTGCCAGAGGATTTCTTCTGTGCACGGAAAGCTTTCTCGCAAACGCGTATCGAGGCGCATCAACGGCCAAAAATAATAGCACAAGGACTTCCAAGGTTACAGTTTAGTTCTTACAAGGCTTTAGCTACAAGAGGAACTATAATAATCAACATGTCTTGCTTCCATATACATAGGGCATAATAGATTGTAGCTTGGCAGCTCCATTTGAAGAGATTTAACGTCTGAAAAGCAGTGTTCACCATCCACACTGTAAAAAATGGGTTTGCGGGGGGGATTTCAGTTTCTGTGCTTTTTTCATATTGTCGCTGCCAATTTCGTCCTTGGAAATTATCCTTCCTGTAACCAACCTTGGAAGATATGCTCAAATGATCGAATACGGACTGCATCAGTGGTAGGGGGACGACCGTAAGTAAGCTCAAATCTCCGTAGCGAAAATCATTGATAACTATTCCAAGGTTGTCTGTATCGGTATACGTATATAGAGAGCCAGTAATATCTAGGCTCATATATAGTCACCTCCAGATGTCCTTAGGTAGTTAAGTAGTAAGCACACTCACAGCACACTCTACACAAACTTAGCTTGTGTGTATCTAAGGAACTAAGTTTGCAAACTTGAATGATCGGGAACATCGATAGATTGAGAGGCAGCTAGAGGAGTAGAAGATAGGAAAGAAGAAATGAGATAAGAACTGCTGATACCCAGGACGAGCCCCTATAAGCGTCATCCGGTCCATTGTAGAGCTTCCAGTATGGCATCGCAGATACCAGGGAAGACAAGGAAGCAGGAAGCATTGCACGTACAATGATGGAACAAAGGAAAATAGAAATGAGCCACTAAATAGAGCAAGCAACATAAGGAAACAAGAAATACAAGAATATAGAAAGTAGTCATCTCGAGCACTGAGAGCTGTAGGGTTGGAGAGAAAAGTGAACCCTAAAAGTGTCAAGATGATTCTAACGAAACTCAACCTCAAGCAGTCTCGGCAACTTTCTTGGCTCCCTTCTTACCCTTCTTGCCTTTCTTGCCCTTCTTCTTTCCTTTCTTGGCCCTATCCTCAAGAACATTTTCTTCGACTTCAGGCTCAGCCTCAGCAGATCGGGCGTCAAGTTCTCCGGCTTCGTCAGCCTCTTGAAGATCGAGCTCTTCAGCTTCAGGAGAAGCCTCGCGCTTGGTGACTTCGGCCTCATCGTCTGCTTCAGGAGAGTCAACTTCGCCATTTTCTTCGGCTGCATCGTCTCGCTTGGTAGCTTCGGCTACTTTCTTGGCTCCTTTCTTTCCCTTTTTGCCCTTCTTACCCTTCTTCTTTCCTTTCTTGGCCTTGTCCTCAACGTTTTCGTTGACTTCGGGTTCAGCTTCGGGTGAGCGAGCTTCAAGTTCTCCAGCTTCTTCAGTAGAGTCAAGTTCCTCGTCCTCAGCTGCGTTTCGTCTTGTCACTTCAGCTGCCTTCTTGGCTCCCTTCTTGCCCTTCTTTCCCTTCTTTCCCTTCTTCTTTCCCTTCTTGGCCCTGTCTTCAAGGACGTTTTCCTCGACTTCAGGCTCAGGTTCGGCGGATCTGGCGTCAAGCTCTGCAGCATCTTCGGTTGAAGCGTCGAGCTCTTCGGCATCCTCGGCAGTCTCGCGTTTGGTAACTTCAGCTGCTTTCTTGGCTCCTTTCTTTCCCTTTTTGCCCTTCTTTCCCTTCTTCTTTCCCTTCTTGGCCTTGTCTTCGACAACATTTGGCTGAACTTCGGGTTCAGGCTCAGTGGCTCGAGCCTCAAGGTCAAGCTCCTCGTCTTCTTCGGCTGCCTCTCGTTTGGAGACTTCGGCTACCTTCTTGGCTCCTTTCTTTCCCTTTTTTCCTTTCTTGCCCTTCTTCTTGCCCTTGGCCTTGTCCTCAACGGCATTTTCTTTAACCTCAGGCTCAGCGTCAGCGGCCTGGACAGCGCGTCCGACGTGCTTGGAACCTTTGGCTTTTGCTGCCTTTTTGGCTGCAATCTGGGCTTCGGTGTGGTGACGAGCTTCGAGGGGAGCAGTAAGCTGGGCCCATCTGCTGGCTAAAGTAGAGACAGAGCCCTATATAATTCAAATATGAGCAAATGTTTCCTTGTTATTAGAATGAGAAGGCTAACTTACGACGTATTTCTTCTCAAGCTCATTGCTCTCGGTCTCAGGTTGGAAAGCAAGGGCGTTCGAGGCCAACAGGCTCAGGATGAATGCTTTGGACACGGTGACACGCATGATGAAGTCGAAGAGGTAATTATTAGGGGTTTTGGGTTTTTATGAACGAATGAATAAACTTAATGATTGATAGAATAGAACTGACCAGCAGTAGTACAAAGAATGAATTGAACGACAAAAGTACTGACCAGCAGTGGTGCAAATGCAAGAATTGAATGTGTAGTGAGATGGTTGAAGGAAAAGAAAAGGGCAGTATTACTCTACAGGTGACTCCCCTTTATATATTGAACGAATTTCGACAAATTAGGCATATTGACAGAATCACAACGACGTTAAACTTTGCGTGCTGTCTCGTATACCAGCTGTTTCTGTTTGCGCCCTTCAACTCCTGTCTCACATCAATTCATATGATACTCAACTGCAAGTATTAAGACTTAGGAAATCGAAAAACGCCACCTATCAAGCTGGTTCCTCAACCGTTTCAACTGATAAATACTAGAGGACTAGTTTAGCAGTCAAGCTTTTCTCAAGTGAAATGTAATAATGCCTTGTTAAGGCTCTTTCCGGCCCTTGCGTCCTTCTATTAAACTGGTTCCAGAACTGTCTCAATGGCTAAATAAAGTAATAAAGTATCGGTCAAGCTTTTTAGGGGTGGAAATATTAATACTTTTTATACATCTTTTTGGAGTTTTACCGAACAGATTAAGGAGCCTCAACGGATTTCATGTTCATTGATTGACCACTAAGAGTTCATGAGGTATGTTGCATGGCGCAATTCCCGAGGAAGTGGCGCTCCCCCAGATGTCTCAATGTCTCATCCTCAGTCAATTGGAAATTCCCGCCTTTTGAATCCTGGAATGGTTGGATCGGGCACCGCTTTTGGATATAACTCATCGTATGTTATTACTCAGATCGTCAGGACCGGTTAGGTACAACGACGTGGAGGCGGCTTGTTCGGCGAGTCACTTCAGAGCTGTTGGTAGGACCGCACCAAAAGCGTAACTCGTGCCGCAGCAGATTGATTAAAGAGGGCTGAATCAGCGAATTTAGGTGAGGCTCCCGAATTGATCATGATTAATCGTCACAGACTGGACTCATCAGCTGAAAAGATTCGAACTTGAAGCAGCTTTGACCATAAGGGGTCTCTGCACAGTCCTTTTATTTCTTTTGGAGGCTTTTCATACCGCCCATCCACGTTCTTGAGTCTGCACGAGCCAGAACCCGTCACAATATCAAAGATATTCTACAGTAGTATTCTGAAACTAATAGGCTAAGCTTTGCTCTACCATTCTTGGCATCTTGGCCGTCAGCAGGGGCCAACTGTGTGAACGTCTCATGTTTCTTAGTGTTGTTGCTCGCTGTTTACTACATTCCCCCCCCTTTTTTTTCTAGGTACTGTTCCCTTCGCATGTTTGCGCGAGCAATAACTTGAAATTCTTCTCCCCCTCTTCTTAATTCAAGGTCCTCACGAGCACATCGCCTATTGTTCTTCCCGCAATTTGCCAGTCCGCTTGTTCTTTTCTTGGGTCTAGTTTTTCAAGCCATCTCTTGTTAGTTTTTGTACTTAGGTACGTTCCCGAGCCAGTTTCTTGCAATACAGCCACATATTGTCTCTTTCCATTCGCAGTACCTAGATCACCAAGTTACATTATTTTTATTATTATGCTGTCCCGTTCCCACTATGTCCAATTAGGCTCATCTGGGCTATTTAGCGGATGCTTGTTGAGGGAAAACATGGATAAGAACGCTCCTCTGTATGAAGCCTGTGCAGTCGTATGTCACGTTTGCGGAGCCTAGAGTCAGGTGACCCTGATCTTGAGATAAGAAGTTTTCCAGTGCTTTTTTCGATGGTTCGGCCTGCAGATCGCACACTCTAGAAAGCTCCTTATATCGAGCTCAGGCTGGACCGACTCAAGGTCACGCAAACCTGGCATCCAACTGCACAGCACGGGTAGCTTTCGACGAACATGTGTAAGATACATACCCGTTCCAAGAAATGACATCTCGTTCTGTTATATTCTGGTTCTTATGCCGTGTCAAAGTAGGACCTGGCCATTTATCGGATGATTTTTACCACGGAAACAAACCAGAACACATTCGACACATTCAGGTTCCGGTGATTTGAACAATCGTATCCAATCGGACGCCAAAAACGGGGTGACTTGCACCCGAAGGCTATATTGCTGTTTGATTTTGTCGATTCCCGAAGCAACCGTCATTCAGCTCCTTCTTTACAGCTCCATCATTGGCACATGCAGATTGGCGATTCGAATGGGTTAGATTTCATAAGAGGCAAGTTGCCGCCTTTCATGATCCCCAGAAGGACGCCAGGCACGGGAATTCGGGGAGTGAGAGCTCTGCCACGAAGGTTGGCCGTGATCATGCAAGTAAAATCTGCTCAAATGGAGTCAGACGGGTTCTCAAAGATGACAGGAGACCAAGCGTACCAATAGCAACAGCGATTGCAATGAACATGGTGTGTATTTCTCGGAAATTAAAACTGTCTTGACGTTGGTAGATGGTAGTGGACACGGACAAGCCATATATCCTGACCGAACGAGAACGACAACACTTCAGCGATACCGCGCAAGATATTCGTCATGACTGTAAACCTTAAGTACAAGGACGACACGATCCCCGTGAAGCAGCGTAGATCATGACATAGATGAGCATAGCTAACCATGGGAACTGGCTCCATTCTCATCTATGTCATAATCCACGATGCACAGCGCGAACCGCGTCTGCCTGTTCTTTAAGAACCAAATCGACGGATACTCCTTGAGCATAGGCGTAGGAGCAGTTCATATCAATTGATCCCTTAAAATGGCAGCAGACTGTTTCTCCATCGCTTGATACGTCTTCAACCCTTCGGATTCACAAACAATATGTGCTAATTTAGCAATCGAAAGTACACAAGACCTCTTGACGAACAATGCAATGTATACTGACTACTTGACCCCGACTATCTTACAAGATCCGACCGAAGTACGCAAATCCCCGATTGAGTTCACCGACCTAGTCATTCGCACTTATTCATGATCGTACACGGTCCCGATTCAAGGATATATTAGGGCTTGGTAGAAATAGAAGTTAGCAGAGCAAATGACAGACAGCTCAGATAAATTGTTCAATTCGGGTTTCAATACTTCGGCCAAATTCGCAATTAATTCATAACCGAGGCCAAAGTAGTCAAGACACTTCGCATCGCTGGAGCAAAAGTAAAGAGGAACGAAAATAAGGAGGTGATCATGAGACAAGCCACCAATTTTCAGTGGATCCAGTCAGCGGTGTGACAACCTAAGCACAATTTGACTTTGTACTACGGTCAGGGCTAGGGCTAGGGCTAAACCCGAGGGTTGTGCCGGGACATAACCCCATCTTACTAGATTAAACTAGAGGGATTGCGGTACCAAGGTGAGCCAAGGAGAATCTTTCCGGAGAGACGCTGATTGCATGTGATACTTTAAGCTCGGCTAGTTAACCGCCGAATGTGACTCCTCCCTTGCCTTTCTTTTTCATATGACTATTCATATGAATCTCATACGATTGCGACCACGACAACGGAAGGGCTTCCAGTCGAGCACATCTTATCCAGTTTGCAGGCCTAACAAGAGCAGATGGCGATCCCGGAACAAATAATTGAGCCTCTTGACATTCAACCCGCCCCTTACACAGAACCCAAATATCCAACAGGCTCTAAGTTTTGGTGCACCGTCCTTGCATTATGTATGGTTATGATTCTAGGAGGTTTAGACGCCAATATAGTCGCTACGGCTGTGCCGAGCATCACCAACCACTTCCACACTGTTGCTGATGTGGGATGGTACTCATCCGCATTTCGACTCTGTACCTGCGCATTTCAATTCGGGTTTGCGAAGCTGTATAAACATTTCTCCATCAAAATCATCTTCTTGTTAAGCAATTTCATTTCCCTCGTTGGCTCCTTACTCTGTGCCACAGCTACTTCGTCGACTATGTTCATTGTAGGGAGAGCGGTTACGGGTCTGGGGTTCTCAGGGGGTTTGGCTGGGTGTTTTGCCGTCGTAACGCATATCCTACCCCTCAACAAGAGGCCGGTGTTTGCGGGTTCGATGGCATGTGTGGAATCACTTGCCATAATTTCGGCACCTATAGTAGGTGGTGCATTGACGCAGTCTCTGGGATGGAGGTGGTGCTTCTGGTATCCAGCCTCATACGATCGAGATAGCTTACAACTGACCTTTTTCACAGGATCAATCTCCCTATTGGTGGTGTATCGCTGGTGATCCTACTTTTGCTTTTCTCGGATCCAAGAAGTAGGGAAGAGGATGACCTCACATTCGCTGAAAAGATCAGAGAGATCGATCTCGTCAGCAATTGCCTATGCATCCCATCTTTAACAGCACTTTTCCTTGCCCTATCTTGGGCTGGAACGAAATATCCTTGGTCAGATGGGAAAGTGGTTGCATTATTCATTATCTTTGCTGTTCTACTCGCCGCTTTTCTCTTCAATCAATACCGACGCGGAGACTCGGCAGCACTCCCTTTTCGTATTATTAAAAACCGAAACGTCATTGCTGGCTTCGTCTTCACGGCGTGCACTAACTCTATGACGAACGTCTTGGAGTGGTACTTGCCAACGTACTATCAAGTCGTTCGATGCCATGTATTATTTCTTGGCCGGTGTTTGACTACAGTATACTGATTTTTCATCCTCTAGACCCCAAGCGAGAGCGGCTACCTGATGATCCCCATCCTTGTTGGAATGATGCTCGGTCTCTTACTCCAAGGTATCGGCACTACGATTTTCGGCTACTACGCTCCCTTCATGATCTTCGCTTCCATGTGTATGCCAGTTGCCGCGGGTTTGATGACAACATACGATTTGCACTCGCCCCTAGCGAAAATCATCTTATATTCCGGATTTGTAGGCTTCAGTGGAGGCATTGGCTTCCAAGGCCCCCAGGCGGCTATGCAGACGACATTAAGTACCACAGACGTCAACCTTGGGATCGGGGTCATATTATTCGGACAGAGCATCGGTCCGGCCGTGTTTATAGCTATTGCACAGGTGATATTCACGAATAAATTGTCGTCAAGTTTGGAAAATGTTATACCTGGTTTGTCACCTCCTTATATCGAACAACATGGACTTGGCGATATTAAGAACGGGGTTCCTGCGCAGCAATTGGATGAGGTTTTGAGAGGTATCGATCGGAGCTTGACGCATACTTGGTACCTCCCTGTGGCTTTGGCTTGCACGACGACGGTGGGGAGCCTCTTGATTGAGTGGCGCTCGGTCAAACAGAAACAGTCGTGAAGGGAGGCACGAAACAAGAATTCGGATATACAAGTTTGAAGATAACCCTGTCTTTAGCAGTAAATCTGGTACCCAGTCAAACGATATTAGACCTTGGACTCTCATATACTATATGCTTTTTGCTTTACTTGCCATAGTAAGAGGTTCTCCTGTAGTACCGGTATTGAGAGCCTTCAGAAAGTGTGATTTGACCCTCATGTCCGACCTGCGTCAGCAGGAGCTAATTTCAATCTCTGGAGCACTGCCAACGAGACCATGGATCTCTTTCCTAATATACTTACCCATATTACCTATATCTGGACTGCAACATCTCCCTTTGCGCCACATAGGATTGACCGTTCATAGGACACTTGCTGTACCAAGAAACGAAAATAGATGTAAAAGTGAACTAGCGAGGCAGTCGTACAAAGATTGGCTTTCAAAAAATGTTTATATACGAAGGAATATCTTCATCTAGCTATGCTGCACAGCAACAGCATGTAATATTCACTCTAACGGCCTACTGCCATTTTTCATGAGGTACGGAATCAGACCAGCACAGGTAGATCATTCGATTCCAGGGTAAACGGGGGAATACTGGGCCCTAAGCAGTTTTCTGCAAATTGGTGAACAGTCTCTTCTGACTTGAGTTTCGACTCTGATATGGCGGCTGCCGGAATTAATCTCGTGGAGATTTTGGGAAACTAGAGGATTCTTACCAGCCATTATATAGGCCTGCGAATTCATCGACTTTGATATCATGAAATGGTCGAATAATATGTTGAACGTGTGGTAATGATTGAACCCAGTTTCCAACCCAGTAGCTAACTAATTAATGTACCACTTCCCCGCTAGTATTTGGCCTGCTGTTGGGTTTTCCGATACTAAGACAGTCGTGATGGTATCTGAGAAGTGGATGTTGTGTCGTGAACTCAACATCGTTCTTGTCGTCCAAACTGTGTTCTCGCCTTCTCGAGGTCCCTCTTTTGGGCCTTGGTGAGTGTAATATCCTCCAAAAATTCAAAGAATGGCGCGAAAGTGTTGGGCCAGTCTCTGGCGTATTACCGCTCATTGCTTAACTGTAATATTCTGACAGAATCTAGTGAATTCTTCTGGCTTTTTTAGGATGGGGAAGTGTGCTCTTAGTAAGGCGAATTGATCAGGGAGAATCTCGGATTTGGGTTTGGGATGTCTCGTAATATAGTTTAGTGGATGCGAGCGGTGCTGGAGACCAAAGTCAAACGTTGACCATAGGTCATCTTTTGAGATCAAAAATGTCACGCGAGGAATTTGGCCATCTAGACAGAGCTTGTAGAACCCCAGTGGTGCAAGTCGAGTCTTCAAAAACAATTGTACATGGCTTGTTGTTGACAAAGTTCTTGATGTCCGAGTGCGATGCATCCTTCGACCCAGAGGTACCGTCTTCCATGTATTCCGTCATTTGAGAGCATTGTTCCATCAAGAGGAAGTTGCAGTGACGTTACATTAGACGTGCCTAGACCACCAGTAAATCGTGCATAGAGCCTCTTGCTCTCAGCTATCATCATGAAGCTGCAGGCGGAGATTGAATTCATGGGTTGATGATATCGGAGTGCAAACGTCGAGACTGTGATCCAGAGATGCATTATACCCATAGCAATGGGTGTGTCAAAGTATATATAGAGAGAGATAGAAGAGGAGAGGGCAGTAAGTTGCAGAATAAATTACAGAGATTGTCTAGGGGAAGAAATGAGCTCAGTTTGCCCGTGACGCGCCGGCAATTGTGTCATGCTGTTTGACCTGTTAGACTAGCCTTTTTGGGCACCGTGAAAGGTTAGTAATTTTCGACAAACCTCTAAGCGGCAATCATGATAGGGCGCAAAGAAGACAGCTTTGTCTGTGGCTGAAAGACTCATGGAGGTTGAAATGTTCAGCATGTTGAGATGATGCTTGGTTTTCCTGATTCAGACACCGCTGAGTCTGGTTGACGAATTCCATGAGCCAGACCATGTCAATAACTAAGGTTATTGGAGGGGGATATGCTGCTGTCCACCGTGGGCGATGTTATAGTCGGTGAAAAGGTCTGTCTCCATGGCGCGTCTATCGATTCGTGTGGAACATTTGAGCAATGCTGGGTAGATAACTTTATCCCTTGTAGATATCGCATGCTATGACGTCCAGCGACCTATTCCGGTCTAAGATAGACGAGCATCCAACAAAATGCTTCGTACAACAAATGCTGTCGACACTATAACTTGCAAGCTGACGAAACCAGTCTAATCCTCATCAAGGCCCGGCTGCATCTGCGTCCCAATCCACTCCTCCATCAGAGCCTGTCCAGAAGCAACCGCCCCAGAACCACCAGCTCCTCCTTTACGACTCTTATGACCCTTTCGCGTCACAAGCAGACACAAAACCCATCCCCAAATACTGAATCCCTCGTAACTTGTCGTAAGTTGAAGCTTTTTGTCATTGATATTATCCGTAGTCTCTGCTGCAGCATTCCCAGTCCGTTTTTCTGTATCTGAGTCTTCTGAATCAGCTACCTCGGGTATATCACTCATATTGATCCCCGTTCGAGGGTTATCTTCATCATCACTTTCCACGAGAATTTCCGTCGTCGCTGATCCGGTGAGTATATTCGAGTTACTCTTTATCCTCTCTCGATTCCCAAACGTCTTCTGCTTCGTAAGTAGCGAATGTCTTGTCCCAGACTCGCGCAGGAATATCGCGACTTCGAAATCCTCTATCAACCACCATCATTAACTCAAAAGAACACCCATCAAGGAACGGGACAAGAAATACCCTCAACCAAAACATCCTTAACCGGATTACTCTTCTTCTTCGCTAAAGCGCGCTCATTCTCCTCCCGCAGTTTAGGTAACACATGCGGTTTGATAGTATTAAATATTCGCGGTAGGACCGGATCTCGAGAAGTGGTGTCTAGCAGCCAGCGCGTATCAGCCGGGTTTTCGAGGAAGATGCGACATTCTAGGACGGAGTATTTGCTGATTCGGAGGTAGCGTCTTATGGGGGCCATGGTTATATTCTCCCCAACAGAGATTGAATTATTCACATGAGGAGAGCTGAGTCTAGAGAAATGACGGACGTCGTTTCTGTCAAGCTTCATTTTCTGGAAATGACGCAGTGCAAATGCGGAGGCACGTGATTATGGATTAAGGATTTTAATTCTTTGGGACTAGTGCGGCTCTACTAGGTACGGAGCTTAGGGTTGGAGAGAGTGAACCCTAACATATACGTTGCAGTGACTCCGTACTGGGTCGTTTGTAATTACTCCGTATATGCTCCTCAATTGGCAATTGCTTCAGCAAGAATAATTGGAAGACGGGGGTTCAGAAATGGCAATTCATCGGTGTGATCAGAGGCGCATGAGCTCATTATCCCATATAAAATTCCTCAGCGCGAGAGGGAAAAGAGCCAATCGGTGATCAAAGGTCGACTTGACTTGAGGTGAATGTTTCAGCACAATCAGTAGCGACTGAACTAGTCGTGTCTATCCTAAACCATCCCCTTGACCAAGTTCAGGGCAGGTTTCAAGGATGCACGTACCCTGGCTTAGGTTCGAATCTGGGGATAAGTCGCAAAAAAGGGGGCTAATCCTATCATATTAGCACTGATCAAAGTCAGACGGAACTAAGCTTTTAGGTATGCTAACTATGCCAGGCTGCTTCGTATTTCGTAAACAACAATTGCGCCTCAATTCAAAGGTTCATGTCTCTGCATGCTACGTACGCACTGCCCAGTTAGCTACATTTACCATACCAATATGCGCGTACACCTCTATCTAGCAGATTGCCAACTAAATTGCTCTTTGTCGAGGAAGCTGACGTGATCGTCACTAACTAACATAACTATTGTCTTCAATAGCGAAGCCCCTCGAGTCTTGACATTCAGGGGTCCAGCCAGGCAATACTTTCTCTTTACGAAGCAACCGCTAGTATATCCAATTGGTCTTATCCTTTTGTAGAATGCGTAGGAACATAAACTTTGGCCTGATTGGCTAGTTACTTGGCGGGATGGTCAAGCGCAATGGGCTGAGCAAGCATGTTTCAGAGTCAGACATTCTATATTCGGGGCTTTTGTCGTCGACTATCAAAGCGCTTAGGGGATTATTGGTTCAGAGTTACTCTCCTGCTTGCCTATAGTAATGCTTCTCTAATTATGTTTGGCTATGTTTGGATCAAAGATGAATGGTTTAGACAAGAATGCAATAACAGTTAAATCAATTGACAATATCCAAATGTATATACAAGAAGGTATCGAAAGAGATTTTTTTTTTGTGTTTCCAAATCAATTGCTACATGCAAGTATATAACATATCGAATGTAAATAATCCAAAGACGGTTTGTACTTCGTCGGTAGAGCTCACGCCGTTCGGTGTCATGCTACTTGCAGATAGACATAGAAACAAAAAAAAAGGTAAAATATGTAGCGGAGAAAAGAAAAAAAAAGATCAAAGGATATCCAAATTTCTAAACAGTTTAACCGCTGTAGTTGAGGACAGCAGTCAAAGCAACAGGGCCAGGGGCGATGTTACCACCGATACCGCCAATATCAGCCTGAGCATTGCGGTAGGCGTTGTTGACAGCACCGAGGCCGGTGGTGATGGAAGAAGTCTGGCCGGCACCGGAGATGAGGAGACCAGGGAAGTCAGAGATACCAGCGATATCAGCCTCAATGGAAGAGACATCAAAACCGGACCAGCCGTTGTTGTTGGCATCGGCGAAGTCGAACTCGCCCCAGAAACCGAGGACAATTCCGTCCTGGGCGTTCTTGGGAATAGAGCTGCTGGAAGGATAACCGATGAAACCACCCTGAGAGTCGACATCGACGGCAACGTAGGCGTTGGAACCGGGAGAAACAGTGACGGTCAAGGGGAAGTCGGGGCCGAAGAAGCCAGTGAGAGCATGGTTGGCATCGCACTTGTTCCAGAAGATAACGTTAAAGTCCTCGGTGAGCTTGGATCCGTCAAGAGTGATGGTGTAGTCGTAGCTGCTCAACTCGGACTTGGAGATTTCGATGATGTTGGAGCCGTAAGGATTGCCGTGGTTACCGCAGTAGGTGGAGCCAGAGCCTTGGGGAGCAGTGGTAGCACCGAAGCCAGTGGCAGAGGCAGTCTTGGAGGCGGAGGTTGAGGTAGGGTCAGAGGAAGGCTTGGCGGCTTCAGCGACGTTCTTTGCAGTGCCAACAGCAGCAGCGGCGGCTTTTACGGTGGTGGCAGCAGGAGCGTTAGCGTTAGCAGCGCTAGTTGCGCCGGCCCAGGTGTTTTCCCACGAGACAGTCTGGCCGTCAATGACGGCGGTGACCCAGTCGCCGACAGCGCGCTCTTGGTGTTGGTGGTGACGGCGTTCGTGACCGTGGATACGGGCAGAAGCACTGCTGGCAGTGAGGGCCGTCAGCAAGACGAGGGAGTTCTTGAACTGCATTTTGTTGGATCGGTTGTTTCGATTGATTGATTGATTGATTGAGTGATTGATTAATTGAGTGATGGAATCGAGAACCGAATGGAAGGCTGGGATATAAGGAGCGTGTGTTTCAAGGAGTGACAGTGTCTAAAATAGACTTGAAAGAAAGAATCCCTTCAGGGAGAAAGCGAGAGTGGGAATGCGAAGTTAATATATGGGGGAGAAGGAGCGCGAGAGAATTTTCAGCGGGCGCGCAGGAAGGAACGGGGGGATTAATAAAGGGTGGACACTGGGAAGGAGCAAAAGGAAGGGAAAGAGCAGGCTAGGCCCAAAGAAGCAATGACTAACGACACGCTAACCCAGGCCTTCATTTCCCGGTCAGGAACCGCCCTATGATTGGCGGACTTGCAGCTGCGATGTGGGTCCACTAATAGATCCAGACTTCCTGAAAGAGCGACCGCTCGCCATTGGCTGTGCTGACTGTGTTTCACCTTCACGAATCACTTTTGGCAGACTTACGTGGTCTGTCGACTCCATCGCATTAGCGCTGTACTATGTACGATCATCGTGTAGTGGCTTGGGGTCCTTTTTATCATTGGTGGCTGTGCTGGTACCTGAGTCTAGACTGTCTATTGGTTCGGATGGCCAATGGTTGGGTGGTGGCTATCGACGCTCGTGAGTCTCCGGACCGGGCTTCCATTGACGCTGTTTCGTCTGGATCTAGAAACAATTAAGAGCGGTATTGTGTCCCCCTCCCGTTTTTCGTGATGATGACTGAGTCTCTGCTGCTGGCTTAATGTTCTGCTGATGAATTTGGGTTCGCCGAGTAAGTTTGATCCGGCCGTCGTCCGTCCCGTCACCCCGTCGCCCCGTCGCCATCGCATTACGCGATCTTTACCGCAGCCACGCAATTCGTGTCCGGCTCAGTCTGTGGTTGTGTCCCCGGCTGTGAATATACAAATACGGTCACTACAGCGACTACACCAGTTACTTTCTACGCTACTAGGATCGATGATACTAGAGGCCCAACCAGACCGCGCTGACTGTCGGTCGTGTCGCTCCGGCAGGAGCTATGAGAACAACATACGGAGTACAAGAAATCTTACACGACGAAATCCATCGACATGTGAACTGAGATCGGAATTGCGGAGCGCCGTGCCTATATAGTACGTACAACGTCGATGAGCCACTGTCCTTTCGCCACATGGTAATGATTATGCCCAAACTCGGATGTTCTCATTCCTGGTGACATCAATCCGACCTTTGTCACGCACGTGGTCCACTGATAGCAGACTTATCTGTGAGCATGAGCCTGACCAGCTCAGGCTTGTATGACATCAACCCGAGTGGCCATGTACAACACCCCCTCAGCAGATAGCAGAGTCACATAGTACCAACTGACCGACTCCCTACTCTCGGCAACGATATGTTGGTAATGATGACTTCTGCGAAGATACAGAGCAGTAACTAACTAACCTAAGTTCTGAACAGTCGATCTGACTCATCTCTTGGCCCTTCCGATTTAATTTTATGCGTTGACCTTACTTTATTAATTACGCAAGATCTTGCCGGTCCGAACAATACTACGTAGTACGTATGCTTCGCAATGCGGCAGCATGGGCCTCTTTCTGCCCTATCTTATGCAGGATGTACCTGATCGGCATCTGCCGCCCCTAGGAACACAACACCACATGTATAGTTGCGGACACTACAGAGTACGTACTTACTTTTTGCACACCGCACAACCCCGTACCACCTGATAGGCTTCAATGCGGCATTTTTGTTTATTGACGATTTACGGTATTTGCATAGCTGATGACTAACCAATTCTCCGACGTGGTTCGCCCCGAGCCGCAACCACGATGTCGAGTTGGTCGGTTCGTGTCATGTGATACGCAAAGCCCTAATATAGAACCCTACCCTCAGCCCTAACCGTAACCGCTCGTAAGATTTATCGTACGTACAATAACGATCTCTTAGAATTAGATTATGCGTAGTACGGAGTACGTAGTGTATACCCACTTTGAGTCATGTTTGATCTTGATCGACTTGGGTGCGATCAAGCCTCTGCTTCTAGAACTTCGATGTGGATTTACAACAGTCTTGGCTTCATTTCAGAATTTTCACATCTGCAGAGATGCTCCGTTGTGGCGAGTAGATGTATAATCCTATTTCGTAAGACGTTTGCCTTGTGGATCTACGTAGTAGTACGATTTTATTGTCTTTTCTTTGCGACGAAGATTTAAATTTTCTGCGGCCTCATAATTAAGGCACAGATATTTTTACTAAAAACGGTTAGCTTATTCCCCGCGGCCCATTTCCGTGCCGCCACTCAGCGGCTAGTTCAACTCTAGACTTCTCCAACAGCTCCATCATCAAATCAGTCACCTAACACCAGTCATTCTCTTGATAGTTCGCGCTCAATAAAAAAAAAGACTATGGCACGATCCGCCATCGTGCAAGAGTACGACACTCCCCCCACCACGCGCTCCGTAACCTTCAGCGTCGACCAAAAAACCAACTACGAGCGTCTACACAATGGCATCACACGTCCCAAGGGCTACACAGTCTCTTACCACGCCAACCCAGCCGTCGAAGCGCACCATTTCGGGTCTTCTCATCCCATGAAACCATGGCGTTTGGTGCTGACCAAAGAACTCGTCCTCGCCTACGGAATGCATCACGCCATGGACCTATATCTCAGTCGTGCAGCAACATTCGAAGAAATGGCCGAGTTTCATACAGAGGACTATCTCGAGTTTTTGAGACAGGTTATCCCCGCTGATATGGAGGCCGCGGAACAATCGGATCGGATTGCGAGTTATAATATTGGAGATGATTGTCCGATTTTTGATGGGTTGTTTAATTATTGTTCGCTTTATGCGGGCGGGACGGTGGATGCGGCGAGGAAGTTGGTCAATAATCAGGCGGATATCGCGATTAATTGGTCGGGGGGTTTGCATCATGCGAAAAAGACGGAGGCGAGTGGGTTTTGTTATGTGAATGATATCGTTTTGGGGATTTTACAATTACTTCGTTTCCATCCGCGCGTCATGTACATCGATATCGACGTTCATCACGGCGACGGCGTAGAACAAGCGTTCTGGTCAACCGATCGCGTGCTGACGGTCTCATTTCATAAATACGACAAGGACAACTTCTTCCCCGGCACCGGCGCACTCGACAGCAACGGCCCATCTCACCCTCTAAACCCCGGTTCGCGCCACGCCATCAACGTACCTCTCAACGATGGCATCGAGGACGGCGATTATCTCCAACTCTTCAAAGCCGTAATTAGTTCCTGCGTTGAAACCTACAATCCAGGCGCAATCGTCCTACAATGCGGTGCCGATAGTCTGGGTTGCGATCGACTGGGTTGTTTCAATCTCAACGTCACGGGTCACGGCGCCTGCGTCGCATACACCAAGACATTAGGTCTACCCATGCTCGTCGTCGGGGGTGGAGGCTACACACCACGCAACGTATCTCGCGCCTGGGCCCACGAAACATCCATCCTAATCGATGCCGCCGATAAAATCGACCCAAATATCCCGGACACAGTCACATTCCGCAACCAATTCGCTCCCGATTACAGCCTCTTCCCACCGTTAAGCGAAATGCGAAAAATCGAAAATAAAAACTCAAAACAATACCTCAATAATCTTGTTGCGACTATTCGTGAACAACTTCGATATATGCAAGGGGCACCCAGTGTACAAATGAGTTTTGTGCCGCCGGATATTCTGGGGCTGAGGGAGGAAGTGGAGAAGGAGCTTGAAGAGCAGAAGGAGGACATGGATGAGGAGAAGGGGGAGAGGGAGCAAGGGATTAGATCTTCGGCGGGTGCGTCGTTGTCGCCGGGGGAGGCTGCGTCGAGGGTGTCGAGGAGGGAGTTGGAGAGGGGGGTAGGGACGAGGGGGGAGTTGTCTGCTTGATTTGTATTTTTATAGGTATGGTTTTGTATGGGATACGGCGCATTTGGTTTTGCGTTATTGTATATAGGGGATGGCGTCTCTGCTTACTACTTGTATTATATTTTGAGACTTGCGCAATTAGAGGATTTGATTGGACAGATTTACAGGTTCTTATTAGAAAGAATAAGGGTTTAACCAATTGATTCAAACTAAACATCCACAATATTAGTTTAATCCTATCTATTTCTCCTCCGCATCAACAAATACATCCACCTCATCTGTCGAAGAATCCACCCTCTTCACCGGATGCGGATCATGACTTGCCTGCGACGATGTCAATGACCCAGGTTGCAACGGAGCCATTAGTCCCGACGAAGTATCATTACCCAGTAAATCATGCGATGCCCCCGAGGCTGGCTTTGCGGCTGGCGCGCCAGAGGTCATATCATCGCCGAAATCGATGAGATCGCCGCCGTGGGATTGGGCATAAGATTTTGTGGATGTGGATGTTATAGATGGTTGGTTGTAATGGGTGTGGAGTTCTGTGGATGCTTTTTGACCGGGGATGATGGGTGCGATGGCGAGGATTTGTTTGTGCGCTTTTTGGATGTCGTTGGCATTACTGTTCCTGTTAGTACCTACACCCGAATTTTGTGGTTTTTTCTTCTTCTTTTCTCTTTTTTCAAAGTTGATAATGGCCTACATTTCAGCATGGATTATCCAGTCGAGATCTTCTTCACCCTCCTCGGATCCTCCAGGTCCCCCGCGGACGGCACGGAACAGTTTTGGATGCCATTCTACGTTTCCTTCGGCTCGTTTTGCTGCTTCTTCACGCTGTTGGTCTTCGATCTTGGTCTTTTCTGTCGTGGCTACTTCATGGTTTCTTGCATTCAATCCTTGGATAGTGCTGTACCATAGCCTTTGAGACTCTCGTTCGGACTGGTCCTCGAGTGGTCGTGTTTTTGGAGGGGTGTGTTTGGCGCGGGTTGCATTGAACAAAAGCTCCTTCTTTCCTGTCTTTTTTTTTTAAAAAAAAAAGTCAATTTATTATTCACCACCATTTACGGAGGGACATACTGCAACGTTCTTCAAATACATCTCGCCATTCCACAGACCCGATAGCTCATAGTATACTTCACCCGTCTGGTCATTCTTGATCGTTCCAGCAATAGCATTGTATGTACCGGAGAAGTAGCCTTTTGTTTTGAATTCAACGTCGCACACGAGATGGTTCTCAGGACATTTGATAAAGCTGTGATCTCCCAGTTCGTATTTCATCTTTCCGAAGAGAATACCTCGCGCATACATGTTAGGCTGTGTTAGGATGCTATCGCATGTTAGTCTTTAACTTTGGATGGGGGTTGTGATATTCACATACTATCGCTCGCCTTTGGCCGGATTCAAGCCGCGGTTCAATAGCCGTAATATTGCAATACCTTCCATAAGACTGGCAGCCGAGTTTCCAAGAAATTTACTGCGCGGCTTCAGAGTACCGTCTATCCTGATATGATGCTCCGGGGCCATAAAGAAATAGCTAGATTTCGGCGGGTGATGGGACGTTTGTTCTGAGATGTAATAGCCTCGAGTGCCATCGTCATAGTCCCAGTAACACGTGAAAACCTCGCCGAGAATCGGGTTCAGCGGTTTCTTCACTCCTCTACAATTCGAATTAGTTGGTATATCTTGTCGTTGCGAGTTTGGAAAATGACGTACGGAGGTTTAATGTGCCATCCACTCAAGTAGAATTTGACCACCGATACGAAACGCTCCAGAGGGTCTTCGATAGTCGGCATGGGTAGGAGTGTTTCCGGATGTGCCATGAAGCTGTAGCCATAGTCAGTACGCATGCAGTATTCTTCTCCCCGCAGACATACTTTGTAATTCGTTCCAGCATGGACCGCGGCTCGAGAATGAACGTGGGGAGAGTAACACGACTCAGGTCGGCTCCGGGTCGAAGTTGCGAAATGATATGAGAGAGGACTGTTTAATCGTATCCATCAGCCTATGTTTCTGTCGTTAAAGTGCCTGCTGGTGATGTTCCTACCATTGCCCTGCTCCGGTTCAACAACGGTCTCGTCTTCGGCTTCATTATCGGAGGACTTGTTGCCTGTCGGAAATAACAGTCAATACTCGTTCAACCCGGAGAATATAGATTTTCTGCCGCAGAGAGGATGCATATTGTGTAAGCTTACTCAGAGACGAGCGGCGGTGTGAGTGGACGTGGGGAAGCGGCATGGCTGACTGCTATCTGAATCGCACACAATTCACTGACTCCTCGGTGTGGTCGGATCGCTGCCTCTGCGTTGTATAACAGATCCCGATATGAGTCCGATATAATCCAGCAGGTTGTTTCAGCAAATTTTTTGTTGTCAGCAAGTGGACAGCTATATGCGGGATGCGGATTGGCGTCAAAACACACAGCCCCTCCGGGAAAAAAAGAAGAGACAGATCCGAGAGCTTAAATTTGTAGGGCAGAAAGAGTCGGCGTATTCTGCTTGACTTGTCGGCAACACTGTCGAAGAAAGGGTCAAATTGGATATACACAGATCCAGTCCTCGAGATATGGTTAGTTATAGAAAACGGTGGTTAATAATAATAGTCAGGGTAAGGTGAAATGACGTTGGGGGAGATAAAATGTGGTCGTGCTCCTTCCCGCAGCCTTATGACGACGTTGCCAACGTGACCTTCGTCTTTTCTTCTTCTTCGTCCTCGTCTCCTTCTCCTTCATTCCTCCTTTTCTTTTTCTCTTCACCACCAGGCGACGATGTCAGGCAGCCATATTCAGAGATATATCGACTAACCCTTCAAGTACTAACACCCAGCTCTATCATTCGTGGCCATCTCTCCGACCTCCCGAATCCCCCACCTTATTGCGTCTCTCTTAGCTGTCAGCACAGATTGATCTGATCTAACTAACTAATCCCTAGCTACATGAGCCAAGTCTTCTTCCATGACCGCGTGTGACTGTATTACCGGATCATTCGCTGAGGAACAAGTGTTCACGCGCCAAGCTGTCTGGAATCGAGCACACTCCACTCCCCGCTTGTTTCAGATCAGCGTTTATAACTACGGATTTACGTAGATGCCTTTGGCCGGTTGAAGGGTTTCGGTCTTCTTTTACAGTGAAAATATTGATGTATTCTTCTATATGCTAATGGGAACAACAGTCGAAACCAGCTGGCTATGAGAAACAGAAGATGTGGATGGCAAGGCTAAAGAGCTCTTCCCTGCGTCATCTTTTCCACCAAAGGAACATCCCCATTAGTGATTTCCTCGATGAATTCCGGATCTGGATTATTCAACATGACGTGGAAATGCTCAATCGCATGTATAGACTTGAGAGACTTCCAATTCTTGAACCATACAATCTGCATGAAACAATTCAGCGTTACCACACACCTACTTTCACTTTCTGAGAAATGGAACTAACCTGATCAGCCGGCATACGAGACCGAAAGACTCTGTCCACATAATCATCAATCTTCTTCCACATGGACTCCGTCAAAAGACCGGTACCAGGATCTTCTTCAAGCTCAAACTTGGTCCAGATGACTAGATGAACGATCCCTTTCTCGAGACCGTACGGCCAGTCATTGTACAGGATCTTGAGATCATCTGTACCCGCTCTTAGCAAGACCAATTTCAACAGAAGGAGGAACGAATATACCATCATATTTAAACGGTTCACCCGTCGGTTTCAGGTCGGTTTGATCCCAATGTAATCGCTCAGCAAGCACAAACTCCATAATCGAGCCGTATTTCTGCTTAAGATGAAACATATACTCCAAATATCTCCTCAGATCAGACGGTAGACGCTGAAACTTTCCAATATCATTCGTTCCTGCCCTTTATTCAGTCCAACAGTCTCACTAAAAAAGGGGGTGTAAATACGAACGAACTAACTCCTTAACCCTCTCCCATCCAATCCATTGATACTCCTCGTCCGGTGTAGCCAGTATACTGATATTCTTATCAGATTGTCCCTTGAGGAACGCGGGACATGATGATGGCCATTGGTCGCGCGGTACATTGACTAGCCAGTATGGTAAGGGTTTGTGGTGGATGGTGGTAGGTAAGACTGATTCTGTGGTGGCTGTGGTGGTATCTGATAGTTTTTCATCGATAGCTGCGAATATCTCGGCGGACATTTTTCTGTCTCCGTCAAAGAGAGTGTATTTTCTCGTGTCTGGGTATATAGTGACTATTTGTTTTGTTTTTTTTTTTTTAAAGAAAGAGATAGGAGAGAAGCGGTATGTTGTCCATCTCCGGTATGGCTAGACGATTTGGTGGGGGGGTTAGAGTTACTTCTTATCGGCGATAAGTTACATTGTCTATGCCTGACATTCTCCCACGATAATACGAGATGGACACAAGTATTACCAAAAGTTGATAACAACATCATACACTCATTAATAATATCCGAGCTATATGAGAGTCCACGAACAATCACGTAGCGCATTCCCTGGAGGGTCATAGAAACTTGGCTCAGCCATAAAATCACGCTCAACGCTAGCAATAACAATCAGAAATAAAATCAAGACCTCACTCTCCCAACCTCTGGCCCATCACTCTTCACAACCTTAACCCCGACCTCCTCAAACTCTTTAAGGGCCTGCTTCCACCCCTCCCCCGGATCTACCGACTTGACCGCATCCTCAACAACAAAACTCCTAAACCCAGCCCTCGCAGCATCAATAGCCGTATACTTGACACAATAATCGCCCGCAAGACCCACGACAAACACATCCGTGACGTTTCGCTGCTTCAGGGTCGCGGTGACATCTACGTCGACCGAACTTTTGAATAGCGAGGGGTCCATGTTCTGAAACGCGTCGCTGAAGACGGAGTACATTTCAACCCTTGTATCCATCCCCTTCTTCGCGAGGATATCTAATTTATCTGCTACGATTTCAGGGATAATTTCTGCTCCTGGTGTAGATGCAACGCAATGAACAGGCCAGAGACGTTGTGGTTTCGTTTCGTTCTGTTTCCCGGGTGCGGGGTTGGTCATTTCAATGTATGATTCGAATGGGTCGTTGTTTGGGGGTGGATGGTTAGAAGCGAAAGAAATGTGGTCTTGGGGATGCCAGTCTTGGGTCCCGATGCGGATTTTGAAGGCGGGGAGGGAGAGGAGGGTGTTGATTAGGGGCGCGATTGTGCGGCCTCCTTGGACGGCGAGAGAGCCGTTCTGTTTATTTCGATGTTAGTTGATGTAGTCATTGTGTGAAGAGTGATTGGGACGTACTGGTGGACAAAAGTCCTCTTGCATGTCTACCACGATCAAGGCGGGGACGAATGTGGTTTCAGCCTGTGAAGCCATCGTAGGTGTTGTATTAATTTGTATTTTCTTGATACTGCAGATGGAAGTAGGAGGTGGACAGTGTAGAAGAATGAGGGGGAGGTGAGGAGGTGGGACGGAGATAGGACAGCCCCGGTAGTCAACGTCTCATACAATATTAGAGCTAGGCTTATGGAACATTGATTCATGTGACCAAGTAGAATCGATAGAATATCTATGGGTTATCAAAACCACGATAAAGTCCACAACGCAGGCAAATGAGGATACTGTTCCTGCCACGCAGCAAGAATCTCCGGCACTCTCTCATCAAAGCTGTGTCTCGCTTCACTAGGACCCCTATCCCAAGCATGAGGATCATCATACAACCGACGCTCCTCATTAGCCGCGGCATTCAACCTATCAGCCAAATCACGTATAGCTTTCCCTCCCAATAAGGCTTCTTCATGATTATCACGAATATCAACATTAAACACATGAACGGGGCGATTCAAGGGTGATCCTCTATTGAGTAGATCATCGACAACCGCGTCCCAGCATCTCTCTTCACAGGTGATTATAACATCAACGACGCCCGCCTCAGTGCCCAGACTACCCTTGTCGCCCTTGGCAATATGGTCGAGACGTGGTTGGCCCGGTACCCAATTCTGGAATCGCTCCGGACCCCATTTAAGATTCCGGTTTCGGTCAAGCATGTTGAGAATCCCATTATTGCGATACAGTCGCTGATCCTTATTATAAAGATCCTCATACATATGATTATACGATGTAGAGTCAAAGTTGAATACATTAGGTTGCGTGATCGAAGGACCCGGTAAACGCACTAATGATCCCGTGCCGAACGAGATGACTGGATACGAACCAGACGAAAGTTGGTAGTGTGCCTCCATGGATCGATTGTTGTTTGATGCACAGACAGTGCAGAATTTGAGTTTGTATGAAGGTTCTGCTTTTCCTTCTGCGATAGTAGAAGCTGGCGCGGAGCCATCGTCGCGCGTCTGGATGGTCGGTTGAGACGCGTCGGGGAGATCTGCTTCTGTTGTAGGTAGGTTCTCGGGGTTAGCTGAGACTGCCGTCTCGAGCTGAGGATCCGCGGCCATTTTGGTAAGATGATTCGGTAGTTGATGTTGCTTTACAGCACAAGACTCGATGTCAAGGAGGATGAAAGGGTGGAAAACCGGAACTCACAGAGCCCTGTTCCCTTGGAAGATATATTAGCATATCAAACATATGCGGATAGTGTATTGCCAACAAGAAAGCGAAATAGAGGTCAGGAAAAGTTGTTTGCGTATAATAAAAGCTATCAGCATTGCAAAGCTAAGACAGCTCCAATAATATATTCATCACGAAGTCATGAAGATAGTGTAGTAAAAGGATAATACATACCATGCAAGGAATTCTCATTTCTCACACCATTACCTCCAACCAGAATTGCCGCGCACAGGTAGTGTCGGCGGGCTGGTAGGACGTTTGATGAGAGAGCTTGGAAGAAGAAGAGACGGGAAGTTTTCGCTTGTGGTTTTCCGCTTGATGGACGCTATGCCTAATTAAGATGGACGATTGATGTAGGGTTAGGGTTTTGTCCATAACTCCAAGGATGAAGGCCTTGATTGATATCAACTCTTCAAGTCAAGACGACACATGTGGACGATAGTCGGGTATCATCTCAAACCACGTCTCTCATAATAACCCACTCTCTGGGAAAGAAATTCCAAGACTGTTGATGTCATCTATATCAAAGCTGCTCAACAGCAGCGTTGCAAGAGACCTTTAATACGTATGGAGTCAGACGCACTGCATCTAACAGATCAATACGCATTATTATCGACGCATCTGACAAGATGAATAAGCACCCCATACTATATTGGTTCGCCCCCGAACAGCTGAACCCTTTTTGCGGGGAGAGCTATCCTGTCACATGCCGAGGTTGTCAGCTGTCATAACCGGCTCATCCCCAGACTTATATCAGGCCATAGTTCAACCACGCAAAGTTAAATCACTACTGCATCTACGAGTTGAACGTAGTAATATATCATAATGGAACCATCAAGCTCAACAAAAGGCTTCTTCCAACTCAAACCCACCATTCCACCTCAATACCTCGAAGACCGCGCCCTCCTACGCATCATCTCTCTATACCTCCCCACGCCACTCCCATCCACAATCTCCTCAGACCTCCTCCGCTTTTCAAAGCTCGTACTCTCAAAACCCGTTCTGGGTTACATAGCAGACGCAGAGAAGAATCTTCCCTATCTCAAACCTCTTACTTCATTCGGGGAGGAGAATAGGGATGATCCGTTGGTTACCAGTGAGGGGTGGAGGAGGTTACAAGAGATTGGTATAGAAGAGGGTATAGTGGCGCTTGCCTATGAGAAGAACAGCAACGGAGAAAAGGCGGGGTGGAATCCTCGGATTCATCAATTTGTGAAATATCATATTTGGAGTGGGAGTTCGGCTATAGTTACTTGTCCCAGCGCAATGACCGATGGCGCGGCAAAGCTTCTGGGAAAGCATTTACATGATGACCCTGAAACTAATGAAATATTTGCGCATGCTAGGGAGAGATTGATCAGTCGTCAGAATGGATTTGCATGGACGAGTGGACAATGGATGACAGAACGCAAAGGCGGAAGTGATGTTCGCGGTACTGAGACTATTGCCGTCAAGCTCAACGACGCAACGGACGGATACGATACAAACGGACAACCCTTGGGACCATGGCGAATCGACGGATTCAAATGGTTCTCTTCCGCGACAGATGCGAACATGACCATCCTGTTAGCCAAGACGGGCGGTGGAAGTGATCGTAAAGATAGCCAGATCAGCGCGTTCTACGCCCCGTTGAGGCGACGAGCCAACGGCTCAGACGAAAACCAGACAGAGTTGAATGGTATCCGAATCCAGCGGCTGAAGAATAAACTCGGTACAAAGACCTTACCCACCGCTGAACTAGAGTTAAAAGGTATGCGCGGCTATCTGATTGGCAAGGAAGGTCAAGGCGTCAAAGAAATCTCTCACATATTGAACATCACGCGCATGCAGAATATTATTTCGGCTGTGGGTGCGTATGGACGAGGGTTAGCAATTAGTCGAGCATTCGCGCGAGTCAGGAGTGTCAGCGGGAAACTCCTCTCCGATGTATCAGCGCACGTCCGGGGTTTGGCACAGGAACATGTTAATTATACGGCTCATATGCATTTATCATATTTCATTGCTGCTCTACTCGGTCGTTCGGAGGGATTTGAGCCTGGGGACGATACATCTGCCGCTACATCATCAGGGATCCTCCCAAAAACCATGGAAGAAATAAACGCACTCTACCGCCTCCTCACACCAATCGCCAAAGCCCAAACGGCGCTCAGCGCAATCAGCGGCCTAAGATCCTGCATGGAATCTTTGGGAGGAGTCGGATATCTCGAAAACGAAGACCCCGATCTAAACATCGCGCGACTCTTTCGCGATGCAAACGTCCTCGCAATCTGGGAGGGGACGACGGATGTCATGGCCGATGACTTTGTGCGCGTCGTAAAGAGGGGGAAAGATGGGATGAAAATTCTAGCTGTCTTTGAAGGATGGGTTGGAAATTCCTTGCGTGTCGCGGAAGGGGCTGGTTTGAAGGCTGAAGCGGCGAAACTGAAAAATACGGCGGAACGCGTGCTGATGGATTTACGCGGAAAGGAGAAAGAGGAACTGGCTTGGAGGGGAAGAGAGTATTTGCGTGATTTGGATTGGTTGGTTTGTGGGTGTTTGTTGATTCATGATGCGGTTAGGGATGGGGATGGGGTTGCTGGAGAGGTTATGATGAGGTGGATTCATGGAGGAACTTCGAGGGATTGGAGGGAAGAAAGTGTTTGGGATCGGAAGATTGTTTTTGGTGATGAGGTTGTTTCTGCTAAATTGTGATACGCTAACCCAGATATGATGATTAAGTAGTCATTTTCTAATATAATGTACCAATATGGATGCTGCTGTCAAGTAAAGGAAAGAAAAGAAAAGAAACAGAAACGCCAATCTATGTGAAATCGTCCTCTTTCGAGTAACAATCAGAACTTCAAATCACAAAGCCTCGCTTCATCGATCGATATTTATATGTGCATGGTCAAAACATTCCTTATCGTCAGCATTTCATTTACTAGCTGTAGTCATACTCAATCCCACTTTACTTCGTGCAGCAGCAGCACCTACAGCGGCTGAGACAGGAGTCGAAGAGCGTGTTGGCGCTGCACTGCGGTTATGTGCCATGTGTGCTTTGACGAGATGCCCAGCCGCAAGAGCAGCGCATAGACTGAGTTCACCGGCCAAGACGCCAGCGGCGACGATGCGAGCTAATTGACGTGCATTTTCACCGGGGTTGGTGGGATGGGGGCCTCGGACACCAAGCATTTCGAGCATGGCGGATTGAGCTTCGAGGATGGTACCGCCTCCGATTGTGCCGACTTCGATGGATGGCATGGATACGGAGATGTGAAGGTTTCCATCAAGACTAAATAATGTTAGTTAAGTATGTGAATCAAAGACAAGGAGAGAGAGAACATACTTCTTCATAAGTGTGATACAGTTACTGCTCTCCACATTCTGGGCAGGATCTTGTCCCGTAGCCAGGAAGATAGCAGTAACAATGTTAGAAGCATGGGCATTAAATCCACCAAGACTGCCAGCCATGGCACTTCCGACCAGATTCTTACTGATATTGAGTTCCACCATGGCGTCGACACTACTCTTCAAAACAGACTTGACAATATCACCGGGAATGATGGCTTCGGCGACAACGGATTTACCACGACCATCAATCCAGTTAATAGCAGCGGCCTTTTTGTCTGTACAGTAGTTGGCGGACAGAGAAATAGTGTTCATATCCTCAAATCCACACTGGGTTGCCATCACTTCAAGTGCCTTCTCAACACCCTTGGAGATCATGTTCATTCCCATGGCGTCACCGGTTGTGGTTTTGAATCGGATATAAAGATTGGTACCGGCCAAAGCGGTCTTGAGGTTTTGAAGGCGGGCAAAGCGGCTGGTCGAATCGAAGGCGGCCTTCATAATGCTTGCTCCCTCTTCAGAATCAAGCCAGTTCTTGGCCTCGGCAGCGCGAGCAAGTGTAGGGAAGCTAACACCAGGGCCACGAGTCATACCATCACCGTGTACCACGGTAATCGCACCACCACCGGCATTAATAGCCTTAGCACCTCGACTGGTACTGGCGACCAAGACACCTTCAGTAGTAGCCATAGGGATGAAGTAGCTTTGTCCGTCAATCACCATCGGTCCAGCAACACCAAGAGGCAAGGGCAGGTATCCAATGACGTTTTCACAGCATGCTCCATGGACAAGCGTATAGTTGTAGTGCTTGTACGGCACGAGTGATGTTTCCAGACTGCTGGCGACAGCTGAGGTAGCAGGAGTTCGTGAAACGACAGCTCGGCGAATCTTGACAGCTCGAACGAAAGCGTCTTCACGAGACATAATAGGCTGATCGGTCATAGTCTTCTCAAGAGCATAACCAGGGACTTTACCGCGTAACGACAGTTCAATGAGTTCTTCATCATTCAACAAGGATGCCTTCTTCTCCTTCACCATAGCCTCGGCTTCTTCCTTGGATCGCTTCTTGCCATCATCTCTGTATTCAACAAGGACCTTGGGGGTCTCAACAACAGGAGGAGCTCTCGGAGCTTCAGCCTCGGGCTCTTTAATACCCCATCGGGCGGCATTGAACAGGTAACCGTTGAGCACAATGCTGAGTGTCAAAGCTGCAATGATCCATTTGCTAATGACAGGATCCTCGACGCTCCTCAAGAGACTTTCCAAGACCTTTCCACCAACAGCGTCCAGGATCTGTTCAGAGTATTCGATATCAAATTTGCCTGCGTGATCGGCGCCTGCGTAGTGAACGGATGGGTACTCGAGCTTGTACTTGATGGGTGGCAGGACGGTAACTAGAGTTTCCATCTTGTTGCCCTTTGCAGTCACATAAACAGAGTCCAAACCGTTATCTGCAACCTTGAAGGGATCAATAGGAGCCGAAGAAAGTACGTTAGAGAACCTTGATAGCACAGGAAGAGAGCTTTCCTGATCGGGTTGTCTGAAACCAATCGACACAAGGTTAATCACGTTGACTAGCGCAAATCCTCCAACCATGAAGAGCTTGAACTTGGAAACGCTGCCGGCCTGGTCCTTTTTGCCAAATAGTTTTGTGTTACCAGCCTTGCTGTTGCGCGACTCGGCCCGTGGCCAGTCGTTGCTGGCAGCCACATTCTCTGCGACCTGTCGAGAAACACCATCTTCTTCAAGGGCTTTGCGGATCGACACATGTCGCTTGATACGGTTGACTTCTTGTTTGATTAGGAGAATTGCGGTATAGAAGGTGAACAAAAGAACGCAGTCGAAGAACAGGATCCAGGCGGCAAGGAAGCAGAATTGGCGAAGACCACCGTGTACTCCCGAGACTGCGCCGATAACCAGAGCGGTGATCTCAATGAGGTAGTCTCGAACGATGCCAAAACCCTCTTCCTTGATAGCAGCCTCAATTGAGTCTTGGATAGACCGGGAGGAGCGACTGTTACCGTTGGCGACGGCCTTGTTCTTCAAGGATGCTGACAATACTGCTTTGGTGAGAAGTGTAGGCTTTTCAAAGCCAACAGTGACAACCAAGAAGGGTAGACCTTCGGACAGGAGCAACATATTAATCGAAACACCAAGCTTAGTGGTGACCAAGAGACCGAACAAGAAGGCAAACACGCTAGAGAGGAGAACAGAGAAGGCAAGCCAGAACTGGGAGCCCAGTCGTCTCATTGAAAGGAAGAGCGACACAAAGGTGAGATGCATGGAGATGTAGCCCAATGTCATGATCACAATGTCAATCGTTTCGGCATGCTGCATAAGTTAGTTGATTCCTCGTCACGAAGACATGGGCGACACATACCTTGATCAAATCTACCAAGGAGCTCCAAGCGTCGGAGACATAAAGCTTCAAAGCACGACGAGAACCCTGTCCACGGGCAGCTTTCATAATCCACTTACGAGCCTCGCGTCCATCGTTTTCGGTTGACGGGTCGTTGATTTCCTGTACCGCTCGCAACAAATCGGGCAGTTCGTCGTACGGGACCGTGAGAGCGACAGACGAGTCACGCAAGAAGGAAGAAAAGAGGTTAGGAGTTTGAGGCACGTGGATAGCAGATACATTTGCCGGAATGGAAATGTCGTCGTTGGCAGGAGTATTGGCCTGGGTTGAATCGGAAAAGACAAAAGTAGCCAATGCCAAGTGCTGCGCAATCTATATCAATCAGCACATAGAAACCCAAAAATCGAATATAGACAAACCTCGCTTGGATCAGAGGCCACTTTATCCTCCAACTGCCATCTCCATGCAGTCTGTTCTCCAAGACGCAAATTACGACTGCCGTGCAACAAGGAGGCAGGATCTAGCGGCCCCGATCCGCCTTTGGCGTCAAAGATGCTACCTTCGAGAAGACCGACATAGGTGGTGCTGGCAAGCAGAGCGATAACGCCAATGGTATGGATGGGATGAGCACAGGCACGACGGGCCACAGCTTGTAGCGCGCTAGTAACCCTATTCTTCAACCAGCTGGGCTCGGACGCTTCCTCCTGGGGATTTGCGCGAAACTGTCGGGGGATCAAGGAAGCCATTGCGGTTGATTTTGTTCAAGTGGCGAATGTACCCTTGAACCTCCGCTCACACAACGCCGAGTGTATGTTATAAGTCGGAGGGGAGATATTCGAGTGTTTTGGGATTTACCACTGGTCCGACATGGAGAGAAAAGGAAGTTGCAGTATCAGTCGAGGGTTCTTGCAGGTATATCGAGGAACTAGTTGAGAGGCGCGCGTCAGCCTTCACACCGCCAGAAAGGTCAATTGAATTGACGGAAGTAGCATTACAACAACAATTGAGCAACACATAGATATATAATCCTGGAAAGATAGGCATAATGATTGTCGATGCTGTCTGCATTCTGCTCTTTCCAAGGCGGTTGTGTGTAGGTACCCCGATCATCGGATCAGAGATAGGGGAAGGTAACTCACATTCTTCAAAAACCAGCGAAATGGCACAACCACGAGCAACACACACACACACACAAACACACACACACAAAGGTAAGGCTACTTTGATGAAAAGCAAGCCGAGTTGTATGAAGACTCTGGAATGTTGAAGCAGAAAGACAAGACAACAAGCAGAGCGCAGAGGGAGGAGAACCAAGGGAAAAGGGTAGCCTGGGGATTATGTTCGTTATTTTCGGGGCACCAACCAGCGGCTTTTTTTGTTTGTTCCTTTTTGGGGTAAGCGCGGAATGGCTTAGCTTAGGTCGGACTCCGGTAGAACCAACACTGAGCATAGGAGGATTTGTTTTATTATTATCATTAATCATGTATGTTTTAATAATATACTATCTATTCCATTCCTGCAATGACTGAGCATTAGTTGGCTGCAGATACGGGTCTACCTAACGACTATTGTCTACGCGATCAAAGTGACTTTACAAGTGTGTCATTGTGATCACTGGTCAGCGATCGTCCAACTATGAATTCATTCTACGACTGTATCCAGGGTCTGTGTGTCAATATCATCAGATTTCTACCATGATGAAATAATCGGGCATGCCGTCGTCGGACATCGGCCATTCTTCAGCAACAAGCTTATTCCCTCCAGCCTATGAGGAGCATATCGTATATGCATCAGATCAGAGCGATAAGGCTGGTGGGGCAATATACATCTGCTGAGTAGAATCGACAGCAGAACATCCTACCTGACTTCCTGATTAGAATACGTTTGTCTATCCTCGATATACGCCATTCCAACCAGGCTTTCCAGACCTCAAAACAACAAAAGACAGAGAACAATGTAGTTCCATTCATCTTGTTTTCCTGGTTTGACCCTGGCCACAAGGCGGTCAGAGTGTTTTTTTTTTTTGTTGGCCCGGATGGTCTAGTACTATTTGGGGCTAGTCAACCTCGATGTTTCCTACACAGGATTAGCGTTGAGGAGATCGCGCACTAACCATAAAAGGAATGTCCGGCTTGATTCATCTTTCAAGCATTGTAAGCATTGTTCCTCTTCTTCTGCCAGACGCATGCGGGGCATATACTCTGGGAAATCCCCGGGCACGAAGCCGTCCACGTAGGAGACTACTTTGTTCAGCTGAATCGAGGCCCGATGGAGGTCGGGAAATGACAAAGAGAATCATGGGGGCGATGTCAATGACAGACTTGTGTGCTACGTCAAGATCCTTAGCAAGTCGAGATTGATTTGTTCTCGGCTGCATGAGCTTCTTTCAGGTCTGACCTGATGGAGGTTATTGCGAACAGCTTGGGTTATATGTCTGAGTATCCCGCATATAACTACTTAGTACTGATCTCACCTTTGTCAAAAGACTCAAAACATGGTGTTGTATTGGAATCTGACCGTGTGACCTTTTTATGCTCAAGTCAGCAAGTCAATCTCCCTACAGGCGGTAGTCTGGATAACGTTACTTAGTATTACCTCCGCTGAGTAAGCGATATTTATAGTTAACTTATCGGACACTGTACATAGTATATCCAGTCCAAGATGCATTGTCCCAGATTCTTATTGAGACAAGCATTTGATTGGCTGGGAGTGCTTATCAATGCAATCGCCCGATGGTCCTGACCAATCAGGGAATATATTGTATGTCTATTCATCAATGGCATGAATAACAAGACACAACAAATTCACACAATCAATAACTAGAAAATCCTGGCACTGTTGAATGACACATTTATTAGAGAGTCATAAATATAGCCTACTGAGTAGAATGAGTATCTACATAGTATGACTGCAATACTGACTCTTCAAGGTGATTCGTCTATGTGTCCGCGGGAGCTTTCACGGCAAATTCCAGCCAGTCATACATAGTATTTCAAGTGTCTAGAAATAGTGAACAAATCAAAAGACCAATAACCCCATGTCCTCCATAGAGCGAAACATGGTCTGTGCCAGATCTGAAACGAGCGGCTACTAGCGTCAAGCAGATTATCAGATTGTTTGATGCCGTCCTCCACGTTTTGTCTCCACTCTCCATTTCTTATGTTCTATTTTTCTGACTGATAGGACGTCGTTTGACTCAAGCCAAGAGCTAAGCTTTTCTTGCTCTCTATTCAAAATGCCATTGCCTCTCCCTGGCGCGTATGCCATATCCAATCATCTCGTTTACGGAGATTGGATATGCAACCGTCAGGTCGAGGCCAGGGCTATTCAGATGACCTCCCACAACTTGACAATAATAGGCAGTCATGATCAATTGTATCATGTTCATATTCATTCGCTCTATTCGCCATGCTCATGGCAATATCGACTCACAATAGTAACAATGACCCACCAAAGCGTATGACTGGGTTCTATTCTGATAGGACTTTTCCATCTTCACGCAATATCGTCGAGGTAGATATTTTCTGCAATTTACCTACTTCTCTCGCTCGTGTCAGGATTTCTTTATCTTTCTTAGGATCTCGCATTCTTTCATCTTCCTGGCAGTCTCTCTTTCTCTTTCTTTCTCTTCCTTCTCGACAACTACATCGAGATATCTGCTGGTTAAGATATCTCTCCATTCACTCTTTGCACTCCCTTCCAAGGCTCGACAACACGCCTATACAGTCGATAAAATGATGCAGGCCATCAACCGCTCCATCGTGCTGGTCATGATCCTACTCTCCTCCCTAGCCCAAGCACACAGCTGGGTCGAAGAAATGACCCTCGTCTCCCCCGACGGCAAATTCACAGGCAAAGTCGGTTATCCACGAGGCATGATACTACGCACTGACCCCGGTTTCAGCGATCCACTGATGCAATACCAACTCCCACCTCAAGGAGAACAGCTCAGTGCCAGTACATACATTTGCAGAGAATCCCAGCGAACTTCCAACTATACCGACAAACTGCCCAGACTAGCGGCCTATCCCGGCGCAGCAGTCGCGTTACGGTATCAGGAAAATGGACACGTGACTACACCGTGGTCGAAGGCCGGGAAACCTCAAAATAGTGGTATTGTGTACGTCTACGGCACGGAACGACCCAAAGAGGACGACCATTTACTTGATATTTACAAGAAATGGACCCTAGACGGTAAAGGCGGCGATGGACGAGGCCGGTTACTCACAAGCCAATATTTTGATGATGGGCAATGCTACCAGCTTAACGTCGGTTACATCTCTCAACAGCGACAGGCGGAATTCCACCGTGTAGCTAAACCGGGCGATATCGCTGGCGCAAATCTGTGGTGTCAGACCGATGTACCCCTACCAAACGATCTGCCCGTGGGCAAGGATTACACTCTCTACTGGGTCTGGGACTGGTCTACCTTGGACGAAGATGGAAAAGTCACACTCCCCGAACTCTACACAACATGCATGGATGTAACGATCGCGGACGCTGGTAAAATCGCAGGAACGGGCGCAACGGTTGCTCATGGCGAAAACAACGCAAAACAACACTTTGCATCAGTCACGAATTACGGCGAGAATGCTATCCAGACGGTATGGGAGAAATTGGCGGCCACTCCGACTGTGCCAACTGCTGTGACCCCGGTGCCTGTGAATGTTACGGCTTCTGTGTTTTATATTGCTGCGAATTCGGTTATTCAGGCTAATGGTGCTGCCACTTCGCAGGCTATTGCGGCTGGTAATGCTGCTGTTAAAGCTTGGGCTATGACTGCTGCGGCTACGGCGACGGGTGCTCGTGGTGCTGGTGCTGCTGATGCTGGTGGTGTTGGTGCTGCCGGTGCAACTGGTGCGACAGGTGCGACGGGTGCTGCTGGTGCTGGTACTGGTACTGGTGCTACAGCTACATCTGCTACTAGCGCTACTGATGCCTGTAACCCAGCAACCGTAACAATTACAATGACAGTGACAACAACCGTCGCGCCTTCCAGCGCCGCTCGATCGACCGGATTACTAGCTCGACGAAGGGTCCTTGCTTTAAATGACGATGGCGCTTTCAGTTCATGAAAAGCAGTCTTTCTTGCTTGATTTCTTATGCATTCGATCATACTTTTCCTACTTTTCCCATAACTTTTTATGTTTATCCGGATTTGGGGGGAGATTGGCTTGCATTAATGGAGTTGGTTGCTTGCATTTTTTATACCCATATAGCTACTTTAATAGAATTCAAGGATTTCTGTTGGTTTTACTACGGTCCGTATCACGAAGCATAGACGGTAATAAGGAGCGAACACGAAGCGGCCTAACGAGCCTGACAATATGAAGCTATCTTGATTCCTAATATTGTGACTAGGACGGGGGATAGCTAGCTAGATATATACGCGGCACGCACGTCCACGTCAGACTAACTAATCTGGTGCCGAAACGCGTAGGGTTTGATATTCACGTTTCGACAACTTCTTTTGTTGATGATACATGGTAAAGAACTTTTAGGGTATGAGTACCTAAGGTATCCATGGATGCTGTAAAGCTTCCATGTTTATTACATGTGTCCCGTATATGACAGCATTCACCCAGTAAGATCTTCTCGGTTTGAAGAAGGAACGAAAGGTTTGACTCATCTTGGTCGATGATGCGTCATATTCTTTCATGAGTGGTGTTCGATGTTCAACTAGGTGGACTCCACAGCGACATCTGGAGCCTTGCCGCATCATTTTTTGCAGGCATAGAGGGGTAGATCCTGACAACATTTCAACATCTACTATCTATATATAGAGAAACAATCGCCAAAATAATGGACTCAATGAAAGATATTGATCGTTCAGAACCACCGAATAAAAAAGTTAAGATCGTTGATACAGGTACGTCTCGGGACTCATCCTTTCGGAGTTGAGTAAAAGCTCACAAGTATTTCCCAGATACAGACCAGGGTGAGTCCAAGATGACAACTCCAGTTCCAATCCAGATTGAACTGTCACCCGCAGAGCATCTCCTGCGCACTCTTCTACTCGACTGCCGAGATCATGTATCTACCGGCTCTGGCAATCGCAACGCAGGCGACATGTGGTTCGTCGGCGGCTGGGTACGCGACAAACTCTTAGGAAAACAAAGCTGCGACATTGACGTGGCTATGAGTAACATGACCGGTCCCGAATTTTCTAGCCTTCTGAAAGAATTTCTTTCTTTGGAGTCAGATAAATCCAGGACTACTACGAAAGGCGATATATACAAAGAACAGGCAACGAAACGGGGTCTTCCAGCTGAAATCAGAGGATTCTATGAAATTGACCGTAATCCTAAAAAGGGGAAACATCTTCAGACCACCAGCGCAAAAATTTTTGGATTGGATATTGATTTTGTGAATTTGAGGACGGAGAATGATCTTACAGATCAAGAAGGGAGTGTTAGTCGGGCTGAACAAGATGCGAAACGACGAGATGCGACTGTTAATTCGATTTTTTACAATCTTGACTCGCAAGAGATTGAGGATTATACGGCCAACGGACTGAGTGATCTTAAAGCGAAGGTTTTGAGAACTCCGCTAGATGCTCGCAAGACATTTACGGATGATCCGTTACGGATATTGAGATTTGTGCGCCTGGCGAGTACGCTTGGTTTTACTATTGATGAGGGCACAGAGACAACGATTAGAGATTCAGAGATACAGTGCTTGATAAGTACGAGGACGAGCCCGGAGAGGATTGGGTTGGAGTTGAAAAAGATGATTACGGGGCCGGATCCGGTGACTGCGTTGATGTGGATTCATCGGTTGGGACTTTACAAGCAGGTTTTTCTGTGCGGGCAGAGCCAGAAAGTATTGGACAAGGTGGCAGAGAGTGAAGAATCAGAAGCAAAGGGCTGGGAATCAGAGAAGGGAGAATATGTGTGGCCGTCAGCGTGGCCAGAGGCTTGTAAGACGGTATCAAAATTGTTCTTGCCGGAAAGCAAAGACAGTCTCTTGGCGACTGAGCTCGCACAATCTCAAGACATTGAGCTGGTCTGGCAGATGGCAGTATGGTGTCCTCTTGCACTGCTCTGTCAGCCAGATGATACTCGCCCTTTCCCCGTGGTCAAACCGGCAACGAAAGCGATTCATGCTACAAATGAAAAATCACGATTACTGGAAGATTCGTTGAGTAACATGCGGGAAATTCGGGCGATGATTGATAATGTCGTTGGAGGCAGCGACAAGGGGAGTCTACGCCGAGGCATAGTCGGAAAAGCTATACGATCGTGGGGGAAGACTTGGAGACTGCAGGCCCTATTCACGCTGTTGACGGATATTCTTTCCGTCAAATTGGCGACGAAAACGGAGGATTTGTTGAATCGCTATTCAGTCTTGCTGAAGTATGTATCCGATCAAAAACTACAGGATGCGCCGTCAATGAAACAGCTCTTGACCGGAGGCGAAATCAAGGAGATCTTCGAACTAAGACGCAGCGGACCGTTTATGAACGGCGTCCTAAAAGCAGTGCTGGAATGGCAGTTTGATCATGAGAATGAGTACGAAGATAATGCTCAACTCAAGGAAAAAGCGATTGAATGGTTGCGTGGAGAGAAGGAGGAGCTGAATATTCCAGACCCTGATGTAGCATGATTGGCTGGCCTTGCCATGGCTATGCTGTGATGCACTCCTGAAACACGCCAAAATAGCGTACAGGTCACGTGGATAGATTCATCAACGAGTTGCGTTGCTCTCAGACCACGTCCTCAGAAGGAACTTGAGACTCTCTTGACTTATAAAGTTATGATCGTATTGATAAAAGAGAATAACCTTGATAATTCACAGTCAGGCACTGTATCTCAATACGAACGCAGATGTAGATTGAGATGCTGTTCTAAGAACGACGAGATCTGACATTCTGATTGGCTTTCCCCGGTAGCGCCCTCCCGCCATCCATCCAATGAGACCCGTTCTTTCCGATCGCGAACAATCCATCTTCTTCCTCGTCTTCTACACTACAAACCTCTCTCCTACAATGATACTCTTGCTTCATTTCTTCTACCATTACCTTGTCTATTATTCTACAAATATCCTTCCTTATTTACACATTATTACTACACAGCCATCAACTTAGAATCAACTGTCGTCCCCTCTTTCCTCTATCAAGTGGACTGACCGCTTTGCTATAATTAGCAATCCAATTTCATGCACCTAATCAACAACTAAACTACCCCCGTTTTCCATTCGACAATCCTTGTGGCGGCACAATAATATCCAATAATCATCATAATAATCCATCTCTCCAACTGCGCCCTCTTTTCTGGCTTCTGCTTGAAAAAAAAAGAAAACATATCAAGGATTTGTTTCGTTTTATCATCCTTTCTTCTTCTTTTTAGTCTGCTTGTCTTTTGATATTTTCTAGTTTTGGCCTCCACTCTGCCCAGACAGAGCGCGCTGTTTGCATTTCTCGCAAGGCTACGACTGCGCTGGTCGTGTCAGCTGTTCATTTCTTCGTGTATATCACGTCTCTCTTTTTTTTTCCCCTGGTTTCTTGTCAGCTTGGATAAAAGGTGGAAAGAAGGGGCTTCGAGATTTGGGATCTGCACAACGACAGAATAGACGGCGTGTGAGAGCGCTTCATTGCGACTAGTCATTCACTGCATGGTGACATTCTGTGGACGGTTCGATATGCAATTCGCGATTGAAGTGGAGGATCCTTATTAGCATCGTCGTTCTACTCCTTTTTATTCCCGGGCGATTCGAATCGCAAGTCACCACTATGGCGACAGCAACGACTACCTCGCCCCAGCTCAACGCTACCGGCAGTCGTGCTGTGAATCCTGCCCTTCCCCCCGTTGCTACCGATACACCTTCTAGACTCCCACCTATGCGACGCATATCATCCAGCGCCAGAGAACGTTTATCGGTCTACTCGAACGTATCACAAACCTCTCAACATCGATCGCGGCCCGTTTCGCATGTCTTCCCGCTCTTCCATTCAAGCCTGCCGTATACCTTAGTGCGCGACTTCGCCTATCCGCCTATACATCCTTTACACTACGGTCCATTACCAGTTCCCTCGCGAGCCTCTACTCCTGCCAGCGAGAGCAGACGTTTATCTGATCCACAGATCGGGTTGTGGGAACCGTCGCGCCATTCATGGTCTTCGAATAGCGGAGCATCTGATTCGCATGGGCAACAACTACCCGCCGTATCGTTTGGTGATGGACCGCCGTATAGTGAAGATGAGGATTTGCACAGTCCTATCATCACATCACGCTATCGCAAGCACAAGTCCGTACATACGTTTGGAGACACAGGGAGAGGTTTTGGCGATAGTGGCCGTGCGGGTGGTGTATTGAATAGTCAGAGTGACCGTGGCACCCTGGTAGCTGTCAACGGCGACGGCAGTGAGACTTATTATGTTCAAGGCGATCAGGATGCAAGCGATGGTCCTGGGGGTGAATACATAACATACCCGGCCGGCGAAAGCAGCTATTCCCAATACGCCTACGGGAACTACGGTGGGACCGGAGTTGGTGCCGGCGGAGAAGGTACACAAGGATCAGGCCATGATGGTGGGGATTATGTATATGAGGATGATTATTCAGACAGATATTCGCGGGACTATCACTTTTCTATTGGGTCACCGGACGAGGAAATGCATGGCAAAGCGGTTGCGCTATTTGACTTTACGCGCGAGCATGAGAATGAACTCCCCTTGAAAGAAGGGCAAGTGATTTTGGTATCTTACAGACATGGTCAAGGCTGGCTTGTTGCAGAGGATCCAAGGACGGGAGAATCCGGGCTGGTGCCGGAGGAATTCGTACGATTGGTGCGTGATATTGAAGGAGGTCTTAGCTCTTTGAATGGAGCATTGTCGTCTGGTCCAAACGAAGCACAGTCAAACAATACGATAACGACAGGGAGTTCGAATACGGCAGGAGAAACAACACCAACGAATGGAAATAATCAAGGCGAAATATTGGAAGAGCGGACAGAAGAGAAAAGCTCTTAATCAGATAGAGAATGAGAGTACGATTGATGAGTTTGGATATCTATGCCGACATGCTCAAGGTCTATATTTACCTTTAATACTGCTATAATTTGACTTAACTCGGCGCTGGACCAATCCTTGAAAGGATTGGCAAGCTCAGATCAAGCTTGATGGAAATAGAACCGGAACTATGTCTTAAAACTTATGAGTAAATGAATGAAGATACACCTTTTGCCCTCTTTTTCTTGCTGCGACATACTTCCTGAATATTCCGTGATTAGTAACTAGTAGCCTAGTAGGGATATGAATCGAGGTTATGTACCAAGGTTGCCAACAACAAGATGAACTGATTAATAACTTGCATACAAATTGAGTTAGCGGTAATACATACTGTGATGTCCTGTATTTTACAGCGATGTATTCCAGAAACACAAATACCTGTAACAAATCAACTCGCCGGATCCGATTTCCGCCTGGCAACAACTCGTTTCCAACCTTGCAGGGCTTTAACTAGTTTAGTTAAAGTTAGCTTGACCGGGCTTAGTAAGCAGTGACCTCCTTTTTTCTTCGCATTCTTGAACTTCAATCCAGACTTCCCGTTGTTGACCAGCTTTTCATCTATCGTCTGTTTGTGCAATTGAGGCTACATCGTCTGTAATACTATTTCATTGTTGATTCTTGAATTGTATTACTCTTGTCTATTTGTTTAATTATTTTTGCTCTTTGGTTTGAGATCTTGACGATTGGTTCTGTATATTCGTCATCGAGTCTGCAGAAATTATCCTGGGATCTGTCTGCTGAGCTGATTGAACTTCAATTGGCCTTGATTGGTGAGTGATAGTCTATTGAATCCATTACACTGATGTATATATGCATATGATAGCACTGACTACCATTTAACATCTTGTTGAATGTCTACTGATCGAGCTAACAGATTAGTCCATTAATACGACTGGATTTCGTACAGGTAATACGGTTACACTGTTTCGATATTCAACCAAACTAACCACATCAGGACAGAGAACCCCTCACTCTGCCCCTCGCCCGTGACTTGTGCCCCTCCAGAAACAGTCAAAAAAACACCTGAATCCTAAGGCAAAATGGCAACAATGTTCTCCCGGGGCCTTAGAGCATCACTCACCCCACCTTCTTCTTTTCGCTCGGTCTCCTCCTTCTTGACTACTTCTTCTGCTTCTCCTGCCACTTCAGCTTTTGCTTCCATCCGTCGTCCTACTCTCTTCAATTGCTCTTCTTCTCAGTTTCAAGCTGCTCGTGCTTTTCATCAATCTTCTGCAGTCATGTCTTCTTCCGCTTACTTTGTCGTCGAGTACGGCCCTGCCGGTAACAGTAAGTTTCAGTTCTTGCCCCTCTTGGTCTGTAGCTCGACCATCAACACCAAGCTACATCCATGGCCATCTCCTCCTCTCTTATACTCTCATCATCAATTCATCAAGTCAATGCTGAAACGCAATTGCTAACTCCCCCCAGCCCAGACTGGTCGTATCGACTTCAAGCTCTACAATGATGTTGTCCCCAAGACTGCCAAGAACTTTGCTGAGCTCTGCAAGGGATACACAGACGAGACTGGCAAGGTTTTGACCTACAAGGGCTCTTCTTTCCACCGTGTTATCCCTCAGTTCATGCTCCAGGGTGGTGACTTTACCCGTGGTAACGTGAGTATCTCCCCAAGAGCTCAGATGATGAGGGATAATGACTAACCATCTTTTGCTGCGTCACAGGGTACCGGTGGAAAGTCCATCTACGGCGAGAAGTTTGCTGACGAGAACTTCAACGTTCGTCACGAGCGCCCTGGACTCCTCTCCATGGCCAACGCTGGTCCCAACACGTAGGTTCCCCCCCATTCTTTCAGAGAATACTGGTGTGTGCAATTGATTGATGGTCTTGCAGTAACGGCTCTCAATTCTTCATCACCACCGTCAAGACCAACTGGCTCGATGGCAAGCACGTTGTCTTCGGCGAGGTCACCAACGGATACGAACATGTCCAGGCCATCGAGAAGCTTGGTAGCTCCAGCGGCGCTGTCCGTGGAACTGCCAAGATCGTCGACTCTGGTGCCGCTTAAAATGTTTCTATAACTCTTGTTTTAAAATGTTTTCTATTTGCTTATAGAATCATTCTACCGTCTATTCTGACATTGTGGTGTTTGGAAGAGTCTGGTAGATTGGTATCTATTTTTGCCATTAGCTTAGTCAAGTCATTGAGGAAATGCAATGTTGTATTTCTGAGATCTCTGCTTTCGAGAAGAGTCTCTGAGAATTTTGGCAATCGTCCTTTCATACATAAATCTAAAACCCAACATTAATTTATATTCAATTCTGTAATCATATATCCATGTCATTATCACTTTCCACCCCACCCCCATAAACCGGCGCAACACCCGCATTAGACCCCTTGATCACCCCCTCCAATATCTCCCTAATCTGTTTACAACCATCAATCCCCACCGCAAGCATAGCATCTAAATACGACGTATGCGCTCTGGTCTCCATATGCAACACCGAAACTTTCATATCATCATCCACATCATCTTCCGCCCCCACCGCAGAACCAGCAGGCAACGCTGTCGTAGTCCCAATTGTAATAAACGGCAACTCCTGTTCCTCAGGTAAGGATAAATCAAGTAAAGGGTCTAGCTGGTCTTGGTCTGATCCGGAAAGGTCGCGCGGCGTAGATGCGCTCCCACTCATACCCGCTGTGCAGGCACAGAGGAGTCCTGGCATGGGGATACCAGCGTCCACGAGAGCGAGTGTACATGCATTTATAGCAGCGGCGAAAAGGGAGCCGTCCGACGAGAGGACAGAGACTTGTACCGTGATTGTGCTGTGCGGGTAGAGATATGTATGTAGATGTGACTGGAAAGCGGATTTGAGTGCTGTCGAAAGTTGGGATGATTGTCTTTATGCCCTTCATCAGTATTCTTTTTCCTATCTTATAGAGGGGGGAAAGTGACGAACCGATCACTTCCACCAGCCCTCCTTTTACGATCCACGCCTGCAAAGCCGGCTATATTCACGTCTATGTCGACCAGAGCCTCGGTCGCGCTACCTGCGCCGCTGGTCTCGTGAGGACCGTGGACGGTACACATTATTGAAGTGTTGCCCATGGAGAGATATGAGGATCCTGAACTGGCTGAGTTGGTGGATATTTGTGCTTGGAGGAGTCGGAGTTCGTTCCATCGTCGACCGTCCAGGCGGAGTTTTGTGAGTGGGTAGGTTGTTGAGGTGTCGAGGGGCATGGTTTTGGTGGTGGTTGGCACGGGGAGTGCCCGTACGTCGTCGATTTCAGGCGGTCGTGAGGATGGTGAAGTTTTCCTCTGGGTAGAGCGTGAATTGGAAATTGTATGCGATTGATTTGCTTCGAATCAAATATTTTGTGTAAAGACTGATAGCAGTTGAGTATTGTGGAGGGTTAGTGAATCTGCAGTGGACTGAAGAAATCTCAAGCCGCAAAATTTAAAGTTAAAAAGCTCCTTTCCCCATGCGGTGGCCCCACGGCTGATAAGCTACAACTGCGACTACCCATCACTCAACCGCCGATAACATGCAACATGCCTTCAGATATAGATAACTCGGTGGCGACTGCAACTGATTCAGATGGTGACGATGACGATGACCTAAATATTGTTTCTGTTCGGCCACCATCATATACTACTGGTAAGTACTAAGTACTACAGACCGTCGGACGAGACAGTCTGACAGGTGCAGGTTCACACAAGAGATTACGAAGAGATGGGCAAGAGCCGTCTACTACGAATAACCACAAAAAGCAACGTGTAGAACGAGACGAATCTCCTGATTCCTCCTCCGATAACATCCTCGACGACGAATTCAACGATAGCGAAGCCGCATACCAACAATTCAAGAACCGAAAAAGCATCCAACGAAAACGAGCCTCCCTAAACGAGCGACGAGCACGCAAAGGAAAGGCCAAAGAAACAGAAAAAGATGGTGGCATATCCAGAAGGAGAAGGTCAGCTCCCGCTCGAGATTCACTAGTTGGGCGCGTCCCCTCAGAACCGTCGCGAAAACCGAAACGAGTCATGAGAGAATACACTGAAGATCTTGTATCTTCCGAAGATGATTTGATGGAACACACACTACCAGATTTCCTACAACAGCGACGATCCCAATTCGATGCGCGCATGAACCGGCTCAAAGAAGCTGGGTTACGATTACCGCCAAACTTTGACGACGTCGAGTTCTCAGATGATGAGAATTTGGAGTTTTTAAAGGAAAAACCATTCTTTAGGGATGTGACACCTCCGAAACCATATGAGGATATTCCGTTGCCGTATTCGCTGGGTCTTATTCCCGCACCTATTGCGCAGTGGTTGAGGGATTATCAGGTCGAAGGTGCTGCTTTTCTTCATGAATTATTCGTCTATCAAAAGGGTGGGATATTAGGCGATGATATGGGTTTGGGTAAAACGGTACAGGTCATTGCGTTTCTGACTGCTGCGTACGGGAAAACGGCGGATGAGCGGGATATGAAACGCATGCGGAAGTTGAGGAGAAGTGGGGATGATGTGTGGTATCCCCGGACGCTGATTGTGTGTCCCGGTACGTTGATCGAGAATTGGAAGTCTGAGTTGCAGCGTTGGGGTTGGTGGGCTGTTGGTCTGTTTCATGGTGATAGAAAGGAGGAAGCGCTGCAAGCTGCCAAGGCTGGAAGATTGGAGATTTTGGTTACGACGTATGTGACGTATCGCATGAATAAGGATGCGATCAATATGGTAGAATGGGACTGTGTGGTTGCCGATGAGTGTCATCAGATCAAGGAGCGCAAATCGGAGACGACGATAGCGATGAACGAGATCAATGCTCTGTGCCGAATTGGACTTACTGGCACCGCTATCCAAAACAAATATGAGGAGCTATGGACATTGTTAAATTGGACAAACCCGGGAAAACTGGGCCCTGTGACTGCATGGAAGAGAGCTGTGGCTGAACCTTTGAAGATTGGTCAGTCCCACGATGCTACGTTATATCAGCTAAGCAAAGCGCGCAAGACGGCCAAAAAGCTGGTGCAGAATTTGCTTCCAGAATTCTTCCTCCGACGTATGAAGACGTTGATTGCAGATCAACTACCCAAAAAGAGTGATAGGGTAGTTTTCTGTCCTTTGACGGACACGCAGGCTGACGCCTACGAGAACTTTCTAAATAGCGATGCGCTGGTCTATATCAAAAATGCATCAGAATTGTGTGATTGTGGCTCAGGGAAGAAATCCGGTTGGTGCTGCTACAAATATTTACCGTCCGGCCAGAAATGGCAAAGCTATGTGTTTCCGGCCATACAGAATTTGCAAAAACTCAGCAACCACCTTGCTATCCTGATACCGCAGGGACAAGACCCCCGAGAAAAGCAGGACAAGGATTTGGAAATGTTGCAACTCGCTGTTCCGGATCGATGGCGCGAACTGTATCAAACCCGAGACTCGATTATCAACTACGCCAACCCGGAGTTCTGTGGGAAATGGAAAGTGCTCCGCAAATTGCTGAAATGGTGGCATGCCAATGGTGACAAAGTTTTGGTATTTTCACACAGTGTTCGGCTTTTGAAGATGCTTCAAATGTTGTTTAACCATACTAGTTACAATGTCAGCTATTTAGACGGGGCCATGTCGTACGAAGATCGAGCGAAGGCCGTCGATGAGTTCAATTCGGATCCTCAGCAGTTTGTGTTTCTGATTTCAACGCGAGCTGGAGGCGTCGGACTGAATATCGTGTCTGCAAATAAAGTCGTCGTGGTTGATCCTAATTGGAATCCGTCTCATGATCTACAAGCGCAAGACCGGGCGTATCGAATCGGCCAACACAGAGATGTGGAAGTATTCCGACTCATTTCTGCAGGCACAATCGAAGAAATTGTCTATGCTCGTCAGATATACAAACAACAACAGGCCAATATTGGATACAACGCCAGTACCGAACGAAGATATTTCAAAGGAGTGCAGGAGAAGAAAGATCAAAAGGGTGAAATCTTTGGTCTTTCCAATCTCTTCGAGTATCAGAATAACAATATCGTTCTTCGCGATATTGTGAACAAAACCAATATTGCCGAGAGTAAAGCTGGCGTGCAAGTTATCGGCGTTGATTTGGAGCAAGACGATGATGACGCCAGCAGTTCCGACAATGTCACGACGAAATCTGCTGTTGACGATGAGGATGACGGGACTCTGAGTCAGATTGCGGCTTTGATACGTGGTGAGACGCCATCATCATCATCGGCAACAGCCTCACCTTCTCTTCAAGCAAACAAAAAACATGACCCAATACACGCCATTCTCGCCAGCGCCGGGGTCGAATACAGCCATCTAAATAACGAAGTCATCGGCTCTTCCAAAGTCGAAGAACGTCTCAGCCGTCGCGCCGAACAAGCCAATGATCCTCTACAAGGCGACAAACAAGTGTTCGACACATCCTCCCAACCCACCCAAACCAGCAGCTCCAACGGCAACTCACACAGATACGACAATTTCAAAATCCGTACCGAAGACGGCAGCAAAACAATCCGATTCAAGTTTCATCCTTCACAGGATGTACGGAAACGCCAGTTTTGTAGTATGGCGCAGAAATTCGGGTTTCCGAATGCGACGGAGTTTGCGCTTGTGGTTGAAGGGATGACGCAGGCGCAGAGACGGGCTTGTCTTGAGAGGTGGTATAGGGATAGGAGGGAGATGCTTTTGAAGGAGGGTGGGGGAAATGTTCAATCCGAGGAGGATATCAAGTCTGAGGATGCTGCTCAGACTGATGCTTAATTTGGGAAGTGGTCTGGATCTTAATTTTATTGCGTTGCTTCTTTAGAGATACCCTTCTGTACATAGTACAGTTTGTTGAAGTTGATTGATCTGTAATTAATCATACGATGCCCTTACAGAGTAATATTACTTGTACTAGCGTATCAACTATCCCTCAGTCGGAGTCAGCAGCCCTAACATGTACTAACCCTTTCAGGCCCTAGTCCCACACCGTAATCCTTTTGTTTGGTAATTTTCGCTTCCTTGGCAATACGTCCGTACTGAGTTAATACTCATGAAGTACTCCGTACCCTGGAAGCAATTTTAATTCTCCCGGCCGGAGTTATTCCTTCAATCCTGTGCAATCTATTGAGATTGAATCTGATTAAGTTGAGGGAAATGAATTATCAATATCCAATGTTTAGGATAGGTCAGCTAAGTTAGCTGGCTACAAAGCATGTATTAATCCATTACCCAGGTGATCTTTGTGTACTCCGTATTAACTAGTTATGCGGCAAAGGAAACCTCGGATACCATACCATGCGGTAAGCCAACTTGGCGGGATGATTGGTGAGCCTTGGATCCTTGGCTTCAGGCACAAGAACCAGTGATTTACTGTATCCATCTTTGGGCTATTCTTTTAAGAATGTTTGTGCGTAGTCCGGAGTGTAGTTGTAGTAGTACGTTGTAGAAGAATAAGGAGAACTGTGGCTGTGCCTACTGCCAGGGACGACAAGGGAAGGAGCGGGCGGGTCGGATGGTCTAGCCACAGGACCGGTCGTGCCTTCCCTGTGGTTCTTCTTCATCTGGAGGAAGGAGCACCGTCGCAAAAATCTCCACCTTCAGACCAGCCCGGTTTCTTTCATGTTACTACCACTACACTTGACTTGCTTCACTTCTTGTATATTCTTCAACACTCATATACTCTGGTATATAATTTATTTGTGATCGTTTATTCGCGATTCCTTTACCTTCGCGCTGGGTTTATTGCTCCTTGCGTCGAGGCCCTGTGTGACAAAAGTATACTCCTGAGACACGCTCGCCCTCAAACGCTGCGAACCTTGCCTGACACCAACCACGCTTGACGAGACTGGATATCGGAGGGGAATCATAGATTTGCGATTGTTCATCGATAACCTCTGTTCGCTAGCATTGGCCTCTCAAAGACCTTCCGCGTATACATGGAGTGACAAGTCGGAAACGCCGAACTACATACTCGTTTTGATTCTCTTGTTTCCTTACCTTACTATCGCTCCTTATAATTCTCAGTATAATTGCCGACCGATATGAATGGCCGCAACGGCACAATGTCCCCCGTCTCCGCTGATGACAGCGAATGGTCTGGTATCGGCCAATATCAACTTGGACTCAAACCAGATGCTCCGATCTCTCCCACTGTACAGAACCGCGGAAACCTCGCAACCCCTCCGAGCTCTGGTGCTCCCACCCCGACTGGCTCACTGGGCTTGAATGGTGGGAATCCTGTGCCTAGACGACCTGATGACTCCGGAACCCGTCGCCTCCTAGTTCCGTCGCTGCTAGATCAAGTGTTGGGACGTATCAGACCAGCAAGCAGCCGTTATCGCAGATGGAAGACTCGCTGGCTCACACTACATGCGGTCGACGTTTTGGAAACCTCATGCGAGTGATAGAGCTGCTATGAAACGAATAAGCTCGCGATAACTTTGAGACTGTCGCCACGCAGTTCACGAGTGAGTACCGATGTTTTGACGACTTGTCCGCCGTCAACAAGCTGCTGAGGCCCAGGACGGCCTCCGCGAACCGACATCCCCTTCCTTACCTCCTCGTCCGGATTTTCATGAAAGCGAAACCAGGCCCGTCAGAAATTGGCATCGTTGCAGCATCCGCGATTCCGTGATTTAGCTACTGATGTCTTTTGCGAATTGGAACGGCGATTTCCGCAATTTGCTGGACCAGATTTGCCGCGTGTTGGAAGTCCTGCGGGTAGTATGCGTGGCGGTCCTCCTCGTGGGAGTGGTCCGATGAATGGGTTCCGACCAGGGTCAAACGGGTTTCCACCGAATGGGTACCCAGGAGGTCCTCGACCATCGTCGCGTGGGCCTGGCGGTAGGGGGTATCCCCCAGGTCCTCCTGGTCCTGGTGGTCTTGGTGGTCCTGGAGGTCCCGGAGGTCCCGGCGGCCCTCCCGGTGGACGATTCCCTCCGCGCCAGCAGTCTCTTAGCGGTGGAATAAGCCTCAACGGAGAAGAACCCTTAGCGAAATCATTCCAGAGCAATACGATCGTACCAAATAAGAGTACTCTCGTGGAGGACGACGATGATGGAGGTGTGGATGACGACTATGATGGACGCAGCGATGCCTTTGGACTAGACGCTCTACAGAGCCGAAGAGGAACAACAACGACATTGGGTGAAAGAAAGCTTTTGGCGGACAGTCAGGCTCAAGTCACAACATTACAAGAACGTATTGACGAACTTGAAGCTTTGATGAAGAGCAAAGATGAAGAGATTTCTCGCTTGCAGGACGAGCAGGACAAATCGCAGGTACGTGTTAATTCTGTATTGGTGGAATAATGTACTGACAGCCTATAGATCAGTAGCAGTGAACGCGATGAATGGGAAAGCCTCAAATCTGAGCTGGAAAATAAAGTGGCAGACGTGGAAAATGCAAACACATATTTGCAGAATAAGATAGATCAGATGCAGCAAGAACATACCGAGAAAGAGCGTCAATTACGGGAACAACTTGAAGCTGCGCATGGAAATGGTGTAGATGTTGAGCTTCAGCAACGATACAGCGACCTAGAGATGCGACATGAATCCCTACAAGCTGAATTACAAGAACAAGAAAAGACCACGGAAGAAGTACGCCGCGACGCCAGTAACTTCTTGAAAGAAATGAGGGCAATGTCTGAACGAAGCAATGCCACTTGGGAACAAGAAGAGAAGCTTTCTCGCGATGTCAACCGGCTCGAAGAGGAAGTCAAAGAGTGGAAGAATCGGTACATTCGTGCAAAGACTCAGTTGCGACACTTGCGTACATCCACCGTGGGCATTCCCAATCTACATGGCGATGTTGGTATGACCGCAAGGGAAAACGAGCTTATCCACCAGAATGGACTCGTCAAAGATTCGCACGTCACCAAGTTCCAAATGTCGATTGACGAACTATTGCGGTCAGCTCGTTCGGGTGAGCCCAGCCTCGTTCTCGATCAGATGAAAGTGGTCGTCGTGGCTGTGCGTCATATGATCAATGACACGGAGACCGTAGGCGATATGTCTCCTGCACAGAAACGAGCGAAATCGAGAGTTTCAAGTACTGCCAACAACCTCATCACGGCATCCAAGAATTTTGCCGGCTCTAATGGCTTGTCACCTGTGTCCTTACTTGACGCGGCAGCATCTCATTTAAGCACGGCGGTCATTGAGCTTCTTCGCTTGGTCAAGATCTATGCCAGTCCTCCTGAAGATTTTGAAGGCGAGAACGAGGACAATATCGCGCCCATGCAGTCACCTGGATACTTTAGTGTTGCCGCCAGTCAAAGCCGGCTGAGCAACAATGAGTCAGTATATAGTGCGATCAGTAGCCCGTCGGCCAGAACTCGAAGCATAGCTCAATCCCGACGAACAATGTCTCGTAGTGGATCTGGTATTCAAGGCCTTGCTATTGGAAAGCCAGGATATGCTGTGCGGCCACAAGACCATGAGTTGGAAGAGTTAAAGGTACGTTTTTCCTGTTGTGATGTAGTAACAATCGCTAATAACATACCAGCTATACCTCGAGGATCAAACTGAAGGCCTTGTCCAGACCATCCAAGCGCTAGTGGCCAGTATCCGTGGTGCAGAGCACATCTCATCCATCCGCAAACACATCGGAGCGATATCAATTGTGGTAGGCAATGTCGTCTCCTCAACGGATCATGCTATGGATAAGGCCGAGATCAGTCCCGCAGTGCGCGAACGACTTGGCCCTGTTGTCCAAAGCCTAGCCGACTGCTCAGACCGTCTATCTCGTACAGCCGCCGAGGGAGAGGATATTGAAAGTCCCGAGCAATTGCGCGACTTGACCAGCAAGCTGCCTCCTATCGCATTTGAGATTGCCCGTGAAACGAAGGAACTTGTCCAACGCATTGATCAGCTTGAAGTTGACGAGGGCAATAGTGACGACTTTCGGTAGACAATTCATTTATTTCCACTCTTCTCTGCGTATACTTTTTTTCTTACGACAGCTTCAAATTTGGAAAGGAACGGCATATACAAGTTCATGACTTGAATGATTCAATGATCGATTCTTATTCTATTGCATCTACATTCTAATTCACTGTTGAATTATTTTTCTTGTGACAGTCTTGCCTGTCCTTTTTTTATCACCTTTATACCTTGAATTTTGTCCATTCACGCAACGTCGACTCTTTGTTATATAAATATCATACCCTTTTTCCCTGTTTTCGTCAATGTACTCCTCTTCGCTTCTTAATGCAGGGTCAAATGGTCCATTGCATACTGAATATACATATTTCTCTTCTTCTTCTATGCAATTAATTTTGATATGTAATTACCTACATTAATGATTTGAGGCGCAGAATCACGAAACTCGATATTCACGTGGAACATCTAATATGGACTGACAAGGTGGCACTGGGACTTTCTTAGCCCTAATACCACTGAAATTAGTCAACCAGGACAACACCACTTCCAAGGTTGGTATCCGGTATGATTAGATTCTGACAAACAAATGCAAGACAAACTTTAAGTCTTTTTTCTCGATTAAATTAATAATATACATTATGTAAGTAATCATTGCCTAAATCCCCCATTCTCATCTGGCGAATCATCGTGCATGGTAATAGTCACATCCACCTGCTTCTGAATACCCATCTGTCCAGACCTCAAGTCCTGTGTACTTTCACTAGATTTCACAGCATCAATACTATGACGACTCTCGAGTATATGGTGCCCGCTAGCCCCATCGTCATTGACATTGTTGTTCCTGTTGCTAGAAAGCATATTCCGTAGCCGTGAGTCGGTCCTCCGTTGAGTGGAAGTATCATGAACTGTTGTGATTGTGGTAGTCCCTCGTCGAGTCGTCCCCGTGAAAGCGCCCGTGCCTCCCAATTCGTACGAGCGTGATCCTCCATGTCCACTGCTGGTCATGAAATGGAAACCGGAAAGGATGAGTGAGCGAAGACAAGGTACAGATGCGGTGATGATTACTAGATGTGCTTCTAGATAGCCCCAGCGGATGAGGTTCATGGTGCCACCTATTATTCCATTGTTGATTTCGTGAAGCTGGACTGTTTTTGCGAGTGCGGCTGCCATAGCCCTGTAGAAGCGGTCTGTCTCAGCAAAGGTAGACGATATAAGGCTGACACAACTTACACTAGGCCACAGCTCATGAGTGCGATCAAACCGAGTTTTACGGCTAATTTGAGCTTGAGGTGCCAAAATATATACGTGGGAACCACAGCTAGATAAAGATCGACAAAAACATTGAATACTGTCATAAGTCCCATCCAGTCAGTTCGCTGAATCTGTTAGAAATAAGGACATAATGCACATACTGCTCTGGAAATAGCCCCAGTTGAGTTGAAGTGCATCCAAAGAGCATTTTCCTGGAATTGAATAATCCCACAGCGATGCCGAGGGTGTACAGTCAACAAAGATCAAGATGACAGAAACCAGATTGAAAGCGACCTCCATCACAGCAAGCGCAATCAGGATGATACGGTGCCATTTCTGGTTGCCTAGGATGGCCAGCAGGTATAAGACGAAGGCGGCACGTCCTAGAGCTGTGCAAACGATAAGCACGGCCAGTCCGAAGAGGTAGTTCTTCCGGGCCAGCGACGCATCGGGTTCAGGGACGGTTGCATCTGGATGGCCGTAGCCATATTTGACTCCGGTAGTGTTAAACGCTGCGGCGACGATACTCAGGATCTATCAGTGAGGCCTGAGTCAGTATTATCTATTCCATAATACTAAGATCGCAATAGGCAGTACAAACCAAAGTGAGTATCATTAGGATATCATCCATCCTGAATTGGTTGATCCTCACTTTTGCCACGACGCGCAAGGCAACCATGATCAACGAGATAGCTGTTAGAACCCATATCAGGACCAAGATGTCTGTTGCTGCAGGTGAGGGATCCATTCTTATTCCAAGCGAAATATTCCCGATTTGTTATGCCAGATTCAAAAAGCAACGAGTCCTTCCGGAGTAGTTATGAATGCATGCTCGCAAATACAATCATACAACGGAAGGAACAGAAGAAGTCTCATCACGGTAAAAGAGACAAGGTAAAGGAGAAAAGGAAAAAAGGGCAAGAAAAGACCATTTACCTAGATATATCAGATAGTGAAAATATCAATTCCCTCGTGGGCCAGACTTTCTGGGAACGAAGAAACTGATTAGCTCGCGACATCTGGATACCCCGTAATGATGATTTAGGGTTTTCCCTCAAACCTATTTTGCAGACATAGGGCCTCATGGTCTAGCTTGTCGATATAGTAGGTCTGAGCGGAAACCCTGAGCGTGTTGACCGTTGGACCCGGACCCTGGTATATTAGGGGCATGAAAGTCCTCGGGATATGTTGGAACCTTGGAACCCTTAAAGTTTCCCATTGAGCTGTTGGTCTGAACAGCGTGCTGCTTGAGCGCAAATGTCTTTGGTGCGAAAAGAAAGGGTCCACTGATTCAACTGCCAAGCGACTTCGAAACTTCTACTGTGTGCCACGAGGTGTCGACTATTCTAATAGGAATGTTTAACTATGATTTGCATTGCATTGATGTGCCGTTTGTACTTCAGTGGTTTCTCATGTTCGGCAAACTTACGCTCACACCGCACGAAAAGAAGCTGGACATCGACTCGTGAGTCTGAGAGTTTTCGATTGAGAGCCATCGTTCAAACTCACTCTATCAGAGAAGTGGCAACTTACAGTGATTTGCCAGCACAATCCCTAAGAGTTTCGGTACTTCTGACCCTACATGTCAACATACTTTTTCCTTCTTTCGAGATGGAAAAGTTGTGATTTGACTCCTTTGTGCTTACCCCGGTCAGTTTTTCAGGGTTTAACTTACTATGTAGTCACTATGCATGCCTAGATAAGCCTAGGCTGCATTTCGTATTCTGGCGATTTATGATTCGTCTCTCGAAGTTTGAGTCATCGTCAACTAACTTACGACTATCAACTTCATAAACCGTTCACCTATGTTAAGTAGTTATGTACTGATTTTTGAAGGGCTACACCTTCCTAGGGAGGTAAGAACGCTCCCAGGGAAAGTTTACCATATCAAAGTTCATACTGAGTACATGATACAGTTATCTAAACAATGTCAGACTTCTGGGCTTTTACGCGATATCTCTATCTAAAGGTCCTTGTCACCCTATCACGCCTCCTCATCAAGCTACTGGCCTCACCACAATCCTCGAAACTTGACTACAAGTTAGACATCCCATCTCGCGACAAGAACCGCACTATCAAAGTCCATGTATACAAGCCACCCGTGACAGAGACTGGCAGCTCAACTCCGGCCCCGGTTCTCATAAATCTATACGGCTCCGGCCTGGCGATACCTCTACATGGTCTTGACGATGATTTTTGCCGATTCATCGCTGATACAACCGGCTACGTGGTACTTGATGTCAATTATTGTCTGGCCCCCGAATACCCATTCCCCAAAGCCCTCAACGATGTCGAGGATACTCTAAAATATGTCCTTGATCATCCAAAAGAATACCAGGCCTCACGCGTCTCCATATCCGGCTTTTCGTCTGGCGGCACACTTGCACTTTCTGCCTCCGCGAGTCTTCCGCGAGGAACATTCACGTCGCTTATAGCATTCTACCCTGCGACGAATCTTTACCAAGACCCGAGTTTGAGGAAAGCTCCCGTGCCAGGTGGGAAGGACCGCTCGCCGTTTTGGACTAGAATCTTTCGAGAATCGTATATTAGAGGGATGGATGCCCGTGATCCGAGAATATCGCCTGCATTTGCGGATACGACTAATTTTCCGAGTAATATGTTAATTGTTACAGGGGAGTTGGATGCATCGGCGATAGAGGCAGAAGAGCTGGCAGAGAGAGCGAAGGATGAAGGGCACACTACTGGGAGAGAGGTCATAATTCGCAGGATGAAGGGATGTGGACATGCGTTTGACAAGAAGCTCACTGGCGAGGTCTCTGTAAAAGCTAAAAATGAGACATACGAGCTTGCTGCGAAGATCTTGAAGAATGGTCTGAAAGTCAGCACCTAAGCGACGATTTGTTTTGAGTGCGAGCTCAAGAGTTATAGTCCGCTCCGTTCAGACTCTTATCCATCCCTTCGTGTATGCGATCTAGGTTCATTGCAGGTAACGTCGTCCATTATCAACCTATATAGGTACCAATCCTTAAGCTTCCAAAGTCCATATACTTTTGTCAACAAATTTCACCGGCTAACAAACTATCAATTGGCATTATAATCAATCAATCAAGACGAAGAAAATCACAAACAGCAATGAAAAAAAGGACTAAAGGCTATATAAGTAACATATCAAACGCAATGAACAACGGCAAAAATACCTCTATCTACTAAACCATCATCCTCCTCACATTCCCGAATCTCACTCTCCGCGCTTTCAGCATAATCAATATCAACCAAGCAAGTCACCAGATGAGCCACCTCCATTCACCGGCCTGGACGAAAATCCGCTATTGTTATTATGATTCGAAGTAGTGTTAGAAGTAGTACCCCAAATACCAGCACTAGACTTTTCCTTCGCCATACTAGCGAGATTAGGTCCCTTGGTGGCTGTGGCCTTCTGTATGCCGGCACTCGCACTTGCGGTACTCCATAGGGATCCAAAAGCATCTCCACCGGATGATTTTGCGCCGGTTGATGCTGGCTTTTTACCTGCTGCCACTAAGGATGAAGGTGAATTTATGGTGGAGGTTGGTGAAGTGAGTGATGAGAAGGATGATGTGCTTCCGCCCATACCGGGTCTGCCGCTGCTGCCAAGGGTTGATATGGGAGACATTGCGGATTGGTTGTTTAGACCGGCGTTTATGGAAGTGTAGTAGTTCGGTGTTGGGGCTTGGTAGCCGGATGGTTTTGGTTGCTGTTGGAGTGGTGCTGCGAATGCCGAGCCTGTGGTTGATAGAGGGGGAGGGGACACTGTCGTAGAACCGGTTGGTGTTGTTGTGTTCGAAGTGAATCCAACGAGACCCGTGAGATCGGCACCCTGGGCTGCAGATACCGGTTTCGGTGCAACAAACTGTGTGCTTGCGGAAGTGGTAACTGTTGGCGCAGCTGGTGGTGATGCAGACTGGAAATCATCAAAATCATCGTCATCGTCTCCACCGGTCGTTCCACCGAGCATATCTATACCATGACCACCAGCAGTGGCTGGCTGTTTCCCTGCAGCCGTCGAAGAAGGTACCGTCGCCGGCGTAGAGACAACAACATCATCATCACCAAAGTCAAATAAATCAACTTCAGGCGCCTTTGGCGGTGGTTGTGATGCTTTAGCCTGTGTCCTCGATTCCGCCGTTCGGCGAGAAGGTGCCGATACTTCATCATCGTCTTCATCGTATTCCTCGAACCGACTAGATCTTCTGGCAGTATCCCTGAAATCGCTGGGGTCGCTTGCACCGCCGAAACCACCTCCGTCTCCAAACACGCCTCCACTGTAACCTCCGTATGAATCGCTGCCGAAACCACCGTATCTGCCACCGCTGCCAACACCGCTCGCGAATCCACCGCCAGTTCCCTCCATGCCGCCGAATTTGTTACGATTGGCGCGAGCTTTCTTTCTCTCTGAGCGGATGGCATCTACATCGCCTAGCAATTTGACCAGCTCTTGAGATCGGTTGCGTACGTTGATACCTTGATCCTTGCCATTGTTATCAATGTAGTGGAATTGGCGAAGCATTCGTATTAGGGACAAGTGAGATCGAGCATCGTCGACGACGCGTTCGGAGCCGTTCTTGATAAGGAATTCGAGGAGTTGCAATGCCTGTCTCAATCAACTGTTAGGCCGAGCCCTTCAGAATACTGCGTCAAAAGATTGTAGGCTGACCTTGTATATTTGTCTCCACTCCTCCGCCGTCTTCTCTGTGAATCGCTTATAGATCATAGGCATAATTTCGTTGAGGAGATGGCTGTTCCATAATCATGTCAACAAAGAAGCGCAAAGCAGATCGGATCGCAACCGCAACTGACTAGTTATGTGTACCACTCGCAATCTCCTGCATCAACGTCGAGGATGCGCCCCACGGTTCATTGTTGGTAGCTTCTCGGACCTTGGCCTCCATTTCTGTATAATTCATGACAGCTATACCATACCAATATTAGTAAATATCTTGGAAGATCTCTGCAATTGCTAATTTCTTTAGAACGTACCATTCTGAACTTTGCGTACACCGGCCTTGATATCGTACAAGGTCAGGTTGCTAACCTGCTCCTTGAGACTGCTAAAATCCATCGTTTATATTGTTATTGGAAAGCAAAAGAAACAAATGAAATGTGGATAAAAGGAAAGTCAATATCTGATGTCCAGAACCAATGCTGTTGGTTCACTGCTCCGTGTTCAAGAACGGGCTTGAAAGGAGACTGGCAAACAAACGTGCCTGATGCCATATGGCTTTACGAGTTGGTTTAGCAGCCTGAGGCAGCTCTTCCTTCCGCCGCACCTCCGATCCGGTCACGTGGACATCCCTTTGTTATTAGTTCAGGGAAATAGTTTTCCCTTCAAGATTTGCAAGGAATCACGTCCGTCCTACATATTTGCCTATTTCAAAAGCGCATAGTACTATCTCAATCCATTGTGGTGTCGCATGGTATAATGAATATAACGCCTAATATACGCTACCTACAGGTTGAAAGAGAAGATAGCCATGCTGAGGATATGAACATGACAAGAGAGCTCAATTTTTCCACTTCGAGGGATAAGAAGGTGTACGAGACAAGGAGATAAAATATATGCAGTGATGAGTGTAACAAACATGAACAGAAATATTATGCAGGAATAACCACACACAAAAAAAAGAAAAAAGTCATTCCGCTATTGAAAAACAAATAACATATCAATCAACACTCCAATACCAGCCTACCTGTAAGGATATCATCGAACGTAATTGCAAGATCATAAAAAGCCGTAAAGTCAATCTGTAAGACATAAGAAATGCCATGCCCTCGTCGAAACGAAGCAGAGACACCGAGAGACAAATAGTCGATCATTCATTGTAAAACTTCTTCATAATCAAATGCAAGAAGTAATCAACATTCACCCGTAATGTACCCTCGAAGAAATCAAGGAATTGAGTATTGTTGTACTGTGCTTGCAAAAGATCATCCAATGGTACCTGGGCACTGGCACCGGGTATCATCATATTGCCGCTACTTCCATCAAGAATGAACACTCCCACTTCGTTACTGGAAATGCTGAGGTCAACTCGGTCCCATTGACGCTCTGTATAACCTTTCCAGTGAACCAGGACTCCCTTTTCGGCAAGGGTGCGTGCGGAGTATTTGTAGGAACCAAGCTTGAACACCCGGCCGGTCTTTTGAAGTTCACGCTCGTGGTCCCATTGCTTCGTGAAGGGTAAGAGAAACCTTTTCTTGCCTTTTTTATTCTGGAGAGTGGCCATTGAATGCTCGATGTAGTCGTTATAGGTCTTCAATTGCTGCTCAAGGAACTCGGCCTGGTCATTCAGTCTGGATAGTGTTAAACGAACGCTTTCTAGCTCTCGTTCCCGTTGGATCCTTCGGCGATGCTTGGTTCGAATGTCCACCGCAATCGCATTTAATATATCTTGGTACTGATTATGTCGGCTAATCTTTCCTACTTGCTCCAACTGAAGTATGTTTTCGAGGGCGACACTTTTCAAGTCCGCATAGCTCATGGTACTTAGGTCTAGCGCTGTGTTTATTTCAGAGTAAGCGCCTTTCCTCTTGTTGTTTGCGGAAAGCTCGTCATGAACAAGAGACAGCCATCGTTGTTCATCCTCTTCCGTTGGGGGCTTGAGCATGATCTCCATGAGATTTGCACCGGACTGAACTCTGATAATATAAAGGATGCACCTCTTGGTCTCCATGAATAGGGCTTTGATGCCAGCTTCGGGATCTGTTCTCGTTAGTCCCAAAATATAATTCGAATCGGGGTGCTAATTCTCACCTTCCATATTAGTAAGCTTTGGATGGAGTGTTAGACTGATTTCAGAAGACCGGACTCCCATAAGCTCATGTTGACTAGCTTTGACTGTACCAAGATCACGTATAATCTCTTTGAGTGTGTCGTCCGGCCGTGTGCATAGATAGTCGATCTCAGATGCAACGAGTTGATGGATTGAGAAGATGTCGGACATTTTTATGTACAGAGTTGGCTTGGTCTTCGCGTACAGATCGTTGAACTCATCGATATCGAAATAAGACTCTGCTTCTTGTACGGAGATCACTAGAGACAAGTCAGACTTGTTTTGAAGAAACATAAAAACTGGAAAACTTACTATCGCCCCAGATTTCACCTAAACGCAGAATGAAGTTGCCGATATGAGGGTTCAGTGGTTGTAGAAAGACTCCCTCTTCCCCGAACAGGCGCCCTGATGCTACTTGGGAGAGGACCTTGGCAATCTCGCTCAAATCTCTCTTATGCTTAGGGTCCAAGCTATGATCGAGTACACCATGCTTCTCTGGTTCCAAGACAGCAGCCTGAAGATAATTCTTCCATATGCATTGACCTGCTACCTGTAGCACGAGGCCCGGATCTTCGTTGCTATACTGAGCGAGAAGCATCTCATATAATTCCTTGGCAATATAGCGTATACCGAAAGGCATCTTGGGCAGCGCTTCGTGGAATCTTCCAAGGAATTGCTCTGAAATGTCACGAAGGTTTTCAAGATGTTGGATGAAGATAGCCCGCGTCTCCGGATCGCGAATAGCAGCTTCTTTTGGTATATCAAGTGGTCGTCTGCTCTTTTGGCCAGTCCGGAGTTCTTCGTTGATGATAGCAGTGCGATATATTTGCAGGGGATCGCTCTCAAGGTCTATATCTGGGTTCTCAAGAATCCACTCTTTGACAATTGGATTGAGAATTTCTCGGAGAAACTTCCGGTCTCTTGGCGACTTGACGTATGCCACAAACAGCTTGATCCAGAATGAGTTGCATCGAACCCAGTCTTGCAAAGACGGACAGCTCTGTATCTCTTCTTTGATGGAACGAGTGATCAGTTTGATGAGATAGTATTCTTCTCGTCTCTTTTGTGAGTACCCAAAGAGACCCATAATGACGTGCTTTGTCTTCTCGTACTCCTTGTCACTGGTATTTTGCTCTCGTAACTTGCGGAAGAGCCTAGCGAGGTACTGTGGCTGGGTTTGAAGTAAGAAAAACAAAACCTGGTATTGCTCGAGCTTCTTTCGTGAAGTCTTGTTCAATGCCTTGAGATCAAACGGATCCTTTGACAAGATGTTGTTGTTCGACAGGAGAGACCCGACGTGTCCACCAAAATGTTTTTGATGCTTGACAACTTCATCCAGGGTAATCTTGTTCTTAACTAGCAGCGCAATCTTGATGTCCAACTGCGAGACGTACTGATCTGCCATCTCGTTCTGCCGGACTTGCTGCACGACAGTCTTTCGGAGTCTTTCGAATTCAATTTCTTCATCAAAGTCGAAATCACTGTCGTTGAGTAAATGAACAAAACCCTTGATAGTACCAACAGGGGGATTCTTTCCACTCGTAAGGCTCTTGTACGCCTGGCCTTGAATTTTACCCCTGACAAAGCTTTGGACCTTGATGACCTTGTCCATATTCTCTCGGAAGAAGCGCTGTTTTTCAGCAAATCGTAGTCGAACGAGATAACCTCTGATGCGTGCTTGGAAGTCGGTAATGGCGTCTTCGTCGGCCTCCAGATCCGACAACATATTGCCTACATCGATGCGGACGAGCATTGACCGAATAAGCCCTTGAAGTTGGATGACTTCATCTTCGTTATCTTCCAGCTCAGAGAGGATCTGCCCAATATCCCTTCGCACCAAAGCAGCACGTGTAAGTGATTGCAAAGTGGTATACAGCGGCGTATTGTTCTCAAGGTTTTCAAGATCGGATGTGACCCGCTTCCTCAAGGACATTCCGCGAGACATAGATTGCAAGAGCAGCACCTCTGGTTCCGTTTTCGCTAACGAGGTTCTTTGCTGCTCGAGATTAGACCTCAATGCGTTGGCACGAATAATACTCTGCAGATCTGCAACCGCTTCCTGATATTCATCGAGCTGATTTCGAACAATTTCGAGGTTTTTGCGGACTGCTGCAGCACGAATAGAGGACTGCAGAGAGCATATAATGTTTTCACTCTGCGCCAACTCCTCTTTAAGACCTGCTAACTTAGCCCTATGAGCCGAGGCTCGAATAGCAGATTGAAGGAATAAAACCGATCCAACTTCGTGCTGTAACTGAGCCGTAACTTGACCTACAGACCGGCGTGCTTGCATTCCACGAATGGCTGCTTGAAGCTTTTTGACCTCTTTTTCCGTACCCTTGGTCTCCTGGACTCGGTCAGAGGCCTGTTTTCGTTGCAGTGCACCCCTGATTGCCGCTTGGATAGACTTCACTCCAGATTCCTCTCGTCGCATCCTCGTTTTCAAATGAGATATTTGAGCCCTAGCTTTGCGGCCTCTGAAAAGGTTTTGTATCTTCAGGACTTCCGGTTCTTTGAGCTGCCACCATTCCTCTTCATTTTGTCTGCGTGTCCGGACCAAAAATCCTCTCGATATAGCTTGAAGGTTGACCGCAAATTGACGCATTTGCAAGCGATAACCAACGATCTGACGTGCCCAGTCACCTCGTATTATGGACTGTAGGTCGACGATCCATTGTTCATTGTCCCAAAGTTGGTTCATGACCTGACCCAATTTGAGTCGCAGTAGAGCACCCCGAATCTGTGTCTGGAGTTCATGGATAGACTGCTCGTTCTCATGTAATTCGCGTTCTACTCGTTCTTCTTCGGTTTCAACTGGCTCCGGTTCCGGTTCCGGCTCAGGTTCGGCGCCAAAGGTCGCTCCCATTCCAGAGAAACTGGGCATGCTGACGCCTGCTTTGTCCAGCCCCTTTTGCGTCTGTTCGAGCTCATGATGTTCGAATTGTAGTTGACCGACCAGGTTCCCTATGCGAAAAGCGACGATGCCGTTCTTATAGAGTAACCACGACAGAGCATGGATACAGTGAATGACCTTTGGGATATTCTTCTTCTCGTACAGATCGATCAATTCAAATCGAAATATATCAGGCAATGCGACTTCATCCAGGAAGCGGAAGAATAGAGCGATATTATCGGAGTGACGGTACTGCAAACGTGGATTCCGGAAGATCCGTAACGCCCTGTTGGGATATAGAGCTTGTACAATCTCAGCCAATGTCACACCATCCCGGAGAGCCTCTTCAAGCTGCACAATGGGCGGAATTTCCTTTTGAATGACATCTTCTATCCATTCTTTTGCTTCTCCGATATGGCAAAGATATTCATAGGCTTGTAGAAACTGTCTCTGTTTGTCCATCCAGTTGCCAGCTGCCCAGGATGACGACAAATTCTTCGTTTGGGCGACTGCGTTTCCACGAATCGAATCAGATCTTTTCAGTCGTCTTCTACCCTGCAGACCGACAACTGAAGGTAGAGCTGAATCCATAGTGAACTCCTCGGTCTCTCCAGACTTTGCAAATTTTGAGAGAGTCCGAAGGTGGCCTGTAGATGACTTTTGAAATGTCTCGAGTTCTGGTGCTGTAAAGGATGCAGTTAAACTGGGTGTAAGAGGACTGTGTGGGCCGTAAGAATGCTGTGAACGCGGTCGTGGAGGCGTTGAGGCTGGGAAGGGGAATTCTGTGTTGGTGTGAGGCGACGGTTCCTCATCTTGCCATCTAATTTTGCGCTCGGGTGTACCCGCAGGAGATACAGGCTTTCGATATACGGTGTCATCAATGGTATAGCTCCTAGCGTGACGAGTTGAGCCGTCCTTCAGTGAGCTCTTTGGAGAAGCATTGGGTGCCTGAGGAAGTGGGCGCAAAGAGCGCCGGACATTGCCATATGTCTCGGCTGCAGAAGGTCTTCTGTCGTGTATGGTGGAGGAACCTGAGGTCAAAACACTGACTTCACTCATGCCACGCTTGTGGCCGAAATTATGCAGGGATGAAGCATTCGATGAGATGGTACTACTTCGACTAGGCGCCGCATCATTCGAAAAGATAGAATAGGCGGATGAGCTGATCGTAGAAACAACGGAATCATGCCGCAATGGACTCGAGGCCGACGTCCCGATGTCGGTTTGTGATCGTCTAAATGCTGTCGGATGGGACATTACGCAGTGTATGGTGGAAGGTGGAAGGTTCGAAGATGAGAGTTAAGCGAACAGTTGAGCACCAAGGAACACATGCCTGCGTCCCTGCGCAAAATCAGTGTGTGTCAATTTCAAGATTCGTTTGTACGACGGCGGAGATGTTGTCGCAATCAAGGGATGAACAAGCGAGCAAGGAGGAAGTGCCGGCTTCTTCAGGCTGGAAGTGTGGGTGAGTAGTTGTTCTTCGTCTTGCTGAACAGATCAGCCGAAATAAGGCTGATCTCGACGACGGGCGGTGATAACAACAAAACTAACAGGAACAGGGCAAGGCCTGGTTTCGGTCGCAGTTTCCTTTGGTAGCACCGGGAGGGGTTGCCCGACTTCTTGTTTACATTTGTCCTGATCGGGAATAGCCGACTCTTTGCCGGTTGCTGAGGCTTGTTTTGCCGTGCGCAGTCACGTGATTTTACAAGCCACAAAAACAGCCGCTTTTTCAGTGTAATTACGGTATTGTGCTTATTGCGTCTGCCAACTGTGTGTAAGAGTCGTATCGGACCGTTTCAAACCTCAGGGTGCTGAATCATCGAAAATGACGATGCTGAATCAAGATCGCCCCACCGTACAAACACAGCATTGTTTGCAGCAGAAACGAGCTCGGACCTTATCAGAAGTAGTGGTCTGCTGGTCTGTGACTCTGCATTTGGCATCTCATCAGATCAAACATGGCTTCTTCAGATGATTTAAAATACGTCTACAAACTTGTCCCATCGAGTGCACCCATTCCTGAGTCTTTACCGGACCGACTGCCTGTCAGCGATCTGGACTTACAGTCGGGCTTTATTCATCTTTCGTCGGCCCGTCAAGTGCCGAACACTTTGAAATTTTTCTTCAAGGACGAGCCGCTTGTATATGTTCTCCGGCTGGAGTATGCCGGGGTTGAAGATAATATACGATGGGAAAGCCCTGATGCGAAGATATGCGGGCCACGGGATGGAGAGGGGATGTTTCCGGTAAGCATTACTCGTACTTCTCTCATGCGGGATCTTAGTAACTAGATCTAATACTTAAAAGCATCTCTATAATGGTCTCAAACTAGGAAAGAAGGAGATCGAAAGTGTGGCTGTTTGGAAGAATGAGAATGGCTGGGATCATGCGTTAGAAAACGCTGCCTCGTGGCTCATATAGATCCAATAGAATAGATGCATGCAATCCTACGGCGATTTTGCGAAAGATATGCCGGCAGCGTCACGAAGAGTAGGGGGAATCAAACCACACTCAGTCGCCAAGAGGATAACAATGCAAGATCTGACCATCTGTGATCGAGTGTCAGCTGAATACATAGCACGAAATGGCAGATAACTCACAGTATAGCGAAGCTTCAGGACTAGCCAGAAACACAAAGGTAGGGGCTACCTCACTGGGCTGACCCGGACGTCCGAGTGGGCTCTTCGAATGCCAACCTTCCATTTGCTTTGCCGGCCGTGTATCGGGTTGAATTGGGGTATATATGGCGCCAGGTCTTCAGCATTAGGCTGTTAGTGTGTACTATTTCTAAGACATCTTACGGTTGGAGACTTACGCAACCGCATTGACCCTAATGCCTTTAGGGATCAATTGAGTTGCCAGGGAGCGTGTAAACCCTACAATGGCTCCTTTGGTGGCTGCATAATCTACCATACTAGCAGAACCACGGAAAGTGACGACAGATGTTGTGTTTATGATGCTGTAGAAGATAGAATGTCAGACGAAAGCAAGACATTGATGGGGTATGCCAATACTCACGTGTCTCCCTGCTTCATGTACGTAAGTGCATACTTGGTAACTGCAAACATCTGCAGGATATTGCTTCGAAAAACGCTCTCAACGGTATTTAGATCAATATCAGTTAAAGTCTTGCACATGTACTGTTTAGATGCGTTGTTCACGAGGATGTTGAGACTCCCGTAACTAGAAAGTCCGAGTCAGTACATCTTAGAGATCCAGGATAGGCACATTGGACAACTCATACCTTCGATAATGCTCGTCAACTACCCGACGGCAATTCTCATGATCTGTCAGATCCCCCGCAAACAAAAAGCAAGACCTCTTTTCAGCTTCCACCATTTTCTTGGTGTCTTCGGCGTCTTCTTGCTCCTCGGGCAGATGTGCAATTGTCACATCGGCACCTTCTCTGGCCATAAGAACTGCTACAGCTCGACCAATTCCGGAGCTGGACCCAGTGTCGAGAAGAATGAGCCAAGGTACCTTCTCTTCATGGGCATGAATATACACTCACTCTCCGCCAGTGATTAGCACACTCTTGTCTTTCAATTTACCACTCCCGACATATTCAAAGAAGCCATCAGCATCCTCAAGCTTTGTCGACTCACTAGCTGGTTGCATGTTTGTCTCGAGACTATGATAAAACACTCTTCATTAGCGTTACCTTGCATAAGGCGTTGTATGTATATATGAGTAATTACCCCGGCTTTGTCTGACTTTGAGGAACACGAGGAGGCTGAAAGGTGCCATGTTGTTTCATTTCCTGTGATGCCATCCCATAAGACGTCCTCATCCAGACTGGGTAGTGGATACCTTAATAGCATGATTCTTCTTCCAGAGCCCGAACGACTTATATATGCAGCCCAATGATTTAGGTTCATTCGCAATCATGGTGTCGTCATCTATCGCGAGTCAATCCGTGCAGGCCTATATAAATGTTATTAATAACCTTTCAAAGTATATTAACGGAGTTATGTAGTCTTACATGGTTAGATGGTCAGTCCTCGACTCCTGGGTATGTCCACTACAAGGGCATATTCCACTACAAAAGGTAATCTAGGAAGTCAATCTGCCTCGTCGTTGGCAAGAAAACAGCCGAAATAGGCCCAATTGAATGCTTCTTTCGCTAAGGGGGAAGCGAAGGAAGAAAAAAGAAGAAAAAAAGAAGATAGGGCGCACTGCGCTGGATCAAAGGACAGTAAAGACTGCCACACTCTACCACTAATAAATCCCAGTCGCCGTCTCGTCCTTTTCGATTGTTGAGTCTTTTCACATCCCACGAGAATGGATTCATACCTAACCTTCGCTCTGGAGTCTGAAACTAGAAGCTACTCACACAAGTCACTATTATGGTACTATCTCAGATATACTCCAAAAAGCCATCCATCCATTGTCTCATGAAACCAACCAACCAGCAATCGATATGCCACTGTTGGTATCGAAGCCGATTGGCAGTTCACCGCCCTTGTCTTAGACCAATCAGAGACTAGCGTGACTATAGACCCCACACAACCGAAAAAAAAGTTATTCACCTCAATCCAGAATTCGCCTTCTTCCTTCTCTTTTTTTTTCTTTCTTTTCTTTGGGAAAGGAAACTCTTCCCCGTCAACAGGAACTTATCATCGTTGTTTGTTGACTGTTTTCTCATATATTCCTTTTCGTTTTACTCCCTGATACCCCCTCAATTCTTCATATTTTTGTAATTTTTCATTATCACCATGACTATCACCAACGGCGACGCCCAGGCATTCTTCCATGCCAGAGGAGAGATCCAGGACTACACCAAGGCTCTGGAAATCCTCGAGAAGGAATATCCTGCCAGAGATGGTTTGGATGTTGAGACCTTGCTCGACTCGGACAAGCACGGAGCCTTGACTTACAATGATTTCCTCATCCTGCCCGGTTATATCGGTATGGCGGTCACTTTTTGGGTTATCAAAAAATACCACCTTTTTACTGACCCCTCACACCAGGATTCCCTGCTTCCGATGTTACTCTTGATACGCCGGTGACCAAGCGCATCTCCTTGAAAGCGCCTCTTTTGTCCTCGCCTATGGACACGGTCACTGAACATAACATGGCCATCCACATGGCCCTTCTCGGAGGGTTGGGCGTTATTCATCACAACTGCTCTGCCGAAGACCAGGCCGAGATGGTCCGTAAGGTTAAGAGATACGAGAACGGATTTATTCTCGACCCTGTCGTTATCTCTCCCAAGACCACTGTTGCTGAGGCCAAGGAGTTGAAGGCTACCTGGGGGTTTGGTGGTTTTCCTGTGACTGGTAGGTTCTTTTTCTTCTCTTCCGTTTATGACCTCGTATCGTTGCCTTTCATGATGTTCCAACATCTTTACAAATAACTTTCGTTCCACCGTAGTCAGCGCAAGCTGTGTGGAGAAAAGATTCCTATCTGATTTTTGCTCTTTATGCCATATGCCACGATTTACGTATTTTAATATTGGTGACATTTACTAATTTCGGCAATTAGAAAACGGTACTCTCCGATCCAAACTCGTCGGTATTGTTACCAGCCGTGACATTCAATTCCACACCTCCGATGCAGACCCTGTTACCAAAGTCATGTCTACCGATCTTGTTACTGCTCCTGCGGGTACTACCTTGGCCGAAGCCAACGAGGTTTTGCGTAACTCTAAGAAGGGAAAGCTTCCTATTGTGGATAAAGATGGCAACCTTGTTTCTCTGCTTTCTCGCTCGGATTTGAGAAAGAACCTCCACTATCCTCTTGCATCCAAGCTTCCCCACTCCAAGCAGCTCATTGCTGCAGCTGCTATCGGTACCCGTGAAAGCGACAAGGATCGATTGAAAATGCTTGTTGATGCTGGTCTTGATATCGTCATCCTCGACAGCAGCCAGGGAAATAGTATGTACCAGCTCGATATGATCAAATGGGTTAAGAAGACATTCCCCCAGATTGATGTTATTGCCGGCAACGTGGTCACGCGAGAGCAGGCCGCAAACTTGATTGCCGCCGGTGCCGATGGCCTGAGAATTGGCATGGGTAGCGGTAGTGCATGCATTACCCAAGAGGTTATGGCTGTTGGTCGTCCGCAAGCCGTGGCTGTGCACAGCGTTGCCTCATTCGCTGCGCGATTTGGCGTTCCTTGCATTGCCGATGGTGGTATCCAGAACATTGGTCACATCGTCAAGGGTCTTGCTATGGGTGCTTCCACTGTGATGATGGGTGGTTTACTTGCCGGTACTACTGAATCTCCTGGAGAATACTTCGTTAGCAGCGAGGGTCAACTTGTCAAGGCTTACCGTGGAATGGGTAGCATTGACGCCATGGAGGATAAGAAGGCTGGTAAGGGTGGAAAGGACAGCAAGGCCAACAACGCTGGTACTGCTAGATATTTCTCGGAGAAGGACGGAGTCCTTGTCGCTCAAGGTGTGTCTGGATCTGTCCTTGACCGTGGATCTGTGACCAAGTTCGTTCCCTACCTTATTGCCGGTATCCAGCATTCGTTGCAGGATATTGGTGTTCGCAGCGTTAAGGAGTTGCACGACTCAGTTAACAATAAGACTGTTCGCTTCGAACTGCGAAGTGGCAGTGCCCAGGCAGAGGGTAATGTACACGGACTTCATAGCTTCGACAAGAAGCTCTACTCATAGATCCTGTTGACGGTTATAAGCAATGATTTGTATGAGTGATAGAAAAGTCTTATGAATGTATTATGATTGTTTACGCGAATTGGCGCATTTGATTCATGTGTAGGCTTGTAGTTTATCTGAAGTGGACTAGTCCGATAAGCCTCGGACCTGATGCTCCCCCCCGCGTTTGCTAGCTTACATGTAACTTAACTGCATGCCAACTACAAGCTTAATATGCAACCGAGGTAACGTCTCCTATTCATCCGTCGTATATACTCTGGTATAAAATGCTATCCATTCCCAGATGGCACAGAATTGCTGTCTATAATTACACTTCTATCGAGACAATTGGTTTATGCTTGAGCTCCTCACTCCCACGCCGATCAGCAAGTACAAGGAGACACCACGCAAAGAATCACTGCTATAGCTGCCATCGACCATTTTCAGCGCATCAAAGCTCGGCACGTAGTTCTGAATCAACAATGCCTACAAAATCGGAAAAGAGAGACGTGGCAGTCGCGCGACCGAGTTCAAGGTATATCTTCCCAGATACTCAATGTATGTATTTGATACTGAGTTTATACAAGTATCGTCCTCATCTCCCCAGAAAATGAAGTCCTACTCCTACACCGAGTGAGAACTTCCACATCATTCGCATCAGCGCACGTCTTTCCTGGAGGCAATATCTCTCCCCACCAAGACGGAGAATTCGATTGCGCAGCAGAAGATCCGCGGCGACATTTCGATGCACTCAATTATCGGAGAGCTGCTATTCGGGAATTGTTTGAGGAGAGTGGGATTTTACTTGCTAAAGATAGCGGTGCGACGGATGGTAGGTTGATACATGTAGATGATGCGGTGAGGGAGAAGGGAAGACATGATATTCATAATAACAAGATTGGATTTGGGGAATGGTTGAGGGGGCAGAATTCCGCTGCTGAGATGGATACAGGTACCACTCTCTCCTCTGGTTATTCACCATGCCTTTGCAATAGAAAGATATGCTGACGATTGAAGATAATCTGATACCTTTCACGCATTGGATAACACCACCGAATCTACCAAAAAGATTCTCAACGCAGATGTATCTTTACTTTTTACCCATTCCAGGCTCATCGGCAAATGAATCTATTACAGCACAGGGATTACCGGAAGGAGGTAGACAGGAAGTGCAAATACCCACTTCAGACGGCGGGATAGAGATCAACGAAGCACGATTCTTACCAGCATCGAAATGGATACAGCAGGCTCAAGCGGGCAAGATAATTCTCTATCCGCCTCAATTCTTGTTACTTTCTATCGTTTCGCAGTTCCTGGATCGAAGTACCTCTGCTGCTTCTAGTTTGGCAGAGAAAGAAGGGCGAAGAAAGGGGCTACTTGACTTCATTCACAGCGAAAATCCGCCGTGGACAGATAAGTTTGTATGTCCACGAAGTCTGCAATTGCTTGATGATCAGAGGGTCGTTCTTGCATTAGATCATCCGGGGCCGGAATTACATGATTCGGGGAAAAAGGGAGATTTTGAACGAGTGATTTTGGTGAAGTTTGGCAAGGATGGGCCTAGGAATGTTGAGGTGCGATGGAAAAAGGATGTACTAGAAGCGACAAAAAGTGTTTTATAAAAAGATAGTTTGATAGTCGATTATTTACACGCACTATAACAATAAGCACGCACTTACCGGCAAAGTCACATGACCCACACAACGCATCCCCACCGAATTTGCGGTAAGCCCGACAAAGCCAAATTCGCTCGAAGTTGAAGGCACCTTGAAATTTTCGCCCGTTCGCACCACCGTTTCCCTTCACACCAGTCAACCCCAAGACACATACAAACCAGCCAAAATGGAGAACGAAAAGGGAGAGATTGTCGATCTGTTAGTTCCCCTCTCTTGAATTCAAGGAAAAAAGAAAGAACTAATCTAATGAATGAAATAGCTACGTCCCCCGCAAATGCAGCGCAACCAACCGCATCATCAAAGCCAACGACCATGCCTCTGTGCAGATCTCTATCGGCAACGTTGACGAGAACGGCCGCTACACCGGCGAAAACCAGGTTTATGCGCTCAGCGGATTTGTGCGCGCTCGTGGTGAGGCGGATGACTCGCTTAACCGACTTGCGCAGCGTGATGGATATTTGAAGAATGTCTGGAGTGCTCAGCGATAAATTTTTTGTCTTTGTCAAAAAATTGTTTGCCTGTGGTTTTTATGTTGATTGGGGGTTCGATTAAAATGGGTTGATGAATTCGAGTTCGGTTTTGGTATCGGATCGGATCGATGATATGAATGATGCGAATTTTTTCTTTGATGTTCTTATGTGTGTGGTGGATTGATGGGCTAGGGTTTTGTGCCTGATGGTGAGTCTAGTTTCTGAATCTTGAGATTCGGCGAGAAGCTAATTGATAGTAGATGACACTTGTATGATTGATATACATATCCAATCCAACTCAATTCAATCCCACTCCAGCATCTCACATGGAAACCGGACGAGAAATATCAGACCGAGAATTGATAGAACTCTTCGAATCTATACCTAATACAAAAGAAGCACAAAAATAACCAAAAAGCCATTCTACTATTTCTCTTTAAAACCGGCACATCAAGGCCTCCTCACTCTTTCTTCCCATGAGAGAGGAGGTAGAACACTTAACGTACATCCAATCGCCGGATATTATTTTATATACAAACTCGCCTACTGAAGAGCCACAGTTATTTCTGAGAATACGAGCTGGGGCACAGATACGGGCGGGACATTTGTAGATTGTAACTTATCAGATTAGATGATGGCTAGAGAATAATTCTATGAATGAAATTCCTTTTTATACCGTGAGTTTTAAATTCATTACACATTTCTGCTCATCCTTCATCTCTTTTCATTTGTCAAATATCAATCCTTCCTTGGCCCAATTTAATCCCTCTCGAGACGAACAGCTGGATTCGATTCGATGAAGTTCAGATCAACTTTGTGACCGAGTAGTTCACGGATATTGCTGACTCCGTACCTGTTTTTGACTCATTAGCACATGTCAAGACACACTGGGGGTAGGAACATACTTGATCATAGTAGGTCGCTCAAGACTCAACCCCCAGCCATACACTCTCATATCCTTTGGCAGCCCCATAGACTCCAACATTTCCGGACGGAACATCCCACTATTCCCAATCTCGACCCATTTCCCCAATCCATCATGAAATCCAAAAATTTCCATACTGGGTTCCGTATAAGGGTTGTAAGCCGGTTTGAAACGAAGACGATGAATACCCATCTTCGCGAAGAAGACTTCCATGAATCCGATCAAGCCCCCAAGGGCAAGGCCAAAGTCTGCAATGACACCTTCGACTTGGTGGAATTCGGCCAAGTGGGTGGCGTCTACAGCTTCATTGCGGAAGACGCGGTCAATACTGAAGTAGCGGGCTGGTCGGGGGTTGGCGGCCAGTTTGTGGAGCATGTAAGTCGACACAGATGTTGTGTGTGTTCGGAGGACGAGTCGAAGGGCCTCGTCTGGGTTCCAGGGATACCGGTATCCGATCGAGCCGTATTTACCGTTTTCGTGCACAGCACGAACATTGTCCCAATATGCCTTGTAGTCTAGCGGCTTGTCTTCTTGCTTCTTGTCTGATGATGGCATAGTCGACGCCCGGGTCAAGTGCGGGTTGTTGGGAGGATCCTCGCGAGGGGGATCGGCCTTTACTGGATCGGCGATGTAGAAAGTATCCTGCAGGTCACGGGCGGGATGTTGCTGCGGTACGTAGAGAGCGTCAAAGTTCCAGAAACCCGTTTCGACGAAGCGGTTGGTGGGCATCTCCTCGAATCCCATCTCGAAGAAGATACTCCTGAATTCCTGTCGGACCTTGTTGAGCGGATGCAATGCACCACTGGGTGTTGGGGCACCCTTTGCTTTGAAATTGTACGGCTTGAAATGAGCGGTTTTCCACGATCCGTTGGTGAGCATATCTGCAGTCAAATCGGTTTCTTCCTTGACGAACTCGCGTGCATATTTTGCACCCTTCCAGAACTTAAAGCTTAGTATTTTGGATACCGTGATTAGCTTCCTCTTCTTCAAATCGGCGATAACCTTGGCATCCGGGTAGCTTTGCGATTCCTTGACGGTCTGTAGTACCAATTTCGTTTCGTCTTGGATCTTGTCTGTGCTCGCTCGAAGCAGATCCTTATCTTTCTTAATCCATCCTCGCTTGAAGGCATTGCCCTGTCCGACCTTGGCGACATCCTTTCCAACAATGCCGGGAAGATCTGTGATTTTCAATCCGTCGATGGCTTGAACAACAGCGTCAAAGACCTTGGCTTCATGCGAGCCATTGGCGGCAATGGACTCGCCTTCTTCTGTCAGGACAAGAGCTTCTTTGTCTATTGTCTCATATTCCACCATTGACCGCGACGCTAGACGGTCCAACGCAGCTTTTATGTTCAAGGACGGAGTGGAGGGGAAGGCTTCGGTGGAGAGGAGAGGTTGATCCGTCGACGACAGAGCGTCCAAAATGGGCGCTGTCAAATCAGACGCCATTTTTAGCCCTTCTACTAATTTCCTGTATTCAATGCTAAACGGTCGAGTAACGTCGCTGGTAACGTGGGTGGATCGGTTGATGCTGTGTGTATGACTCTTTTCGGACAAAATTAGTCAAATTTCGATACGGCGAGCCAAATCGACCAGCCATGCAGCTCTGCCCCGCGGATAGTCACGTGCTATCACATGATATGTTTGTGCCTTGGTGCCTGATGCTGTATAAACTTTCCAACGCTAACAGTAAATAAAGTCCTGAGTACTCCGTATATCACCAAGATAGATGGCCACCGGGACAATCCCAATGTTTGAGCTCACAATGTACCTATCACGACGTGTTGGATTGCCACCTTCAACCTTATTCAACAAACCAGTTCCCGATGTATCGCTAACTTCAAGTCGCAGATGTCGAATGAACTCCTGAAGCTGTCCTTGAGCACTGACCGCAGGCAGTTCATTCCCCCGTATTTCTGCTGACGATCTACACATTCACAATTTCCCGAAAAGCGGGCTATGGTAAGCACAAGGAGGCAGCGATATGGATGCCATCCAAATCATCTCTACACGCGACGCAACTTGATTTTCGTGTCGTCAATCAACTACTAATCCGACACGCATTCTACGACTATATGATGGGTGATATAGCAATGCAGCCCAATCCTGAAAATCCGCGGATGACGTCGTTTTCCAATCCCCGCCAAGGTCTGATCCATGTATGTTATCCTTCTACGATTATTTGCGTTCCTTACAGAGACTTTCCTTGTAAATCTGTGTTCCGTGCATATACGTACATAGCTGAAGCATTAGTGCTGGGAACTGGACGAACCACGATATTTTTTGCGGTGATGTCGATCCGTCGGATTCGATACGAACCTGTGTTGGACTGTTGGTATGAAGGTACTCGTGTAGTGCAGCACGAAGTGATTGGATCTACAATCTGCTCAGTCACGACTTGACCACTCGTATGGGGTTATGCCCCGCGGCGACACGTTTCAAGCTGACCGTTAGTTCCCAAACTCCTCCTAAGTGGTCGATCATAAGGGATCCAGGAATCATATGACTTTGCAAGCTTATGAAATGCTGCTCACTTTTAACACTTACATGCATAAGACTGAATGCAAATTCCAGATGATTATCATTTTCTGAGACACTGACAGTCAGACGAATATCGGGCTTTTCGAGGACAGAGGACGCCAATCAAATCGTTGATCAGTTTAATGATAAATGAACTCAAAATCTGATTCGTGAACCAAGGTCTGTGATCGAATTTTAGAACTCTTTCGGTATTGAATTAGTTATCTGGTTTCTTATTGGTGCGAATCAGGAGAAAAACACATGTCCCCTTAATACGGTGGTTACGGAGTACAAAGTTGATGCTAAAATAAGTTTAGATGGAGGATGCCTATGAATAGGTCCGCCCCAGATGGTGCCGTGACAGAACCATGGAACGGCCATGGTTCATCTCATTGAATTTTTCCTGTCTTGGCAGGAATGTATAGTAGCATCATATACGATTGTCTCCCGGTATCTCTGGATACTTCATGGAAGAGCTCCAAGAGTAGCAAATGTTGCAATCAATTTCTGAAGCGCCACTGCAAGATAGATGAATGGCGGGATGAATCTCATAAGGATGATAAGATAGCATCGACTGTACTAATCCGATAAGGCTAGTAACATATAGTTCTCTGCGCTAGTCTTTTAATGCCTTTTAGCGGATCACACATTCTAAGTTGGACCACTAGGCATTTGACTTGCCATCTTCGAATTACAACTAGTACAGTGTGCATCGACAAACCACGGGCCCATTTACCGGCGTACTCCGTGAGGCTCATACAGCTTGCTTCAGTACTGAATAAACTCGTTCCGTATCAAGAACACAGAGTGCACGTACCAGCAGTTGAATACCCTTCATAACGGGACATGTCACTGTAAGAATCGGCGCCCACCCGACAAATCATTGGCTGATCTGCAATTGGAGTGGGACCCCCCTCCCATGGAGACCAGCTGATCTGAGTCTTGACCAGTCACATTCACGAACTACTGCAAGAATATCCACTTTACAATTTCTGATTGGACACAGACTCAAATCCGTTAGCTTTTCCCGGACTTTGAGTCGTAATTCGACCAACCTTTGAGGATGCACTAGTCCCGAAGAGGCGTTACAGTGGATCATGCCATCCACATGTTTTTCTTATTGTTTCGGATTCCCTTCCCCCGGCTTGGTGGAAACCGCTAGTCCGAAAGAAGATAAGCCCCCGTACAGGAGGAGACGGTAAAATAAAGATTTTCTCCCATTAGAGCAGCGGTATCGTTGTATGTAACCATCCGCCTGTTAATGGCAGGAAACAGGGCTATCTCCTTCCCTGTATGCTCGTTAGCACCACCGCCTTTTCTTCCTTTCTTCGAAGCAGCCATTCTGGTCAATTTGCTGTCCCTTTGCTTTTTTCTTTTTCTTCTTTTCCCTATTCATCGCTCAGTATACACAAGGCGAAGAGTACCAAGGACGAGAACGCACAGCAACAGTGCAGAAGGATGTATGCTAATCCCTTTCCCCCTCTTCTTCCTTCCCTCCGTCTCTCCTGCTTTCAAAGCAGCATTTCATCCCAAGAAGTCACGACCAGCCTCGACTTGTCACATTTTGCCGTGACTGTCCGTGCTTTTGTTCTTCTCTCATCATCATTTTCAACGACAAAATGCATCACTAACTAACATCACCTCTATCTGCAATATAGAGAGATCCCTACGCTGGTCTGGATCGCTGCGACACTCGATAAACGTAACGCGTCGTGTTGTCCAGTTTCACAAATTTGATCATTCGTGGTCCGATCGCATCTACTTTGTTATCAACAACAGAGCGACTCACTCGACCCGATTGCGCTAGTTATACTTTCATTATTCACTACGAGTCATCTACCTCACCGCCCAAAACCACTCAACTTCCTTCTCGAAACACCCAACACTCATGTCGTTTCCATAACCGACCTTCTCCCATCAGAACAGTTGAACACGCGGATATATTATTTCTTTCCGCGTCCTGTTTGGCGGACAGGCCGGACTGATTTTTAAATCGATCTGTTTTGCTTGAAATATTGTCGCGCTCGATTCAGTAGCCAGTGCACTAGTCATCATGGCGAGTGACGAAGATCCATTCTACGCCGCTGCGGCTATTCTGAAAACCCTGGCCGTTGAACCTCCACCGAGTGATGATGATACAGATATTCCTAAGAAGGCAACAAACGGCTTTGCCAAGAAGCGCATCCAACTCCCTGGGGAGAGTACGCCAGGGAAACTGGCATTCACCGTCGAATTAGAGCTATTAATGCGTCGAGTGCATGATCTAGAGACAGAACTAGTCAGTCATCCTATTTTCTTTCTTATGCATTTGTCTTTTGTTCCCATGCGACTGGTCCCTCCTTTGACGTGGTCATTCTAATTCGACCTTTGTTCTAGCAGTACAAGAGACCCCGCAGATCGCGAAGACTCAAGCGCAAATACGATGATGATGATGATGACGATGATGATGATGATACCGCTGATGAAGACGATGACGACGACGACGAGGAGTCCGAGGAAAGCGACGATGATCATGCCGCCAATGGAGCTGTTGTCAGTCGCCGTCGAGCACTGCGCGGTGGAGCGGAAACCCTTCGTTCACTTCAAAATCATGTCGAAAAACAAGCCCATGAAATCAGCATACAAAAGGACATTATTGCCCGGGTCCGAGAAGAACTTGATATGCAAGAAGAACGTACGCGGCGGACACTAGTAAAAGTCGAGCATGAGGATGTCGGGGTTTTACAACGTGAATTGCGGAAACATCAACAAGCCAATGAGGCGTTCCAGAAGGCATTACGAGAAATTGGTGGTATCATTACACAGGTCGCGAATGGTGATCTCTCCATGAAGGTTCAGATCCATCCGCTGGAGATGGACCCAGAAATTGCAACTTTCAAACGTACAATCAACACTATGATGGATCAATTGCAAGTGTTTGGTAGTGAAGTGTCAAGGGTCGCCCGTGAAGTCGGAACAGAGGGAATACTTGGTGGACAAGCTCAGATCACCGGCGTGCATGGTATCTGGAAGGAATTGACAGAAAACGTCAACATCATGGCTAAAAATCTCACCGATCAAGTGCGCGAAATCGCAACCGTCACCACTGCTGTCGCACACGGTGATCTTAGTCAGAAGATTGAAAGTCGTGCCCATGGTGAAATATTTGAACTCCAACAGACCATCAATACCATGGTGGACCAACTTCGTACTTTTGCTACGGAAGTCACTCGCGTCGCCCGTGATGTCGGTACTGAGGGTGTCTTAGGTGGACAGGCTCAAATCGAAGGCGTCCAAGGCATGTGGAATGAATTGACGGTTAATGTGAACGCCATGGCCAACAATTTGACAACGCAAGTGCGTGATATTGCCAACGTCACAAAAGCAGTCGCCAAGGGTGACTTGACACAAAAAGTGCAGGCCAACTGTAAAGGAGAAATCGCTGAGCTCAAGAATATTATCAATTCCATGGTGGACCAGCTTCGGCAGTTCGCCCAAGAAGTCACGAAGATCGCCAAGGAAGTCGGTACAGACGGTGTTCTTGGTGGTCAAGCAACTGTTCATGATGTCGAAGGCACTTGGAAAGACCTCACCGAAAACGTCAACCGAATGGCCAACAACCTCACTACTCATGTGCGTGAGATTGCCGAGGTCACTACTGCTGTCGCCAAGGGTGACTTGACCAGGAAAGTGACAGCCAATGTGCAGGGTGAGATTTTGGATTTGAAGAATACCATCAATGACATGGTGGATCGTTTGAATAAGTTCGCATTCGAAGTCAGCAAGGTCGCCAGGGAAGTCGGTACAGATGGAACTCTTGGCGGTCAAGCCAAAGTTGACAACGTGGAGGGTAAATGGAAAGATCTTACCGACAATGTCAACACCATGGCCCAAAATCTTACTTCGCAGGTGCGAAGTATCTCTGACGTGACGCAGGCCATTGCCAAGGGTGACCTCAGCAAGAAGATTGAAGTTCACGCACAAGGAGAAATCCTCACATTGAAGGTGACGATCAATAACATGGTTGACCGTTTGGCGAAATTCGCTACTGAGTTGAAGAGAGTCGCACGCGACGTCGGTGTCGATGGGAAAATGGGTGGTCAAGCCAATGTGGAAGGCATCGCTGGTCGATGGAAGGAGATCACGGAGGACGTCAATACCATGGCCGAAAATCTTACATCGCAAGTCCGAGCTTTTGGTGAGATTACTGATGCTGCCACTGATGGCGACTTTACCAAGTTGATCACTGTCAATGCATCTGGTGAAATGGACGAGTTGAAGCGCAAGATCAACAAGATGGTTTCCAACTTGCGTGACAGTATTCAGCGTAACACTGCCGCCAGGGAGGCTGCAGAACAGGCCAATCGCACCAAGTCAGAGTTTTTGGCCAATATGTCTCATGAAATTCGAACACCCATGAACGGTATCATTGGTATGACTCAGCTCACGCTGGATACCGACGACCTGAAACCATATCCTCGTGAGATGTTGAATGTGGTCCACAACTTGGCCAACAGTCTGCTGACAATCATTGACGATATCCTCGATATTTCAAAGATTGAAGCCAACAGAATGGTTATTGAAAGCATTCCGTTTACTGTCAGGGGAACCGTATTCAACGCACTCAAGACGTTGGCGGTCAAGGCCAATGAAAAGTTCCTCAACCTCGCATATCAAGTGGATAGCTCTGTACCTGACTACGTTATCGGTGACCCATTCCGTTTGCGCCAGATTATTCTCAACTTGGTTGGAAACGCCATCAAGTTCACAGAACATGGTGAAGTCAAGCTGACCATCAGCAAATCTGAGAGGGAGCAATGTGCTAGAGACGAGTATGCTTTTGAGTTCTCGGTATCCGATACAGGTATTGGTATCGAGGAAGACAAACTCGATCTCATCTTCGACACCTTCCAACAAGCCGATGGATCAACAACACGTCGGTTCGGTGGTACTGGTCTTGGTTTGTCTATTTCCAAACGTCTTGTTAACCTCATGGGTGGTGATGTCTGGGTCACGTCAGAATACGGACACGGCAGCACATTCCATTTCACTTGCGTGGTCAAGCTTGCAGATCAATCGTTGAATGTCATTAGCTCGCAGCTCATTCCTTACAAGAACCATCGTGTTCTTTTCATCGACAAGGGACACACTGGTGGACATGCGGAACAGATTACACTGATGCTGCAACAACTTGATCTTGAGCCTCTCGTCGTCAAGGATGAGGACGAAGTACCTCCACCAGAAATACATGATCCTTCCGGAAAGGAGTCTGGCCATGCTTACGATGTCATTATCGTGGATACTGTTGACACAGCTCGGACATTGCGAACGTACGACGAGTTCAAATACATACCAATTGTCTTATTATGCCCAGTGGTGTCTGTGAGCTTGAAGTCTGCTTTGGATCTTGGTATCACATCGTATATGACGACTCCTTGTCAACCAATTGATTTGGGTAATGGAATGCTACCTGCGTTGGAAGGTCGCTCGACACCCATCACAACAGACCACTCCCGATCACTCGATATTCTACTTGCAGAGGACAACGAGGTCAATCAAAAGCTGGCCGTGAAGATTCTCGAGAAATGCAACCATGGAGTCACCGTGGTGGGCAATGGTCAGGAGGCATTGGATGCCGTCAAGAACCGGCGATACGATATTATCCTTATGGACGTTCAGATGCCTGTCATGGGAGGATTCGAAGCAACAGATAAGATCCGTGAATACGAACGTGAAAACAACCTTTCTCGCACTCCCATCATCGCTCTTACAGCGCACGCTATGTTGGGTGACCGAGAGAAGTGTATCCAGGCTCAGATGGACGAATACTTGTCCAAGCCTCTGAAACAGAACCAAATGATTCAAACCATCCTCAAGTGCGCGACACTTGGAGGAAACTTTATGGAAAAGAACAAGGAATCTCGACTCGCAGGACCTAATGAAGGACATCTTGCACCTGTCACTCATCAACAACGTCCTGGAATGGAAGGTCGAGCAATCACATCAGGGCAGATCAGTACTGAGACTGACAGCCCAGGCACTGAGGAGGGAGGAGAAGTTGAAGTCGACCGAGTAAGTCTACCTGTGGATCATTGTTATAATAACCGCTAACATTTCTTAGCAGAAACTATTGTTACGGTCCCATAGCAGCTGATTTCTCTATTTTCATGATTTCCCTTCATTGACAGCGACTTGATTTCACTTTCTTATTCAGGGCAAGACCCCCCTTTGTCTTCTTATCTCGGTTCTACCTTCTCACTTCAACCTCCATCTTGCATATCTCTATTTGTGATATCGATCGTTGTCCCATGTTTTTTTTTTTTTTTTTTTTCAAATGCTTCGGTGACAAATGAGGACCCTAAACTCATTCCAGAATCCGTCTAAGCAATTCCCACGACAGATGTTTTCTTTACCTAACTATTCCATTTCAATTCTTGTTCCCAATTTTTAAGTTAGGTCAAAAAAGGTTATTATGTATAACCTTTTCTTTTGGGCGTTAGCGGGTACGATGGTTGCATTCCAACTGTTTTTTCCTTTTTTGTTTCTATCTATCATACCCCAAGGTCAAATCTTTAATACCTTGAGCGTGAATTCAGTTTCAGTTTAGGAATTATATTTCTTTTACGGTTATTGGATTTTTTGATCGTGTTTTCCAAATCTTGGTTGTGGTGTTGAGTAGGAAGGGATGATGGAATTTCAATCATCCTGTCAGAGGCGCTTGAGACAACAGAGATGTATTCTCTGTTGTTTATGAAGTAATGAAATATTTAGAATTTTGAATTCAATTTCGTGCAGATCTAAGACAATCTGTTTGTTAACCAAGCAATTGACCTTATACCTAGCTATGTATGCGGCTGGATATGGAGAAAGCCTACATAAGTTGCCAAACCTAACGGAGCCTTGTTCTTGGTCTAGTTTCCGGTTTTCATTCTTGCTTCGATGTTGTTGGTTTGGTTCGACGAAATGCCAGGTCTTCTGCAAGCGACATACCACGCTCAACGTCGGAGAGCATCAAGGTATTAAGGAGGAGGACACCATGGTTCTTGGATTGAAGTAGCTGGAAGTAGCCACTTCGCGTAATCTATTCCATCATGAGAACGTGATCTTCTGTGACATGGCGAAGTGGTATCGGGTATGTAGACTCTGGACCGTTAGTATTCAAAGACTATTCTGACGTGTTGAAAACTTACTTGTCGTTTCCCATGATTTTTTTCTTGTTAGTTTTTTGATTAGCCATCCATAGCTTTTCGAACAGCCAACTTCCATCGCAATAGTTGGCCATTTTCTCCCGCGAGGAAGACTGAGAACGGCGTATGGCTCCTTGCAACTAGGTTAAAAATTGTGTTAGACTATGTTATATTATACTGAGAAGAGATGCTTACCAGCCAGCATACAAGCTGTTGAAAGATTGAGTCTTGTTTCGTGATAAGATCAGATCTATATCTGTACTTGTAGTCCATCCCAGGGTAGAGTCCAGCTCAACAACCAGTATTAGCCATTTATTTGAACAGTATTTTGGTAGCCTTCAGTGGTAGGTAACTTCTGTTGGTCCGTTTCTTTCGATCCTCGTCTTGGACGTGGGTTTGGCCAAAGCCTGAAAGACGAGGCCCATTCATAACTTTACTTTGCTCCCTGACTGCCCATGAACCAGTCGTAGCATTGTGATCGAAAGGAGGCATAATTGACTATGAACTTCACTAGACAGGCCATGGCATCGAACGAGACACCACTAAAGAATATCAGAATCAGCTAGTAGAGATAATCCTAAACCCAGTGAAACTTACAAACATACCCTGCCTTCGACAAAGTTTGCGTCGTCCAGACAGACTTAGATTTTGAGATGGTCATCAAGATATTCATTGGTCGTACACACGAATCTATGCAACTGTTCGTCCCAGCTCATCACGACTTTTGATATCGCTGTTGTGATATTCTCGATGATGGGATGGCGTGAGGGAAGATTGGACTCGGCGCTATGGTGATATGCATTCGAAAATTAAATCTGCTCCAAAGAGCTAGAAAATAGCTCAAAATACAATTACCAGAATGTCCCATTAGGAAGCTCCCTTTTTGGTAGGCTGGTATAGATCTTCGTGATGACAGATAGAAGAAGAAGAAGAGGGAAGAAAAGTTCAAGACCAGGAAAGGGCTTTGAATAGGATGGTATGAGCTGCCCTAGGCAACAACAGATGATGACATTATGCTTTGCCCGACTTCTGAGGAAAGATAGACGGAAGGCGGACGGTCAATTCAACAGCGTTTGAGCTCGATCTGATTAGCCGTGTGCAACGAGCTTTACGCCCAGTCAGGCTGCTGCTTTTATGATCCATGAGTCCTTGAGAGGGATAACTATTTATTGTGCAGAGAGGACTACGCGTCGGGTAATTCGTTTGCTTTGGACGACACTGTATGAGGTTTTCAGTTGCACGATATGTGAATATATCCCGAAGAGGAAGGAGTTACCAGATTAGGTTATCATAGTTAGGGCTAAAGTGACCTTTCATTGCTTCTCTTGCTCAGGAACCAAAAATATGATAGATACGTCAAATAACAGAGTATCCTTATATGAATAGCACTATATTAACTCTAATAATTATAAAAATGAAAGCAGCTTTTGATCTATGAAAATTTCCTACGTGTTCAGTCTTTTATCCAACCCCGCTCATCTACCTAGGTAACAGATTCCTCTCTTCAATCTGGATCCTTCTTCGATCATTTCCCATCGAATTGTTTTAATGCCAATAACAAGCATTCGTAGACGCCGGAGAAGATTATGATGATGACATCATAACAGACAACTTGATCTTAGGCATATTCGACGATGGACTTTCAATAGCAAAGTCCACTGCCAATAATAGGACCTAACTTCGACGAAATCGGACAGGCGCAGAAGCGCTCGCTGGCCCAGCCTGGGGCGGCGGAGGAGGAGGAGGCGATGCAGGCGCAGAAGCAGGAGCAGCAATAGACTGCACAGGTGGACCTCCTGCAACAGTAGTAGTCGTCGTCACTCCTGCCGACGTCGTTGATGAAGTTGCGGGTGTTGTCGAAGATGATACAACCTGGGATACTGAAGTAGTCGCCTCAACAACGCTAGTAGCTACAGAAGAAGTAGTAGCAGGACCACCAATATTCCTGCGTGTTGTTGTTGTTGTTGTTGTTGTTGGTGTCCGTGGGGTCGTGCGTGATGTCGTCTGTGAAGCAGGGCCGAAAGCGAGGACGCTCGGGCTGCTGCTAGGAACGACAGAACTTGGGATTGCAGTTGAGATAGATGGCTCGCCAACCCTTGTCGATGTCGACTCCGAGGTTACCGGTTCGGAGGGAAGGATACTTCCAACACCGAAAAGACGGCTTGAAGAAGTTGGTGATGAGCGTGGAATGCTGGTTGATGGCGAAGAAGCTGGTATCGAAGGTCTGAATACTGAAGATGTGCGAGACACCACTGGAGGGGATGACGGGATGGAAGAAGCTGGACGAGTGGTTGTCACTGACGGAGGGGGGGAAGCTGGTGGAGAAGAAGGAGGAGGAGGAGGTGGTGGTGGTGATGGCGGAGGAGGCACGGATGTAGATGTAACTCTAGAAGATGAAGGTATAGTAACAGTGACAGTATTCGGTGATGGCGGAGGACAGAACGTCTCAGTGACCGTCACAGTAGACACACAAACCGGAGAAGATGAAGGCGTAGACGGACGAGGAGGTGTCACCACTGATGATGACGATGGTCGCGGTACAGATGGTGCCGGTGGAACGCTAGACGACGGTCTTGGAGGCGTAGTCGAAACTCTGGGTACAGACGAGCTAGACGTCTGAGGAGGAGCAGGTCTTGTTGAGACGCTGGTAACTCTTCTGCTAGAAGTTGGCTCATCGACTGGTATGGCGTGAGCGTTTCCATTCCCTTGAGGTAACGCGAGAACGTCAGACGCCAAAAGCGTCAGGAGAAGCGCCAGGACCCTCATATTTGCTTGATTTATTTGCCTTTCTTCTGCTGCGTTTTGATCAATCTTGTGAACGAGGGTGTAGATGTCAACTCACTATCCGAGAGATGTAGAGAAAAGAAGGAAAAGAAGAGGATAGGGCGGTGGATTCAATATTATACTATCCGGGTCAAGGTATTCACAAGAACGCCTCAATTGATATCACAAATTCATCAAGTTCGCCATTTTAGGAATTCAGTACACCCAATCAGTTTTTGGAGAATTAGGGTTGTCGAAATAAGCTTGCGGATTTCCCTTCCGTTGCGCCATGGGTTTCATCCAGTGACGCAGGTTGCGAGAACTTTCTTTATACATCGATTACTGGTAGGTTTGCGAAGTCAATGTTATTTAAATAGAGCCGTACGACTTAAAGCTTACGACTTTAACGTACTATTTGATGTTTGAACGTGAATTGTTCTTGCTGCCATGCTACTTCCTGAGGTCCTAGTTAAAGTCCGTGTGGCCACCAGAATATTAAGACTTGCCACTGGTCTCGGAATTCACCTTCGCCTAGGAGATTAGTGTAAAGACATGAGTGATGTAACGAGGCATTGACAACCTCATCCGAGCTGACAATCCAGCAGACACGGAAGTATAAAATTTTTGCTCAGACATATGTGCCCCGAAAACATTATGTAGATATAGCATGCCAAAATGTACATATACACACTAAAAAACAACCCAAGGATGTCTCCATCCTACCTTGAGCAACTTTGCAGTCGTAAATGCAATTGCTCCACTGAAATAACAACACGCCACAAATGCAATAAGACCCCAGTAGTGACCACTACATCTAGACAGAATCTCACCTGCGATCGGGACGCCAGTTAATGTTCTAATACGTCAGTAACCACGTTTCCTACAACATAGGAAAGGCGGGGAACATACCCCAAACTAACAATCGTATAAGCAGTAGCATAATACCTCCCATAATGCTCCGTCTTACACAGCTGACCCACACAAACCGGGGTCAAACTGATATTACTTCCGCTAAAAAATCCAAACAAAACCGAATACACAATCAACAATGCCAAACTGCTGCCGGCAGGTAACCAGAGACAGGCGGTAGTTACCAAACAGCCCAGACAAGCAAGAATCATGGTGTTGAATCGACCAAGGTAATCTGCAATATATCCTGGTAACCATCTCCCAAACGCAGAACCAGCGTTTAGAATAGCCAGGATTTGATAGGAGAAACTCGGCGAGAACCGTTCCGCTAATGCATAAGAAGAGATGTATGTCACGGGAACAAATAACCCCCATTCAATCAAAAACACCCCTGCCGTGGTAAGCGTGAATATAGGATCACGAAAGATTCGAAAATCAGGTAAAATATTCTCCTTCGAAGCCGGCTTAGGGGGTAGCCGAGATCGAATCAATATACACGCCATCCCCAGGGACACCAAACAAAACAACGCAATCACTCTTGTAGCCCACGCAAACCCGATTTTGGGGAACAACGCTTCAAGGACCAAGGGAAAAACGACGCCGCCGACTGAACCACCCATGGCAGCTATACCCGTTGCTTCACCTCTGCGCTCGTAAAAGAAATGACCCACTGCCGCGATGGAGGGCGTGAATATAAGCGATGTGCCAATACCCATAAGCACGCCTAGCACAAGCATGAAATGCCAATACCTCTGACAAAACCCCAACACAATCGTCGACACCAGTATCAACACCGAACCCGAAAGAACAAGCCACCGTGGGCCCTTGGCATCAAACACAGGACCGATCTGTAGTCCACAAAAGAAAGTGAGACAGGCATAGATACCAAATATCCAGCCAATGGTACCGGAATCATAAGTTTGGAGTTGGTGCGTTGAGATGTATGTTTGGAATGTGCCGATTGTGTTGACGAGGCCCATAGCGCCGAATAGTCCGAGAAAGCTGCCTAGGACGACGAGCCAGGCTTCGAGACCACCTTCGGGATAGGTGTTGCCGTAGGGATCGGTTGAGATGCGGGTTATGGAGTGCATCATGTCATTCTGTTCCTTCTCAGAGGTGGATTCGTCTTGATTTTGTTGCTCGTCACCGTCAAGATCTCCAACGACATTATCGACATCCCTCTCAACTGTAGAACCTTGTCTAGGCACAGACTCATCTGTCACCTCATTCACCCCGCTTTTGCCCATCGATAATTCCGGCTGTGGCTCTTTTCCTCCCTCGAAGTGACGTTCTATGTATTCATGCCCATCATCGTTATCTCTGCTGCTGTGATTACCCGTCATTGGCAATCATACGTTCCCAACCAACAGAACGAGATATCTTCAACACACAACAAGCTTATCAGGTGGGTTAACGTAACGACGAAAATCCCAAAGTTTAAACCAAAAACCTTACCCCAGATTTGGTCCTTCAAGCAAAAAGCACAAGAAAAAGTACCAACAAGAAAGCGAAAGAAAAGAAAAGGAAAAAAAAGTCCTTGACTAGCCAGGCTAGTTTCGACCCTCTTTCTCACGTTATTTACCGTTTTGGGAAATTTGCGGGTTTTTCGCGTGTTTTGGAAGGATTTTTAAGTTGCTTTTGAAAGAATTTGGGGGATGTGATTGGTGAGATTGACAGATCTTGCATCAGTATTTTTACTGTATTGTACTGTATGGAGTTTTCCCGAGTTCAATTGGGCCCCGCATGGATAAAAGGTAATAACATTGCAATCAAGCAGTCAAATAGATAGGTAGTATACAGTTATAATCAATCATAAATCATCAAACATCAACATAGACATCAATACCAAAATCAACCATGCCGCTTCATATAATCGTTGTCGTAATAATATCGTAACTGTATTCACATTCAGTTGTTCATGTATAGTCGTTTTGGTTCCTCGTATTTCGTAAATCATTGAATTGTTCTTATCGTAACTCGTAAACTCGCCGATCTTCCTGACGACACCTAATATAAGCCTCGTGCGTTACCCTCCCCATACGGAATGCTGTGATCGAATGGCCCAACTCCATACGGATCTGTGACCTTCCTCGGTCCAATACTCTGCTTCAATCTTTCACGTCGTGCTTCGAGCGCTGCACGAGCTCGCTGCTTTCTTGCCTCCTTGACACGTCGTCTAACATTGCGAAACGTCCTGACTGGGAAAAGAACTCCTCTCTGGACCCTGTATTTGACTGTTTGACGTTGGTACGGCGAATGAGGACGAACAATCCCCGCAGCAAGATTCAAATCGCTACGGCTAAGTTGATGGCGACGAGCTTGCTGGCGGCGAGACTTTCTTGACTTTGAGATGCGACGAGCAAGCACAAGAGGACCGCTGAAAATCACTCGCTTCTGTGGCAATCCTAACGAATTGCTCACATATACATCTTCCCTCTCGACTGGATATTGCTCGTTTGGGGTCGCTGCGCCACGTTCATTCTCCGGCGAACTGTCAAAATCATCCCAAAATCCGCGCGGTCGCCAGAAAGGACTATCCCTTGCTTTATCCGCTCTCCTGCTCCTGGCCGACCTGACCGATAAGGATCGGGCCATTAGCTGTGGACGTACACCGTCCGAGTTTCGACGGGCACTTAATGCGCGTCTTAAAGAGCCAAATCCTCGACTGAGACGGTTACTTCCCTGTCGACTGAGATATGCATTTCCTTCCAGTGCACTGTCCACAGGATCTGGAAGTACGGCCTTTTGTGTCGGAGGTAGAGGCGGTGTACGTGGGTTGCGAAGGGGCGATTCAACGTCCAACATTGCCGTAGAGTGTTGCGGAGTTGAAACAGCAACTGGCGCACTCAAATCTTGGCCATGTAAAGCCCTAACTGCCCTCGACTCGGGTTGCATGTGAGAATTGATCACCAAAAGCGATTCGTTGTTGTGCGGAAAGTAGGTCACCATCGTGGCTTCATTGATTTCAATAGGCCCAGGCGAGGATGACACAACGGACGACTGAGTGAAATGCAATGATGGAGCATGAAGCCGTTCCATGTCCTCTGGGTTGCGCCGTGGAGATGCTGGCACAGAATTGCCCGCATTTGCAGGATCAGAACCTCTGTGGAGCACTATTCTTGGCGACGGTAGTACGTTAGACGACTTGTGCGGTGGCACCTCAAAAGCTTGTTGCATCTGTTCAGTGTGTAGGCGTAAGCTCTCCGAAGTAAGTGAAGTTGTGCGCGAATTGTTGCGACTCGTCGGGGCGGATAGAGATGAACTGCGTGTTGGTATAGGGGGCCGCCCGACACCACGACCACGGCTTTCCCGTCCGCTTTGTCCGGCTGTTGAGCTCGCAGCATCAGACATGGCGTGTTTTCTTTGCGGCGGAATTTGATCACCGGCTCTGCTGCCTGACACGCTGGTCTTACGTCGGCTCGATGTTGTGGATCGCACGGCTGATTGATTCGTAATGCTCGGGGCGGATGACTTGAGCGAAGAACGTCTTTGCGGAACAACAACTACAGGAATAACCTCGTGCACTTCTTTATTGGTAGATGTGGTACTGACTGGGACTGACATATCAGACGCAACACTATTCCGGTTCTGATTGGATATGCGACCAGATTTATGTACCAGACGATGAGACGAATCCCCATTGGACTCTGTCGATGTCCGTGTTGATCGCGGCTGTGGCGAGCTCACCGACCGCAGAGATGTTCTTTTTTCGACGTGTCTCAATGCACGCGGCTTCGGGGGGGAAGTGTCAACTACCACGGCTTCGATGGTTGAAGTGAATGATGCACCAGAATGTCTCCACGTGTTTACTCGGTCCATGAGTCTTTGCTCACTGCTTGTCAATTCGGAAGCGGATCTTCCATCGACCTTGTCCAGATCTGATGGTTCGGCCCACTGAGTGCTGCGCGAATGCTCATTTTTCTTTCCAGGGGAAGCCACTTCGAGGTTTGCCTTTTCAGGTACCGTTCGCCTCTGATCTGATCGTCCCTTAGACTGGGATTTGGGTAGCGGCGAGGAAGCCAGCCTTATCGTCCGCTTGATATCTTGATCTTTCCCAATCGTTCCCAACAGCTTCTCCGTGCAGCCAGTTACAGTAAACTCCTGCCGTGCCATATTTCCCTCTGCAGCAGAATTAGAAGTACTATCGAAGCCGTTTGAGAGAGGCGATGGGTCGGGAAATGACCTTTGCCGCTTTCGAATGACTAATGAATGGGCTGACGGGCAAGACCCATCTACTGCGTCATCATCGGACATATCTTCTCTTGCTGTCTGAAATGAATCGGCCCGCGACGACATCGAAGATTGCAGAGAAGGGAACACAGGCCGGGCTTTCGGCGTCGTATCTTTTACGCGAGGCGGGGTGACATCAGGCGTGGGCGGGCTGAACTGGTGAGAGCCTGTTGGGAGTTCTGTCATGTTACGGAGACTCAGCGGAACTGAAGGCTGACCATTCAGTCGCGGTGGGCTGTCCTGCGTATCCTCTTGAACCTGGTTTGGGGGCGTAAGCGGTAACGTTGGCGTGATAGGGATGTCCCCGTTAACCATATCGTCCTTGGTTTTTGTATATGGAGTATCATCATCATTTATTTCGACAGTAGGCCGGGCTTGTCGACGCCGAGGAAGCGTTTTATGACCCTTGAGTAAAGGCCGGTCGAGAGGGCCGTCCAATGTGCCGACGACTTCAAGATCCGGCATCGCGATAGAACTGTTATTCGTGTATGCAAGCGATAAGAGTGCTTTGCGAAGCAGATGCTAGATCAGTAGCGACTCATTTGATGGATAGCGATGACCAGATTGCTGTTAAAGACGCCGTATCAGAGAACCGCCAACGCCACAGGAAGCTGCATTCTCAGGAATAGAATCTTATATAGAGTATGTCGCATGAGCCCAAATGCCGGATTTCGGATCGCAACAAATATGTTCGACGAAGCGAATTGACTAGTTAGTATTTGAGATATAGACACCGTGGTATTTGCAAAGTGGTATTCGCGACAGCTAACGGCGTGGCTGCGATCGGCTGACGTGAGACTTGGTAAGTTGACCTTTTGACAGTACTCAGTGATAAATGAGCGACAGGGATAATCTGATAGCGCGGGCAGGGAGAAGTCTAGTGGGAAGGACAGAAGCGTTTTGAAAGGAGTGACAGAGATGATTAATGACGACGGTATATATATATATATATATTCTGAGGGTAGTCCCGCTGTCTCAAAGTGAGGAAAGCGCGATCCGGCGGAAAGAAAGAGAAGAGAAATTGCTTCGGAATCCTTAGCTACCACGCAACTCAGCATCGACTCATCCACCATCAAGAATTATTTGCACATATCGACATGAAGGTGGACAGATGAATGAGCGTTGGGTGTAGATGAGGACAGACAGAGATTTCGAGCGAGAGAGAGAGAGAGGGGGCTAAGACCACGACTCCTCAGACCAGTCACGAATAGGCAATCTGGCTTGCAACGGTAGCCGTCGAATCAGCGCACTCAACGGCTTAGTCTATGCAGGTATCCTTTTCTGCGGAGCCAACAGGATTAATTCTTGCAAGAGACTCCTGCATTGCACATATCTCTCTATTAATTATTATCGGATGTCAGATAGTAGCCAAGGGCCTGGGCAAGCTTCCGGTCTGCCGTCTCCTCTGACTGACAGGTCCGATCTACTAGTACTATGGGTTTCACCTTTCTGGTCTTCTCAAACCTCACTGGTTAGGTAGAGTAGTACCGGACTAGCGCGGACAGAAACAGCGTACCTAGCTGGTGTATCGTGTTCCGAGTGCATCGCAGTGGGATCTCACCCAATACGCGAAAGACAGATACTGAAACATTGCATCTGCAGTGACATGTGTGTAACTTAACCCAAGGGGGCACTAAATTATAGCATGGCGACTGGGTGCCTGAGGCAATGCATCCATGGTATCGATTTACTGCATCCACGGAATATATGCTGACGCTATCCGGGCCTGAGGCTTCGCTGTGCTAGCACCTAGGCCGTTTCTACAACAATAGGCCCGGAGATAGGCGATGACTCTGCGTTGTTGCTCGCATGCAGAACTTCTTGTGCCCATAGACCACCTCGAACCGCACCAGCGTCCATTACTTTTACCGTAATGCTGCGTGTTGAATCCCTCGGGAACCCTACTGCGCTCACTCTATTGATGATGCTTATACACCGTCTCTTTATAGACAGATCTTCGACCGTTGGCCGCGCACCTCGGTACGTACGAAGTGGCTGGATCTTTACCCAATACGCAAAAGACGGATCTGGCAGGACCCCAGTAGACTCATAAGAGGCTCTACTCATTGGCGGAAGAGAAAGACGGGCGGACGCGCCGAGATCCGTTCGTTGAGACCCTTGGAATCGACATGTCGTCAAATCGACCTCATCTGGGCCAGTCACAACCGCGCATTAAGCTGCTCTCGATGTCATGTCGGTGAAACGAGCCTCTCCTAGTACAGAGTAGACGTTTCGCGCGATTCGTGCGATTGTGGGTAAAGGAGCAGGGCGGGAAGAATTCTGCGATAGGTACAGAGTGCGGGAGGAGGAAACATGGAGATCGTCCGTCGCGTGTGATAACATGACGTCGGTCCATGACGAAAGGCTGGTCTGCAACCTGAAGCTGTAGAAAGAGAGTCGATCGCATCATGCAATCAGGTGACTTGAAGCAATTCGGCATTACTCACGCGTGGCTATCCATGTGCGGGACACGTATAAACCCGTAAACCCGTCAAGCCCATTTGTATGTACATACCACTATTAGTGTAGACCTATTGAGTGATTAATAACCACACGGGAATGCGAATGATGCTGATCAATGATCGTTGATGTCACTGTTTATCTAAGCAGACTAAGCCTGAGTCAGCAACATCCGCTAGCCGCATGCCGTTAGTCTCTCTCTGACCTCATCCCACCTTTTCCGGCACGCTCTCTCGTCTCTCACTGTCCCTCGATTTGCTCTTTTCCCTTTTATTTTTCTCTGTTGCCTCCTCCAGATCTGCCTCTGCACCTTATCGTCATCTCCTCCTGCTGAACCGCTGTTCTGTTCTACCGTCGTCATCTGGGGTAGCGAGCGAGATTTGCCCCTCGTCACTTCCCGCGTCTCTTTGAAATCATCGCATTCTTTTCGCTGCCTCAATTTCCTGCTGGAAAAGAACGCGGGGGAAGAAATTCAGAAAAATCAAAAGAAAACGCGCAAAACGCAAAGCTGAAAGACGAGAAATAGGAATAACATTCATCGTCATTGGTCTAGAGTCAAGCCACAGTGGTTAATCAGCTGTGTTGGGTCCTTCCGTCATCGTTCAACCAAACTGATCTCTCTCTGCTCCATTACCTCATTCGTCATCCTCTCTCCCCCTTCTTCCTATTTCTTCACTTTGCGCCATTCTCGAATTTCTTTCCTCTAGAAATTTCATACGACTACAGCACCCTCAAAAGCATTTCTGCTTTTTTTTTTCTTTTCCTTTTTCCCTTTTGCCCTTTTCCCCTTTTTCCCCCTCCTCTCTTACCTTCCCCTCACATCCAAGCTAGATCATCCCCACCGCCACCATGAGCACAATACAGAACCTGAAGAACTTTATTCGCCATGGCAAGCAGGCCCGCCTGGTAACGCCTCACGCTGAGCCAACCACCGATGTCACACCTGTCCATGCCCAACAACAACGGCAACCTCAAGGACAATACGCCAACAACCTCGACGCTATAGACCACAAGCATGGAAACGCTCAACCACCACAAAAGGAGACCACCACTACCAAGATTTCGCGCGCCGATATCGAGAAGTTAGTCGAAGAGGAGCGCCATAGCCGGTCCAGGATGCCCAAGTACCCGGGCCTAGATCGATACATTCTCATTGAGAAGATGGGCGACGGCGCCTTTAGCAATGTTTACCGAGCGAAAGATACCCAGGGCCGCATGGAAGAAGTCGCCATCAAGGTCGTGCGGAAATTTGAAATGAACAATAATCAGGTATGGATCAGGAAGTACCACATCTCTCCTTTCCCTCTGTTTGCTGTTTTCACTGCCGATTTACCACAAATGTCCATCGCCAACGTCTGGTCGACGGGTTCTAGGACGATAAACACCCCAAGCCATACCAAAAGAGCAAAGCCGTAGAGGTGCGAGATAAATCCTACTCCAGATTCGCATCATTTCTCCAACCTCCTTTCTCTGTCCAGTCTGTGCGATTTTTGCGTTGGTTTACGTCTTTTAAGTGTGGGCGAGTTACTGACGGAGTTATTTCATAGCGAGCGAACATTTTGAAAGAGGTGCAGATTATGCGCCAATTAGATCACCCCAATATCGTCAAACTCGTCGACTTTTCCGAATCACCTCAATTTTACTATATAGTTCTCGAGCTCTGCCCGGGTGGCGAGCTCTTCCACCAGATCGTGCGATTGACGTACTTTAGCGAGGATCTCAGTCGTCACGTCATCAAGCAGGTTGCGGAAGCTATTGAATATCTTCACGAGACATCTGGCGTAGTCCATCGGTAAGCGCAGAACGAGACAATAGTCAGTCCATAATGGTGTGGCTTGCTAACGTTTTCGCAAGTGATATTAAACCTGAAAATTTATTGTTCTACCCCACAGAGTTCGTGCCTAGCAAACATCCCAAGCCACGCCAACCCGGTGACGAAGATAAAGTCGACGAGGGTGAATTCATTGCTGGTAAGGGTGCAGGTGGCATTGGCACGATCAAGATTGCCGACTTTGGTCTTTCAAAGGTTATCTGGGACAGCCAAACGATGACGCCTTGTGGCACAGTGGGGTATACTGCGCCAGAGATAGTTAAAGACGAGCGTTACTCCAAGAGTGTTGATATGTGGGCACTTGGATGTGTTCTCTATACGCTTCTCTGTGGCTTCCCACCCTTTTACGACGAGAGTATTCAGGTGCTTACAGAAAAGGTCGCCCGAGGACAGTATACCTTTTTGTCGCCGTGGTGGGATGACATTTCAAAGTCTGCGCAAGACCTTGTGTCTCATCTTCTCACCGTTGACCCCGAGAAACGTTACACTATTCGCCAGTTCCTAGATCACCCATGGATTAAGCAAACAAATGAATCAACCCACGCTGCTGCTGATGCACCTCCGCTAGCCACTCCCCAGCTCCCGCGCCAAAAGGAAACCAAAGCGAACCAAATGTTCGAGGTTCAACAAACACCTCTATCAGCCGCAGAACGACGAATGGACTTCCGATCGCCCGGAGTTGTCAACCTGCGCGAGGTCTTCGATGTCGGCTACGCCGTGCACCGACAAGAAGAGGAAGGCAAGAGGCGGAAGAACTTCCGACAGGGATACCGCGGCGGCAACCCAGCAGCAGGCTTCAGTTCGCAGCTCAACCCTCTCAACGAAGACTACGACGACGATGAAGAAGCAGCCTATGACGAGCAGGACCAAAAGGGCGATCCACCAGCAAAGATTCCGCGGTCTTCCCAAACTGCGGCTAGCGACGTCGCCGCTATGGAAGCTAAATTGCGCCAAACTAACCTGGGCACCCAACCAAGCAGCGCAGCTCAAGCTCGGGCCGCAAATCGATACAACGGCGCTACACGTCAAAAGCAGCAGCAGCAGCAGCAGCAGCAACAACCCGGTGGATACGGCCAACATAGCGCTGCAGTCGCAGCAGCGGCACGGCAGAATGCGGCACGAGCAGCTAGACAACCGTTTGAGCTTAACATGTCTAATGCCACTTTGCTTGAGCGAAGAGGGAGAAGACAGCCAGGTGCACAAGTTGTGTAACCCGGTTACTATCCACTTTTTTTTTATACTGCTTTCCTTTGCTCTCGGGCGTTTCTCTTATTACCTTTGCTAATCCTAACTCTTCTGGATGGGAATACGAGTGTTGTTTCTGATTTCTTGATGAGCTTGCATCATCTTTGTTTTCGATTAGCTATGATTTTCATGTTTTGTGATGCTTTGATCAGCCGGTATAGTTTTATGGACATGGGCATGGCATAGGATAGGCATTGGCATGGCTATCAGTACAAGATACCTCGATATTCACACGAATGATATGAATAGACGGATGGATTTGTCATGACTTTTCAATTTTCTATCACCAGCCGTAGCCGGAGGGAGGTGTAGTCGACGATGATGGACCTGGCGACACAGTGAATTCTTTGACTGGTCTCTCCGTCCGGGTTGTTAGTTTGTGGTACCCGTTGCTATTCGTTCGATGGTTTCGGATGAATTTTTTGAGCTTTTTTCGCGCTGCTTCTTGGATTTTTGTTGTAATTCTGGGGTATGGTGTCCACCCGGTAGGTCTGATGCGTTCGTTGAGATAGTAGCATTTTTGCCGTTTTTGGTGATTTTTCAATCCGCATATACATTTCTCATTCTTGTCTTGCTCAATTCTTTTCAATTCATACCACCTATCCCGAAAGCGATCAAGAACACGACCAAACGTTAGAGTTTTAAAATAGGAGTTCATGTCTCTGCGAATCATCCAATAGAACAGATAATAATCATCTCTGCCATATATACAGACTAGAAAGCTATTTATAGCACGTCTGAGTGTAGTGAATCTGTCAACCTCTATCTTAATTCCACGGTTATAAATCGGGTTGCATTCCTGAAGCCATGCTTCCATATCGTTCGCTGTGGACGGGATACCGCGGCACTGAATGAGATCAATCCAGTCGTCCAAAAGTTGTTGTTTTTGTTCCTCTTTTGCCTTTCTAAGGCTGCTGTATAATCGTGAACTGCCGTGGCAATGTTCTTGACTTCAATCCATAGCTTCACAAATCTCTCAAGTATATCATCAAACTCGTACTTGTTTGATATCGCACCTTGTGCGATGCCAGCAGTCAAGTCCGCGAGAAATGAGTTCTCAAAGATTTCAGTATCTTGCAACTTAACAGCAGCCATCAGATCAAGTATAGCCATTCTAGACTCGCAATCAACGAATCGAGAGATTGACAAGCGGATCCCCTCATGGTAAGTCTCAAACCATTCATCAGCCTAATTGTTTAGGTCCGATTCTGTCGTTGGAATGAGTTTCGTTCTGAGCTCGAGCCATTTGTTTTCGTGGTGGTATCGTTCCATGAATTCGTGCTCTTTCTTCGGAGGCTGGGGGATATGCTGCACCGGAGACGTAGATAAATCACCATTGTCACTGATTGATGCAGAATGAAGCCGTGGGATAGTCATGTCGTCCATTGTGGAATTTGAATATTGTGACGGAGAGGCGTATGATCGCCATAATCGCTGATGGATGGTGTCCAGGAAAAGGAAACCTTGCGACTGCGCGGGAGAGTTGTAAAACCTTCTGTTGTCCCTTGCGGGATATGGATCTGGCGGCGAGCCAGCAGACTCGGTGAAAAAGAGACGGTAACATAGCGGATCACTTCGTCTTTAAAAATGTTGTCTATTATTATCCAAGTAACACTGCAAATCTTATCTCAGAAAGATGAGACGAAGCACGATCGAGTTGTGTCCCCAAAAATTCATGACGAAACTGTATTGAATCTTGTCAAGTTTCCACTTGTCCTTTCCAAGATGATAGAGTAAATAGCGTGGATCCGGTGCGGCTCGTGATCGTTCTCTTCGACCTTTGGTTGGCCTTTCTTGTATCTTTTAATGAAACCAGCAAGATATTCATTCTTTCTCGCTAATTTTTCAACCCGTGCCATGCTTTTGGGATTGGGTCTCCATCGTTTAGGTCTGATTTGTTCGTTTATATAGAAACATTCGTTCCATCTTTGATGTCTTTTGTACCCGCATACACATTTCGTCCTCCGTGGTTGCAATGATTCGTCATCAGCATCCCTGCCCCGTTTATTAAGGAGGTACAAGCGTCTGAAATCCCAAAAAATGTGTTGAACTCCCTTAATCCCTCGGGCCGGTCGAAAAAGGGCGTGTACAACGAACAAAATCCTTCATAAGTTAGATCCTTTCTGATGGTTGCTAACAAGCCGAGAGTAGGGCTGTTAGATTCATTGTTGATAAAACGTGGAGCTAGCAGGCAACGACCTTCTATAAAAGCATTGTGCCAGTGATCGAGTCAAATTTTTACAGTTTTACTTCGTCTTCATCTGTTAGTAAAGGCATGTCTTGAAGTAGTTGCCATCGTTCTTCATGTAGCTGTCTTTTTTCTACGGGTATTGACTCTTCGAGAGCTGACGGGTGCATTTCGGATATTGGTACCTTCTGCATCGAGGAGGCAGATTCATCGTCGTTGTCCTCATCACTATCTTTTCCGGAAAGAGATGTAGAACTCCCAGTCTTCAAGTATATCCGACGAGTTCTTCCCGGTTTGGTTTTACACAATCCTCGCCAAAAGAAAGAGGCGACATTGTCCGTGTCAGGTTCAGAGGTTGGACTGTGATGAACTTAAAGTACTGGAAAGTTGAAACCTGGTACCCACACTGATCACTTGCTCTTAATAGGAACTCAAAATCCGGGGTATCTTGGATTTCATATTTAAAGGTCTCAAACATCAAAATCATGCTTCTGGGATATAGAGGTGATGCAATTGGACGACATCACATTCCTCCCTGTTTGCAACACCACAACCATAACGACTTCCGGTGTGCCTCGGTCTTGTCGCGCGTGTCGTCCGGAAAAGGTTTCCTATATTCTTTTGACTCGTACGTGTAAGTTTACGTTGCTAGTGACTAGAATCGCGGACTTAACCGCACGTTATCCCGTACCTTGCGTGGGGCCGTGATGATGTTGGACCCCTCATGAGGAGTACTTGGCTGGTGAATCATAATGGACTTCCTTTCTGTATACCATAATCCCCCAACCGTGAGTAACGCAATCTTATTTCAGCAATGTCCAAAGTCTTCTTCATAACCGGAGCTGGAAGCGGCATTGGCAGAGTAACAGCACGAGAGCTCCTTCTCAAAGGATATCTTGTGTTTCTGACCGACTACAACGAATCGTTTCTCGAGGATACATGCACAAATCATCTCCCTTCTGTTATTCCAGAGGACAAACGGCAGAACTATAACTGGGCACAAATGAATGTATGCGACGAGGAGCAGATCACTAATGCGATTGCACTGTGTGTGGAGAAGTTCGGTGGTATAGATGTCCTCGTCAACAGTTTGTCTTCCTATTCCCAATATGCTTAGATTGGTAGTAATGGATGTAAATGGCTCACACAAATCAGATGCAGGGATAAATGTAGAACCCTTACCTAAATAGTGCCTACCACTACAGATCCATATACTGACATTTTGTAGAGCCAATACATGCGCTCCGGAATCCGGATGGATAACGTCCCGACATCAGACTTTGAAAAAGTCCTCTCCGTAAATCTTATCGGTACCTATCGCGTCTCCCAAGAAGCCATACCACATCTCGAAAAGTCCCCGAACGGCGGAGTTATTATCAACATGTCTAGCTGTCGTGCCACGCAACAAAGCAAGCACGGCGAAGCTTATGCCGCTTCCAAGGCGGGCATTGAGGGTCTTAGTATGGCGATGGCTGTGAGTCTAGGACCAAAGATTAGAGTCCATGTTATCAGTCCAGGGATGATTGATGTGCGGTCTGAGCGTAATGGGAGTCTTGTGCCGCCTCCGGAGAAGTTGAGAGATGATCTGAATAGGGATTATCAGACCGAGTACGCATCTGAATGGGGAACTGGGACAAGTAAATCCTTAAAAGAGGCACATCCTGTTGGTAGAATTGGAAGGGGGGAGGATATTGCTAGGTAAGTTGCCCGAGCTGTTTCATAAAATGATGATCGGCTAACTGTGTAGGTGGATTGAATTCTTGGGCGTACTGGAAGGCGGCTTTACAACCGGTGGAGTATGTATCAGACTTCAAATGCTTCTCTCTAAAGTCTATGCTGATGTAGGTACAGGCATACTTGGTGGACGGAGGATACTCGAGGGTACTCTCGTATCCTCCCTAACTTGGGATGCGTCGATATGGGGGTGGATTCTTAAACCTGAAACGACAGCGTTAGAATAGGAAGAGAAAGATACATAAACTCAGTCAACTAGATGCGGACATATTGAATCATATAGAACATAAAAATCAATAATTCCCAAGGCACACTAAGAAATTCCGGGACGAAGTCCGTTTATCAGTTTAAGCCCTAACCCTAAATATTTGCCCTTACTTACGGTCTTCACCCCGCCATTTAGCACGGTTCAACGGGATACTAGAAACGTGCAAGAGGTATAAATAAGTAATTTCCCTTCTGATCTGACTTTATTTCTCATTCCATAGACCCAGAAAGTCACCGAGTATAATGGCTGATTCCGTCACTTTACACGGCCGGTCCTACGCCATCCCACGACAACCTACAGTGATCATATGTGTCGACGGCTTCGATCCAGAATATCTCACCCAAGGCATATCCGATGGCATAATTCCAAACCTCGCACGTTTCGTCCAGCAAGGATTCCACGCTACGGTAAACTCTTGCATGCCATCTTTCACCAACCCCAACAACGTCTCCATAATCACAGGCCAACCTCCCGCTGTCCACGGAATTGCGGGCAACTTCTTCCTAGACCGGGAGACAGGTAAAGAGAAAATGATCCAGAATGACTCTCTGCTCCGTGGCTCTACGATCCTTGAACAAATGTCCAAACATGGTGTACGTGTTGCAGCTATCACGGCTAAGGACAAGCTAAGACGAATTCTGGCACATGGACTTCAGACTAGCAATGGAGATATCTGCTTTTCATCTGAACGCGCGGCGAGTTGCACACTTGCGGAGAACGGCATTGAAGATGTCGAAGAATGGATCGGTCGTAAAGCACCTAGTCAGTATTCAGGGGATCTGTCTATTTACGTGCTTGACACTGGGATCAAATTGCTAAAGGAAAAGCGAGCCCAGCTATTTTATCTCACTCTTTCCGACTACGTTCAGCACAAACATGCGCCGGGGTCACCAGAAGCTAATGAATTCTTCATTACACTGGATCAGCGAATTGGACGGCTAGTTGCACTGGGTGCTACAGTTGCTATAACAGGAGACCATGGCATGAGCAGTAAATCTAAGGATGATGGGAAACCAAATATCCTATTTCTGGAAGATACATTGGCTGAGAAATGGGGCTCTGAATCCGCAAGGGTCATTTGTCCCATCACCGACCCATTTGTCAAACATCATGGTGCTCTTGGTTCCTTTGTTCGAGTGTATGTGAAGAATTCAATCAATCTATCTGATATGATTGATTTCACCAAGACTTTGCCGCACGTAGAGCAGGTGTTGGACAGAAAAGTGGCGGCTGAGGAGTATGACATGCCCGTGGATAGGGAAGGCGATTTTGTTGTCATTTCCAAGAAGAACGCAGTTATAGGGAGTCGAAAGGATGAGCATGATTTGTCCAGTATTGGCGATCATCCATTGAGGTCACATGGCGGTTTGTCTGAGCAGCAGGTTCCATTGTTATTATCCCGGCCTGTGGCAGATGTTGAGGGAGCCAAGGCAAAGGACGACTGGCGGAATTATGATGTTCTTGATCTTGCACTCAATTGGTAGTTTGACCTGTGTAACTAGATTTATGTCTGTGCAGGTATGTTCATGTGGCTGAATATGATAGATTTCCTGGGAATTTATCGACATGACTGTGAAGTATATCATTCTAAGCACTAGCAGTTAACCTGGAAGTCCGACGTTATCAAGCAGAAAACTAAGACCAATATCCGTAAACTGATCAGTATAAAAATCGTAGTCGCCCAGAAAATACGGGTCAAATGCAAAGTCACCGTTCCAGACGTCTGTTTCAGGTACTTGTGCATCAGTTTCGGAAATAGCGGTATTTGCAATAAGATGAGATTGCTCCTCATTTTGACTAAATTGTTGTAGGAGATTCCCAATGCCCTTGGCAATGCTCACAAACAAGTGACGTGAATGCATGGTTGAGGTTATTCGTTTCAATATGCTGCCAGTATCTTCTACCAGGTGTTTTACTTCTTGCACACCAAGCCGTATGTATGATGAAGGCTTGAACGAGACCTTCAACAGGAATACCACAGCGAAGGTTATCATCACATGAAAATAGGTCGGTAAGCCGTCAAGGAAGGAGTGTATCTCGACGTCTGCAAGCACAGATCGTAATATAGATAGAGCCGATACCACGGCACTATTGGCTACCTCGTCCAACTCTATAGTCGCCTCTTGTGATCTCAACGGAAATACTTGCGAGCCCGCTCCCCGAAAAGCATGAGAGCAAAGATATAGTTTGGCAAAGTGATACTGCAAACTGACACCTTTACGAGGATAGTTACCAACATGATCATTCGGAGCAAACCTATCGATCCACTCAGCTCGAAGACTATCAAGCGCAAAGTTAAGTCTTCGTAGGGAGGAGACTTCATTATCTGACAGTGGCCGGTCAACGTCGATACCGAATGTGTCGTATATATTAGAAAGGACGCTCCAGCGACATACTTGGCTCACAAGGCGTGCATCATCTTCAATGGCGTAGTCACAGTCCAGGAACTTCCTTGCTTCTCGGATAGCCTCACATTCACGAGTCATTGGAGGTCTTCCAAAAGGGATAGACGCATGATGATCACAGACGTACACATGGTAGTAAAGGCGAGCACGTAGATAATGTTCTTGGTCGCCGTGTACAGCTTTGTAAAAGCTTTTATGGAGCTGTAATTCAGTCGCTATACGTCCGGCAGCAGCAGCTAGCGACCAAGACAAGTCAGGAAGCCAGAATGTACCAATGCAGAGTGCCCGTACGTCCGCGACATTGCTAGTTTGAGTTAAGGCGACCTTTTCACTTAAGGCAATGAATTCACTCCGGCATGTACTGAAGTCATCTTCCCTGGACGGCGAATGTAGAGCGCCGATTGTACACACTGCAGCAATCAGGAGTGGTGATGCCTCGCGCGTACTCTCAAAAGTCACGGTGCTATGATCTCCCAGAATTCTATATACGAAGTGATCCAACCATTCATGATACTTTTCAAAATATCGCATTGCACTGTCGGCACTGATTATGCCTTTTGATATCAGATCTTGTTGGGTAACTGAAGGCTTCGGTGTCGATGTCTGAGTAATATAAGACCCTGGAACGGCACCGGCACTGGACTTCGCGTTTAGATGAATGTTCCACGGGCTTTCTGCTTGAAGACGCTCTTCTGTGGAGTGCTGAGAATCTTGATAAGCCATATCGCTTGCTGCTGTGGCAGGCGCTTCGTGTCGAGTATGTATGGGAACATGCTTGGTAATCCTGCCAACTTCATCCTGAAGTGCTTGTATCTTCTTCTCCATTTCATGTTTCCAACTTGTCATCGAGTCAAAGTTAGCGATTTTGGATCCAGTTATATCCATGGATCTGTTCGGGCATTCTTACACGGTATCACTCTCCAGCAGCATCTGTAGGCTGCGATTTACAGTACATGAAAGACCACGCTTTTTGCATCGAGAGCACGGCGGACCCGATTCTGGCATGTGACACTTAACCTTTTGTTTGCGACATGCCACACAAGCCGTTATCTTACGGCTGATGTCTGGCGGTTTGGGATCACCGAATGCATTTCGCAGCTCTCGGACAGGTGAGGGCTCGGTCATTGCAATCTTCTGAAGGGGCTGTATGGAGATCATCCGCATCTCCTTCTTGTTGAGTAGTGAAGTGAGCTACGGCATGCAGGAACGACGGCAGGAATGTATCCGTCCACGCATAAGACACGGTTCATGGCAATGTAGATGAAATCTCGGACTTCGTCCCGTCGCGTTTTTGAGTCATGCTGGACTAGTGTGGATTCATTGGTCAGCATGTCATAGGGTTAGGGTTATATATTAGAAGTATCGCGACCTGCTCCCACCAACAAGTATGCACTTGAAGATGCATCGTTAGTTCTTGGACGACAAGGATATGCACGGTATCCGACTTTAGAAAATGTAACCTCATACTACAAGTCGTTCGCTGCTGCGAACTTCACCATATTCCACGGATTTCCTATTCGGGAAGTCTCTGAACGAGGCCAAATTTGATGCTTCGAACAATATCTATGCATTTCGCCCATAATATGTATTGCTCCATTGACAAATATAGTCTATTTTGCATCGTGTGACATGTGTTTGTGGTAGAATGCCATTGGTATCATGTCTATCCCTAACTTGTAGGCTGTACCGGACCACGAATAAGATTTTGGGAACTTTCTCAAAGTTACAGTTTCACAGTAGCATATGTCATTCGAAGGAGCTAAAGTCTCGGCTTCTTCTTTCCCTAAATAGACACTACTCTTTGTCACGTTTCGTGAAATTGATCCAACATTCGTGCTCCTAGATTTCGGCGCAATGAGCATCTGAGTCTACGGGTTTTTGTGCTAAGCGAAGAATGCATATTCACTCACCTCATACTTGGGAAGACTCTCGTCATAGAACGCTTCAAACCGACTAGTAATTCCTGGACTCACCCTTTTTTGTCGGTCGTACCCACTTGTCGTGTATTTTCTGTAGATAGCAGCCAGTAAGGTGGTCATTTCTGCCATTGCGAGACTAATTGAAAACCCTGTTAGTACTGATTACTTCTGGAATTTCTAATCAAACATACTGTAGTCCAATGCACATACGACCTCCACTTGAGAAAGCCCAGAACCACTTCTTCATCTCCGCACAATCGCCATTGCCACCGAGCCATCGTTCCGGATTAAATCTCAACGGCTCTGGAAATACCTCCGGATTTCGGTGAAGGGTGTATGGTGACATGCTTACCACCGTCCCAGCTGGGATCAGATAGCCGTCAATTTTAGTATCAACAGGAGATAGTCGTGGCTCTGAAGCTGGTAACGGAGCATACAGCCGAAGAGCCTCCTTGATAATAGCATCAAGATAAGGCAACTTATCTGCGGCCTCTGTGGTAGGATTACCATCTGCATTGCAGTCCATTTCAGGGATGTTGTTGACCTCCTGTATGAGCTTCTCTTGATATATCCGATTCTCTGGACGGGAGAGCGCCCATATCGTGAACATTAGTGTATCACTTGTAGTATCGATGCCAGCCAGAAAATGATCTGCTGCTTCTGACGCAATATCAAGGCCATCAAGCAGGGGGCCTTTTCTGGATGTACTATGTCGCCATAATTTTTCCATGATAGACATGTCTCTGATTGGGGGGCTTCTAGCGACAGAAGCCTCGAAACTATTCCACGACTTCAACGCATGTGCTCTAATCCCGGTATACGTTGCGGGTTTCTTCATGGGCAATAACCCCAGGTTTATGACAATCTTCTCCATCAACCCAGTCCTCGTATAGAGCCACTTGGTGTAATTTTTGAGATGGACAGCATACCAACTCAACAATCTCCGGCTAGGGTCGATTACATCGTTGAGAAGTTCTCTATCTCTGGAATCTCCTTTTAGTGCATGCGTTCCTCCGTGTTGATTGCCGTAAAGAAATCCAGTAATGCTGTCAAGACTAAACCAGTGAAGACTTTGGAATATCTCCTCTGTCACACCCTTTTCGTGCTCCAGCAATTCCAAATAGCTGTTGACATTTTTTTCAATAAGCGGCTTTGCAATTGCATTCGGTGACAGTATTGCACTTTTTGAGTAGGCGTGAGCCAACAATTTCTTCCTGTCAGCATGCTGCTTAACACCAGCAAATGTAAATAGATTTTGACGGCCGTAGACGTCAAACATTCGGTAAAAGTCTGTTCTCTCAAAGCCCGATCCAGCACCGTAGATTGTCCTCAGGGCAGAAAGAGATGAGAATGATACTTCATTCGGACTAATTCGTACTGCGGTGCCGTACTTCTGATGTAGAGAGTGAATTGATCGTGTTCTGACTCCATTATAGTCGTCAAGGGCAAGCCGCCACTTTGTTATTGCGTATAACTTTGGGCCTGGAACTTTCTGCAGAGGACCGATGCACAGTGTACGATATATGGAGTGGTAAACAATGAAGAGTGACAAGGCCACTACGGCCGTCGAAATGATCATGTTGCTGGCATAGGATGTCTATCATCAAGTAGCTACCTTAGCCTACCTATGGTAGATTAACGCCATGTCCGTATATGAAGTAGAATAGCTCACCTATGTCAACCAACGGCCCCACGTGTAGCAATTTCTTACTTCCTTGAGACTGATTGCTTAGTTCCTATAATATATATCTCGCTCTCGAAATATGCATATGCATACAGTGTGCCCCGCATGTCATCTCTAAAAACCACAGCATCGGAAATCCCGAACCGATCAATCGGGACCTCCGACACGTGGTCGATTAGCCCTAATCAACCACCCCTCTATCTTAACCATCGTTCAAGACTTCTAGACTTGATTCTGTTTTCTGGTTCTGTGCCTAGAACAAATATAGGAATATATGATCTGAATTTTCATTCTTTCTAATCATATTCTCATTATATGTCTGAATATTATCGTCAAGATGGCGCCCATCCCTACCCCTGAAACAACAGCCCAACCCATACTTAAATCCAACGAAACAAAAGATGTCGACGTTATGGCTGCCATGGCGCACAACGGCAAGGCACTACCAGGTATCCCTACCTTTAACTCGTTTATCGAAAAGCGTCAATGGCAGCTAGAGCACATGGCAGGCGCATTCCGTGTCTTCGCTCGCGATGGTTTTGCCGAGGGCATTTCAGGACATATCAGTGTACGGGACCCCGAGTTTCAAGACAGATTCTGGATTAATCCGCTAGCTGTACATTTCGGGATGGTGAAAGCTAGTGACATGATCTGTGTGAATCTGGATGGAGAGGTCGTTGGAGGGAACACGGCCGGTTCAATCAATGCTGCCGGATTTCAGATTCACTCTTCCATCCATCGATCACGGAGTGACGTACATGCTATATGCCATACGCACTCGGTACACGGCCGCGCTTGGTCGGCATTTGCAAGACCACTTGAGATGATCAATCAAGATGTTTGCTATTTCTACAAGGCTCATTCAGTCTACTCTGATTACGGAGGTATTGCCAACGAGGCATCAGAGGGACAGAGAATTGCTCAGAGTTTGGGAGATGGCAAGGCTGTGATTTTGATGAATCATGGCCTTTTGACTGTGGGACAGACTGTGGATGAGGCTGCATTTCTTTTCTGTCTTATGGAGCGGAGCTGCAAGGTTCAGTTGTTGGCTGAACGGACTGGGCTTGAGAAGAGGATCGTGAGCGATGAAGAAGCAGCTTATAACTATAAGATGGCAAGCACACCGGTATGCTGCTACTCCCCTACATATTCCAATTTTCATACTGACACATTGTTAGGAGACTCTCTTCGTGGAGTTCCAACCACATTACCAATATGAGGAGTATCTATCAAAGGGTGATTTCAAAAAGTAGTCGAACAAGTCTCCTGAGCGACTCTCCCGTTGATGCAATGTAAGGAGTATATCATATAGTCAATATAGCAAGACCACGGTCTTAATGACGTTTTATTCTTCAACTCGTCTACTTTCATGAGCTATGACCGCGAATTCATGTCAAATATAAAAATGACTACATGTCGGGTAAGCCGACACCTTTACACATGGCGTTCTTGTATAGATTAGGGTTTACCATGTTCCAACGAAGACAATAGATTCAAATACCAGTTATAATCTATCATGCACTTTGCGGTATACCAGAGTAATTGTCCTTTCTGTTTTGTATACGCTTGCCACTGGAATTGAGACCTTGTGAAGACTCCTTATCTAAATCCACTTAGGGCTACTGGCTTAGGGTTAGCTGTAGACGTCCTCCTCAGAGTGAATCAATATTTGATATAAGTTAGAATAGACTTCCCATGGTAATCTAGCCTTTAAACTCCACTCCTTACGTATAAAGGTCAAGATAAACTTCAAAGTTAATAGAGAGTGGCTTGGCTGTCAAGATACGATATGGTTGTTGAGGCTGTTATGTTTATAATATCAGTATGTCGGACAGACCGATATTAATGATAAGGGTGTTTAGAGAGGATACCAAGCCTCGTTATCTCAACTGGTTCCAAGCTATTGGAACTGAGTACTCGCCACCGCATTAATGTCCTAATATGCATATAGATATCCCTGCGTTGCACATGGTTAATGGTCTCAGATTATCATTTGGGATTGATTCTCCATTCTTCCCATACTTTCTGCTTCTCCCGGTTTGAATCACAGCCGGGTACAGAATGTCACCGGATATATCCTACCCCGAAAAGGGGCCATTCTCTACTTCGAAGAATGCAAATAGTGATTCCTCCCTACCTCCCAGCGATAGCGATGCGGCCGCTGTGGGATCCGTCTCCAATATAACGGATGGGTCGCAAGCTCTGCATCGGAAGCTGAGGGGAAGAGAAGTTCAGCTTTTTGCTATTGGTGGTGCAATTGGTACTTGTAAGTCCACCATTCTCTGAGGAAAGCTATCGGCGCCATTCGAATGAAGAAAGCTGATTATGTACATCTCTAGCTCTCTATGTCCAAATGGCCAACGCTCTCCCCAAAGGAGGACCAGCCGGTCTTTTCATTGCCTTCATGATCTGGGGCATCATAATGTGGGCCGTTAACGAGTGTTTTGCCGAAATGGTGACATACTTACCTATACCATCCCCATTTATCCGTTTCGGCAGAGAATGGGTTGACGACGCATTAGGGTTCGCCATGGCGTGGAACTTTTTCCTCAACATGGCATTTCTCGTACCCTTTGAAATCGTCGCGATGAATATCATGATAACCTTTTGGACGGATAAGGTCCCCGTTGAGGCGATTATTGTGGCTATGATAGTCGTTTATGCTGTGTTGAATGTTATCAGTGTACGATACTTTGGCGTTGCGGAGTTTTATCTGTCGATTTTCAAGGTTGTTTTGATGCTGGGGCTGTTTTGCTTTACTTTTATCACTATGCTCGGTGGTAATCCAATTCATGATCGATATGGGTTTCGATATTGGGATAAACCTGGTGCATTTACCGAGCACCTTGCTTCAGGGGGCACCGGCAGGTTTCTTGGTATATTGTCATGCTTGTATCAAGCCAGTTTTTCGTGAGTACCGTCATTGCCCCTTATTCTGAGACGCCAGATGCTAATATAGAAAAATAGAATCACCGGCCCTGAGTATATTTCAATGGTCGCTGCCGAAACAGAAAACCCCCGAAAGATCCTACCTCCAGCTTATCGATCTTTTGTCTGGCGTATACTCGTCTTCTTCGTCGGATCCTCACTTTGCATGGGCATTGTCATCCCCTACAATGATTCCACTCTTCTTGGGATTATATCGGGAACAACCTCTGGCTCCGGCACAGGTGCGGCATCGTAAGTTATACCTCCATCCCTTTGTATGACCAGAGGGCACGTCTAACAGATATCAGACCATATGTCATCGCCATGGAACGACTCAAAATCCACGTTTTACCTCACATTGTAAACGCCCTTATTATGACATCCATCTTCAGCGCTGGCAACGGTCTCCTATTCACAGCAACCCGTACCTTACACGGAATGTCAATCACAGGCCACGCACCACGAGTACTATCATACTGCACAAAACAGGGCGTGCCCGTCTGGGCCCTCGCCATATCTCTATCATTCTGTCTCCTCGCCTTCTTACAAGTCAACAAATCTTCTGCAGATGTAATGGGATACCTTGTTGATCTCGTTACATGTTGCCAATTGATCAACTACGGTTTCACGGCTGTGATTTATCGCCATTTCTATTCCTCTCTCAAGAAACAGGGTATCTCTCGGGATACCCTTCCTTACAAAGGACGTTTTCAACCATATACCTCCTATCTCGCCATGGGAGGAACATTATTCATGCTTCTTGCCGGAGGATACGATCTCTTCCTAAAGGGGGGATGGGATGTGATGTGGTTCTTCCTCGATTACGGCATGATTGGATTCTTTATTGTCTTATTTGTAGCCTGGAAATTGATCTTCAGGACAAAATATGTTTGGCCGGGGACAGCGGATTTGAGTATTGCTGGGTTGAAGGAGGAGATTGATGATTATGAGGTTTTGTATGAGATTAATCAGGAGGGGAAGAAGAGTAATTTTGTAGATAAGTTGTTTGCTTAGATAGATGTAAGTATAGACCATAATTATTCTTATATTGAGTTCTATTGAAGAATAAACTCTCTTAAGTACTTAGAAATTATCATACAGTACAATCCCTTCCAGTTCTCTCCTACAACAAAGTAGGTCATAATTGGCGGATCATCACTCATTCTGCACAGAATCATGCAACGTACAATCCCATAGATTGTCTCATTCCGAACATTGATATTAATGTTATTCATAACCCTCCAACTCGTAAACCCGTGACTCCAAATCCTGAAGCAAATTTTCCTGACGCGCCGAGTTCCTATTCACCGCAGAATTGCTGTTCAGTCTCGAAACTTCCAACGATCAGACTCTGGTTTTTAATCTACTAAATTCGTCGTATATCCGGGCAAGGACGTCGTTAATACCCCTGTGAAGTCCATCAACAGTCCTTTCGTTAAGACTTATATGATTCTTGAGAGATTGATTTTCACATTCGAGATTCTCGATGCGAGCTTTACTTTCCTGCTAGAGGTGCTCGATGCTGTTTGTCAAGAGTTTTGCACAATCTGTCGGTTGAATGTAATTTGAAGTTGGAGGCAATCTGTTTGATTTTTCAAGGCATCAAGTTCGGATTGAAGATCCGGCGTCTACTGCTCAAGGACCTTGAAAGGTTCCATTGCTGAGTACTCCTCAATTTCTTGATAGGTCTACGCGTATTGTTTTACCAGTAATGTGTGTTATTGAGAAATCTTCAGTAGACTCGAGAGGAAAGTTAGTACGTTCCTTGCCTCCTTATACGTATGAGGGTAGCAGTAAGCAGCAGTAGGCACCTATCAGGCAGAACTGGCCTCACGCAGATATTTTGGCATCAACCATGGGAGTGATACTCAGGTATTAGTAAGTCGTAGGGCTAGTTACCATGTCATAACTTCTCGTCTAATAATTACATTATGGCAATCTGGAGCACGCTGGCGGGAGGGACACTGGTTTTCGAGGACCCTTATAAATCGAATTAATGGATCATTGTCCACTCACGAGTTATATTTAGATAGTATTTAATAATATACTTAGGTATCTGCTCAGGGTCGCATCCCATCCAGAAAATACCTCCTATCATATAGAGTTGTCAATTAGGGCTTTCCAACTTACCGTGGGTTTCGACTTAGCAGGTACTAAACCCCCGTCAGCTCAAAGAGACCATATCTATAAACTATTGTCCTCTATATGATCAATCGCCACACTCGATATACATGTACCATAAAGATGGACTTAGGGCTAGTAAATGTAAAGGTCCATCGGGGTATGCCGAACGATATCTATTACCGATCCGATACGCCAATTTAATACACAAATCTAGTGAGTGGAGACGCTAGTATGGAATGATATCATTAAAATTACCGGTTTTCAGATGCGGGTTATCTGCCAAGATGAAAACTTTGTATTTTGCCCCTCGTTTATTTTCGTTACTTCAATTTGTTACAGCCTAGAATTGTGATATAACGATCTTTTCCAACCAATGCGATATATGAGTTATATACAACTAGCATCAACCTCAATTGCATCCATACTCCAGCAGGCAGAACCTGCCTGTTAGGGAAGTGGCTGAAAAAGGGCTGAAGCCACCCGCGTGCGGCTTGGCGTTCCCGCAGATCCACTTAAATGTAATATGATTGGATGATTGATTTCATTATGTAAATCACGTACTTGGTAAATTACCAACTCGTATTTGTGTTACATGTCATTTGATGTTCTACAGCTTCAATGGCATTTCTGCTACAGATATCGCATTGTGCAGTGCAACACAGATACGGACTCGAGAATGCAGGGCAAATATCCGCCGGCTCGGACTATGCATCTCAATATGTCTTGGTGTATGTCTCGACGCCCAGATATGGGGTAAAATACACGGTTACACCCATCAGATTAATACAACAATTCGGATTGGCTCGATTGCTCGGTAATACGGTATACCCCATAGCCCATCCAAGCTTTTTCTCTTGTCGTCGTATCGGCTGATTGAATGGGGTAAAAGAATAGACTCACTGCATTGGCAGTCAGTCAGCGATCGCGTGCGCTTGAAGAGGGAAAACTTTTTCACTGGCTGTTGTTGGTTGTATATTTAAAGATTTTCAGCGCACCTTCCTTCTTTGACTCGAACTTGTCAACTTCATCTTCTGTTCTCTCTTTTTCACACCACCGTCCTCTACATATTCGAATACACGACGTCTGTGTAGAAGACTTACTGTGGTCTATCCTTCTCTCAGAATACACCTGTCTACTCGTCTCTTGCATTAGAACATTGGCTAGCATCAACATATCGAACCTGCGATACCGTACATCTGCATAGACCTGTGCTTCTAGCGTCGATTGTATATTCGATTTACTTGACCTTGCGACTGCGACTTTCACCCATTGCGCCAATCCTTTGTCCATCAATAGGAGAATCCAAAATGAGCGGCTTTATCAACCCATTTAAGCGCCATGACAGGACGGAATTTCACGGCGTTATAATCCCTCTCTCACAAGCAACTCGCTTCCACCACCTAAACACCGTGACCTCCGACTCGGAAACCCCCGCCCATAAACCGGACAATGATGAAGACAAAGACAAGGACAAACTTGCTCGTGTCGGATCCGAAGAAAATGGCGCTGCTTCCAACCCGGAGTATAGCCACCAGACCATTGAAGCCATTCGCGCCGAGGTCGAGGCCGAAGTATCTACTTCGGGCCATGATACCACTTATGACCGTAGGTTTCTTTTCTTCTCTTCTGTTGTAGTTGAGTCGGATGCGACATGCCCTATGCGTATTTTTCGCCGATGGAGATGTCTCGTAGATCTGCTGTTTCCTTTTTAATACAGAAACCGAAATCGGATCTAATCATTCATGTAGGAAAGGCTAAAGTGATCAATTTGGCCATACAAGACATTGGAATGGGTCGCTATCAATGGCAGCTATTCATTCTATGTGGGTTTGGTTGGTTTGCAGACAAGTATGTTTTTAATATCCTGTTTGTTGATTTGCGCTAACGCGACTATTCTAGTCTTTGGCTTCAGGTAACTTTTAAACTTTCCAAATTCTTCGGTCTACTAGACCTACTAACAGCACCAGGGTATTGCGATGACCCTAAACCCAGTTGCTCAAGAGTTCGGCATCTCAGCGACTCATGTACGCTTCACGACAGCTGCTCTGTTCATCGGCCTATGCATTGGCGCATCCTTCTGGGGAATCGCTTCTGACGTCGTCGGACGTCGTCTTGCTTTCAATATGACTCTTTTGATCTGCGGTATCTTTGGTATTTGCATCGCAGCAAGTCCTACTTGGATTGGTGTCTGTGGCCTGGCTGCCGCTATGGGTCTCGGTGTGGGCGGAAATCTACCTGTTGATGGCGCATTGTTTCTCGAGTTTCTGCCTTTTGCGTCGGGTAATCTGCTCACTTTGCTGAGTATTTGGTGGCCTGTCGGACAGTTAGTGGGAAGGTATGTATATCGCCCTGTCTGGTACAGAACGGAATACTAAATGTTCATAGTCTCATTGCTTGGGGCTTCATCCCCAATTATAGTTGCGACAGTGAATTGCCAGCTTGTTCCGCTGTTGCTGCAGGAGAAGCCTGCTGTCGTAAACAAGACAACATGGGCTGGCGATACCTGTGTATCACCTTGGGAGCCATAACGTTGGCCATGTTTGCTTGCCGCTTCTTCTTGTTCCATCTTTACGAATCTCCAAAGTTCCTCCTTTCTCGCGGCCGCCAGGAGGAGGCCGTCAGGACTGTCCATGCCATTGCCTATAAGAACAAGGCCCAGACATGGCTCACGGTCGACATTCTTAACGAGATTGGAGGCCACCCCAGCGACGGTGGGAACGCCAAACTCACTCGTATCGATATTATCAAACGGTCACTGTCGAAATTCTCCGGCGAGCGTCTGGGACCTCTGTTCCACACCAAGAGACTAGGCTTCACGACTGTGATCCTTTGGTTTTGTTGGGCTACCATTGGAATGGGTTACCCTCTCTTCAACGCCTTTTTACCACAATACCTCGCTCACGCAGGATCCGACACCGTCACACCCGTCAACATCACATACCGCAACTACGCCATTACCTCTATCGTGGGAGTTCCTGGCTCAATCCTCGGCTGCTACACCGTCAACATCAAATACATCGGCCGCAAGGGCACAATGGCGATTTCCACTCTAATCACGGGCATCATCCTCTTCTGCTTCACCGTCTCAAACGACTCCGACATCCAACTCGTCTGCAGCTCCCTAGAATCCTTCTTCCAAAACATCATGTATGGCGTCCTGTACGCTTACACACCAGAAGTCTTCCCAGCACCAAACCGTGGATCCGGAACGGGTATCGCCAGTTTTTTTAACAGATTGTGTGGAGTTATGGCTCCTATTGTGGCGATTTATGGCGCAAAGAATAATGCGAGTGCGCCTGTTTATGCTTCTGGAGGTTTGATCCTGGCTGCATTTTGTGCGATGGTATTTTTGCCGATTGAGACCAGGGGGAAGCAGACTTTGTAAATCTGCTGGAGGTTGGTGAGCAACCAAGATGGTGTGCAAACTTGTACCTAGGCTCTAATAGGGTTGCTGTATACCAATACCCAGATTCTAGGTAGAACTGCACATTGGAATATTATTACATTATCATAATCATGATATACTCTGTAAATTGAGCTTCAGTCCCTTTGACGTAATCCTTATGAAAAATGTGGAATGCCATAGCTACAACATGATTGTTGCCTCCGACACAATATTCTTGTTGGTTGAAAGCTGTGCGAGCCGTGAAACCCTAATTAGCAAAGCATAAGCTCTGTCTGCTAGTTTACAGCGTTCACTCGGGAGTCCACACTCTTTTCTGATTGGCCCATTAAGATCTTCTTTGATTGGTTGAAAAAACTGTAGTAACGTGACTTCCCGTTTAGGCTGCGTTTTAGGGCTTTTTTCAAGGGCTAGCTCCCTATCTGACGACACGATAACTTCCTTTCCTCTATACATGCTCCTCCTCTTCATCAACCCCCCTCCGGGCCCTCCCTCTCACCATCCTTCTCATGCTCACTCTTTCTAAATTTTATCAATTTCATCAATTGTTCGCTACTTTCATCTCGTTCGTCTCACTCTACTCCTGCTGTGGGCTTGAGATATCCTCGCTCCGCCACTATGGCTGGAGATGGCACTCAGCGGTGCTCAATACACTAGCGCGAGAAGTCAGTTGAGCAATTTTAATCTGCAACCGGGAATCGTATCTCGAAAACATGCTCACAATGCCGTACTCATCGTTCCTCCAAGAGAGCGCGCACTCAGGCTGGAATTCACACTCTTGAGCTTCATGAGAACCCCTCTATAATCCCCCCTGTCGAAGAAAATCTTCCTCATTTTATGCGTCCTACTACTGCTTCTTCGCTACGCCGTCTCCAGCCCAGGAGACTTTCTCCACATCAAATTCATCATCAATTTGAATAGCATCAAACAGCATCTTCGTCTCAATAAGTTTACGACTCCCCTATTTATCGTTATCGTGGTATTCATTCGCAAGATTCCCCCACTCATCAAGAAGCACGGTGTCAGCGAGGACGCGGCGCTCGCCTTAGCTTTAGCTCTTCGTCTACACCGCGCCGACCGGTCCTGTCAAACCACTTTGTGTGTGCTGCGTACCATGAACCGCGTCATCATGCCCGAAAAATCGCCAACGGTGTTGATATCTGCCAGTACTATCAAAACCTGAATATCCACTCAAACAACAATATAAGTTTTGTATTAATGATGATCATAAAGTCCCAACCACTGCCTTCTTTAACTCTACACCCACTGAGCATAACATGTGCAACTCGTGTCGTCCTGAGATGATGACCCAGGGTGATACTAACCCTTCATTGCACCCGGATAGTAGCGTGCCCCATTCGCAGGGTTTATCCCTGGCTTCTACTCAGCAGAGAAGGATTTCACTATTGGCCTTACCTATGTGGCTCTTTCACGCGTTAAAGCACTTGACAGTGTCCTTTTCGAAGAGCCTTTCGACTATCAACGCTTTGTGCGTAAAAAGCCGTATGAAACAATAGTTATGAGACAAGAAGGTGCCTGATCTCGTCATGAGCAACATGTTTTTATCCCCTCTCCTGTACAATTACACATATGGTTGTAAGCTAACCAGTCTCTAGTTTGATTATGTCCCTCTACCACCTCAATTACCGTCACAGCTTTCTCAGAACTATTTCCAAGCTTCTTTAGCTATTCAGTCCTCTCCTCAGCGTGGTTCCTCGGTCATTACCCATGACTCGTCCCACACTCCTCCACTACTATATAGATTTCAATTCGTAACCGGTTTCGTTGGGGTTAAGGATTTTTGGGGGGGATCTTGGGAGTCAGGATTGAGATCAAAATGCTTGTCATTAAGAATCAAAATATCTACTCTTCTTGTCTGCTAAAGCTTACGCTCTGCTACCATGTCGAGCATTTTAGCGTTGCCACATCATTTATGCAGGCTCAGCCTACCAATCTACTACCCACGAATTGCTAAGCAGATCACGGCTTATCCCTCGCAATCCCCTCCTTATACCTCTTCAAAGCCCTAACCCTACTAGCAGCATGCTCTACAATCGGCCTCGGATACCCCGCCTTCTGCGCAATAGCACCCGCCCCTCTCCCATACGGATCATGAATCGCTTTACTGTCCTTGATATCACTCAACTCCGGCACCCACTTCCTAATAAAATCCCCATTCGGATCAAACTTCTCACTTTGAAGCAAAGGGTTAAAGATTCGAAAATAAGGTTGGGGGTCTACACCAGTAGAAGATCCAAACCCCCATCCGCCGTGGTTAGAAGCGAAATCGCCATCGATTAGAGTTTCCATGAAATAACGTTCACCACGACGCCAGTCAATCATTAGATCTTTGGAGAGGAATGAGGAGACGATCATGCGGTTGCGGTTGTGGAGCCAGGCATCGTGTCGGAGTTGGCGCATTGCGGCGTCGACGATGGGGTAGCCTGTTTGACCTTCTGTCCAGCGAGTGAAGAGGTCTGTGTCGTATTCCCAGGTGACGTTTGTAAATTCCGGTTTGAAGCATTTGTTCATACTATCGTCGGTCAGCCAGATATGGTAATATATCTCTCGAAGAGAGAGGAGGGGGTAGGGTACCAGATAAACGGCCAATGGACAAGGACATGTTTATAAAAATCACGCCAGGCGACTTCACTAATCCACGAAGCGAGACTGGCATTCTTCCCATCCAGATATCCGCCGTTGGCATCCTTGGCCTTGGAAACGGCTGTCCTCGCACTGAGAACTCCAGATGCAAGATACGGACTGAGAATAGCCGTGTATTGACCATCCACCATACTGCGCTTCTTGCTGTATTCCTTTACCCTTGTCGTGATGAATTCATCCAATCGTTTCCTCGCCTCTTGTTCGCCTTCTGGGTACATTTTCTCAAATCGTTGTTTCTCTTCGTCGGAAAGACGTCTGTTCTCTGATGCGCCAGGGATTTGACTATCGAACAGATCCCCGAAATGTGATCGGGCACTCTCGTGATTCTTACCTGGCGGTTCTAGAACACGTAGATTGTGATCACCATGTTGATGGAGATAGCCCATCCATGCACGATACCACGGCGAGTACACCGCATACTGTTTCCCCTGTTGACTCTGCAAAGCACCAGGCGTAACAACACAAGAATCATGAGCAGTCTCAAACGCAATGCCCTTATCAGCCAATAATCGTACAAGTTTCGCCTCTCTCCGCAACTCATCTACTTCATACTCAATATTGGCGAATAGATGACTAGCACCCCACTGCTCACACAGCTCCCCAATTCGTTCGGGGATATTCCGTCTTCTCTCTTGCGTCTCTATATACAACGGAATATCAAGTGTACCAAGCTCCCTCTGCAACACCCTCAGATTGCGAAGCGTAAAATCCACCCGTGCTGGACTCGAGCAATGAGCCGTCAAATCCTGCGGCGACATGATATACATACATACCAGCGGAATTTCATTCTTTGCCGCCAACTCAGACGCCATCTTTAGCGCTCGATTATCGTTTAATCGCAAATCACCCTTAAACCAATGCACGACTGCGTTTCGCGGTTTGATTTCCTTTCGAATCGGGTCGGTCTCTGCATATGCCCTGTTCAGTGTGTCGACGGGACGTTCTAGTGTACCGTTATTGTACGCTTCGCACCGCGCATTGCTCATTTCGGGAGGGTAGAATTCGCGAAGCACAATGCCAAAGTTTTCGGCCTGCTGGGCACCTGGGTGAGGAGCGTTGATGTCGTTGTTTTGTCGTTGTCCGTTGGGTTGGGACACGTTGTTTCTTCTTGCAGATGACACTTCTGCACCGTTTGGTGCTTTTCGTTTTTGTGGTGCCATCTGTGTATCTTGTGGGATTGAGCGGTAGTGATACTTCCTGAGCCGGAGACTTGAGCGCAACCCTGGCAAGAAGCAAGCCAGTCACAAGCGAAATATTATCATTCCTTAATCCACTAATCCTCATAAGAGATATCATGAATTAAAAGAATAATCAACGCGGAAAGACAATAGTCGCGGTAACGCGCTGATGTCATTGGGGTATGGCATTCCCGATCCGATCTCCGCAACCTTTTCCATCTAAACTTTTGGCTCTGCGATCGATCTAGACTCATTTTATCCAACAAGAATAAAAATGAAAAAAAGATCGGTCACCTTCTTCTCCTCCCCCTTCCGCTAACAGTCATCCGGTCTCTAATCGCCATACTGCCGTAGTCTCTTTGTGCCGCTCTTCTGCGCACTTCTCGTTCCGTATTCAAATCCGCCGTGGCATCCTTATTCACATCTTCTTTCTCGCTTTCCTCTTCGATTCGTTTCTTACGCCTCGCTTCAATAATCCTCTGAGCCAATTCCGGCTCTAGAAACGGTTGAGGAGCTTGCGAAGAATCGAATTCGATACGGATTACCTTGTTCGTATTTTCGTTGTTGTCTTCCAGGGTTGTAGCGTATCGTTTTCTTTTGTTTTCTTGTTTGTGTTCTTCTTCTTTTTCTATCGTCGCATTCAAAGATGAAAAGACTGGTTTTTGAAGTTGGATAATTGCTGGGACAGCGCTTGGGTTTATGGCTTTGTGGACTTTGGATCTGGTCAATGATGAAGATGACGTTGAGGTTGAGGATGAGGTTGATAAAGGTAAAAGGCCGCGCTTGTGCGGGATGATTCGTTCTCTTTTAGGATTCATTTTGTTGCCATCCAGAGAATTTGACATTTGATGATGAGTTGGAGTCTCGATAATCAGTTAGGTATGTATCTAGAATATGAGAAGTTAAAGAGTGAAGTGAGTGGGCTACCTCCCCCACACAGATCTTCCTAGCGGGTAACAGTCGCCCCGAATAGCATCACATGAATAGATAGATGCGTGCTGATGAATGAATGTGTTTGATATCTAATAGACGGTCAAAAACAATCAACATAGCTATGTTATAGAACAGTAATGTATTGACATGAAAATAAAGCAAATCTACAGTAGCATAACTACATAACGTCGTAAGACGGGTGGTAAACATCAAGTTTATACCGTCGGCTTAGAAAAGGAAAAGTCCCACCCGATAGGATATTTCCAAAGCAAAACTCCCCGAAGCAAAAGAATGTAAGTATAGACCGATACTTGACTGACTCAAGCCAATCCGTGCGATTCCATACCTTGCATTGGCATCGTATACGGAAAATCAACCAAGCCGTCGAGAAGCCAGTTCAGAGGATCAAAGACCTCGTAGTTAGGTTCCATGAATCCATTCACGGCAGAACTGGGCAGGTTGTTCACACCAGCGGACGACGAGGAGAGGGATAGGCCATGTGGCAGTGGTGGAGCAGGTGCTAGGCTAGGGTCGCCTGTTACTCCTGGTGTGGCCGATGAGGCGCGACCATGTGTGAGAGATGAGCCTGTCGTTTCGCCATTGGAGTCGGGGTCGGTGGGGTTTTTGAGGGAGGCTATCAAATTATTAGTATTAGTATCGTGTGTACCCTCAGAGAAGTGTTATGTATACCTTCTATATTTCGGCCCTTGGCCAATGCATCTTCTCGCCAACGCCAGACGGAATCATAAACAAGCGACATACTCATACGACATCGCACCTTGAGTTGTAACGAATCGTCGATTTCCGATGACGAGGAAGCCGGTCGCGGAGTAGGGGCACCTCCCTGTTTCCACATCTGAGTCAGGACTTCGGTTAGCCGCTGAGGTAGATCGTTGTTGGATACGGAGATTGCTCGGATGGACCAAATTGTCCTGTTGAACAGTCTCTTGGTGTACTCCAGGTCTATGTGGGCTGAGAAGAAACTCTTGCAGAGTTTCATCAGAGTAAATCCCGCCGCGAGCATCATCTGGTAGAAGTAATAAGGCGTGTAGGGAAGCACAGGGCCAACATTTGTCTCTAGGTTCAATGCTGACTCTAGGAAATTGCAGGTTGCCGAGTGTAGTGAAAGTAGGCGCTCTCGATATCCTTGCGATGACGGGTCATCAAAGAAAGAACATAGTTGTAGATGCAGATTGGCCGCTCGCAAATAAAGATCCGTGATGACTAGACAGTCGTTAACAGTCCGTCTCTCATAGATCATAGAACTTTGAGAGTACAACTTACCATCATTCTCAGGCTTCAATTGATCCTCCAACTCTTCAAAATCCCGGGTCAAAAACGACATAAGAGATGCCCGTTCGCCGTCTTCAGCCAAACCCACTGGATTCCGCCGGTTGTTATACAGAGCCTTTGTGACTTTGTCAACAAAAACTTCGATCTGTAACCGAGCTTTGATTTCTCGAGGTAACTGAAAATTGACATCGATGAGTTCGCTGGCACCCAAGGTCCAGTCATATAACGTCGAGGGAGGTTGTCCATAACCGGTAGCAACCCTGATCAGTTAGTATCAACCAGTACGAAAAGAAAAGAAAAGAGCTTACCTTTGTGCGACAACATTACAAATAGCCCACGTTCGGACTTTGTCCCGTAGTTCCGACTCAATAAGCTCAACTCGAAATTTGGAGAAATCCTGTGTATGCGAAGGTCGATGTAATCCCAACTGCATCGCAACATGGATCATCAAACCGGACAACATGAATGTTGGATCAGTCGATGTACTACTGGTGGGAAAAGGCCAAGTGCAAAGCAAGCAGAGCGCTTTGACTGCATGGAAGCTTTGAGGGATATCGGCGATTGTGCTCCAGACAAGTCGAGTCACCGGACCGGCTAACGAGTTTAACAACTGAATATCGGTCTGGTACCGGCGTGCGCCTACACTGATAATCATCCAGAAAAGCAGTGGTGAAGTGGCATAGTACTCTTCAGGTGTGACTTCGCGGTCGAGGAACGGGAGATAGGCATGATAGAAGGTGAAGAATCTGCATTGATTAGCATGATCGTTTTTCCTCGTACAAATGAATGAACTTACAGATTGAATAATTCGTTAATCCGGTCTGTCGCCACCATAACATCTTCTATTCTCTTGAACTGGTGGCTTCCAGACCGCATATAGTTCGCACCGTCAAACCCCGACCTCAAATCCAGCAGAGATGCAACCGCTTCATGTGACCCCATATACTGATCTGTCGACAGCGGAGTCGGAGTCTGATACATTGCTCCGCTCAATGGTGTAGACATGGCAGAAGCCTCCTGCTTAGCCGGCGCAACCTGGGATTTCAACGAAGCATTTGCCGCATTTGCATTTGCAATTTGTCTCCTCAACTCGATTATTTCTCTTTCCATCTCGGCATTGCGACTTCGTTTCCCGACTCGTTTGAAGTTGGATTCGATTTTGCATTCAAGTTTGAGGCGGCGGCAACGCGAGCAGTCCATGAACGGGTCTTGAATCACATCGCAGCGGAGCTATTCATGAATTAGTATAGTCATGAAAAATTCGGCATATTGGCATACCTTCTGCTGTCGACACTCATTGCAAGCTCTCTTGACAGGCTGCCGCTTCCTCTCCTCGTGTTGTTCGCCATCTTCAATCTCATCAATACTGCCTGGTGAGCTATCCAGCCCAGCGCCAGCTCCATTGCGCTTCCTTCCCACTAACCCCGAAGCACCAGAATGTATCCTCGCATTGATCCGGCCGGGACTCGTCAATGGAGTCGCATTCTGCGATTCAGAAGATATCTGGCCGACCCCTATGGGCCCTCCCCCTCCGATGCCGCTCGTCACCCCGTGCGCCGCCACTCTGGCGTGGCCCGCGGCTATGCGCAGGGCTTGTTTATCAGAAACAGGAAACAGGTAGGGCGGTTCAATGGAGATTTTAGTGTAGGTCGCCGATAGGTTGTTGTTGCTTTCTCCCAGATCAGCGCGTGCAGCTACGTCCGATGTCGCAAAAGTCGGATTGAATGGGTTGATGGAGTCTGGAGAAAATGTTTTGGCCTCGCTCCTAAGCGGTGATACGATCGTTCTTGGTCTGGGCAACAAGCGCAATCACCCCACTGTTTGCTAGACTCGCTTGTGCGGCCTTTCCTGTTTGATATTTGAATGCTTGTGCTCGTCGTCGTCTTTCTTTCCCCTTTCTTTTTCTGGAGGATTCTGAGTCAACCACGAGCATCGGCAAGTGGGGGTTTGCCGGTTTCGGGGACGTGTCATGTGATTCCCTTGCAAGGCAGAAACGACACCTGAGGCAGTAGCATTCTGCGATTCTGATTGGCTGATAAGCTCCAAGCCGGACAACCGAGGCTTAGCTTCGGCTAGGCCAATCAGATCATTTGTAACATTCTGGAAGCCATGCCTGAGGCTCTTTGACCTCAGCTGGAGGACTATCTTTACTTTTCTTTCTTTACTCTTCTTTGCCAGTAAATGCTTCTATTCATAGCGGAATGCTTGTTATGGTGGGCATTGCCACCGGAGCATGCAGTCTGTGAGGAGGCTGTACAAGAAATATGCGACCTACTATACTACGTAGTAATCTCTAAATCAAGAAGTTATATTAACTCACCAGTTACACTGCGAGCGAGGCGCGTCACTCGGACTTAGTCTCTGTAAGGCCCGCCCCATATTGAGCCCCAAACTGCTATTTCCCCACATTATGTACGTACGAGGAGGCTTAGCATCGCCTATCAGATCGCTTCCAATCAAAGCAGTCTTATCTCCAAGCCCCTACGAATACGAACTCTGATTTTGCGGAGATCACCTTCCAGAAGTGTCGTTATCAGGCAGACGTCGAGTATTTATACGGGACAGTGAGCCACTTGTTCACAGATCATTCCATGGTTCTATCACTTATGCTACAACAGAGAGAATGATATCTTCATAACCTCTGTCCATACCCGACTCTTATTCTTTCAACCGTCGTCAAAAATGACTGTCGAAATCCCTCCACTAAAGATATCCAAAGGGAGCGAGAATGAAAAAGATATCAAGGGTGTTTCTCTGGCGAACGAAGAAGCACCGCCATCATACACAGAGCAGGAGCTGCCAGTCGAAGATGAGCAATTTATCATCGAGATCCCACCCCTCACATTTCCCGATCCAGGTCTCGTAGTTGAGAAGGATCGATGTATCCTTCATCTCAAACTACTTGCGGCCCTAGCCGACTTGCGAGAAACGATCTCTACTATTGATGGACTATTCGGGATTCACGACTCGCAGGCCGACAAGTTTGGAGACGAAACGTCAAAGACCAAAGCTCTGATTCGTATTAGGGAGAAGCGTTGGGCTGTTTATACGGCCAGAGCAGTGGATCGTTATGCGGACTGGTGGAAAAATTGCGTGCCAGTGTCCGAAACGTCTCCTACAGTGTCTATGATGCGATCAAGTGGATATGTCGCCCTTACAAGTTCGACTCCGATATCTTGGACGGCAAAAAATCTGCCGCCGCTTGGTAAGTATCCCCCCAGATCATGAAGCTGATACGTACTAACAAGTGAATATAGATGTACTCATGGTCTGGCATGCTCACATGCTAAATCCCCGAACCTATCTAGAGGACTGTCTCCGAGGGGGCAAAATGAGTTTCTGGGCTACTGATTTCCCCTGGTCCTTGGTCGATGCGGCTATTGACAATAAAAATCTTGACTACAACCCTGGCGATGAAGCAATAAAGCACTTCACAGTAGACACCAAACGTCTCTGGGAGAATATCAATGAGCCTGACGAGAAAGAACTTACATGTCTTTCGTGCTCGAGCTCATTCAAAGTCCCTTGGACAACAGGACAGCTAGGAAATACGCCTGATTCCCCATTCTCTTTTTGTACAGGCTACGCCGACAGTGGGTTTGTGGCTTATTGCGAGGCTCCGCTTTGCAGGTTCAAACATGACCATCAGGTTCTGAGAGTCGCTCGATTCAACAAAGATGTTGGGGACCTGCTGAAGAACAGTTATCCCTTACCCGGAACCTACCTCAACCTTCAGGGTATACCAGTATCCGGCAAAAATGTCGGCACAAATGCCGACCCAAACATGTTCCCCAATCTTCTGATCCACGCCAACAAGGATATGGTCTACGAAGCCACTCGACCCAACGGGGTTGTAAACGACATGCTCAGCGTACGCAAAATGATTGAAACCCTACTGGCCAACCACAGACTGGTAGCAAGCATCAATGGGCGTAATGGTCTTCGACCAAGACGGGAGCAAAAAATCGCCATTCGACGCATGATGTCTCACTACTGGGAGAACAGCTCCATATTCGGCCTCGATCTTGTCGGAGCAGTGATTCGTCAGGGGACATTCATTCAAAAAATGGATAATCTCGACTGGATCCATTCACCCGCTGTGGCAGCGACAATGGATCGATTGATTCACAAATACGGCATATTCTTTGAAATCATGAGCACGAACCCGAATCAAATGGCCGTTCCCACTTTGGATGTCGATCTAGCGTGGCATACGCATCAGATGTCTCCAGGTCGATACTTTGCTTATTCGGTTTCACGGACATCGGCATTTCGACCCGCATCCCCGACTTTCATTGACCATGACGATAAAGTTGACGAAGGCAAACTCTCCGATGCGTTTGAATGGACTTCGAAAAGGTACAAGGAAGCTACAAACGGCGAGTTGTATAGTGAATGTACATGTTGGTACTGCGAAGCCACGCGGGAATCATACCTTTACCGTGGTCTATCAATCGCAACGTCATCATCGACGAGGCGTGCGCGTACCCTCGCTGAAAACCTTCACGATGATCCACGCATCTCATCCGAACCGGATAAAAATCCACACATCTCCGCGCACAACGCCGTGCGTGGCTCACAGATCGATTCCACGGCAGCAGCAAATTATAAGACCCTGCGCCTGCGACAAATGTGGGATAAATCTCATCGTCGGGCCTTGAAACGACAACAGAAACAAGACGCCAGAGACGGAAATACTGATAATGGTAAGAAACGATCAGCAGATAATGCACCTGTTGATCCGTACTATCCACTTGTGTATGGTTATCCGTTCTACATGCCGTTCTATGCGCCGTATATGGCGGATCCGTGTATTGACGGTGCTGCGTATCCGTGCAATCCTGCTTGTATGAATGCTTCTGTTGGGGCGTATGGGAATTGTGCGGCGGGGACGTGTGGTAGTTCTGTTGCGGCTGGAGCTTGTGCTGGTGCTGGCGGGGGTGGTTGTGGTGGTAGTGCCTGTGGAGGAGGAGGAGGAGGTGGCGGTGGATGCGGTGGAGGAGGCGGTGGTGGTTGCGGAGGAGGTGGTGGAGGTTGTTAAATGATTGATGCTGTTACGATTGATGTAAGCGTGATATCTTCTTATACTCTTTCTAGGTACTTGCCAGTTGCTCCTTACGTCTTTTGCTTATGTCTTTACGTGTCTATGGCTAGTCTTGAATGAGAACCTCTATAGTGAGTGATACGCCTCGCTTATGAGTGCATTAAACAGTCCGACCACACGTAGACAGAAAAAGTTCGTGTCGTTGCCGTAATACTCTAAAAAAAATATCCACAAACGCATGGATTCTATACATCGCGCTATACAACATGCTAAAATTCAACCTCGAAAAGTCCACACTGACTGACATGGGTATAAGACTCCGCAGATCAAATTGAAAGCTGAATCAAAACAATCCGAAAAGAACAACACTTCGCTAAAACAGGTACAAAAAAGCAGTCCACTATATATATATACAAAAACCAAAGCAGAAAGTCATCATTTTCTTACATAACAATACATCGTGAGTTCTTGCCTTTGCTTTTCCTTCTTTCGTTAATTGTATTCATGTTCCATGCTTCTATTCGTGCCCTCCATTCATCTGATTCTGTGGGATTGGGTTGTTGCCAATCTGTGTTCTCAGCTACCATCGCTTCTTGCGGCGGCTGCTGTTGGTTTGTTTGAGTTGGTTGCGGCTGGTCATGGCCATGTATAGGCATTGATTGTGTTTGTAATCGTCTGCCGCTGGCATTCTGCTGCATCGCAAGAGCATGCTGTAAAGCTTCCTCCGTCAGTGGTGCTGGCAGTTGCGCCGCTTCAGATCGCGAGCGAGTCCGGTGCACTCCGCCGTTCTGCGACCGAGAAGCGTTACTGTAGATAGTTGACATACGATTGATTGCCGCGTTGCCGTTAAAAGCAAGATTTGGCGATGAGCGTGAAAATCTGCCGTTGCGCATTATCGATATGTGCCTCCTTGGACTAGGATCAGCTAAGTATTGTTGATGTTCCTCGTTGGATTGGCTGGCTGCTGATCCGTGACTGGTCGACTTTCGGAAAGTGCCAAATATTCTACTATTTCTGAAAGGCCTCTTGGGGATCCCCGAAGATAGTGTTTGAGCTCCGCTATCAGTTGGGGATTCTCGGACTACCTGGTGTGGTATTGTGGAAGATGGTCTGTCCCTGTCGCTTCCACCAGGATGTACAGCGGGAATAGGTTGATTATGCGAATTCGAAGGCGGCACTCTATGGAAAGAAAGAGGTCTGAAACTCAATCGGTTTCTACCTGCAGCATCGTCGCTGGCATCTGCGGTACGCCTACGGGTACTCCAACGTCTCGAAAGTATACCAGAACCGCCACCGGTACTCGTCTCGGGTCGATCAGCTTCGTTTGTACTCGCTCTTCTTACCTGCTGAGGAACCTGTTCCATAGTACCGCCGGGAGGAGCTGTCATCGTAGGGAGGAGTAGTTGTCTAAGGTGTTCGGGAAGTGGTTGGTCTGGATTTCGCGTATAAGGTGGTGGAGGCGGTACCCAGTTGTCTGCATCACTCTCATGAGGGATATGCAAGACGGGTAATCTAGGGCGTTCCTGTTCGCGTGCCACATGCTGAGCTCTTCTATTGCTCGCTGCTGCCGTTGCTGCACGCTGTAGTGTGTCTCTAGAACGAGGGGCGGTATTACTGTACGGTCCTTCCAGGAACAAGGTAACATCGCCAACTTCGGGATCTGGAGAAGCCGATGACTGACTCCTCCGGTCTGGTATCATAGGGACTGGAATGTTGATTGATTCTCTTGCCTCTAATCTCGGCGGATTAGCCGCACCACGACGCAACTGAGTTCTCCTTCTTTCGAGCTCCACTTCTTGTTCCAGATTTGCATCTGGTTCTCTGAGTACTAAGGGTACTTCCACTCCAAGTTCAATCGTCAGTTCAGCAGTCTCGCCATTGTTGGTTGAAGTTTGAAAATCAAATATGGATATCCTTCCTCCATCTACTGGTATCGTCTCATCCCCGAGCGAAGAAGACGTGACACCGCCTGGAGCGACGGCAACCAGTCGTTGCCGTAAATGGCCATTATCAGAAAATCCTCCCACCCAGCGAGCGGCCGTCAACCCGGAGATATCAGCTACCTTTCGGCCTGCTATGAATAGAGACGGCTGGTCAAGACCTTTCCTTACCCGTCTTGCCACAATTCCAGTGTGGTCTCCAGGCAATGTAGAAGCTGCATTAAAGTCACTGGTATCGGCCGATTCTAACGGCGTTGCACTCAAATCATGAGGAAGTCCATAAAGAAACAGACCACCACCACGAAACGCCAGGGCAACGACTTCAGCCTTGGGATCGACAGCAGGGTTCAAAGAAGGCATACACTCTTCAGCGCCATCTGGAGAAACCGGTCCTGGGAAGTACGCCGAACCGATTCTGGGCTCCTTTGGTCGGACAGCTCGAAACGTCTTGAGACTATGGTCGAAACCCATTATCCAATCATCATCACCACTTATACGGCTCGGTAACAACGTCACAAAGCTGTAACCAGAGACTACCTCGGGAAACAAGATCTGTGTAGTCCACATATGAGTCTCTTGATTGCTCAAATCCGCCATTGAGTCCGTCGGAAACGGAGCTGTGATGGTGACAAAGCCGGCGTCAGGACCATCCACAGAAGATCCGATGAGCATGGACCCGTCCGAAGAAAACGATAAAGTATCAATCGTTCCGCATCGGACAGCTCGGCACTGAGTCGGTATGGCATCTTCACCCAATGCATGCACTTCTATGCTGCCGTCATATGCGATGCCAAGTACAGTACCGTTCGGTGCTAGAGCGAGAGCCCGTGGAACATCGTTCAGCGTCAATACTTGGACATGTTTGGCTTCACTTTTGAATAGATGATAGATATTGATTTGGTGGCGGTGTGAGACGACGGCGAGAACACGACCATCGTCGAGGATCGTAGCAGCCAACGGCATTCGCGAAGTCTTTAACTCGTACAAAACATTGATCTCCGGCGCGGTCAAATCCAAGACGAAGATGCGAGAAGAGCTCAGGCAAAGCAAAATATGACCGTTTGCAGAGAACCCAAACTTCAATGCCTCACCCGTTGGCAATGCTGCTGAAGACCCAACAGAACTCGATATCAATGTCACCAAAGTCTTGCGAGGACGTAGAAAGATTTGAAATACATTCTTCCGTATCTCTCGATAGAACTCTCGCTTTAGCTGGTCAAGATCCTGTGTGTTTGTCGATGATATACCGGTACCATGATATGCGGCGTAAAGTGGACACTGGGCAACGTGGTGTGCGTAGAGTTCGGGATTATTTGACGCCCTCCTCCATTGCTGATTCAAGACGGTCAGGGACGCGAACGTATCAGCATCGACTGTATAAAGGATCCTATTGATCCCATGGTTAGCTTGTACTGAACATAATGCATGTGATAGAATCTTTCCTTACCTCTGAATGACGTCGAGGGGTAATCGACCAAAAGCACGCGAGTTTTGCACCGGTCTCTCATTATCCATCAAGGCACCATGGTACGCTTTGTGCTCCTCCGTATCCAGATCCATCCTCGCAATCATCGATGGTCTACATGGGCTGCTGATGCGGCGGTCGATAGTTCAAGATGAAAACAAAAAGCGATAACTCATAGGCAGGCATCATGTAACACGGCAAGCCAAGTCCATGCCAGACAGTATTCGGTATAATCAAGTAACCAAGAATCAAGTTCGACCGAGTGCTGATGAAATTCGAACTCGTATATCACTCCCTTCTAGACAACACCTTGGTGTTTCGCACCTGAAACTACCGAGTGGGTAGCAGGGAGCTATCAACGGCGAATGCGGGGAATGGATCGAACGTTGCAGGGGTCATCTATCCGCGAATGAAGGAGCCAACCACGAATGTTAAGTTGCCAAAGCTCGCTAAACAGCATGTGCATTGATGTTGCAGTGTCGAAGCAGAGTCATCGGAGTTCAGTATGTCAGATTGATGAATCCACTGGACAGATGAACCGTCCTAATAATAGATCTCTGATCTAACCCTGAGAGGACTAGTGTACGATATGGGATCTATCATCCAGAAAGGGATTAGCGTAGAGTTGACCGCGACTTTGGCACTTCACGACGAAGGCAGCAACATGCAAGCCTGAGGCATACTCGGCTATGAGAAGTGAGCATTGTTTGTTTTCCTCGTATGTTTATAGAGGGCTTCATAATTCCATATGAATTATTAGTAAGTGGTTGTAACTGGCCAATGAAACTGGCTGTATTATATCGTTGATCCATGGATCAAAGTACATTAAATGCCTGGCGATTCAGGCATAAACACGTGCTAGGCTAATGACTAATATATTAGTAAGCTATGTGATGCCCAACCCGTGATTGGCGGCTGATAACCGGTCCCCGACCAAAGTACGGCTTCGGTTGACACTCCGGCTAAGAAAGTTTGCTGATGGAGTCACGACCTGACACAAGACTCATCTCTTTCAAGCACCTCATTGGATGCGCCATGATGGATCGTCTGCGCTTCCAAGCGTGCAATTGATGCGACGGTAACTACCACATATTACCCGAGCTCATACAAGCAAGCAGTCAATCGCAGTTGAAAGCCGCCGACATCGGTCTGCCATAATCTGAAGAGATCATGCTAACGGTGATATTCCACCATGTCTTCGAACGTGCCTCCTCCCAATGCGCCATCTTCAAAGGCCCATCCAGGCATTGTTAATACGGGCTCGCGACCTTACCGATCTCACAAAGTAAGAGCCTGCGACCTTTGTCGCAAGCGGAAGTCTCGATGTACTGTCGATATCCCAGGCCAGTCCTGTGTTTTGTGCCGAATTCAAGGCGCCGATTGCCACTACCAGGAAGATTCACTGCCAGAAGATGCGCCAACTATCGGCGCCGATAAAAACACCACCTCATCGTCGTCTTTTGCGAGTCATAAGCGCAAGCGGAGGTCCGAGGTGGTTGACCAAGATATTGACAGCTATGACAACTCGTCATCGGAGCAAGCGAACGGCTCAGCGACCTTCCATGCTCCTAGCGACAAGCGAGATAATGATAGCTCCCGTCGAAAGGTTGAGGATCCTCACAATGAGTCCGTACTGATCGTGGGCCCAGTCGCGGCAGAGGATGCCCAAGTAATTGAGAAGTTCATGCCCTCGGAACGATCAAGCAAACATATAGAGAATGGGAATAAGCCGTATAATGTTTATTCGAACGATCCCCGGAAGCCGATTCTTTATACTACGGTTTCACGACGGCGCCAAGGTGTGCGACTCGGACTTCCCCCTGGTTCGAATCAGAAAGAGATATTGGAGCATCTACTCGGACCATTTAAGCAGGATTTAGTCAGACTGTAGGTTCGTTTTTGTCTTAGAGAGAATATCTTTAACAGATTATGCAGTTTCATTGATCGATTCAATGTGGCTTTCCCGGTATTCGATGGCCAAGCGTTTTGGGACGCCTATATCTCTAATGATACAGATGATGATCCACCGACTACTCTTTTATGTCATGTGTATGCGATGTCACTGGTCTATTGGAAGCATACACCGAAATTTGCTCGTCACCCGAAGCCTGATACTCGATATGCCATCAACCTGACTGTAGCAGCATTGCACGAAGATTATTCCGCCCCTGGACTTTCTACTGTCAGTGCGGCATTACTCGATCTTACGGGACGGCCTATTTTCTCCATGACAGGCAATGCGATCAGCTGCGGAAGGCTGGTATCGCTTGCGCATTGTTTAGGCCTCAATAGAGACCCTAGCAATTGGAAGATTCCTCTCAGTGATAAAAAGCAACGAATCAGGCTGTGGTGGGGTGTTGTCATTCACGATCGATGGGGGAGCTTTGGACATGGCGTGCCTCCTCAGATCTCAAAAAGTCAATATGATGTTCCTTTGCCGAGTGTGGAGGTTTTGGTTACCCAGCCCAGAGCTACAAGCCAGCATATTCGAGCGGCACATTGCCACATCTCTCTCTGTCGCTTGACGGAAATATTAGGTGAATTACTTCCCCTTGTTTACCAACTGCAAAGTAAACCTGGTCGGGAAAACTCCAAGAGACTCAGACATATTCGGACCGACTTGGATACGTGGGAGGACTCGTTGCCGGAATGGCTTCGAGCTCCAGTTTTGGAGTCTGAAAATCCTGTTAGCGGAGCGAGTAGCTTACATTTAGCATTTCTTGCTGTGAAGATGCTTGTATGTCGGGTGGAATTGCATGTAGGTACCATGAGATCTTGTTTTCTGTCTTCAGTGCTAATGACTCTACAGGAGGTGAATAGCACGGAGACCGATAATCCAGAAGCTCGTCGATACTTTCAGACCGAGTGTCGCAAAGCAGCAGAAGAAATTGTTCATTTTATGTGCTCATTACAACCTGCGAATTTTAGAGAATTCTGGTTGCCTTGTGAGTACCAAATACTCCAGACCGGGGAGTGGTCAAAAACTAACTAGTGTTCAGATAGCGCTTTCCACCTTACCTCAACGGCTACTTTGCTTGTCCGCTGTGCACTAGAGACTACAGACCAAGAAATCGCTCGCTCTTGCTTGGCAAATGTCGATAATCTGCGAACACTCTTACGAAGAATCCGCGACGAAGAGGACTTTGACGTTGCCGACATGTGTCTGGACCACTGCGAAAGAATCATCACTCAACATCCGGAGATCAGCAACATGACGACTGCAGCCACTGGTCACACAGAAGATCAGGCGGTATACAGAGGTCCCGTCGAGGAGACGATGGCCATGAATCCTGCAGCCATTATTCTGCCAGAAACCGCAACACATAACGATATTGTAGACGACATGATGTCTATATCCGGAACATTCGGTACGATGGATGGCTTCCCATTTGATATGACTGGTATTTGGGATGTGTCTGGATTTCAAGACGTAAATTTCACCTGAGCGGGCTACAATTAGTCATGAAACATTGATACGAGCGACGGCGTGAAATGTCCTTCCATTCATTACATGGGGAACGAACGAATGTTCCGGTCAATCATTCACCGTCAGATCGTCCAATCCTTTGGTTTCCCGTGGAAAGGTTGCAAGTCGCAGATTTGACCTCAAGCAGCGGTCTGGCCTCTGATAGACAAAGGGTTGCACCGATAGGAATTAAAAATGGGACTGATCGAGAAAACGATCGACTATGGAATGCGCGAGTCGCTCAGTAATCTGGATGTTCGCTTGTTCGCGGCAGGGACCGGCTGCAGCCGGTATTTACTAAGATGATGAGAGATGGGTCCATCAACTGTCCGCGAACCTCCGCTGGTGGCTGTTACCCTCAGCACTACGCTAATGTGTACAAGATATCACATTTATCTAACAAGGCGATGTCGTGTGTCCATCTGAAGCAGGGAATAGTCAATTCGGTGGTTTCTATTGCATATGTACCACTGATGTACCACATTTACTATGCGAATATCTATCACGAAATATTATCCTTGTACAAGTTGATTAGATGAGTCCGATATGTACCAATGACACGCTCCTGACAGGAGACACTCTATATTAGCCATGGACAAATACCAAGGTCTAGATCCATAATTATTAATTGTAGCACTGAGATAATACATTTTCATTGATAAGTCCTACCCCGGACTAGAAACTGGGTATGGAGTACTTGGATCTCATCCTTCAAAATAGCGCATGTACAGTAGTATATACAAGTCCGGACCATGGATGGTGTTCTGTGGGAGCGAACCTTGAATGATATCAAGACATTCGTCCAGAATCGCTCAATTGAGTCTACTTGATATAAATCAGATCACTTCGGTCAGATCTCAGACGACACGTGCAGACCAAACCCTAACGACTTACACGCTAATCCCAAAACAGAAGGAGAATGCCCTAAGAGCGCACGAACGATACGGATGACTCATTTGCCGAAAATTACAGTACATCCCCTCCTAAAAGAATTTTCTTTCCCGCGGAATGCATTGTGTTCCATTCGTTCTCTGCTACTACTTCCCCGACAGCTTCATCGCATACGCATATAACATTTGACGTTCGATTCAAAGAATATATTACGCCGTAACAAACAGACTGTTTTATATATTACAGCAGATATGGCTCCTGGCATTAGAGAGTTTGCAGAGGTAGAGGTGCCGGAGCAGCGAATTGAGGTGTCAAAGTCTTCCAAATTGGATGCTTCGAAGCCCTTGAATCAGAATGAGTATAATAAAGGTGGACGGGAGGAGATGAACGGCTGGTCAGATAAGACGTCCGCCGCCGGTAAGAATAGTAATACTACAGATGATGATGATGAGACTCCTGTGTTTACTATGCCGTCGATGCATAAGCTCCGTGAAGCTCAGCGGCGGGTTGAGCGTGACTTTCGATCGGATACGGTGACAGTGCCGACTGTCAATATGATTCAGGTGTGTATCTTCACTGTCTTCCAAGTTTGTATAAGTTAGGAATAGGGCTAACTATACAGGCCATGATCGAATCCTCTTTCCAAGACGACATGTACGACGCAACTGGCGATGAATCCGTCAACCGTCTACAGCAACGTCTAATCGAATTAACCGGCAAAGAAGCAGCCATGTGGGCTCTTTCCGGGACAATGGGGAACCAAATCTGTCTCCGAACCCATTTGACGCAACCCCCCCATACGGTTCTGCTCGATTATAGGGCTCATGTCCATTGTTGGGAGACTGGTGCTATGCCGGTCATGTCGCAGGCTTCTGTGACTCAGGTGCATCCTAAGAATGGGTTGCATTTGACGGTGGATGATGTCAAGAAGCACATAATCGCCGATGGGAACAGTATGTCAGCCATTCCCGTTCCGTTCATTCCTGTACTTAACAGTCAACAGTTCATTTCCCGCCAACCCGCGTGGTCTCATTGGAAAATTCATTAAGCGGCACCATTCTACCCCTTAAAGACGCCAAGGAAATCTCAGAATTTGTTCGCAACTTCCCCGTTGAAGAAGGCGAAAAGCCCATTGCCATGCATCTTGACGGTGCTCGTCTTTTTGATGCGGTTGCGGCCGAGGGCGTGGATCTAAAGGATTACTGTGCCTGTTTCGATTCGATCAGTATCTGTCTTGCAAAGGGTCTTGGTGCTCCCATGGGAAGCGTTATTGTCGGATCAAAGAAGTTTATTCATCGTGCCAGGTTGTTTAGGAAGATGTTTGGTGGTGGTACGCGGCAGGTACGTTATTCCCTTTGCCATAAAGTATTTTCATAATATGGTAACATCGAATAGCCTGGAATGATGGCTGCTGCTGCCCTAAGTGCTTTGGAATACACAATGCCTCTTCTCCCCAAAGTTCACGCTTTAACAAAACGAACTGCCGATACCCTGCGCCAAGCCGGATATAAAATCTCGCTCCCCGTGCAGACGAATATGATTGTTTTAGACCTGGAAGAAGTCGGTATTCCGCCCGCAGCTTTCGTTGCATATGCAAAGCGGGCTGGCGTGACGGTTTTCCCGACTGGACGGCTCGTGTTTCATCATCAGATTACTCCTGAAGCGGCGGCGAGGCTTGTGGAGGCGATGAGGCTGCTTATGGAAGATAAGAAGGCGGGGAAGCAGTTGGAGAATCATAAGGTTACTGGTGGATATATGTAATGATTGATGATGATACTCATGGTTCGGTCTTGGGTCGCACCGATTGTTCTGTTTTGTTAATACATTCAGTTTTGCATTTATAGAATATAATTGTTGATATCGTCGATCAATCTACACTAGTATTTTTTCAACTGGGAAGTAGTAGAATCATTACCCAGGTAATAATATAGATTATCTTTGAACAATCTCATATTTGCGTCTGATAATTGTGTGTACGAAGGTATTACTATCCCATCTCCGCCCTAGGAGTACCCATAAGCTCACTTATCACTCTCTGCACTGTCGAATCCCTGTAACTACTATTCTCATCATAGTTCTGTGAAGGCAATTCCGAGACAGAACTTTCTGTTCCAGAGAGATATCGACTTTCTCTGAGGATGGTTGTCTTCATATCTTTCTTTGTTGCAGTAGGTTCTTGCTGCTGCTCCGTTGCACTGGTTACAGGACTAGTATTTGTCTGAGCGGATGTATGCGACGACGCCTGTACCATGTGAACAAAGAACCCATTGAACACAGCAGGATAACATCAAGAGATACGCCAACACCTATGTCCGCTTTCTGTCCAGAACTAAGACCAGGCTCGGACTCGGTAGAAGATGACGAGGAGGATACTACACCTGTAGATGACGCAGACGCGGACGCAATTAATGAGGTAGAAGTCGCCGTTACAATCGGCGTCACTGTCGATGTCGTCTTTATGGTCGACGTTGCTGTTGCTGTCGACGTCGCTCCCGAACCACCAAAGTTCCAATCCGTCGGCGGGGGACTGTCTTTATATCTCATAACCAAAATACGGACTTGTGAAATCTGGCGATTTCCAGGTGCCGTCTCCTCATAAGGGTTCGGGCTCGAACTCGCAGCCGGACTCGAGGTAGTGATTGCGCGTTGCGTTCCAGATGCAACTGTGGTTATTTGTTGAGTTTGTTGTGGGAAACAATGCTTAGGATTAGGGCTAGGGCTTGCAGGTCAATATCAACTTATGTTGAGGAGCCCTAACCTAAGCCAGAGCAAGCCTCGCGCGGCGCATCCCTGTTTGATAGATAGGACTCCTCTTTTCCCTTTTTGGGTTATCCATGGATATTTTCGTGGGTAACTCCATGGATCAAAAAATGCAAGCCTTAATCATAAATGTATTCTCTCATTGGCCGTGTGCCAGTCAATATATGCAAGTATCCTTCCACGATGGACTTGTACATGCTAATGTTGGACCAAACCAGAATACTGTGCCACATAATGAGCACTCTTCCAAGAGTGTATAGCTACTAGCCTGCTAGATGTAATGTATCAGGTGGAGCAAGACTGCTGGGCATAGGATTGACAAACAATAATAACATTATCCATGTTAGTTGGTGGTAATATGGTATGTACTTGAGTGCAAGTTGGTTTCGTAACAAGTCGGGAGAGTCTTGCAGTTAGCTATTATTGAGAATCCTGAAACAGGCTTGATCATAATTGATCCATAGTTGTAGATGTTTGTAGCCATCTGTTAACTCTTCACCATGATGTCCGAAAGTCTTGAATGAAGATCTAGGGTAATCGTTTCAGGCTGCTCAATACGGCTTTAGAAAGTGTTGCTGAACAATTAAAAGTAAGAGATCTTAGAAGATTGTTACTTCAGATAAGTAACTCTTACCTAGCTCTTCAGTAACTATTCCATAGCTTATCAATTTACAAGGTTGCCCAAGATCGAAGGATGTTTGAGTACAGTAGAACTTAGCTATAATGAAAGGAAGCTCTCTTCCTATCTATACTAATCTCACCTTTGCTAAACTGCAATATAGAAATAAAAAGAAAAGAAAAAAATCTTTATTTATTAATAGTAAAATAGATTAATATATTGAGGTACCTCTTACCCTTAAATCAAACCTCTGGATATATTGACATCGGTCTTGGGAGGCCTTCTGTTTATTAAGCCACAGGGCGTTTTTTTACAGTCGACCTCTCAGAAAGTTCTACGCATATTCAGGCAATCTGTGGTGCATCATATGTTCACGAACAAATCTGAGATTGGTTTCTAGAATCCAATAATATTGATCCTTATAAGAAGGAAACGAATAAAAACCTTCTAAAGCCAGCAAGGTATAATAATGGGATGAAGCACCCTTAGATAAAGATAACACAAAAATGTTCAGTTTTAGTCTTGATCATCAATGACTTATAATGGAAATTTGGTATAGCAATTTTTATCTGTTGATGCGATGCATCAATCCGAGCAGCGGTCTCTATGGAGGGGATATTGAGACCATTCTGCCAAAATGGAATCACACATTTCGAGCAAGCGGAACCTACTCTGTAGAACAACGAAACTCGTCCGACTCTGACATGGAAGGTGCGTGAGATTTGCCTTGATACCCAGAGACTCATTGATAGCTTGGGGGGCCATTGTGATATATACTCGGGTAGCTGATGCCATAGAGGACCTGAAAGTCCCTGAGTGGCACGAGAACATCCAACAATGTCCTGCTGAGATTCTCGTCTCTCCTGTTCAAGCTTTTCACACACCTTCGCATCAGGTAAAATATGCCCTCCGCAAGTAATCGTATTGTAAATAAAGCCATCTGCAGGTTCTGGGCCGGTCAAAGAGGACTGGGTCGATGAATACCGCCATAATTCGAACTTGCGTGAATCAGAGATACCACGATGCATGGTGTCACAATGCGCTTTAAGATTATTAATCTCTGTATATAAGTTCTTTAATTCTCAAGTTCTTTCTTCGCGTCGGGTATTCAAGTCCTTTAGTTCGTCCTTTAGTTCTTGGGTTTTCTGCTCTATATACGTCAAAAAGCCGGGACCTGCGTGATTCCCAACCCGATTTCGGCTTTGAGGAGACATATTCGGACTCCCTAACTCGCGTTGAAGAGCAGATCCGAAGGACTACACAGATGCAGTTCTTTCTAGACAATTCCTTTGGTGAGAGCCTATCTCAGAGGTCAGTTTACTGCAGGCAATAATGACGCAGAGATTTTCATACCACGAGATACTCCGGAAGAGAAGACATAACCACGGTGAAGTCATGTCAGGAAGCTATTGAAGAAGTCGGTTGTCTTAGGCAACAGTTAAAAAAGCAGGCAATGAGCGGTGTAATCAGGCTGCCGAAAGTGAGACGATTTTAAACATGATAGGTGAATTGGAGGAGGACGTGATCGTGACAAACAGGAAGTTAGATAGTTCAAGGACTCTAAACGAGGCCCCCTTAAGGGGCTGGCAGTTCGAGTTGTTTTCGTAGGCATTTTGAGGCATATTTCCAGCGAACAGATCGAGCTTTGATAAGCAAATGGTATGATGCAAGCTGGTCCGCTATCGTCTGCTGGTTCAGAAACAATGGCAGAGAATAAAGTCTAAGGATAAAAATGAAATTTGAGAAGGTAAGGCATCAGACAACAGGCACCTTTCTTCTCCGGAAGAACACAAATGGCCAAGGAGAGGCGCCTGCGCGAGTTCAAACAGTGAAAAGAACGATCATCTTTTCAACAAGGAAACCATCTATTTGCTCTAACACATGCTTCTAGAGTACTGTACCAGACTCAGCATGCGCTGGGTCCTATGCTTTATACAAACTATTGTTGCAAATAATATTATACTACAGTATATACAGTTATCATCGAGGCGGATGATGCACTACAGCCGATGGAAGGGAAGAATCTGTTATACAGACATGCACTCAACTGTCAATATGTAAAGAAACCGTCGTTATGCCCGTGGCCGACACATGGCTTCTCTGACTAACAGGCACCGAGTTCTTATGTCGTTCACCGGTTGCCACTGGACCAATACTCGTTTTACCTGTGCTAGTATTCCAGTCTTCGTCTTCCCAATCATTCCAACCACGTTCAGGTCCCCAGCGAATCCTTACATTTGCGGCTCGAACTTCGGAAAGTAACCGTCTCATTAATGGTCCGTTCTTCTGAACCGACGGCCAGGCGTCAAGTTCCACCTGATATAGATTCGGCAACTGCTCCAGAATCTTCTGTACTAAACCCCCGGCAAAGCCAGTGTAGAAATCGGACGAAATCCTAAACCCCTCAAAGACAGGATGCGACGGATCACACTGGATGAAAATTTTCAAAGTCCGAACACCAGTCATTTCCGTCAATCCAAGGTGTTTCGTGACTTTCCATGATTTTGGAGGAGCTGTCCAGCTCGAGCCGAGAATGAGTTCGATCTTATTTATAAGTGGCCGATAAGAGGGCGCTAGACTGATTAACGTCGGTTGTCGAGAATAATCCTGGATCTGGAATACGCGGAACGTTTGCACGGAGTAGAACAGCACCGAGGCTTCCTCGTGGATACGTCGGGATGCGAGGAACAAAGACAGTCGATGGGACAAGGGTGCTAATAGCTTGTTTTTCCGTGATGAGCCCACGTTGCCATTGGTACGTGGTGGTCCTTTTTTCTTCGTATCTCCAAATAACACATAGTCGTATACCTTCAACCGGATCTCGGAAGGTAGATCAAAAAATCTGAACGGCTGAATTTCCTGGGGCTCATCATCGAAATCCTCGTCATCGGTATTGTGCCGGTCATTATTCTCCTTCTGCTCGGGAAGGTACTCAAGAGTGAGTTTGCTGAAGTCGTCTTCCAGAGCACTCATTTCGAAAGGATTATGTAAAAACGCACCGTTGTGCGTTCATGTATCTAGCAAGCTGGAGGAGATACCAAGAGATGGAAAAAGCGCAAGTTCATTCATAGTCTGTTTATAGATAAAATATTATAGATAGCGGAGAGAAACCATGGTGGCAATAACGAGAATGTGTCTTGCATACGGGGCTGCACAGCTCACTGGAGGCCTAGCTGTGGCTCTTGGGGGCAAGACTGAATCAGATTCATTGGGTCTCCCCAGCTAATACAACCCGGCATCCATGGAAGAGGAAGATTGATGGGTCAAATTTCGTGAATCTGGGTTGGTTCAACTTTCATTTATGGGAAAGAAAAAAGAAGAGAGGAAAGAGAAGAGAAAAAGGGCCGAATTTAAGAGCGGGATGCCATTTCTTGGCACGGGCCGGCAGTTCTGCCGATTTCATTGCGCTAAGCCCGATCTGGCCTGGGCTCATGGATGACGCTGAGCTTCTCGTTGATTTTTTTAGACAACATCAATCGATGTCCATCCACTCGTCTCGATTCTCAGCAACTGACTCGGCCTTTTCATTTCGGGTTTGCACCAGACAGATCGGATGATTACTGCTTAGGAGATGATTATATAGATTCGCAATTGTCTCCCAATACTACATGATGCTCAGTCGTTCCGTTCTACCGCTCGCAAGGGCTCGACCAGTGCCATCAACCCTCCGTTCATATCCTCGATGGTACGCGCAGAATAATAAGCCGCGAACACCATACGTCCTTCCAAATCAAAAGCCAAAGCCCGCACAACCGAATCCTGCTCGATCGCAGAGCAATACATCCACCACCAACAATCAGTCCACGCAACCAAAGACTAAACCAACTGTTGTTGGTGCTTCTTCCGGCGCAAAAGCAACAGAAAGCGTCCCGCCTGACGCTGCGTCGAGTAAAACTGAGCCTAAGAAGCCCTTGTCTGAACCCGATGTGGCACCCGAACAACCTGAGTTCGATACTGCAGCTCAACCCGAGAAACCACAGAAACCTCTTCCCGATTTGACACAGGGTATTCCATCGACATTGGGTGCCGAACTTGAAGCTGCGCGCAAGGGTCGTAAGACAACTGCCCTTAACCTGACCGAGGACCCTTCTCAGCATGATTACGAAGAAGAAGATGGCGGTGGTGGTCGATCAAGCGATGCTTACGAGTCTTCCTTGGATCGTCGCAGAGCTCGTGTGGCTAATGTGATGTATGGCATCCTTCTTGGTGGTCTCATAGGTGGAACTGTTTATATGGGTCGGAACTGGGATTCAGAGGAGGAAGCTCAAGCACACAAAGACGCTCCATCTGGATGGGGTCTTGGACTCTTCTATAACCGGATTAAAGCCCGCTTGGATAACCTCACAAGCTATTATAGAGACCCTGCCTTTGAGAAGCTGCTGCCTGACGAGGATCCTTCATTAAGACAGCCGTATACCTTGGTGCTCAGCTTGGAAGACCTTCTAGTCCACAGTGAATGGACAAGAGAACACGGTTGGCGTGTAGCCAAGCGACCTGGTGTCGACTATTTCCTGCGCTATCTAAACCAGTACTACGAGCTTGTTCTGTTCACCAGTGTTCCAAGTATGATGGCCGATCAAGTGTTGCGGAAACTCGATCCTTTCCGCATCATTAGATGGCCTTTGTTCCGTGAGGCAACCAAGTATAAGGATGGAGAATACGTTAAGGTATGCTTCTAATCCCCCAATATGATTTAACCGCAAACTTACATACTGTTCAGGATCTGTCTTACTTGAACCGTGACCTTTCCAAAGTCATCCTCATCGATACCGTACCTGCTCACGCTCGTGAGCAACCCGAAAATGCCATCATCCTGCCAAAGTGGAAAGGCGACCCCAAGGACAAATCCCTTGTCGCCTTGATTCCATTCCTTGAATACGTAGCAGGCATGAACGTCGAAGACGTCCGTCCTGTCATCAAATCCTTCGAGGGAACATACATCCCCGCCGAATTCGCCGTACGCGAGAAAGTGATGCGCGAAAAATTCCAGAAACAAATGGAAGAAGAACAAAAGAGCCGACCGCGTCGCGGTGTGGGCAATCTTGCCGCTCTTCTCGGATTGAAACCACAGAGCTCTATTGATGGTCAAGCAGCTGGATCTGAGGAAAAGATGCTTTGGGATCAGATCCGTGAACGCGGTCAGAAGAATTACGAGATGATGGAGCAAGAGATTCGTGAGAATGGAGAGACGTGGCTGAAGATGATGGCTGAAGAAGAAGAGAAGGCACGACAGGAGCAGATGAAGAATATGAAGGGAAGTTTCACCAGCTTCTTTGGTGCTACCGGAGGTGAGAAGAAATAATTGACTTCAGTTCATGTCTAATCATATGATTTATGACTGTCCTGTCCTGCACATTCCTCTCTCTCCTTCCCCTTCATACGTACAATTTTTCTAATCATGTCTTCTTACTTATTTTGGTCATTACCTTCGTCTGTACGTTGTTTTTGTTACTCTCTTCCTTTCCCCTTATTCAAGTGCATTCTTCGGGGTTTCTGTCTCATGTCATCTGGTTTCACCGATCTGCATCTATCATTGTTCATGTTTCCTCAAATGTTTATTAGAGCAATCCCCTCTTTTCCCTTTTGGTGTGTGAAGTCGGTTTGTGTTCGCAAAACACAAAAAAGTATATATTAATATAGGTTATCGATCTTTGCATTAGAGCAAAGTCAATCCAACCATTACCTACTTATCTACTGATTGACGGATGACGAGGACGACATATGTAGTTGTATTTCATAATCGATGAAAGTTCTTAGTTTTAAGACTTTCAAGGGCATATTAGTCTGTCAAGTCGTGTTGATAAATGAGAACACATCTATATTAGTAAGAATAAATCAACATTTATAGCTTCTCATCATCCACATCCATTTGAGCATCATTCTCCGTATCTTGTCCGTTAGGCACTCTAGCAACTGACGACTCTTTGTTGATCATTTGTCTAGACACGGCGACAATGTTGTCCTCGATTAATTGCTGCCCGACGTCCTCAATGTCTGTGAAAGATGTTAATATCAAGTCCACTGCAAGTTTGAAGGATAGCTGCTCACGTTTCTTTGGGTCAACCTTGCCCACGTATCGAGTCTTCAATTGCTCCTTAGTCAATGTGGATTCTTCCTTGACTCGCTTTTCGTAACCCTCGGCCAACTCGACCAGGCGCTGCATGCTTTCCACATTTCGCTTGGCGTCTTCATGGAAGTCGTTCATCTGCAGTGCTTCGGTCCAGACGTGTTTGTGTAGGTTCATCAGCATGTTCTCTTCTAGGCCGGTCTTGCGGTAGTTGATCGCAAGGCTGTAATAATGGCGGTTTAAGCCGTGAATAAGGGCCTGAATGGATGGTTTGTTGAGGTGACCCAAGTTGGATGTGGTCTGGCGAGGCTCTTGGCCCATGACAACCGTCTGTGGCGCGATGAGTCGGAACGCATCGATAACGACCTTGCCCTTGACGGACTGGATGGGGTCGACCACGACGGCTACGGCACGAGGTGTGAGCTGTTCAAAGGACTGCTGCGTGTTAATATCTACGGATGAGAGCCAGCAGCCAAAACCGGGATGCGAGTGGTACCATCCCACGACTGATTCGGGTCTAATACAAAAACGGTCAGTGATAACATTCGAGGAGTCTTGTAATCATGTAGATCCTACCGGCCAGTCTGCTTCAAAAAGTCCATCATTTTCGTTTGAAAAACAGGGTCCACAGCTTCGACACTGACACCAGTTCCACTCTGAGGCATAGCAAAAACATCCACAACCCTCACGGTATATTCATCCACGAAGTCTCCAAGCATCAAACCCATGACTTCCATAGGAACACCAGCTCGGCCATGTCGTAACATCTTCAACAACGCCAACGACGAGATATGAACGGTTTCCGAGTTATCGATCAAGTTGGGGCTGTCCTGTTGGCCATGACGTTAGTTTCAGTTTCAGTCTCGTGGTCTGTCCAAGCTGGAGCTAACTTACAGCGCCTGGGGCTGCGCTGCCCATTCCCATGCCATGGGCAGTTTGAAGCATGCGATTTATTCGCTCCATGATAGGCGATTCGTAATCGAGTTAGGAGATGAAATGATTGTGATGGAGGAAAAGCGAGCTCCCTTCGCGGGAAGCTTAATGCAAGTTACACAAAGCTCGAGCTGGGAGTACCAGATGCTATTGTAACAGAAAAGGCGAAAAGGAAATCGAAGAACAAACGTCCAAAGAACAAGAAAACACAAAAGATTTGCTTTGGCAAATGATGGAGGTGTGAATGAGCAGTACTGTTGGTTGATGGAAGGTGAATGAATCTGTGAGGCAATGATCAATCAGCCATCCGTTCATAGCTCCGAGTGCATACCCTGTCATTGGTCCACATCCGCCTTACCGCCTTGCTCATCCTAGAGCGCATTACTTTCTGCTTCTCTTTCCCCTCAGAAAGTCCTTTCATCCTTCACCTGTCAGTGCTTTGGTGTTGGTGAGAGCCTTTTACACATTCTTTCCTGGTTTATTGGATTACACACAGCTCCAGCCAGTTCGAGCTACACGATCTTGGACATTTGCAGTCTTTAACTCATCCTACACATCCACTACACGACTTGTTCGAGACGTTCATCTTTCCTCCTGCTTAACCTCGACTCAGTACGACAGCACCGTCAACGAGGACGCACAGCCATGTCTGGCGCCGCACCCCTTGACCCGATCAACCTAAACGGTACCGCTGACAAGGGAAAGAAAGTGGCATACTTTTATGATTCGGATGTCGGTAACTATGCCTACGTCTCAGGGCATCCCATGAAGCCACACCGCATACGAATGGCACACAGTCTGGTAATGAACTATGGACTGTATAAGAAAATGGAAATTTATGTGAGTGGTCTACGAAGTCTTGCGAATCTCCCTTTCTTAATGTACAATAGTGCTAATTTCCACAGCGTGCCAAACCAGCTTCCAGATTCGAAATGACACAATTCCACACCGACGAATATATCGAGTTTCTATCAAAAGTGACTCCAGACAATATGGAGATCTACGCGAAGGAACAGAGCAAGTACAATGTCGGAGATGATTGTCCAGTATTCGATGGATTGTTCGAGTTCTGCGGTATCAGCGCTGGAGGCAGTATGGAAGGTGCGGCCCGCCTCAACCGCAATAAGTGCGATATCGCAGTCAACTGGGCAGGAGGACTCCATCATGCGAAGAAGAGCGAGGCCAGTGGTTTCTGCTATGTGAATGGTAAGCTCCTGCGAGAGACAATCGCAACGGGTCAGCATTCTAACTCAGTCTTTAGATATCGTCCTGGGCATCCTTGAGCTTCTACGATTTAAGCAGCGTGTTTTATACGTCGATATCGATGTCCATCACGGTGACGGTGTCGAGGAAGCCTTCTATACTACAGATCGCGTTATGACCGTCTCCTTTCACAAGTATGGCGAGTACTTCCCCGGTACTGGTGAGCTTCGCGATGTCGGCGTCGGATCAGGTAAATATTATGCGGTCAACTTTCCTCTCCGTGATGGAATCGATGATATTTCCTACAAGAGCATATTTGAGCCGGTCATCAGCAACGTCATGGAATGGTATCGGCCCGAGGCTGTTGTTCTTCAGTGCGGCGGAGATAGTTTGTCTGGCGATCGTCTTGGTTGCTTCAATCTCAGTATGAGAGGTCATGCAAACTGTGTCAACTTTGTGAAGAGCTTCAATTTGCCAACTTTGGTGGTGGGTGGTGGTGGTTACACTATGCGCAACGTAGCCCGTACCTGGGCCTTCGAGACGGGTATACTCTTGAACGAACAACTCGATCCGCAATTGCCCTACAATGACTACTACGAGTACTTCTCGCCTGATTACGAACTGGATGTGCGCCCATCGAATATGGATAATGCCAATACCAAAGAATACCTTGACAAAATCCGGAGTCAGGTTATCGAGAACCTTAAACGCACTGCCTTTGCGCCTTCCGTGCAGATGACCGACGTTCCTCGCGATCCGCTTGTGGACGGCTTAGACGACGAGGCGGACGCGATTATGGATGATCTCGATGAAGACGAAAACAAGGACAAACGATACACCAAACGTCGCTTTGACCAGTATATTGAAAAGACCGGCGAGCTTAGTGACAGTGAGGACGAAGAAGAACTTGCTGCCAACGGTGTTCGTCGGCAGCCCGGAGCAGTGCGACGGAGAAATCATGTCAGCCACCGTAACCTTGATGTTGCGGACTCCGGTTTGGAGAGCGGCATTGCGACACCCAGGGAACCGTCCGCAGTGCCTGACCAAGATGAAGAGATGGATGTAGCAGCTGATAGCGTGGCCGAGAAGCCTCGGACGTTGACGGTTCCAGAACCAGCAGAATCAACACGCCAAACTTCGCCCGAAGCAGACGCAGGCTCAAAGATCGAGGAGAAGCTAGCCGCAGAAGCCCAAGAGGCAGCTCGAGGACCTTCTACACATGCCGAATCACCGGTCTCCGCTCTAATCGACGCACATTCAGATGTTGATATGGAAGATACCACTACGGCAGCAGCTGAAACAGAAGCTGTTCCCTCAGGTGAGACCGGTGAACAACAGAAAACTCCTCCAGCTTCGCCTCCGGCTGCTGTTGCACCGGAACCCGAACCGGCGGCGCCTACCCCTGCTGCTGATAATACAGCCAAACCTGAGAAACCAGAAGCGACCCACGAACAAGATAAAGCTATCGATGAGCCTAAACCCGAAGAAAAGGTTACGACGGAGGCGCCTACGAAGACCCAGGAAGAACCAGAAAAGCGAGCCAAATCTGAAGTTAAAGAGCCGGAGAAGACTGAAGCATAATCGGGACTCTAAACAGGCGAAGGTCACCTCTTGAATTTACTGGAGTCAGGGACGAATATAGGAATGGTGTTCTTGGTTTTGATGGTGTTTTGTTTTGGTCATTGGATGTCACCTTTTCATCTGACAATTGTCTCTCTGGGAATCTGTTGTCATCTTCCATTTATGTCTGTATGTATCATTAAGCATTGAAATAATAGCGCTAGAACAATTTGTGCGCACAATATCCATATCCCATTCCTAATAGATTATAGCTGTGAGTATCTTGCTCGAGATTGTCGACTCATGAGTCGTTAGGGCTAGGAAACGGAATGATTGAAGAGGCATTCCCAATAAGGACTAGTCTTAGGGTACAACCGCATTCCAGCTCCTCCACCAATCAGCACGTCCATGCCAAGATTTCGTCTTTCCAAGCCGGGGCTCACACACTAAGCGAGAGGATCGAATTCTGACCCGCTTGTGAATACCCTCGACTCGCACCTATTTTCCTTTCCCCGACCTGGTGTTCTTCCCGTCCAGTCAATTTAAACAGTTAACTTGACATACCGCCAAAATGTCGAAAAGAGGGTGAGTTTCTCGATTTTCTTCATTCTGGATTGTTGTGAGGATGTTGTTTTAGGGTGGGATGTGGTGAAATTTCGTCAAAACGGGTTTGGAGATGGACGGCCGACGACAATGATCGATTTTTGTCTCTACTCGACTGGCGATGATATATTAGTGTTTTTTCGTCGAGACTTTGGAGTGCATGCAAGGATGAAATGGCTGTGGATTTGCAATTTTTTGGACAGTGAAACTAATGAAGTTTTGTGTACAGTCGTGGTGCCGCCGCTGGCAACAAGCTTAAGATGACTCTCGGTCTGCCTGTGTACGTGGACCCTCGAAATCCCGCTCAACTCGATCCCTACATTGAAATACAAATCGAAAAATAACGAAATGAAACAATCAGTGAACTAACATAATCTATAGCGGCGCCGTGATGAACTGCTGCGACAACTCCGGAGCCCGCAACTTGTACATCATCTCCGTCACCGGTGCCGGTGCCCGTCTCAACCGTCTCCCCGCTGCTGGTGTTGGCGACATGGTCATGGCCACTGTTAAGAAGGGAAAGCCCGAATTGAGAAAGAAGGTTATGCCTGCTGTTGTTGTCCGTCAGAGCAAGCCTTGGCGACGACCCGATGGTATCTTCCTCTACTTTGAGGATAACGCTGGTGTGGTGAGTGGATATTCATCTTGCTAGGACAAGGATGGTTCACATGGTGCGAGGCGTTTGAGATGTTGGTAGAAACACGTTGAGCTTCGATGTGGATCGTTCTTTTCCAGTGTTACTTTCAAACTCGGAAGTGCAGTAACTAACAAGTTGCAGATTGTCAACGCCAAGGGTGAAATGAAGGGTTCCGCCATCACTGGTCCCGTTGGAAAGGAAGCTGCTGAGCTCTGGCCTGTAAGTTCATGTCGCAACTATCCAGCACGACTGTCATCACTAAACATACTTCTCCAGCGTATCGCCTCCAACTCCGGTGTTGTCATGTAATTAAAGAAGATACACACAATTTTTAAAACCAAAAATTTCACAATGCGATACCAGTCGGGATTTACGGGACTCCAAAAATCTTCTTTACCCTTCTCATTTTCCTTATAATGCAACCCGAAAGTCCATCCCAACGAGTTACGTGGAATCGTGGGGGACGAGAGCTCGCGGAGACAACATGGGACCGGATTTTGTTTCCATTCTTTCCATGAAACAAGGCGTTTTTGTTAGATTGCGTACGCCCTGAAAACTTTGATGCATCACCATGGACGTTTTATCGAATTGTTGTACGAGAAAAAAGAGACGATAAAATGAATACTCTTAAAGATTTATCTTGTATCCGCCCAAGGAGCATGTCGATTTACCGACCCGATCTGATCCGGAATTGCTTGTCAATACTTGACGTCTACTACTCTCGTCTATCGTAAAAGTCACAGAACTTAGAAGACAGTAATGTAGGATTGTTATACATCTCGAAGATGTTCTAGGGTTAATGTGGGGAATGAGCTAAAGTCTCACTGAGATTGCGGGGCCAGTTCTTCCATCTTCCGCCAGAAGCTCTTAGAATCAATCATTTCTTTTCCAATAATCACAACTTCTGAAAAGAATATACATCTTGGAACACCTGATAACTTGTCAGTCAGTTGTTTTACACTTCTCCGGTGCTTCCAGCTCGACGTCTAAGACGAACTGGCGAAACTATAGCTCCGTACCCCGCTTACGATAGCTGATAATCACTAACTAGAGCTCCTACCGCGAAAGTCACCTCACATATTTGAGACTGATAAATCAAAATGGACGACATCGACGAACCCACTGGCCCTAGCCGCGAAGAGACTGCCAAGCGAGAACAAGAAGAAAAAGAGCGCAAGGCAAAGGAAGAAGCTGAACAGGCACAGTTACCCTACAAATGGACACAGACTATCGTGGAAGCAGAAGTCTCAATCCCCGTGCCTGCTACGATCAAGGGGAGAGATCTGGATGTCGTTCTCACAAAGACGAAGATTAAGGTTGGATTGAAGGGGCAGGCGCCGATAATCGAGGTAGGGGAGTCTATAGAGCTGTCTCATTGACCTGCCTAGGTGCCGTACTAACGCTTATGATGTAAATAGGGCGACTTCCCACACCCAATTCACGCGGATGATTCTACATGGACCCTCGAAACCATCCCCACAGGCAAACAAGTCACCGTCCACCTCGATAAAGTGAACAAGATGGAATGGTGGCCGCACATCGTGACCAGCGCACCCAAAATCGACGTCACAAAGATCACACCCGAGAACTCGTCATTGAGTGATTTGGATGGCGAAACGAGGGCGATGGTGGAGAAGATGATGTTTGATCAGAGGCAAAAGGAAATGGGGAAGCCGACGAGTGATGAGCAGAGAAAGATGGATTTGTTCAAGAAGTTTCAGGAGGAGCATCCTGGTTAGTATCATGAATCATGGGGGGTAGATCTGAAAAACTATCTGCTGACATGTTTGCATCTAGAAATGGACTTTTCGAATGCAAAGATTGGTTGATTGAGTGCATGGTCATGGTTTATGAGTATTTACGAGGAGTGTCACGGTTCGTTGCTTTGTATGGATAGTGTTTTATATTTCTAGTTATGGAGGGAGTGTGAATACTACCATTATCTTGACACAAACAAGATATATATCCAAGCGCAGCTCAAAAAACTGGAAACTTATATCAAGTGATATTATAGAACGCCCAAGGGTTGCTGTTAGAACTCTACATTTGACCTGCTCCAATAATAGGTTGCTGACAACTAAATATGCATCCACCATATGATTCGTCATCTGATATCTAAATTCCAGAAGATTTACTATTTTCACGATGGCTCCAATATTTAATAAAATACGCACCTTACTCTGTCACCACTTTCTACTTTCAGTTATCGCACAAGGGTTCACGTGGTTGACAGGATGTAACCATGACTTGCCCTAACTTCATCCATCTCTCCAGCCCGCGACACCTCTTCCTCTTTTCGATTTGTGTTTACTAAACATTTCCAAACATTTCTATGAAAGGTTGAGGATGGAAATAATGAAACAATTCGAGATGAAGAATTTCAGTACTAATTACTTCAGCAAAGGTGGTGATTTCACAATGCGACAAAAAAAAAAGCAATCTCGACGAGGAAGTTGCGGGACCTAGATAGGGTTAAGTTATGATCAGGTAGGGTTACCCTGCCTATGAACCCGCTCTGTTTTACCTCGAGGCTTGTTGAAAGTATTCTTAGCCCTAATTTGAGGTTTTAGTCGCGCGAGACCTGGAACTGCATAACGGGAGGACCAATGTTACATCTCCCTCTGCATTGCCAAGCATCATCATCAGACAGTTGGTTCCTAAACAGCCACTTCATTGTTTCCTCGAGTCCGCGACCCCCCTTGGTTTGATGTTTAAGCGCCTGATGATGATTTCTCGTCTGTACTCGAAAATGGTTCGGCCTCAGGTACCAATCGAGTCCATGTGCTTCCCCGGTTGATGATCATCTGTTAGCGGGGATGTTGGTTCTTGAGTCAGCGTGAGCATATTACAGTTACATTGGCAGCAAGCCATATGTTGGTTTTACGAAAATGGACGGTTCTATTGAGATGGATAGGGGATAGAATTATTTCCTATATCTATGGCCGAGTCGGCCACCGGGTCTCGACATCTTGTGCCACAGCAGCATCAGGGATCAATTTAGTTCGATAGGAGAGGCTCTTGACTACGAAGATAATGGTAAAGACATTTTTCCTCGCGGCATTGTCTGCGATGAGTACCCTGGTCCAGGGTCGTCCTGGCCAGGAACGCTTTCTGAGCGAAAGGCAGTCGACCGATAAACTTGTCTTTGCTCATTTCATGGTATGCCACGGCAACCTTCCCCTGACTCTCTTTGAAGCGTTCAAACTGGCTGACTGCAGCTTGATAGATTGGTATTGTCAGTGACCGCCACAGCGCAGCCGACTATGACGCCGACATGCAACGAGCCAAGTCATACGGCATCGATGCATTCGCCCTCAATATCGGCGTTGACCCCTATACCGACGAGCAACTAGGCTATGCATTCGATTCCGCAGCAAACAACGGCATGAAAGTCTTCATATCATTCGACTTCAACTGGTGGAGCACCAGCCAAGCCACTGCCATCGGTCAAAAGATTGCACAGTATGCCAGTAAACCTGCTCAACTCAAAGTTGATAACAAAGTCTTTGTCTCCTCCTTTGCTGGGGATGGTGTTGATATTGCAACTATGCGTTCAGCTGCCGGTATTGACCTGTTTTTTGCTCCTAATTTCCATCCTTCGTACGGCACGGATTTGTCTAATGTTGATGGATTGTTAAATTGGATGGCTTGGCCGAATAATGGGAACAATAAGGCGCCAACTTCGGGTTCAAATGTTACGGTGGAACAAGGTGATCAAGAATATGTCTCGGCTCTTGCTGGGAAGGCTTATATTGCTCGTAAGTTAGCTTCATACTAAAACCGAAACTAGGCTGACATGAATAGCTGCCTCGCCTTGGTTCTCGACTCACTTTGGCCCTGAAGTCTCATACAGCAAAAATTGGGTTTTCCCTTCTGATCTTCTTTGGTATAACCGCTGGAAAGATCTGTTGACACTAGGGCCCCGGTTCATTGAAATTGTTACCTGGAATGACTACGGTGAATCTCATTATATCGGACCTCTTGACTCTCCTCACACTGATGACGGAGCTTCTAAATGGGTTAATGATATGTAGGTCCCTTTTTGGCCTTTGGTCGGTACCAGATATACTAATAATTCATCAACTAGGCCTCATGATGGCTGGCTAGATCTTGCAAAACCATTCATTGCAGCTTTCAAAGCCGGCGCCACAGCCGTCGATAACTACATCACCAGCGACGAACTCATTTACTGGTACAGACCGACCCCTAAGGACGTTAACTGTGATGCTACGGATACTTGCATGGATACTTCAGCCAGCAACTCCAGCGGAAACTACTTCATTGGCCGCCCTAATGGATACGAGACTATGCAAGATTCGGTCTTTGTGGTTTCGTTGTTCACGGCTGCTGCTGAGATTACTGTGTCCTCTGGAGGCAATACGCAGACTTTCCAGGCTTCGGCTGGTGCGAATGCGTTCCAGGTTCCTATGGGTGTGGGCCAACAGACCTTTTCTGTGACAAGAAATGGTCAGACTGTCTTCCAGGGCACGAGCTTGAAGCAGATTATTAATGGGTGTGTTTGTGGGTTGTATAACTTTAATGCCTACGGTTTGTCTTCCGCCCTCTTTCTTCTGTTATGAAAGTTTAAGCTGACTTGTTTTCTTTTGGGCGATATAGTCGGCACTCTGCCAGCTGGATTCAATGACCCTCTACAACCAGATGGTCTTGCGTCGCTCGTTCAAGGTCTACATGTTTCAACTTGCGCTGCTACTCCTAGTCTTGGGACTGCACCACCAGTAATAACGACAACTTCCACCTCAGCTCCTGTAATCACTACTAGCACTACAACCACAAGTAGCACCAAGACCACCAGCACAACCACCAAGCCTACAACTACAACTACAACCACAACCACATCAAAAACATCAACAACAACCCAACCCTCAACAACGGAAGTCTGCATCGCCGGCACCGGACCAGGAAACTACGTCGGCCTTTGCAGCTTCTGCTGCAACTACGGCTACTGTCCACCGGGACCATGTACATGCACTCAATCCGGTGCTCCTGTACCAACACCACCGGTTACGGGCACCGTGGGTGTGCCGTTAGCGAATGAAGATGATTCGTATTTGGGGTTGTGCAGTTTTGCTTGTAATCATGGGTATTGTCCGGATACGGCTTGTAGGGTTGTTTAGTTTTGTAAATAGGTGTCTTTGAGGGGGTATCTGCAAGATATGACTGAATGGGTACTACTCGAGATGAAGCCAGACAGAGTTAAAGTCGTAATTAAATTCAAAAGCTGAAAACATCTGTACAAAGATAGAGTCTTTTTGAGGCCACCTGATAGAAGTTTTTAGTTATCAGGAACGATCTGTGATTAACTCAAACGGTCCCTATGATCCTTTTCTTTCTTCAAGCTCTTGCAGTAGCACCGCAAAACCGTCTAAGAGAGTTTCTAGCGCCATTAAAGACTTCACAGGTTTCAACACTTCACAGGTTTCAACACGCTACAGTGAGAAGCGTCGGCGCCGAATTCCAGTAGTCCTAAGCAACCTCGTAATTGACATACATCATATGTCGTAGAACTCTGGGATTCTCTATCAATTATGTCTAAGACAAGACCGAAGGCCGTTGATCCAGACGAATTCTCGCTGCTTACTCTAGCTCCCAGTTGACAAAGAGTAAGAGTAGCAGCAGTCGTACTTGACCAATTCCGGCCATTTGTCGCTACACATGTAATGGCGTGTAGCCTTCATTATTCAAAGCTTCAATATTTGAACAACAAAGAACCAGATTTTTGGTCATTATCAAATAACCAGCACGTGTGGCCATATGCAAATGTGTTTCACCCTCTGAAATCTGCCAGTCGAGGCCAGCCAACAGAGTATCGACAATTTCCTGCAACTCTTTGATATCGCAGGTCAGGCTCCCTTGACAGCACAGTGCAACTGGGCTGTAGAGTCTGTTGTATGATTCGCTGTCGGTGGAAGCGCCGTTCAATGAGTGTCTGAACCAATTGTGGTCATACACGATAACAGGCTAATTGTAAACCATAAATCAATTCATCATAAGTGAGCTTTTCATGTCGAAGTATGTGAGAGAACACTGAATCAAGGCCATAGGCAATCACTGCACAGAGTTCTTGACGCCTTCTGTCTGAGGGCAAATTGGTGTCAGGAGGTATCAAGTCCTCGGGGATGTACTGACACACTGACTCCAAGTTCTCACGCAATACGTTCTTGCATGCACAATGGATAATTCAGCCGCTTGAGCACTTTCGTTTCCTTCTCTATAACATTTATACCAATTTTGAATTGCATTCCAGGCAAAGGATACTCTCAATGTCTCACCTGGCTGTTTCGCAGTCCATGGTTCGACTGCCTTGGTCACTGTCTCTACCAAATGATCGGGACAAAGCGGTAAAAATGAAAGACAAATGCTCCACATCAAGCCATGAGCATATTCCATGTTCACCCTACCTTTCCATTGGTGGTTAGCTCGACGGTCAGAACTGCCATTATTGATCAATAGAAACTCTCGGGCGGTTGGGTGGATGAAATAAACGTAATCCTCTCTGATGACAAAGAAGAGGCCGGACAAATTTCGCACGACATTGGTATAAGAATCAGGTTTGTACAAGTGCTTATCTATATCCTTATACTTGATTCTCTGGCTTGCTTCTGCAAGAGTATGGGCAGTATTGAGTGCCGTGATGTGCAAAGTTGAAAACCACGCATCTTGGTCCGCAAGAACGATATGAAACAACATCGTAGCCCGCCTTCAATTCTGAGTCTTTTCCAACATATGTTCATAAATATCATCTACCTCAGGGGGCAACCGCGCCAAAATCTCCTTGATATCAGACACCTTTGCATATGTAGAAGGTGCCGCTTCGATGATTTCAAATATGAGCGTGAACCATAGGTAGGTACAATTGTCCTTTTCCATAAAAAGACGCACTATTTCCTGTTTCTTCTCGTCTTTGAAACTGGAAAGTTTCTTAGCTCATTCCTGGATGACTAGACTGATGTCTTCTCTTGTCTGGTTTGAGGGATCGTTAGGGTTGACGTGAAAATAGCGATTTGTATCTTGAAGCGACCGGAGCTTCACGTCAGTCCGATCGTAAGGGCGCCCTGTTACCAGAAGCTTCAGGCATGGTAGAGGTCTGTCTTGACTTTCATTAGCATAGTATCGAACAATGTAATCTAGCAACTCGGTGCAGTCCTTTACTTGGCATTCATCAAGATCATCGATGAGACAAATGATTTCTCCGGCGTAGTCTTGTTTGGCACATTGCATCAATGCATTCCAAAGCCTGTGGAAGATGTTACGCAGATTCTTTCCAAAATCCTTGTGACTCCCTAGCACACAGTTGATGAGACACTTATCAGGATGTAATGTGAACAGTTGATGAAGTATTGCGCTCAAAGCACCGGTACTTTTGATTCGATGGGGTTCTTCCTCCTTGAAGAAAAAGTAGCAGACTGTCGAAGTGGCTTTCTTTGTAGCCAGTCTTCATCGATGAGAGCCCGCGAAAGGATCGACTTCCCACAGCCCGGACTGGCAGACAGTCACAGAGTGCAGATTTCATCCACATCTCGCCATTTCCTAAACATCTCGTCGCAGAAGCACCACTCACACGTTCCCCTGGTAGGACGTGGATTTAGATTTCTGCCACGTTCATATTCGCAATTGCTAGATAGATTTTCCAGAAGTTGTCTCTTGTCCGTTTCGTCCCGCTAGGTTTAGTGCTCCGCTCTGATGAGGTCTAGCATTTCCCTAATCTTCCTCTGCACAATGGGTGATTCCTCGATAACATGCCATTCCGCATCGGCCCTATTCTGCATCTCATTTTTCTCGGAAAGGTCAAGTAGTCCCCGACAGATCTTGTCTTGGTCCTCGATATCATCTTTCATCCTTCCAACGCGCATCTGTGGCATCCCATGCACGTTTCATTTGTCCTTCCGGGAGACGGCAAATGACGATAGCCTGGTACTTTAATATGAGCTCATAGAGCTTGATTATGGAGACCTTTAAGTCTGGAAAAATTTGGTAATTCAAAAGATCTTTTTCGCAGAGGCGTCAAAATCGCTGCTTCTCACACGTGCAGTTGAACCCGTCAAGCATGACTTCTGCTTGCTCCAGGCCATCTGAAAGCAGCTAGGGACCGGTAAGTATAGAATAATCATAGTGTTAATTGAGTAAGTGTCCACTCACCGAGAGGAAAACAGACACTCCCGACCAAGCCAGGGTCGTATACGGCTGAGATTTGGCGGCTAGCCTAATGATCGAGTTGCATCCTAGTGCGAACTTGACCAGCTTTTCTACCTGTGGGCGGGCTTTGATCTCACTTGCTCCCTTGGCACATTCCACTGCTTGTCTTCGTGGGCTTTGGCAAGAGCGGAAACAATTTCTCGGGTTGTCTCTATATCTGACAGCGGATCAGAGCTGTTTTTATTTATACACTTGAGTGAAAGGACTTTCCGGTTATACTTCTCAACCAGAGTCGGAGTTCCCTTTTTGAGCAGATTATAGGCAAGCGTCCAAAGGTCCTCATCATCCTCGTCGTCTGTGTTGTGTGTCGGCTGAGAGTCCGTCTTTGATTTTGATTCAAGCTGGAGGCTTTCCCGGGCTTTGATGGATAGTTGTCTTTTGCCCAATGGGAATCTCTCCCGGAACTTCTCCAGCATGCTATGCTTCACTGATTTGGACATGACGATAGATTTCTTCTAGCAATCAAAATGAATCTTTCTGCAGGGAGATTTCCTGGGAAGTTGGAACAACTGATAAATAGGGGCTGAATTGACCTTTGCTGTCCAAACACCACCTTTTTGTTGCACAATGTGATACGTGATATGCGCCTTGTCAACACGGCCGCCAGACTCGTATCGTTCTGGCCGATTGGGATCTGGGTGATATAGATCCTATCACTTTAGACCAATCAGTCAAAGTCCACTGACCTATTCCCGTGATACAATCATCAGTGTTATCCAACGTTAGCGAGAATGGACTCATGAAACCGAGTTCACGATTCGAACGATCACAGCCATATATCCTGAGATGTATCGACTTGTGTCAAACAAAACAAACCTAAGACCGGGATAAGATGAAGAAATGAGTATTTCGTATATTGCATATGGTACATATAATACACTGCGCTAAAAGCGACTCTTTTGCATTCAAGACCCTCAAAGAACGGCCATTACCTGAGACGGAGATGGTAGGTGTCCAAAGCCTCTTCAGACAACTCACTCGGAGAGCCCACCATAACATCCTCTCCTTTGCCCGACTTGGGGAATGCAATTACATCGCGAACAGATTCCTTGCCTAGCATGACGGCAATCAATCTGTCGAATCCAAGTGCGATACCTGCATGAGGTGGACATCCAGCTTTTAGTGCTTCGAGTAGATGCGAGAACTCAGTTAGGCGCGACTCTGGCATCTTGAGTATATCCCTAAAAACAATTTCCTGTACACGAGCATCGTGGATACGGCGACTTCCACCTCCCAATTCGACGCCGTTGACAACTAGGTCGTAATGGTCAGCTACTACTGCTGCAGGATCGGTAACCATGAGATCAACATCAGCGGCTGATTTGGGTGCTGTGAAAGGGTGATGTGTAGATGCGAGACCCGCTGTACCTCCTTGGCCCGGTTCGTTCTCGTCAATTGGCGAAAACAGTGGGAAATCCACAACCCATAAGAAACTGAATCCGGTTGGTGCCTCCTTAATCCCTGCCTTAACAGCTTCAGAATGAAGAGCCTTTCGAAGGTCTCCCAAGGGAGTTGATCCTCCGGAGAATGGAGCATTTTTGCGTGCCTGCAAAACAATAAGGTCACCGTGATCCGGTTCTAAAAGTTCTTCCACTCGCTCTGCAGCCTCAAAGCCAAATGGCATGAGACCACGTAGAGGTCTCTTGGCGTCGTACACAAATATTCCGGGACCGCCGTCTGGGTTCTTATTGAACTCTGCACCGGCGGGGGAGTCAAGGAAGCGGGTAATGAGCTCTAATGTTTTAGATGGGTCATTATCTTCACTTTCTAGCTTGAAAGCTTCCACAATGGGGTTTGTGAGAGGCGAAATCTTTTGAACAAGATCCACTGGTAGCACATAGTCAAGTCTGATGATCTCCATTCCTAGACGGGCATCAGGCTTATCAGACCCAAAGCGACTCATGGCTTCCTGGTAAGGCATCCTCGTGAATGGTTCAGTGCCAAGATCTATACCGAGAAGGCTCGACCATAGCCTCCGAATTACTTTTTCAATAGCCCCCATGACATCTTCGCCAGTAGCAAATGACATTTCTAGATCGAGCTGGTTCCTTATTGTCAGGGTTTTTCTTCGATCAGTTCATAGGAATGACATAACGTACTTGAGTGAATTCGGGCTGTCTATCAGCTCTCAAATCCTCATCTCTAAAACAGCGTGCGAATTGATAATATCGAGGTATACCGCTTGCCATGAGAATCTGTTTATACTGCTGCGGGCTTTGAGGCAGGGCATATGCCAAGCCCTTGCGACGAGTGGGAACTATGAATTCCCGTGCACCTTCAGGTGTAGATTTGAACAACAATGGCGTCTCTATCTCAATAAACGGAGCCGAATTGTTCTCGAGCTCCTCTCTGCAGACTTTGCGCGCCTCTGAGCGAAACCGAAGTGCTTCACGAAGGCTTCGGTCCGATCGCAACTGCAGGTGCCTTTGTTCTGCTGGGAACACGGTCTCAGATGTCATGATGATATCCTTGGAAAAGTCGTTGAGGAGCCAAATATCTGTTAGGTTGATCTCAAGACTATCGATCTTCTCAACCTCTTTGCTCTCGCGGTCCCCCGCACCACTTCCCTTTTTCGCTTGAAGTGTTCCTTGGATCGCAACAGGGCTATTACTGGGAATAGACTTCAATTGCTGATGGGAACCAGTTTTCGCAGAGGATATGATCTGAATATTTTGTCGCATCGTTGGATCGGTTAACCTGACAAATGATAGCTTCTTAGATATGTCTGCTCTATTTCCCAGGTAGCCGTGGAGGACAACCGTATCCCCCGGCTTTGCATCTTGCAATAAGGATGGAAAAGTATGCGTTGCATTCGGAAACTCGACTACAAAACCACTGATCGTCAGTATATTTGATTTCAGGTAGCTTCTCAACCCAATGACTCCTCTAACCTGCAGTTTTATACCGCTCAAGTTGAACTGTGATGCCTTCGATATCCTTAGTTTGCTGTAAGGGTTTCACCGATTCATGGTGATTATTTCTTCTATTCGACAGGACTATCCGTACACGGCCGAGGCCTCTGGAATGAGCAAAATTCCAAATCTCAAGATAGCTTAGTCGAGATGAGGTTCGCAGAGCATGCGAACTTCGGCGAACGGAAGCTGCGAGCATTGCCGAAACACGACAACACGATGAACAGTCGATGATAGTGGAAAGGTATTTTTACAATAGAGAGCTTAAATGAAAAATATATGTGCCGTAATGCAATATAAACACGATCAAGTGATCAATTGACTACTCAATTGTGAAGTGGGACAGGTTGAAAGTTCCCAGGGCAGCTGTATGTCATGAGAGTAAATTCTTAGCTCTCCTCCCAATCTGTGCTAGTGCGTTCTATCCGGCGCTAAGTATAAAAATTCCCACTCACTTTGAATTTTTCTCTTCTTCCTTCCATCCTTCCAAGTTTTGAACAGGTGAGCCATACACTTGCGATTACACTAAAACAATTCAACTAACATTTTCTTCGATAGATGATGAAAGCCTAGTGTGTTCTATATGATTTATCCCGTCCTCTTCGCTGGGCTGCCGATTCTCTTCTCTGGAAGCTCAAGGATCCAGACCCGGAGAGGATGGGAGGATGAAATAGGCGTTCGGCACAACCAACCTTGTTAACCAACGGACGCGATGAAGGCATCTCTGATCCAAATAATCATTACTTGGTGGTGTCATGCCAGGTCTTTTCAACAGCTGATGGGTGACTGGACGAGGCTCAGATCGAAAGAGTTTTGATGGAGAACACTTCGAATGAGCGAAGAAGACGAATATTGTTGGCTAATCTGAAACAGGGCATGTATCTGCTGGGGTCAGTAGCTACTACAAGGTACGTTCAAGCCTTTTTTTTTAAAAGTCTCCCTTGAATCTTAGGATGAAACATTTCGGATGTAAATCACAGACCTGTTCTGAAAGCGCAAAGCCGTGTGGATATTTCCGTTGCCTTCCTTCTGATCATTGATTCAATTTCCCTTCCGATATGCAAAAGACGACTTGATGATATGTTGCTAATACATATAACAGGTTCTCGTATCTTCTCTATCATTGAGAGTTGGCCTCGACCATCGCCGGAGATCAATATCATTCAGACTTTTTTGACGGGGAACAGTCTCACTGAATCTGTTGGTATTTTAGTTTAGTCTTAATGTGAATATGAATGAATCTCATCCAGCGAGATGCTCTACAACAAGTACGCCACTGTTTCATCGTCTGAAAGGTAAAGACTATCTCTAGAATAATTTCGACACGAATAACTGTGGTCTTCGATTGATTTCATAGTTGAGGAAGAATTAAATACAAATACAAGCGCTGTCTATGTAGTAAAAGCCGTTGAACTTTGACTAAGAAATTGAGACGCCCTGATAAGTCTAACCTGATTTGGACTAGCGTGTATTTTATTTGAGATTATTGAAGACCAGAAATTATTTGTTGCTCCGGAGTCAGCTCGGAGTGAGTAATTGTTTTCGCACCCACACTTATCTGCTGCTCGAATACCTTTCTAAAAGATTTGAGCCTTGGGAATGCCAATTCCTTCATAATGAGACGAGCGACACCTCGCCAAATGCATCTTCTGCAAGGTGCTTCAGTCTCACGACTTTCGAGCTTGGTTTGCGTATGCGCCGGACACCAATCGCTTCACACCTTGTCACAGAGACCAACAGTCAATGCCTCTTTGGATATCGAATTAGCGATCTCACAAAAGAGATGCATAACTCAGCAGAATATACGTCGCCAGAAGGAGGCCGAGATTCAATGGAAAGGGTTTGCGGAAGAAATCAGGGCAGGAAAACGGAAAGCTTTCCTCGACCATCTGGAGGAGCGAGAACTTGTGAATCAGGTTGTAGGGTCAGTATTTCTGTTATAAGTCGTTCAGTGAAATGACTTTCCCTATATACTCTGCACACGGCGAGCTGCTATGGCGATCAGTGGCTAACTTTCGTTTTGACATTTAGGCCACGAGAGGTCCTCGATAAAGTCTTTACGGATAAAAGAACGGGGTTATATACTGGTATCGATCCGACAGCACCGTCTCTACATGTCGGTCATATGCTTCCGATTATGGTTTTGGCGTGGGCCTTCAATTGGGGTTACCCTATTCATTTCATAGTACGTTTTTCTAAGCCTTTCTATCCTATTACTACTGGAGCTGACCCGGTCATGTAGTTAGGAGGCGCAACAGCAAGATTCGGTGATCCCACGGGGAGACTTGGGCCTCGACAAACTGAGCATCGAAGCGTCCGAACGGCGAACATGGCCTCAATGCACATGCAACTGAAGAGAATTAGCGCGAGTATCGAAGATTACGGTCGACGTCATGGCTATAAGAAGGAATGGGCGTGGAGGCGAGCTCTTACAAACAACAATGTTTGGTGGAATGGGACACCTTTTGTGGAGGTGTTGCGAGATCTGGGTATGCACATGAGACTAGGTCCTATGCTGGGACGAGACACGTACGTATAACGTCTCCAAAGGAGGTCGTGCTACTTTTGAAATGGATATTCTGACGTTAAAACAGTGTCAAAACTCGATTAGAGGGTAACGGCATGTCTTTCGCGGAATTTTCTTATCCTCTGATGCAGGCGTGGGATTGGTGGGAGTTATTCAAGAAAGGTGTTCAGGTTCAGGTTGGAGGCTCTGATCAATTCGGCAATATTCTTTTCGGTATGGAAGCCGTGAAGCAGACAGCCAAGAATACCGCCATCGAAATTGATCGAAGGCCAGTTGAAGAAGATGCGGACAAGCCCGCTGGACTCACCACTCCACTCCTAACTACTTCCTCAGGCGAGAAGATAGGGAAATCCGCTGGCAATGCAGTATGGTTGGATAAAGATATGACCTCAACTTTCGAGCTCTACCAGGTACGTCAGTTCCATTACACTGTGACTTCTATATTCAACTAACACTTAATAGTACTTTGTCCGGACACCAGACGATCAAGTCGAGCGATATTTGAAGATGTTTACTTTCCTCCCTCTGGATAAAATCACCCAGCTTATGGAAGAGACGAGACAAGATCCCTCAAAGAGAGTTGCACAACATGCACTCGCCCGGGAGTTTGTCGACATTGTCCACGGTCCGATAGAGGCTGAAGCCGCAGCAACGCAGCATCGACAGCTCTTCCGACCCCGTTCATCCATTTCAGAGCCGACGCCACCGCCAACACAGCCTTCCAATATCCCCCCTCATTTGGCTAATGATCCCAAATATAGCTTTATGAACCGGGCGGCAGGAAACAAGTTTGCTAAGCCTACGAACTATAAAAATATGGAAAGCAACCGCGTTACTCTTCCCCGATCCCTTGTGCTCGAGCAGCCTCTGGCCAAAGTCCTATACAACGCTGGCCTGGTAGTGTCCAATAGTGAAGGTCACCGGCTGATCGTTGGCAAGGGAGTGTCCGTTGGTAGCCGACCCGGAGATTCTGGCCAAATGTCGGATGCATTAGAGTTCACCCCCATTAAAACATGGGTTCCAGCAAAGACACCCGATTTCTTGATTGATGGGAACCTTTTGATCATAAAGATCGGCAAGTGGAAGCTCAAATTGATTGAGCTTATTGACGACGAAGAGTTTGATAAACGGGGCTTGGACGTTCCAGGGTGGGCGGAGTTCAAGGAGAAGAAAGCTGCAGGCCAAATCACTACTGCAAGCCAGATCACGGAGATGCCGGAGACCCCTTTCAGGCTCAGGAAATACCATAACAATCGAGAGTCGGAATAACGGTCATACCCGCCGTGTCTTGTGTATAAGGAAGATATTGTAACATTAGACCGCTTTGATGTCGCTAGATTTGTATGATATAGGTGGTTAGTGTACATAAAAAGGCATACCCACTCTCCATTTCTTTTGTAGTACCGGACTAGACACCATAACCGAATTACTTTCTGAATAAGCAGGTAATGTACCTTTGGCCAGTTTCAGCCTTCAGGGGATTCAGAACCCTAAAGGGGTGATGCCTGATAGGAGGGCGGAACCGCGCTAAGGAACCACTCAACGCGTCTGAACGCGTTGATTAACTAATTGGAGCTTCTTTCCTGAGCTCCGTCTCCTGTCACTCCCCACGCCCGGATTCACAATTCCTTTATCGAGGTCATTGTACAATGCTACATCTCTAATCGAACGCTTCTTGCCAGACATCGATACAGTCATCTCTGACTGACTCGGTTTTCCACACTCGACAATGGCCAGAGGAAGCAGTGCCGCATCCTCTCCTCCCACTGCATCAACACCTGCTTTGAAACGCTCAACTTCTAGCACCCAAAATATGAAGAATCAGCGATCAATCTTGGGATTCTTCCAAAAATCTTCACCTGCTACTCCTTCAACCGCGCAGAAGAAAGCACCACCACCGGCTGAGCCTGCTTCATCACCAGCGCAACGTGCCTCCGATACTAAATCGTCTATCAAAAAGAAACCTGCACAGAATTTGACGCCAGCGCCGAGTAGTGATGTTATCGAGCCCGACGATGATGACTCAGCTACTCCGCAGGTACGTTTTGTACCTCCGAAGTTTTGTGTGTCAGTATGTATTGACGAGTGATGTGGTTTACAGATCGGTAAAAATGCACAAGACGATCAATCTTTGACCCCAACGAGAAGGGTATGTGTTATCCGATCCATTTCCGGCCGCAAATGCTTACGATATGAATAGGCAAAAAAGAAGATAAACTATATGGAATCTGATAGTGAAGGAGTGGATGATGACGAGGAGATTTTCCGACCACAGCCTTCCCGAAAGAGACGAAGACCAGCTATTGAAAGCGAAGATGAGTTTCAAGATGACGGAAAAGACGCTCCTGTGTCTGATGATGGTATGTTACCTACTCCTTTTGAGGTTCCTAAGCTGACTATAGTAGAAATGGATGACTTCGTTGTTGCCGATGACTCGGAAGAAGATGCTCGACCGAACAAAAAGAAGAAGAAAGCATCTGCGAAACTCGCACAGCGCAATAAGGCGTCGACCGAGGAACCAGTCCGCTCAGCAGATGAAGACCTTGACTCGGACATCCCAGAGGCGTCGGCTGGAGGTACCGCACAAAAATGGACATATGATCCAGAAAGCACAGAACCTAGACAAGAGCGACAACAACGAGAACCTTGGTCGGGTGGAACCACGAAGCGCAAAGAAAAGGCACATGAGACTGAGCCGGAGAAGAGGTATCCATGGTTGGCCAATATTATGGATATGGACAGAAACCCCCCTGGCCATCCTGACTACGACCCTCGTAACATTTACATTCCGCCTCTAGCGTGGACCAAATTCTCACCCTTCGAGAAGCAGTACTGGGAGATCAAACAGAAGTTCTGGGATACTATCGTTTTCTTCAAGAAGGGCAAGTTCTATGAGCTCTATGAAAATGATGCAACAATCGGCCATCAACTGTTCGACTTAAAACTTACCGATCGAGTGAATATGCGCATGGTCGGCGTACCCGAAATGAGTCTAGACCATTGGGCAAACCAATTTGTTGCCAAAGGTTACAAGATCGCACGGGTTGATCAATCAGAGTCCGCACTAGGTAAGGAGATGCGTGAGCGCGACGACAAGAAATCCGCCAAAGGTAGCAAGGAAGACAAAATCATCAAGCGAGAGCTATCATGTGTTCTTACAGCCGGAACACTGGTTGAAGGCTCTATGCTTCAGGATGATATGTCAACATACTGCGTTGCCATCAAAGAGATAATCCTGGATGGACTACCGGCTTTTGGAATTGCATTCGTCGACACTGCCACTGGCCAATTTTACCTGTCCGAGTTCAAGGACGATGCCGACATGACCAAGTTTGAAACATTTATCGCCCAGACGAGGCCACAGGAGTTGTTGTTGGAAAAGTCTGCTGTGAGCCAGAAAGCAATGCGTATTCTCAAGAATAATACTGGCCCGACGACTCTTTGGAACCATCTCAAACCAGGCAAGGAATTCTGGGAAGCCGATATCGCCATACGAGAACTAGATGCTTCAGACTATTTTGTTTCTCAAGAAAGTGACAACATCGATGCTTGGCCGCAAGTCCTACGTGAGGCCCGTGAGAAGGAGAATGCTATGTCAGCATTTGGTGCATTGGTTCAGTATCTTAGAGTTCTTAAACTAGACCGTGATCTGATTTCCATCGGTAACTTTACCTGGTACGACCCGATCCGCAAAGCTACGAGTTTGGTTCTGGATGGACAGACTTTGATCAATCTGGAGATCTTTGCGAATTCGTTTGATGGTGGTTCTGAGGGAACCCTGTTCCAACTTCTCAATCGCTGCATTACCCCTTTCGGTAAACGTATGTTCAAGCAATGGGTTTGTCATCCGTTGATGGATATTGACAAGATTAATGCTCGCTTTGATGCCGTCGATGCCTTGAATGCTGATTCGACTATTCGCGACCAATTCTCGTCGCAACTGACTAAAATGCCGGATTTGGAACGATTGATATCTCGTATCCATGCCGGGGCATGTAAGGCGCAAGACTTCCTCCGTGTGCTTGAAGGATTCGAGCAGATCGAATATACCATGAGCTTACTCAATGACCTTGGATCTGGCGAAGGACTTATTGGTAAACTTGTCTCCTCTATGCCAGACTTGGTGTCACCACTTGAATACTGGAAAACAGCATTTGATCGACTCAAAGCCAAGGAGAATGGTATACTTGTTCCTGAACAGGGGATCGAGGAAGACTTTGACGCTTCCCAAGCGACTATTGAACAGATTCATCGTGATTTGGAGAATCTCCTGAAGAAGTCTCGCCGCGAGCTTGGGTCGACTGCTATCTGTTACAGAGATAATGGCAAAGAGATCTACCAACTTGAGGTCCCAATCAAGGTCAAGAACGTTCCCAAGTCATGGGATCAGATGTCGGCAACGAAACAAGTAAAACGTTACTATTTCCCTGAATTGCGAGCACTGGTTCGCAAGCTCCAGGAGGCACAAGAGAGTCACAGTCAGATCGTCAAAGAAGTCGCGGGTCGATTCTATGCACGTTTTGACGAGAACTATGAAACCTGGCTGAAGTCGATCAGGATCGTTGCGCAGCTGGACTGTCTGATAAGTTTGGCCAAGGCCTCATCGTCCCTTGGAGAGCCAAGCTGCAGACCAGTCTTTGTCGACAACGATCGAAGTGTCATTGAATTCGAAGAGCTCCGCCATCCCTGCATGTTACAGAATGTGACAGATTTTATTCCTAATGATGTGCAGCTTGGTGGTAAGCGCGCCAGTATCAATTTGTTGACTGGTGCGAACGCCGCTGGTAAATCCACAATTCTTCGCATGGTACGTATTCTACTTCAGATTTTTTTTAATCTTATTAATGAATGGTAGACTTGCGTTGCGGTCATTATGGCTCAGATTGGCTGCTACATCCCATGCCAGAGCGCTCGTCTCACCCCTGTGGACAGAATCATGTCTCGGCTCGGAGCAAACGACAACATCTTTGCCGCTCAATCAACCTTCTTCGTTGAACTATCTGAAACAAAGAAGATCCTCTCAGAGGCAACACCTAAATCACTAGTGATTCTCGACGAGCTCGGTCGTGGCACCAGCTCTTACGACGGTGTAGCCGTCGCACAAGCCGTGTTGCATCACATTGCAACACACGTTGGAGCGCTCGGCTTCTTCGCAACACATTATCATTCACTGGCCGCCGAATTCGAAAACCACCCCGAAATCTGCCCCAAACGAATGCGTATCCACGTCGATGACGAAGAGCGTCGAGTCATATTCCTCTATAAACTGGAAGATGGCGTCGCCGAAGGTAGTTTTGGTATGCACTGTGCTTCCATGTGCGGTATCCCCAACAAAGTGATTGAGAATGCAGAGCACGCTGCAAAACAATGGGAGCATACGAGCCGATTGACTGAGTCTCTTGAGCGTCGTAAAGGTGGCGGACTTGTCGGTCTCGGATGGTGGAGTGATGTAGCCTGGATACTCCGCGAGGGTGATGATGCCAATGTGTCCGATCGAGGACTGGAGATCCTTCGTAAGGCTATTGAGACATTGTAACTGTTTCTATTATCTCAGCTTTTTCGTCGGATATCGGAACTTCTATGGGATTGATGGGTTAGTTATATGGGTGAATTTGTCACAGGTTATTTCGGTGTTTTGTTCAGATATATCTGCCTTGTCTCCTGACAGTCGTTACATGTATCTATAATAAGTAGAATTAGACTTCATTTCTACCAAGCTACCTACATAGTAACATTGCTAGCTACAACCAACAACGTAGCCTAGTCCTAGGCGACACGTAACCATACGCCATCCAATCTCGTAGTCTCTTCTCCATCAAATGAACGATGAAAATCAGATCATCATTGAATCCGATTGAAGCTACCTAAGCTACTTAGTTAAACGGATGAACGAACAATAAAGAACTTGACCTCCCCAGAATCATCGTGTCCAAATCAGAAATAGAAAGAGAAAACATAGTATGCAATTCGACTAATGAAATCCAAACCCCCTTATCAAATACGGCCAAGAGTTGAGTTAAGATTGTCGTTTTTCAAAGGTTCATTGCAACATTGAGTAGGGGTTCAAACTGAAATTGAGAATGCAGAAAATGAAAGACGGGAGTACTTCTCGGCTTGATAGAGGATGTATGTCGGCGCAACGAAACCCTAAGCACCCACAAAGTTAAGAGGCCAAGATTTCGAATAACGAAAAGGAATTATGGAGCAAACATACACCTTGATGAATCCAAAGTTCGCTACTGTCGTTCACTCGAATGCGAGCGAAGAAGATATTCATCATTGCTTGATATATCCCGTACCCAGAAGAGTTTCACTCAGTCTTCAGCCTTGATGAAAGCGTCGAAAGCATCTTCAGCCTTCATGAATCTATCGTCGTTGACTGGATCGTTGACGGGGGTGAAGGTGTTGCTAGAAGAGCAAAACAGGATTGTTAAAATTGTTGTGCTAGGAGAAGCTTTGCAAGAAACGTAGAGAATAGCTTACGTAGTAGCCTGCTTTGAAGAAGTCTTTCTAGGCTTCTTAGTGGACGTGGCCATCTCCGCGTCAAGAGCATCACCGGCGGCATCGTCAATAGTAGGGCCTAGGGGAGTCTGGGGTGCAGCGGTGGTGTCTTGGTCTTCAGCAGCGGCGGCATCCTTACGCTTTTTACCGCTTGTCCGGCTGTTAGGGGTTTTGGGTGTTTTAGCTTTAGAGGTAGGTGTAACAGGGTCGCTGCCGGCATCGCCATTACCAGCCATCGCATCGGCATCAATCGGGTACACATCAGTCAGCTTGCGCAGAGCCTTGCGGTATAACACCTGAGCAGATCCCTTCGTGTACCCGCCATATTTAGCAAGTTTCTCGTAATCAACCTGTAGTCGTAGACCGTCAGCTTGTATTCAAAAAGGCGGTGATCATGGACAGATTAAGTCTCAGGATCAGGGTGAAATACCTTGCCATTCTCGGAGAAGCGGGTTCCCAAGGCAATGAGCTTCAGTTCAGACTGGCTCAAGTTGATGGTGACTTCGTTCTTATCGTTTGCAGACATTTTGCAAGTTGTTTCTGAGGCAAAATTACATGTTAGTTTCGAAGAAATGATAGCAGGAACGTAATCGAAAGAGAGCTGTTATTGGAAAACTCAGACCCGTTGAAAAGGAAGGACTTACCTTAGAACTTTGAGATTTGAAATAGAGATGGGCTTGTGAGTGATCGAGTAAGGAGAAGAGAAGATTCGTAAGGATCCGAGCAGATTTGAAGACTATTTGGGAGTAAACAGGGTTTCTTGTGAAGAAAAATTGAGAGAAGATGGACTGAGATAGTAATGAGAGGAAGAAGAAGATGAGAAGAGAGGAAACTTACATTTCTTCAAGTAGATATCGCTTCGGTAAAAGCCCTGAGTAGGAGTAAAAACCTCTGGAGGAAAGTTCGGTCAGAAAGTTGAGGAACGAAGATGAGACAAGGACGTGGTTGATATGAGAGGAGACAAACAAATGTAAATGTAAACAAGATTATTAGGTAAGGTAAATAGAGAGACAGAGAAAAAGCTGATGGATAGCACGTGAAAGTCCCCTCACTCTTGCTAAGAGGTAGAGGATAAGCACATGCCAGCTGGCAGGGCGCAGTTTGTTGTTTGACATAGCCAACTTGGAGGACGCTTCTATTACATATGGATTGGAGGATTCAGGTGGTTGGGGAGGGCTTGTTTGGCTCTGAGATATCCAAGCAATTTCACTTGATTTCATGACAAGACATCATTACTGGCTTAAGGCTTTCAGGTATTCAAGCCTAGTAGATCATACTTTACAGTCCTGTCATAAAGTTCCATAGAATGAAGTTTATCACAGAACGAATGAGGTTCTAGACATAGTCAACTGCAAGAGGCAGCAACAAAGGAGGCCTACTAGTCAACCCTGCTGCCCCTCTCTTACTATTTCATCTTAGCGTCAAGTTCCACCAGTGAGAAAGACTGTGCTAGTTCCTAGAGAGGCATCAATTAAGATACATATATAAGTACATCATGTAGGGTATAAACAAATTACTTAGCCCCTTGACTCTGTATCTGAGCAAATATATGATCCCACAACTCTGGGTAAAACTTAGGCGTCGAACGAGCATTCTTACTGGTAGGAAACGCATAGAATTGCTTCAATGTACCATACCCTGTGGAATAGGTATTTCTAAACGTGACCGGCCGTAAGAGTGATTTATCACGTACAAGATCTGATATACGCACTTCTGTCGTGCGTGGGATTGTGGTAATCTTCATGGTCTTAATTGATAGCGTAGCCGTCGATGGGAGATTCTTGACGTATTCTAATGCTGCCTCTCGCGATTTTCGTGCAAAGACTGGAAGATGGAGGTAGATGTTGTTCACGAATGGGGCAGTTGTATATGCCACGAATATGAGGGGGAGCATGCCGCCAATGACAACTGAGACGTCAGTAAGAACAGTATTATGATTGAATAAGCACCGTACTGTAGACATACTCAGCGGTGCAAGATAGGAAGGAAATTCATCGGCAAAAAATGCCGGTGCAATAATGATAGACGACGCGCCGGCGACGAATATCGTGGCTGTACGCAGCATGCCGAGAAAGACTATCTTCCCTGTTCCAGCATGATATACAAGGACATGTTCCGGCGCAGCTATTCGACTCAGTCAGCTTTGATATCCTGGCCAGCAGAGAGCTTGTACGCGCCTCGTTGCGCAGTTGGTTTCCAAGTTTGGGACGGTGCATATTTGACAACTGGTTTCGCAGCTACGGCTTTAACCGGCTTCTTTGGAAGAGCATTGGCTTTGGACGCAGGTGTCCTAGGAGTGGGCGCTTTAGATAAGAGTGGTTTCTGAGTCGAGTAGTTGCGAGAACAGATATTGGTCCGGATATGCGTTTGGGCAGTACATCGTGGGACTGGACGTGAAAGTATAACGCGACGGAGCTGCGATATGAGCGATTGAGAGATTCTCATCCTGAGCTAGGGTGCAATTGACATTTGATATCTTTTCTGGAGTTTGATGTCGTCAAAATAAAAGCTTGGGTAAGGTTGGCAGCATCAGCGAATCGGAGACCGAGGATAATCAATCTTGGCGCCCATTCCATCGTTGCAGATGCCACCTCGTCACACCTGAACAGTAGAGTCATGTCACGGCCAGTTTATATTCACTTTGTTTTCACGATGTGTTAGTTTTTATTTTATCTATCTTGAACCAACTCATTCTATTCACAATGACATCTGTCCCCAGCCTTTCAGTATGGCATTTGTTTGTCTCATTGTTATGCCTGGTACAACTCGTATCAGCATATCAGCAACTATCAGAGGAGACACTCAAGAAACTCCCACGACCAGGTAATGACTTTGATATTCACGAAGGAAAACTCCTGGCGCCGATACTCCGAACCCGCATACCAGGAACCCCCGGATCGATCGCTGTCTTGAACCATTTCAACGACTTCTTCAAACAAACATTACCGGACTGGACAGTTGAGTTTCAGAATTCGTCCGCCAGAACGCCTATTAGCGGGAATAAGGAGGTACCTTTTGTGAATTTCATAGCCTCGCGGGATCCACCATGGGCATCAAAGGGGGACGTGGGAAGATTGACTCTCGTCGCGCATTACGACAGTAAATACGAACCGAAAGGCTTCATCGGTGCGATTGATAGCGCGGCACCGTGTGCCATGATTATGCATGCCATGCGAAGCATTGATGCGGCTCTGACGCGGAAATGGGATGATATGCAAGCAAAGGGCGATGGGCTGGATTCGGGGCTTGATGCACATACGGGGATTCAAGTGCTCTTTCTCGATGGAGAAGAGGCTTTCAAGACGTGGACAGATTCGGATTCATTATACGGGTCACGATCGCTTGCGGAAACGTGGGATGAGACGACACATTCGGCAATGTCAATATTTCGGACACCTTTGTCTTCTATATCGCTGTTTATGCTGCTTGATTTATTAGGGTCGAAAGACCCTACCATACAATCTTACTTTCCCACAACGCACTGGGCTTATCAGAACCTTGCAAGCTTGGAAGGACGACTCCGGAATCTAAAGCAGTTCAAATCTTCGCCGAATTACGACATCAAATCTGGACACGTAGACGAACCACAGTGGCTCGTCGACGCCGAGAAGAGCGAGCATCTTCTCAAGAGCTGGACCGCTATTCAGGATGACCATGTCCCATTTATGCGCCGAGGAGTAGACGTTCTGCATATTATTGATACACCTGGCAGGGCGAACTTTCCGACTGTCTGGCATACCATCCATGACGACGGCGAACATCTCGACCTTCCGACAGTCGAAGACTGGAGTATGCTTATCACGGCATTTGCTGCAGAATGGATGGAGTTGGAGGGGTACTTCGATGCGCAGGATGCCGCCGAGAAGATGTATATTCGGAAAACTGAATTGTAAGATTTTGTCCCGACTCCTTTTGGATTTATGTGTTTGACTTGTGTGTGTACATATATCTACTCATAGATGCAGGCTAATAGTCTGTGTCAGCATTGAATGAATGGACCGTGCGCATTATATTGTCTATGGATTACTTACGCGAAGATCAAGTCTAAAATACACAACAGACAGGATTGTTATACAATGCCTCCCAGGAAATATCCACTCATCCAAAGAACACCCCAGACCGGTTGCAGAACGGACCTCAGAATTGCCGGACCAGGACAAACTCCACTGGAACCCCAAGCAACACCAAAAACCACTGCTCCAACAATAAACCGCCAATCGATATCGGCTACTGTAAGCTTTGGCAAGGACCATTTGTGTGCCAATGTTGGCAATTTCTCTGCCTTACCCGGTTTAGCGGCTAAGTACCCATAGAGCGAGGGACCAATTCCGAAGAGGATGATGAGCGCCAACGACGGATCGAATTTATCGACATCGCCGCCGAACAGGGCAAAAAATCGAATCACTTTCTTAGGATCTGCCATACCAGAAAACAACAACCCGAGCCCAAATTGGAGGCCCGCAAGATAAGCGAATACTCTTCTCGACTTTGATGAACGTGTTAAAATCTTCGGACCAAGGACAAATGTAGTGAACAATGACGAAATGCAGCTCGTCGTCATGACGACTAATTCGAACCCGGATGGATAAACAGGGAGGTAGCAGGGAGTGGCACCATTGTTGCAGGCCGGAATCAAGTCTACACCTGTCAAGAGAGGCGAGAAATTGGCGGTGACGAGGGCCGTTGTGAAGAAGATGGCGGTTGCGATAAGGGAGCGTGCCGAAAGACGAGATAGACCGCAGAGCATATGTCCGGATGTACAGCCTTGGTCATTCTACAGAATAATGTTAGCGGTTAATTGGCAGGAATCAGGGCATAGGATCTTGAGTACTTACCTTCGTACCCCAACCCGTCAAAAATCCCCATCCCACAGTCGCAGCCGCCGAAATCCATAACGTCGTCGTAGACCCCGGCTCAGGATATGAAGGAAGTAGAGAAGGTGCGACCAATTTAACCAAAAGGGGGCTCGTTATCAATCCAGCCAACATAGGAAAATTCTGGTCCTCGTTCACATCTACTGGTCCATTGGGCTGTTTTTCTTTCTGTTTCTGGCGACGGAGCAATAAAGCGGGATCTTGTAGACAAGCCCGCAGAATCGAGGAAATGCCAAAAACGCGGCCGTTATGAAGCAGCAATCCGAAGGAGCCGCTGAAGAGCAGTAGAGCTCCTAACGTCGTATGGACAGGGGTGAACATGCTTGTACCCTGCCGTATTCCGATTTTCCTCCAAGAAGTGGCGGCGTTTGAAAACGAGTGGCAAGTAATCTAGATGTAGTATATGAATTTATCTTTGAGTTTGTACGATAGTCGTATATGATCGTGGTTTTAGCTGGCTCTTATCTGAATGTTCATGTCACACAGACTGCGAGGATTGAGTGACTCGAGCATGAAAGACATGGCGTGGTTGATATTGCTATCAAGGAGTTAGTCTGTCTGTAGAAGTAGGAGGCGAGAAAAGGGCATACGGCGACCTCCAGAAGGAGATGGAGCCCGAGAAGGTTATGTCGGTATGGTATCATCATTGATCATACGGTAATTAATACAATCGCCTTTGATTCCTTGACGTTTAATTGGGTTAATATATGATGGTTTTGGTAATAATACAGGTACAAATCTCCTCTGATACCTGAGGATTACCGTTACGTTAGCTTCGAACTGGAGACTGAGACTTGGTTGAATTGGACAGTGTTCTTGACAGTAGATAATCGCTTTGAGATTGCGGTCTAGTCATGCTGCGAAATGCATTGCTCTCGAGCCTCTATAGCATCAAGCAATAGAAGTTCGCCTCGAAAGCAGATTCGACCACATCAAGGTTCGGTGATATGGCGAAATTGAGTTTGCTTTTGCCGGCATATTTTCAGAGCCCAAGATGGGTTTGTAATACAGCATACCGAGTGCCGCAGTTCTCATCCAAAGCATGAAAGAACTTCAAATGATCCCTTTATTTCCAGAAAAAAGAGCTATTGCTACCATATACGCCCAATTCTGTCAGTCGATCATGGTCGCCGAACACGTGCGAAATGACTCCATCCCCATCGTGAAGCCCGAGCCAATCATCTTCTTGCTAGTAGAATTGCAATTGTAGCGTCTTCTCTGTCCACTATGAGTATAGCGAGTTGAATCTATGATTTCTCGAAAAGAAGTCCAGAAATCAAAAGAATCGATATATTGATACTATCCTTGTCCTGGTCCGTCAATTGCCGGCATATATGTGTCACATGAGGCCTGTCTCTGGGATTGGTCGGATATCTTCCGATCGATCGCCAATCTATTTTTGTTCGAAGGTATCACTGGCATGGGTAGAGAAATTTACTAAGATTTATTTGAGATTCAGTGACAGAGTAGGCTGTCTATATTTTCATGCCTTTTTATCAAGCCACCGAGTCATCTGCCGGGAAGATCCGTCTTCCTTAAAAAGTCTAAGGTGGATGTGATGCCTCAGGCAGCACTGGATGAATCTCAAGCATCTCTCACGTGCTGCCAACTTGTTCCTGCTTTTTCTGCAGATACGTAATCTCTCCGTATCTCTTGTTTTGGCTCTTCTCTTCTGTACATACAACGTCCTTGCACATATACACTCTTTATATTTTGTCTTCATGAATAACGAACATGTTCTTCATCAGCAGCTTTCGCGACATCTCCGCGCGAAACCTCCACATCCTCAAAGCTCAGCCTGTAGCCGAGATATCAGGTTCTCTAGGTGACCTGGGCACATTCCTGCCCATTGCCATCGCTTTATCTGTCAATGGCACAATTTCTCTTTCCAGCACTCTCGTCTTCTCGGGGATAGCCAATATCCTGACCGGTCTATTCTTTGGGATACCACTCCCCGTCCAGCCTATGAAGGCCATCGCTGCTGTGGCAATCGCTAACTCTTTTACTAACGGTGAAATTGCTGCTGCGGGCATATTCGTAGCTGCATGTATCTTCGTTTTTAGTGTGACCAGTTTACTGCGCTGGTTCGCCGATGTGATCCCCATTCCCGTGGTCAAGGGAATTCAAGTCGGGGCAGGATTATCTTTGATTATTGCCGCTGGTGGCAGTCTTTCTGGTTTGGGATGGATTACTCCCTCATGGGCAGATAACCGTATCTGGGCCATTGCGGCTTTCTTTTTTTTGTTAGTGACCAACTATTATCGAGAAATACCGTATGCTTTGGTGGTGCTTGGGGTCGGCCTTGTGTTTGCTATTTTCCGTGTATCGCAGGAGATGGATATGCCCAGTTTCAGGCCGTGGATACCCATTCTGACAGTTCCCGGGGATGGCGACTGGCGTGCTGGCATTGTCCAAGCGGGTATTGGACAACTACCACTTACAACGTTAAACTCCGTTGTGGCCGTTGTCCATCTGGCCGGTGACCTGTTGCCGGATGTGACAACCCCATCAATCACATCCGTGGGTCTGAGTATCTCGCTCATGAACTTGGTGTGCTGCTGGTTCGGGGCAATGCCCGTTTGTCACGGATCAGGAGGTCTGGCAGCTCAGTTCCGATTCGGAGCCCGGTCAGGGTCTAGTGTTGTGTTCCTGGGGGTCTTGAAGTTATTGATTGGACTGTTCTGTGGAAACACTCTGGTGGGACTGCTCAAATCATTTCCCTACGCCTTGCTCGGTATCATGGTCATTGCGGCAGGTCTAGAACTTGCCAGCGTAGGAGAAAGTCTCAATACAACAGGCGCTCGAGACCTAAGGAAATACTCACCGGGTGGCATATTAGGTGATCATGAACGCGAGATTGGCCCCGTCCTAACTGACGACGAAAGAAAAAAGAGGTTCACGGTCATGATGGTTACAATCGGATTCTTGGTCGGATTCAAAAATGACGCTGTGGGTTTCATTGCGGGGATGCTGTGTCATTGGAGTTTTCAGATACCGGTCTGGTTGCATTCGAGGAGACATGAAGGGCGCATTCGCTTGCCGGAGTGAGCGAGTCAGGTGTGTTACGATTCAGGATATAATGATTCTTTCTATCATGCAACAAGCGTATAAAGAGTCTTTGGGAACACCATGTGGATATACTCAGCTGAGTTACACATATATATTTACACATATACATGATTTACGATAATGAAACTTACATTTCATAGATTACAACTCAATGGACATAGCCCTGGTAATCTAGTTTGATGCAATACTGTTGCACTCAACGCGTGAAAGAGGCGCAATACTCGGCAGCTGCCAGAAAGGGGTTGTCCTCATCATACCTCGATCGGGATAGTCCATGAGAGAATTTTTTTAGTTGAATTTCTGAACAAAGACTGTCTTTGTATTAACGTTGCACAGGAGTAAATAATATTGCATAGGGGCAATTAACGCGCAGGAAAAACAAACATATTCACAGCCTCTTTCATACAGTCTCTATGCCCTTATTTGCTACTGGGCTTGTGAGCCAGACCCATCAACAAGTACATATACCTTGCTAACTCCCCCCCTAAGGATTTGTTCTGACTTTCATCTTTTCTCGTCATTCATTCACACTGCATAGCAAGATATCTGTTTTGTTCTCCTATATATCGTGTGTCAAACCTCAACTAAGGACATATTTTGCTTCCCTTGAAGGTTCTTCTGGCTTTCTTCCCCATCACTATGGATTCGCCTGGGCTGCGAAATATTTGTTCTGTTCCCCTATATCTGATCTACTAAACCTTGTTTGAGAACATATCTTTTCCATCCCCCGAAAGGTTCCTCTGACTTTCTTCCTCCTTTGCTATAAATTCGCTTGGGCTGCCCAATATCTGTTCTGTTCCTCTGTGTACCACCTGTCAGCCTCCAAGAACATCTCTTCAAGACCTCTACATCGTCAAGAATGTGGCTTTCCATCAGGATGAACATCTGTTGGCAAGGACAGACCATTCTTGGTCTGCAGGAGCAAGTCTTGCCCAAGAATGACTGCACGAATTCTTACATATCTGACGTAGGACCAGTTCATGTAAGCCAAAGCTTCGACATCAATTCTGTATCAGAAGATGCAAACATTCTTTTGAAGCCCGGCAAGACCATGCGTCCTAACTGTAAGTATTTTCTTATTCAAATTTTTAAACTTCCCATATCTGCTCCGGACTTGTCATCTCAAACCAGTCAATATAACTTTGGTACTTTGAAGGCTGATGTATGAGATTTCTACTAGTTTACAAACTCTTCTTGCATTTCTCCAAATAATGCTGGTCTTGGATTTAGCATCGGCTGACAGGACAGGTCTACCGAGAAGCCAAGACGATGGGACTCGTCGAATCATCAAGGGTTGTCATGTCACTCATGTCACTATACTATACTGCTGTGGTTGCGTACAGGGTGACCTTTGTCTAGAGACCAATCAGGCGATAATAACGTTCTGTGTCATGGCAATACAAAGGGGATGAGTGGCTTAGTTCCAACGGCCTCAATTGGTATCCGCCGTCCCTTGAAGAAAACAAAACGGCTTGGGAGGCAGCGAACCTTCTCCGTCACTAGGAAGAGCACCGGTGTATATTGAATATGTGTGATCAGCAATTGAGCGCGTGCTAATCCTGAATAGGCCCGATGATCTCTAAGGAGGCGAACGATGAAGCTCCCGAGTTCTATCGAGATTTCGGCTCTCAATGATGGAATGTTCGTGATTTCCTGGTCCCGCGTTATACGTGTGTTGAAAAGCTCTTAAAACGGTCACTGACGCCTCTTTTTCAGCCGCCACGCTGTTGATGATATCCTGCGCTTGGTCCTTCTGAGGAAAATTGACATGTATGAGACGAGCGAGCTACCACGGCAATTCCTTTCCACCCACTCATTGGCCTTTTCATCACTGTCAATATACAATATCTATTCGGGAAGTTCTCCTCCCTGTTGCCAGCACCGCCTGCCGCATGTAGTTTAGCACCTCTGGGAGAAAGGGCACATCAACACTACCTAGTGAGAGTTCCTTTCTCCCAAGGGGGAGGCATCAGTTAGGGAAGCAATACACAGAGAATTCCTTGCCCCCATCTCTCAAGAATATCTATTTTATGGAGCCAGACCAGCAACGATCAGGCTTAAAGAGAGCTTCGCTGCACCATCTGGTGAGTTAAGGGCGATGCGAATTGGTGTCTTCGGCAGGACTTCGATAGCGTTACATCACGTTCGCCAGCTATCATGAAGATGTAGTTATGCATTTTGGTATGGAGTAATAGAGTAATACCTCAGCCGACAGACGCTAATTATGACTGAAAAGAGGCACCACTTAATGATATTTTCCCCGCTGTCATAAATAGGTTCGCTGCTTAATCATTCGGTTTCTTGCCTAGCCTCTGATGACTATCTTTATAACTAACGTCGAGTCAGCTATTGCAAGGACCAACCAGAGCTCATACCCTTCGTTTCGGCTCGACTTTTGTCAGTATGTTCAATTTACCCTCACACCCTAGCAAGTCATGACTAGTTGAGCAAAAGAAAACTAGTCTAACAACTTCTCATTTTCTTATGCTCGGGCTATTTAGGCTATGCCAACGCTTAGCTGCAAGATGCAAGTGACATGAAACCGCAATTCTAGAATAGTACTCCACGCCTGCAACTTACATCCGTGTGAATGGTTGATTCAGTATCACTTCGTAAGCACGGCGCGTGCTCTAGTTATAAAAGTGCCAGGGGTAGTAAACTATGCAAATTACTTGTTAGGTATGTAGTTAGATGATCCGGCCTTGACTAGTCCCTTTTCATGCCACCAACTACCTACACTGGACTTTTTGCGATGGAGGCACATCGCCTACTAGGGTAACAATGCGGTGAGCAATTGCGATATTAATAGCCTTGTGCTCAACGTGCTAAAGAACTCCTTGTCAAAACACAAGTACGCTCTTCAGCGACTCGTAAGTTATGTCATGCCAATTGGTACGTAGTGCTGCTTACCTGGTAATTACCAGAACGGAAAGCCAGAGGCTGGCTAAAGAGGGAAGAACGAATCCTTGAAGACGCTCAGGCGGTTAGAGATAATGCCATTCGGCGTTGTCGCACGGCCTATGAAGGTTTTTGTGCCTCGAGGTGGGCCAGGGAGTGGTATGTTCTTACGGAGTCTGCACGGAGATGCTTGTTGCTGACAGAAAGGAATAGGGGCCTCCCTCAGGAGCTTGCGGACGAAGTGAGATATTAGGTTAGGGTTCTTTAACTGCCTAGCCTGCATCCCCTTCGGTAACACGCGTGCCATAAAGAAAAATAGCACTGCAGGCTTGATTTTAGTTTGAAATCTATTCGGGTGTACAAAGGGCGTCTCCTAGCTGGACTGGGACATGTATCTTGTTATCAGCGTTCCTTAGAACTCAAGACTCTTTTTAGTAAATTTATGATCATACGCACATAATAAAAAATGCACTTTAGACGCTTGAATTTGCAAATTGTAGTCTTATTTCCATTGAGATATAATTGCCCTAGAAACAAGCTTTATGCGGCTATTGAGTAACGCTACACAAAGCTGTAATGTTACACAAGACTCAACCGTTATTTTTTTGTGTCTTCCTTCAACGACACAATCCTATTCAGGACTTTGTAATCGGCTGTGCTATCCGGATCTAGACAAAAATATGCCACTCGCATCCCCTGAAATCGAACACTCTCTGGAGTTATCTGAGAATCCGTTGGCATTTCCTCACTTTTGGTTTTCGGCCAAGGAGCTCTTCGGGTGATTTCTTCCAGGCCGATATCGATCATAGCATTCGGGTAGACCTCCTCGGACTGTGGATTAACAACAGAAAGAAAACCATCAGGGTGCGTGTCGGGATTGTCGCAGGTGAACAGGAAATTGTGGATACGAACGCAGGCCTTAACAGGGCTATTCAGTGATGGGCACTCCGAAACCCAGTGAATATAGATGTAGCGGTGTCAGTGATGACCAGAAAGAATCTGAGGTAGAAAAAATCCACTTACGCTTTAGGCTTTTTGAACTTTGCGCATTCCGCAGGCTTATCGTATTTAGCGTGTACCAATGTGACAAGCCCGCTATCTGGATCTTTCTCGAAGGTGGTCGCGGTTATGGGAAACGGTACTTTGAGCAAGCCGACCGATGTGCCTGGAGTGAGCCGAAAAAAGTCCTTACTAGGCGTCTCGCGGAAGTCGCTTCAATCGATATATACTGTTCGAGAGAATGGAACATGGTGTGACTGGCAAAGTTAGTCTAAGGTGATAAAAGTGGACGTTTCTTGAGATGAACATACTCCAAATTCTGGGTCTTTGGAATACGGCAGTTCCACCATTTCCAGATAATCTTCAGGGAGATTATCGATAACAATGGGAATTGGATCAAGGACGAGCATTAAGCGCGGGACAGTGACTTCTAGATATTGTCGAACAGACTGTTCAAACTTCTTGACTTCAATAGTTGTTGTAGCCTTGGAAACCCCAAGCCTACTGACGAAAGGATGGCCCCGAGCGGAATACCACGACGTCGAAGAGCAATAAGTGTGTACAGACGCGGGTCGTCCCAGTCACGGACATGTCCCTTTGAAATCAGGTCCATGATCTTCCGTTTGGACAGCACTGTGCCAGATAGATTGAGTCGGCCATATCTTTCAATAAGAGTTAGTAATGATGACGAATAGATCATTCTTTCTACAATGTGAATGTGATTCAAGAAGACATCAGTGTACGAGACTGCTCACTCTCGTTGCATCGGCCTATAAACACCAAGTGTGTCACACAGCCAGTTGTAGGAAGTTCTCGCCGTCTCAAATTCAGTCGTGCATAGGGAGTGCGTAATTCCTTCCAAGCTATCCACCAAACAATGAGTGAAGTCGTATGTTGGGTAAATTTTCCATTTGTCTCCAGTACGATAGTGGATTCCAATTGTACTGTCTGGGATTTCCCCACCAACGGCTTCTTCTACATTGCTGGACTTCGCTAGTTGAATCACACGATAGGCAGTTAGATCCCACATTTGGGGGTTATTAGAGCCCAAATCCTGCTTCATGCGAAGCAAAGCCTCTTGAGGACCATATTTCCCGTCCCGCATTGCTCTAAACTCTGCAAGTGACTCATCAATTGGATGATTCCTGTGGCAGCAAGCGTAACGAGGAGTGGCCCCTTTACCGCCCCCGCGTTGCTGGGCAATTTCACTTTCTGAAGTTGAGTATCGCATTAGTAAGTGAGAAAGGGAATGACAAGCAGATGATAACATACTGGAGCAATGGCAGACATAAGCGCCATCTCGGCGGATCAAGTCCTCCGCAAGCTCATAGAGGTATCAAAATAATCACTTGAATATGTAATCTTGACAGGGCTGAAGCCTAGCCATCTAACCATCTCTTCTAGGGCTGGTGCGAATACAGATATCGGCTTAATCTAGGTATATTCGATATTCGTATTCGCCGTACCAAAAGCATCGAATAAATATTCGATATCTGTATCCGCCTTCCCAGATCACGGCGAATAATATCGCCAGAGATATCGGCAATATTCGTATCCGCCGCGGATATCGTCTATTAGTCACGTGCTGCTAGAAAAATTTCCTAAATGGGTTGGTAACCAATTGCTTGGATAGCTTCGATCTTCTTGACCTCAGAGCCTACGGCAAGGTGGTCACTGCCACATCGTATACAAAACAGGAATAGTTGATTGTGATATTTCACATTTGTTAAGGTAGCGAAGGTTTAGGACACCTCACAGGCTCGCACTGTAAAATCCTTTCTCTTCTCCAGCTTATCCTTCATGTACGAATCAACGATAGTGCCTGTTGAATTGAATCAATTGCATTCAAGATATTATATTCACCAACTATGCTATATAGCTTCTTCTACTTGGCTTAGTTCCATTACCTGCTATCCACCTATCCAATGGAAACCCGGGGCAAACGTCAAAACTATTTTGCATTGAACGACAGTTACAATAACAAAGCATTACCCAAAGACCAACTTTCAAGTCCACCCCCTGAATCGCTAATTCCATCTACACTCACACAGCCAGAATACAATGCATTCCTTGGTATCCCTGATGTTGAGATTAACCCTTCAGAATCTACATTACAGTCATTATCCTATCCAACAACTTCAACAGCTATAGATTCTTCGATTGTTTCATATACTCAACATCTTCTACCTATAGCTAATAAGGAAGCATGGTTCTGGGCTTACTTCAGCAAGCATGAGATTCTATGTGAGTGGTATACAAAGAAGCACAAGAAACAGAAGTTAATGGACATGGATATTCAGTGTGCTATTGTAGATAAAGATACTGGCAAGTGCTGTAGCTAGATTATAATAGATTCAAAGTGGCAGAGTTCTACTAGCAATATGACGCTCCATCTCTTACAAAAGCATTCTATTTATCCTCTGGGTGCTTCAATCACCAAACCTATTAGGAGTCCAAAGGGAACTTTGCTTAGCTTATAGGCAAAAAAGGAAGAAACCCTTACTTGCCAATAATAGCTGGAAAAGGACATCCTTCGCTAGATTGTTATTAATAAATAACCCTTTACAACTATTGAATCTCTAGCATTTCAGCGGATCTTCTCTAATATCCTAGGAGTCGCACTTCCATTTACTTCTCGGTATACCCTCCGACAGCGGCTTATGGATGACTTTAATATATAACGCGCTTAATTGAAGGATGAACTTAGGTTATCTTGCAAAACAATTGCTTTATCTCTTGATATTTGGACAAGCAAAAACCACCTTCCAATCCTAAGGATAATTAGCTATTAGCTTACAGAGAGTTTTGATTACCGAGAAAGTGTTCTTGAATTCAAAGAACTTTTAGGACCACATAGTGGAGAGAATCTGGCTACAGCAGTTGAGGATGTACTCCTAGAACTTGACCTTCAATCCAAGTTGACTACAATAACAGGAGACAATGCTAGTAATAATGAGAAGATGGTTTCAATTCTATCTCAAGATCTGAGGCAAAAACTTGGGGTTAACCCTCTATTCCGTGACTCAGAAAGTTACGTCTGTTGCTTAGCTCATATATTAAATCTTATTGTCAAAGATATCCTTAAGACTTTAAAATCTAGCAATATAGAGGAAGCGCATGTTGTATGTGATCATTTCAAGGAAGGAGAACAGTTGTCTGTTAGGTCTTAGAAACCTTTAGCAAGGATTTGTATCCTAGCTCTTTGGATACACTGAAGTCCCTAACAAAGGCAAAAATAGAATGAGGTCTGTAAGATTATTAATCTCTTAAGCAAATACATTGAATATGATGTTGATACAAGATAGAATTCTACTTTTTGAATGTTAGACGATGCCTTGATGGCAAGATGCCAGGTCGATAAATTTCTGCAGCTCCAGACAGATTTTCCTCTCTTTACTACAATGGATTGGTCTCAGCTCTCGCAGATCCACAATATCCTTTCGAAATTCAACGAGTTGACTCTGTTCGTGTCGAAAAAGAAACCTTAAATTAGTCTTGCCGTCCCAATCTACTACAAACTTCATGATTTACTTGATAAGGCATCCAAGCGCAAGGAGAGATTCCTAGATCTTGACAAAGATATATCATTGGCTGTGAAAGAAGGTATGAAGAAGTACAAAAAGTACTATACCTTTATAGATACTTCTGATACATACTACACTGCCCTCATCTTGGATCCTCAGATTAAAGGTGATCTCCTTCTCAATAAACTAGAAGATAAGACTACTGGGAGGGAGATCCTTCAAGCTCTCCGTGACAGTCTCCACCATGATTACTCAGTCGCCACTATAGAATTAAGCTTACCTACAGGACAATCCCTACTGGAGCACAATACCAAGCACAGTGATGTAGAGTCCCAGTTACTAAAGAGGTTATAGCCACGAAATCAACCTCTACTTTCTAACATTGATCGCTATCTCAATAGCCCCCAGGTCAATATAAATGACATGAAGGATCCGAATTAGTTGTGTAATTAGTGGTGAATATCCCAGAATGGCTGCTGCTGCTAGAGATTACCTAGCGATTCTAGCCTCCGAGGTTCCAGTGAAGAGGCTATTCAATGCAGGAAGAGACATACTGGGAATTCGAAGACACTCAATGAATTCCGAAATGATGAGGATGTTGATGTTGATGGATAATGTATATAGGAAATAGCTTACTGTCAATGTAATAATTGATAAAACACCTAAATGATCCAACGATTGATTAATCTACGGATTGCTTCAAATTAGCCACCTTACTAATAGATAGTAGATGCTTCATAACCAACTACAGCTTTTGATATATATATATCTCAATGTATGTCAGATGGGATTTCTTGGATAGCCAGGGACCAGGGTTTGCCGGCTGATCCCACCTAGTTATATTATTGATTGTGTTACATTTTTCATCTAGGTAGACAACTTATAGAACTAGTTACGAGAGCTAATAATTATGATCTTGTGGCTCTTGGCTGAGCACTGGGACAATCATGTATGATTTCATCTCTCTCCGTATGATTGAATGTACGGCGGATAATTCGAATATCGGCGCGGTATGGCAGATATCGTATCTGCCGGCATGACCAGCAGTCGAATAATATTCGATATTCGTATCCGACGTGGAAAGAACAGCGAATATCGTATCCGCCGCCGATATCCGGTCGAATAATATCTGCCGAGGCGGATATCGTCAACAGCCCTAATCTCTTCAATAGCTGTGAAATACTTCTCCTCTTCTTTCGCAGGATTGGTGTCATCGTAGCATAAATAACAATCCCCACCATGATGTTCCGCGAACCCGAAATTGACTACGATAGCTTTGCTATATCCTAAGTAAAGGAAACCGTTTGGTTCTGGGGGAAAACGAGTGACAATCCTATCGACCCCAGCAGACCCTAGGGGCTTCTCCTTGTATACCTCTGCAAGAAATCCGGAGGTAAAAATAGACTCCATAGGTTGAGTGACACTTTCTTTGGGGTTCGTTTGTGGGTTGGTTTCTAGCCCCGACGGCGCCTCCGCTTTCGCCTGTTGATTGTTATCTTCAAGGGGTTCTCGTTGGCGGGAAGTGACATCTGACATATTCGTCATGCTACTTACTTTGGGGAGAGCCACTAGGTTAGGAGCTACTCATGAGTCAATCGAATCCACATAAGATAACGAACTGTGCCCCTCAACTTCCTCAAGTCCAGCTAGGAACACAGACAAATTAGGTCCTACGCCGCCAGTGTCACCATCTACACATTTATCGTCCTTTCGACGCGACGACGCTTCATGTCGGAACTAAATTACCACTTCACCACAAAGAGGATCTCCTTAATGGGGCTTTTTGGTAATGGTTTGTATTCCAGCGCAGATGTTCCGTATCTGTGTATTGGAATCTTTTGGTACTAGTCCGAACGGGGTTAGGCTCTGATAGGAGCGTACAATCTGGGTGAGGAATAATTGACTCTGTTGTGCACGTCTCTTCTTCCTTCTCTAGCTACACATCTTGATCTTCTTTATATACAAAACGTAGTGGCAAAATATCACGGATTTACGGAATAAATGACAATCCTGACTCCAAAATGTAGGTCTGTAGGTGTCGGATTGGTAGGTTTGTTCCAGGCCAATCCTGAAGAGTGTTTTACTAGGATGAAAAGAAAAGAAGTGGCTAGCAAGATTGTATCTGTTCCCTCCTCTCTGTTCATCAAGTCTCAAAGCCGGGTTTTTATAAACATCTTTGGCGGGGTGATTTGTGAGCTATCATGAGGGTAAACATTGGGCTGAAATCTAGGTGCCCAGATATATGACCTAAGGTGCCTTTTTAGACCTGTAAGATCGAACATCGAATCTCTCTGCCTCGTTTGTAGTCCAGATTATCTGACAGTAGGTAGTCTTTCCAAGCCTGGGTTCAGCGCTCGTGTTCTCACGGATATGTTGTTTTTCCGGGGATTCACGGATTAGTAATGATGTCCAGATTGAGATTAGCGTATCAAATTCCAACACAAGCCAATCACATGTTCCGCTCTGGCTGGCTCCTTCTCACATTCAGACAGACTCGACTCCCCAACTTCTTCCACTCAGCAACAACGACTTTGTTTCCTTTCTCTATGTAGTTATCCAAGTTCATCTCACTCATTGCTATTCTCTACTTCCATTTCTCTCCTTCTTGTTCTCATACTATCTCTAATTTCATTATCCATCTCGTTTTCGCGCCCTGCTGGAAACCTCGATTCGCATCGCGACGACATACCTCTACATTTTCTTAATACGTATCTATCCAAGCACACATGGCTGCTCAATCCACGCGACAATTCGGTGTAACGCCACCAATTTCCGTGAGCCTGCCGACCCCTCAAGAACTCGCTGCCAACGATGACTTGATCGCCGAATTGAAGGCCCAGAACAACTTTGAATTACCCGCAGAGACAGAGCGGAGATAACAGACTCTTCAGCTTATCCAACGAGTCGTGATAGAATTTGTCAAGACAGTTGGTCGACGGAAAGGTCTCTCTCCAGCAGCATTGGAAGCGGCTGGTGGAAAGATATTCACGTATGGTAGTTACCGCCTGGGTGTCTATGGTCCAGGTACGTGTACCGATTCTAACGACAAGAAGAAGAACGAGTATTTCTGATGATGAGTAAAATCTGATATTGACACCTTGATTGTCGCGCCTAAACATGTTCTGATCGAGGATTTCTTCTCTGACTTTCCCCAATTCTGGAACGAATGTCTCCACCCGGTGCGATCGAAAAGATGACCCCAGTCCCCGATGCGTTTGTGCCAATCATCAAGTTGGAATTCTCTGGCATTAGTCTCGATCTTATCTTTGCTCGCTTGATACTTCCATCTATTCCACTCAATCTTGATCTGAAGAATAACGGCTACTTGCGGGGCTTGGATGACAAGGAAGTGCGGTCGCTTAATGGAACTCGTGTTACCGATCAGATTTTGGAGCTCGTGGCTCAGCAGAAGACATTCCGACTAGCTTTGAGGGCCATTAAACTCTGGGCACAGCGTATGTTTGATGATGTTAAGCGATACCCTTCGCCAAACTTGCTAATGAGTCTTAGGTCGCGCTATCTACTCCAACATTGTCGGATTTCCAGGAGGTGTCGCATGGGCAATGCTGGTTGCACGGGTATGTCAGCTAGGAGACATTGTCGAAAAGATCTTCGCCAAGCAGCTCACTTGGAATGATCTGTTCACTCGGCATACATTCTTTTCAAGGGACTATAAGTACTACCTCCAAATCACTGCCTCCAGCAAAACCAAAGAAGCAGATTCAGTCTGGTCAGGTCTGGTAGAATCCAAACTTAGGCATCTGGTTGGTGCTTTGGATAGGTAAAATATCATTGCTGTTGCGCATCCCTTTCCTAAAGGTGTTGAGAGAATACATGTGGTGAAAGATGACGCAGAAGCAGAACAGGTCAAGAACGGATCAACCAAGTATCAAGCGCAGGGAACAAAGACCGAAACAACAGACGAGACCAAAGATCCAGCCCACACTGCGGCTGCTGAGACCGGTGCTGAGGATGCTCAGGTTCCCGATCCTGCGACTAACGGTGCGGTTGACAGCCGTACAATCTACACCACCACATACTATATTGGCCTTGAGCTCGAGCCGCTAGAGCCAGGTGCTTCGCGGTCTCTCGATATTCCTACCGACGCCGACGTATTCGAGTCGACGTGTACTTCGTGGCGGGGATTTCAAGAAGGGATCAACGACCTCAGCATCACACATGTCAGAAGGTATACATTCTGTTTATTTTACGATATCGTGCTGAATTTCTAACTACATGCAAGTTTCGATTTACCCGACGATGCCTTTGAGCCTGGGGAGACACGACCTGTCCGACCGAAGAAGAAGGTCGCGAAGCCAGCGACTGCAGCGGCTCCTCAGAAGCGAAGCATTGACGCTGTAGACGTAAGCCGCATAGAGCCGAGTAACTTCATTGCAGCCAAACGACTGAAGCGCTACTTTGACAATGGCTTGGCCTTGTGATAATAGGTTGATAGGGCACCATGCATCCGGAAGCGAAGCGACAAGTATCATCGAATGGATTCACTCATGCGGCCACGCCGGCTTGATTCAACAATCTGGTATTTTGTTTGCATGTGACGACATCTAGCATGGAAACATGATACTTGATACATACGCAAGTCATACCCTCCGCGGCGGGTCTAAATTCGATCACGCTTGTCTATTGCCATGTGGTCTCGTAAACCAGTGAATGATCCATCACGATGAGGGTTTACCAGACTTCCTATGTGATTGGTTATAGTGTCGCTTACTATTTACAGTAATTCAGTAACTCCAGTAACCAGTTTGACTACACTACCTGCGTGGTGATATGATCAAGCTCGATTACTAGGTTGGTGATATCCCCTCTAACCCTTACTTGCTTCTATCAGAGGTATCCAGTTCGCGCCATCTTTCGATCTGCAAAAGCTGAGAGAACCCAAAACGGGACGCGACAAATTCAATAAAGGTGATTTAAAACGAAAGAACTATCTAGTTGATTGTTGGTATTTGTTTGTATGATGCGAGAGAGAAGCTAGACAACTAGCTCAGAGATACACTGGCTTGGTCATCTTTCCGGTCAGTGTCATCTATCTGAAGCAAGTCAAATATTTGAGCGTATTCTAGATAGATACTTGAATGAAATCAGTCGTAAGTACTTTCTGCCGTTCTGTAAAAGTACATACTTCTCAAGATCGAAGAGACTGAGCATACCTACACATTTACCCAGGTAGATTCTGTAACAATACCATCTCTCGATACCGTCCACTCCGCTGCATGAGTTCGGTGTGCGTCCCTCTATCTTCCAGCCGCCCTTTATCAAAGACAAATATGACATCTGCATGTTGAATTGTGTTCAGCCTATGCGCAATTGCGATCGTGGTTCGGCCTTTGGACGCATTGTCCAGGGCTATCTGTATGGTACGCTCGGACTCGGAATCCAGCGCGGAAGTCGCTTCATCAAGAAGAAGAATTCTCGGGCTGCGAAGAAGCGCCCGTGCAATTGATATGCGTTGTTTCTGACCTCCAGAGAGAAGGAGGCCTCGACTGCCAACTTCCGTATCGAATCCCTTCCTATGATGACGATGTGAGAGTCTAGAGGTTGGCATACCAGTAAAGATACTGGGCACTTACGGTAGGGACAGGATGAGATCATAGATGTTGGCATCCTTGCACGCTTGTATCAATGTTTTCTCGTCGACTTTGATATTCTTCTCGTCCACCCCGTACAGGATATTGTCTCTGATAGTACCACGATACAGGGTCGGTTCCTGAGCTACGAGTGCCAGCTGTGATCTGTATGCTCGGAGGTTAAGGTCCGCAATATGACGACCACCAACGAGTATGCTTCCTTGTTGGGGATCGTAGAATCTCTCCAGTAGAGAAATAATCGTGGATTTTCCGGAGCCTAAGACGCGGATTAATCAGTGGACCTGATGCCATCGATTGGAATCAAAGGAACATACAGACCTGACGTGCCGACTAATGCAGCGTACTGGCCAGGTTGGATGCTAAAGCTGACGTTGCACAGAGCCAACGCCCCGGGTCTCGAAGGATAACTGAAGCTCACGTTGCGGAATTCAACAGGCCATTCCGACTGAGGCAAGTTGTTGTTGTCGCCTTCATACGACTCGTTAATTCTGGGTTCTCGATCCGCCAGCACGCGCAGCCATCGCGCCGCCCGACGTCCCTTGGAGATGTCTCCCGCGAAGCTAGCGAGGGTTCCGGCAGATTGTACTCCGAATATGACTTCGGCGAAAACAAGAAAAAATTGAAACCGCGAATACTCTCCGCGAAACAGCAACCTGGAACCGTACCAAAACGCAAGCGCCATGGCGAGGTATAGCGCCGATTGCGCGCTAGCATAGAGCCCGGAGTTGCGCAGATTAGCCTTCCAAGACTGCCTGAGCTGGTCGCGATGGAGGGCTGCGTACTGATCTAGGACATACGCCTCCATTGCCAGAGACGCAACAGTGCGCATGGCGTTGGTGTATTCGCAAGCCAGGCTTGCAGACTTGGCGTTGTACGCCGCCACCGTCTCGCCAAAGTCCGCCAATATCTTGAAACGAAGAATCCCTGTTCCTAAGATCACTGGCACAGCGCATACACAAACAAGTGTCAGTTTCCATCCCACCGCAAGGGCGATAATAATACCCCCGACTACGGTAGCGAAACTGCTCACCAGCACGCCGAGCGTGGTTCCCGAAACGGACCTGAGATTCTCCGTCTCAGCACTTAGGAAGCTTGTTAAAGATCCAGCGTCGTTTTCTGTCTTATCGAAGAAGCTGATGTCCTGCTTTAGCATGCTTCGAAATGCCATCTCCCGCGCGCGGCTGATTAGTCGCTCGCTACACAGACCAAGCGCGATACCCTCACCCATCTTGAGAACTAGTAGTAACAATGCTAGGCCAAGGTACAGCAGTGCTAGAATATTCACATCGTGTCGGATTTGGGAATGCTCCGTCAATGGCTTGGCCAATGCAATAATTGCCTTGGCGTACAGGGCAGACTGGGCAGGTTGGGCTAACCCGGCCAGGGAGCTCATTGCGAGGCCTGCAGCTAGGACGGGCCATTCTGGTAAGTTGAGTTGGGCGACGAAGGATAAGTCGCTCGAGATGTTGTATGGTTGTGAGTACTGATCTTCCTTTATATCGCGTGACCTCTCATTGATTGAATGGCTGTCAAGTTCTGAGGGTTCGGATACGGGAGCGTCGTTGAATGACTCTGCCAGGTCTAATTTGGCGTGTCCGGACATTGACGAGCTGTCCAGGGTACCACTCTGGGCTAATACCAGCTTGTGGTATGACCCACGCAGCTCCATCAGTTCATTGTGGGTGCCTTGCTCAGCAATCTGGCCCCGGTGCAAAACGACAATATTGTCTGCGTTTCTGACGGTGGATAGTCTATGTGCAATAACCACGGTTGTTCTTCCTCTTGACGCTTGGTTGATAGCTTTCTGCACGGCCTCCTCCGATTTCGAATCTATGGCCGACGTTGCCTCATCCAGAAGGAGGATCTTGGGGTCGCTAACGATTGCTCTGGCTATTGCGATGCGTTGTTTTTGCCCACCGGACAGCAGCATACCGCGAACTCCGAGCATGGAGTCATAGCCATGGGGCAGATCGGATATGAACTCGTGCGCGTTCGCGAGTTTCGCTGCCTTAATGATTCTCTGTGTGCGTACCTCTTCAGGAGCAACAGCAAAAGCAGAGTGCATGAGGCCCAATGATATGTTTTCCTTGATCGTGCCGTGGAAGAGCACCGGCTCCTGTTGGACCAGAGCGATTTGCTGTCTTAGCCAAGAAAGATTAAGGTCTCGTATGTCGTGGCCATCGAGATCCACTGACCCCTTTACTGGTTCGTAGAACCTCTCGATTAGATTGACAATCGATGATTTTCCGGACCCGGATGCGCCGACTATGGCGGTCGTTTTCCCGGCGGGGATGCTCAAGGCAATATCGTCTAGGACAACAACGTCAGGCCGGGAAGGATATATGTGTTGGATACAGTTCAATGTCAAATTTCCTTCAACAGCAGTCAACCGAATCCCGTGGTCCGACAATGAATCTATTGGTGATTTTCGGTCAATGACCGAGAATATCTTTGAAGCTGCTGCTGCCCCGGCGCTGATAGCCTGGACGTGCGGCCCAACTGACCCTAAATAGAACGCCCCCGTGATGACGGCCAAAATGATGGTCAGGATGTCTGAAAGCGTGATATCTCCTGCAACTAGAAACCGAGAGCCCATCCAAAAACATAGCCCCGAGTTCATGTATACAAGACACATGAGAATGGCAAAAAGGGCGCCAATCCCAATCTTTGCGCGAAATCCCCAGCGACGCGCCTCGACGAGATGTGCACTATACTTCTGTGCCATCTTGTCTCTCATCCCAAACGCAATAGTATCCCTGATTGAACCGAGTATTTCCTCAGCAATGGAGCCACTGACAGCATGGGCGTCCTGCGCCCTCTTCTCCCAGACGGTAACCAGCACGCTGCCAACGCACATGATGACGACGATGGCCACGACCGTGCTCAGGCAGATCAGGGTGAGTTTCCAGGACTTCGTAAAACCAATCAACACCGCTGTGATGAAAGTACTGGTGCCAGTAAGTACGAGCCCGACCTTTTCCGAAATCGCTGACTGGACAAGGTTGAAGTCCTTGCCAATCCGCGTCGCCACTTCTCCTGCCCCAAGCTGATCGAAGAAGCCAATGTTCTGTCGAAGCATGCACTTCAGGTGCTCCTCCTTTGCTCTCAACGTCAGCTTCTCCCCAGTGTATATGAATAGACCGATGGAGATGTAATTAAGAAAAAAGACTGCGATAGCGAGGTAGACGTAGTCCAACACGTATGATGTTATTCGTGATCGGAACGAATCTGCGACCCTGCCATCCAAGCCAGTGTCCTTGAGTGATTCAGAAGCACTGCCAAATACGAGAGCCAGCAGCGGAAAGCCAGTCCCTGCAGCGATTGCCGAGAGGCATGCAATGACTGTCAAGGCCTTCTCCAGCGGTGAGGCATAGCGGTACAAGTGTATCAACTTAGACTTTGACGGGTGAATATTGATTTGATGCTGGAGGATGTTACACGACGTATCTCCAGATAGTCGCTGCCTCGACTCATCTGTCCGTGAACTGAACCGACTGCTCTGCAACGGTCCCAAATTGGGTTTGGCCTCATTAGGGTTTTGTGTAGTGAGTTCAATTGTGGAATAACATCCCGTGCTACCCATGATCAGCCCGTCCTGGAGGGAATGCTTGAATTCGAGATGAGTTTCAAGCGCGGTGGAAGCATCAAATGCTCTATCTCCTTGATCTATCAGTGAGGCACTAGCACGGCTGTCGTTGCCTCCGGTTATGGATAGGAAATAGAGCGCGACGTGTCTCATACAGATCAGCTTGGAAGAAGAAAGAAAGAAAAAACATGTTCTCTGGACAGAAGACCGAGGGGGCTACTACTTTCGTTCCATTCGCGTCTCGTTTCTTCAGCTGACAGTGGCTCAAATTCAGTGGATTAAGCCAACTTACTGTGGATCACAGCCATTCCCTTTCGCTGCAGAGCTGGTATGCCGATAGTTACTGATTACACATAAGGTTTTCACAGTTTTACTTGGTAATACCGATAATTACATAGATACCACTATATTTTCTCCCTCCAGGATTTCCGGGGGTTCCGTTGGATTGTTTTGCGCCCAGCTTCTTGGTTGAACAATGCTGAAGTTAAATAATCTCTCCTGGACTTACTAGAGATCTTCTCTTCACATAGTCTCTTCTTCCTTCAACCAAGAGCACATAGATTCAGCAATAGATCCCTTCTTGACACCATGTCAGCCATTTTGCCCTCTTTTCTGAGCTTTGTGTTCGGTATCTTTGAGCCGATTTCCATGTTAGTTCTAAATTCCCCCCTTTCTGACAATCTAAATCCGTTCTCACAACTCCCATAGCCTGGCAGGCGCAACCTACGCCTTTTCCTACACGGAGGACTTTGTCTCACAACAGCTCGGTCCAGTCACGGTTCCAGAAACCCTTAGCCCGGCACAGTACGTTGTTGCTCATCAACTAGGAAATACCTATGTTCTCTTGATGTTTTTGGCTGTGGGAATCATCCACGCGACTACTGAGCCCGCCGTCGTGCGCAATTACCTCTTCTCGGTTATGCTGTGCGATTTTGGCCATGTCTTTGTCTGCTACCGAGCCATGGGGTACGAGAAGTTTTTTGATGTCTGGAACTGGAATCCCTTGACTTGGGGAAACGTGGGCATTTCTGTCTGTTATTTCTTTCTGCGTGCGTCCTACCTGATTGGGCTTTGGGGTCCGCCGCGAGTTGCCTCTCTGAAGCAAAAATCTAAGTTGAACTAGGACCAGGTTTGAAAGGTTTCGAAGTTTTCATTCCAAGGCCTAATGCTATGTACTTAGTAGAGGCTGAAGACTGTATATACTGCTCAGCTGATCAGCACCGTGGGACTCTTGACTATATATAGTATATTAAGTAGCTCTTGCGCTCCTGAGGGATTTGATCGGTATCTAAATTCCCTGTATATTGAGCTTCACAGCGACGATTTATAACATTATCTACCGTCTTCCCACAATGTATCACATACCGGTTTGCCGCTTAAAAAATCTTATAGGAAGTGCAAAATCCTGCTCCCTTCTCATCAACGGAAACTGCGCATATCCCGCTGACCAAAGGAGGAAAGCCGTTGTCCAGATATAGCCAACAATGAGATGCCACCTCTGTGAATGACGTGACTTGCTACCAAGCGTCCATACCTGCTGCACCGATTCCTCAGCCAGTACAGCAACAGCCTGCAGGGACGTCGATATGACTGCACCGCTTTCAGTGTACGGGATACCACTGATCACATCGCCGTGTAGATGGATGAGCCCGGAGATCAAGAACGCGAAGAACAACGAGCTAATCTTCACCAGAAGCTTTTGTCCTTTGGGAACTCGCAAAACATCCATGACGAGGAAAGATGCTGTTTGATGAAGGAGCCATCTGAAATCTTGGTGCCAGCATACTCTATCACATATGTTAGTATTCTTCTGTTGTCGTGATGTATAGAATGAAGGTTAACTCACCCCCAGAAGGCCCGGACAGTGTACGCTTTCCAGAAGTCACCAAACCTAGGGCGACAATCTTTGACCTCATACAGACCAAGGCTCACCAAGACTACAGAAAAGATGTCGTGTCCCATAGACTGAATCCAATAGCCAATAATCCACGCCCCTGCCATCTGCCCGATTCTGATCCCGGCATCCAGCCAAGAAACCTCACTGCGCCATACTCGGTCAAAAAAAAAAACCTTATCCGCACTAAAGTCGACCTCAGGCTCAGCTAGTACCTGACTAGTGGCAAAATCAATGATCAAATGAAGGATCGCAATTCTAAGAAGTTTGGTAAAGAGAAACCTAGGCCGCGATGGCACATAGGCTGTGTCCTTGGAGTTAAAGTGCGGAATGTTGCGAACTTCAAGCGGAGTGCCGATCTTACGCCTGTTAATAATGAGATCTAAGGCGCTTCTCAGTGATAAAGGGCTCAGAAATGAGCCACTGGGGGACGAGTAACTGAGACGAGCATAGTGGAAAAACTCTAACACTAGCTGAACACCGAGCGCCGAGTCGATGTACATGTTCCATGCTGAGTTGGGACTTGCCAGATGAGAAGTCTGCGTCACGAAAATTGCTGAAAGAATGGGGGGGAGGAATCTAAGAATCGGATTGATCTTTGATCTTGATGCTTGTCGAAGAAGTATGACAGTCGTGATTATTCCTATGTAGGGCAGCGGCGAAAACTTGGAGAGGACCATATTGAATCCCCGCTAGAAATCAGAAATGGTCTGGAACTTCGGAGTACAGCGGAAAGTTGCATTCTTGTGTCTCAACTATGGTACGTATATAACATGAGCAGATTGGATTGTTGAATTGGGATGCTAGCCTACCAGGACTTAAGTAACGCGAGTATCCGAACCCGAACCCGATAGCTGAACCGGCACTGATTTGGAATAAATGATGAGACTATGCTCGCCCCGCATGGTTACTGGACCTAGGTGATTCGTCAGTATCTAGCCGTTAGCCCTAAGTTAGTTATCTAGTTAGCTATTTCAAGCTTATATCTACTTTTTACCACCCTGCAAGACTCATACATGTACCTTATTGTGTGGGGAGAAGTGGGGCTGCACAGACTTATGTAGAGGCGTTCTTCAGTAATCAGCTTTGAATTTACCTAATATAATCATGGTTTATTTCAAGGCAGGTATGGAATTGCAACCAGGAAGTCCACACAGGAAGTACAAGTGATGGATCCTGAAAGGTCAATCTACCAGAGCTGAAAAGGGAGTTTTAGCTTAATGGAGATTGCAACAATAAGCTTCAGCTGCGGCCGCCCGAGTCCGCTAGTCCAATGCATTCACTCCTGAGGCTAGTGGCTTTGCTAGCTTTAGTTACCTGAATCCCTTACGGCCTAATAGGCTACTGTAAGGCTTACTGTAGACCAAACTGTGACCAAAATTACCATAGGCCTAGGTTAACCCCCTCTATACCTCCTCTTATTTAGGTTTCAGCTAGCTCACCATGGAGCTTCCAAATCAGCACAGAAGGTACGATGACTCATGCTAAAGCAACAAACGGTTGTAATTATACAAGTTAGGTTACAAAACATCTGAAATGAAGTGTGAGACGTCACGGGCAAGGACGAACAATGGGCAGTAGGAGTCTGATAACCCTGAGAAACCCACACTGCGCCCTGATTGGCTGAAAATTTAGCCTCAGCTGGGAGGTAGATTATTTGACCAATCAGAATCAAGAAGACCCAGCGACAGCCAGAGCGAACCCTAAACATGTGCCATACACTACAGTCTAATTTGTCTACCTACGACACAAAATTTGAGAATTAAGACATCTAATTCCTTTTTGCTACTTTTGGATAAAATCATCGCCCCGTTAACCTAGGAACTAGCATGACCAACTTATCATCCCCTTCCCTGACATGCATGATTCCCAGTAGCGGCGCTGCCTTGAACGGCTGAGGAAACGCCGTTTCTTCCACACCCGGCACAATCTGCATGTCAAATCGATCAAGTAAGCATGCCACCACCATAGCCATTTCGACGAACGCGAGATGTTGCCCAGAGCAGTGCGAGATACCTCCACCAAATGGACGATAGTTCGCCACCTTGGCCAGATATGGGCTCCTCAGAAACCGGTTGGGTACAAACTCGTCCGCATCGGCACCCCATACGGCTTTGTCTCTCTGTAGCGTCGAAGTAGCTACCAGGAGCGACGCCCCACGTCGCAACCTCTTGCCTGTAAAAACAGTGTCCTCTTGCACATGGCGGCCGGATGTATGTGGACCACCATAGAATCGTAAAACCTCTCTCCATAGGGCCATAAGACACGGCAACTGATTATCTTTGAGGGCTTCGGCAGGGCTGAAGCTGAGGGCGTTGCGAGCGATGCCTGCCGTCTCTTCGCGGACTTTGTTTGCTAGGTCAGGCGACTCAGCAAGATGCGCCAGTACCCAGAAACATGCTGCGTGGATGTTGTTGTTCGACGCCAGCAGCCACGCAAGATGATAAACCGCAATATCGCGCTGACTGAGGCCTAGATCGCGACTGGTCTGTTCCAGCTCCTTTATTAGAGGGGATAGGGAAGTGCGAGCTTTCATTGGAATATCCATGTACCGGTCGAAATAGTCGAGCACCTTATCGCGTAGATTGTAAACCTCGGGCTCTAATAGGCGGGGTATGCGCAGAAGCAGATTGTGAAAGCGCCTGTCAAGTGTACTTGTTGTGGAAACGAGGTCCGGTGCGATATCTAACAGATCGTTGCCCCAGAACCCGGTAATGTTGGCCCGGAGAATAACCTCCTCACATAGCGTATATAGGGAAACAACTTTCCCCTCTGTCCTGGGTCCAGGGAACCTGATGCATTGCTCAGGCAGCGTCTCTAGGCGCAGTGCGTTGGATATGTACTCTGCCACCGGGCTGGCGATTTGACCAAGATTAGCACTAGAATGGAGGTTTCGATGGTGGACGTCGACGATCAAGTCAATGTTGATACGGTCGCGTCCGTTGGTTCGTCCTTGAATGTGCTTGCTCATGAGCTTGCAGCCGGCAGGGGACATGCCGAACTGCTTGAGAGTATCGAGTTGGAAGGCTGTAAAGTCCAAGGCAGTAGTATTTCGGTAGAATTCTTTGGTTCCCTCCGCCGATGTGATGATGTATAATTTTTTACCCGCAATCTGTACACCAAATAGCTTTCCTTCGCCAAAGCAACTCTCGGCTTTTTTGACAAGACTTCCTGCATCTTGGATAAAGCTGCGAAGGTGGCCAATGAATGGTATATAGTACGGATATATTGGGGGCTCGTCCTTGTAAAAGTGTGGACTGAGGATGAATTTCCAGCAATACCAGAGTATCCAGAGCGCAGCAGTCCATGTTGGGAGTAAAATGAGGAGGTGTTGCGAGCCCCCCAAAACTGAGGAGAGAAGTTCTGATATCATTTCAATGGAGTGTGCTTGAGGGAAAGTGCGTGAGGCGATTGAAGGAAAGGATCTTACTAGACAACCAGTGACATAGTGAATCAAGTTGGCAAGTTTTATACGGACTACCTCCAGACGTACGTGACTGTCATTGTATCAGACAATGCGTGAAACATGAAATAGGCGCTAAGTTGGACTGGGCAACAGTGAGAAAGATTGCAGCTGATGACAACTACGGGTTGCAGCACATAGCCCTAGAGGCAAAGCGAGATAAGAGACTCCACGTATAGCCATTCTGGGCTTAGATGAGTAAATACGTAGCATAAAAACACGCGCCCAGCAGGAACACGTTATGATACACTCCCCATCCAGAAATTTGACGTGAGAGAGGAGAAAATGCTCTGAAAATTTTTACAAGTTAGACTCACTGGCAGCTGAAATTCTTGACCTTCAGAAAGTTCGACCATCGAATGTGGTGTACGTACATACAATCTTTTTTTAATAGAGTTGCGGCCGCCAGCTCCACCGTATTAGGGCTATCTGGCCCACATGACTCCTATGTATTTTTCCGTACATCTTCTTTTACGTAGCTCAATCAGTTGGCATTATCCCCGAGGCTGAAATAGAACCTCCGAGGCTTCGTCCAGGCGTAAAAATTTGTATCGTAAATTTAGACTTTTAGTCTGGCATTTTCCGTTTAGAGATTATTGTGAAGTGTCAGATATTTCGTAATTGCACCAACACTAGTCTACACAGAAAAATATAACAATTTTAGTGCTGAGGCTATCCATGAATATAACAAAGCTTATCTGTCTTGCTAGCCTAATGAAATCTGTGTATTTGCTGGAGACGGTCAGTACGCTAGCACTTCTAAACAGCTCTGCAATGGGAGTGTTAATATTTTTTGCTATACTTCAATTATATGAGTTCTCATTCAGTAGAAAGTGCGTTATGATGTTTTTGATTGTTGATATGGTTACATTCCCAGCATAAGCAGATCACCACTGACACAATGCGGCGAAAATCTGAAGATACAACCAACTTGACTATTCACCAAACGGTTGGCGATGATCTGCGTCAACAATTGCAGCGTCAGGTTATAGGCAGCGACCTATCTCATGGAAAGCAGCCTCTCTCACCAACCAGCCCTACAGATGCTTCTCATTGGCAAACATGTACAGCAACTGCGTCTTATGCGGGATTCAGCGAAGGCTCTCTTAACAGCCAACATATCACCTTGAACACCTTTACTCAAACAAGGGCCGTTAACGCTCTCGTGGAGAAATACGGCCGCATGTCACATATGTTCATCCGCGATAAAGGTGCAAACTTCTTCGTAGGCTGCAACGGCAACGCAGCGCTCTGCTTCAAAGTCAAGGCCAAGGTTGCCATTATTTTAGGAGATCCCCTTTGCGAGCCAGACTTGTACATGGCCATCGTGGATGAATTCGCGCTCTACCGCAAGAAGCGAGGCTGGGACATCCTCGTCCAGGCCGTTAGCCACGAGTTTACACGACAGGCACGAGAGCGTAACTGGCCGAGTCTATGCGGCGTCCGCGAACGAGTTCTGAATCCGCTTACCAATCCAGTTATTCATTGCGAGGCTGGAAAGAGCGGCAAACGCATGTTGGCACAGAATAGGTGGCTCCTTAATCCTGATAAAGGCGGGCTGTCACTATGTATATATAGCTCTGATACTCCCAATCGGAATTTGGAGCTGGAAGATAAGCTAACGGGGGTGTATGAGGCGTGGAGACACAAGCGCAACGCTTCTGGTGTACCGCAGCTTCACTCAGCCACGTACGACATTATGGCCTTCCCACAATTGGGGTTGTTCATTTACACCGTTGACCGAAATGGGACTGTCAATGGGGTGGCGGCTCTCCGGAGACTGGCATCGGGTGGCTACCACGTTGATCCCTTTGTGAATGCACCGGGTTCTCATAAATGCATACCTGACTTGCTCATATTCGGTGCCCTGTCTGTGCTGAAGGTGATGGGCGTCTCCTATCTGAGCTTAGGCGAGGAGATTTTGACTACAAATGTAGAGAGCTTTGGATTTTCCGAGAAACTGCAGCAAAGACGACGAGCTGCAAGTCGCTGGGTTCTCGCAAGACTACCTCCAAGGGAGAAGTCTTTTTTCAATGATAAGTACAAACCCGACCCAGAGCTGGAGACCAGGTTGTATTCGGTTTTTCCTTCTGGGGAGCCTGGCTTGAGGCATTCAATAGCCATGATGCAGTTCTCCAACATTAACATTTGGTCGATACTGCTTATGGAGCTGTGGAAATGGATATGTAGCTTGTTTTCTTGGTCCAAAATACTTTCTGGGAAAGGAGACAACTAATCTTATGTACAAAGATCTATCTGTTTCATTTCAGAAAAAAAGAAACATCCTTCGATAGATGAAAAATATGTAGATTTCCCGCACCTAGTCACTGAATAGTGCGGCGTTCAATCTACGTCAGGCTAGAGTTTACGACTCATCCTCCAACAGACCAGGATCGTAAAAAACGAATCCTATATATGCAACCACAATCATGACAGCATCAAGCGCAATGAAGTATCCTTCATGAGTGGACAAATACCCTGCAAGGCCCTCCGCCAGCTGCACAGTCCGATATATGCAACGTATATATACGGCCAACACACTGATTGCTGTGATCGTAACGAACGCATCATTCCTGGGTACCCGGCATCCTCTAGATTTGACAAGAAAGTACGCAAAGCACGCTATATATGCCGTCATGGATACACACTGGAAGACCAAGCCACCAACAACAATATAGACCCCTGTCCAAGCATTGCCTCCCTCACTATTAATCTCGCCGGTAGCTATGCCAGCGCCCGCCGCCTGAACAAGAAGACTAATGATGTCGCTGGTGAGGAATATGCGCACGTACAATTTTGGGTTGATTAAGGAGAATTTGTCACCGGAAAGCCTGATGAAAATGCCAAGGTAAAGGTATAGGGTGGCAGCTAAGAAGACGGGCGCAATCACCAGGCATATCTCCTGCATTGGGAAGGCCTGCGAGTTGTAGGGGCACTGTGACGACCAGGTACGACCGATCCAGCCGATGAGTTCACCAACCGCGCAGATGGTGAGGAGGTAGCTGGACCATACTTTGTATCGGATGCTGCGATAGAGGTTGAGGGCTGTAAAGCCGAGGAAGAGGATGTCAAAGACAATGCCAGCTGCAAGACTCGGTATGTAGCCGTAAGGTGGTGCTACGCCTGGTAGGAGGGCGTGACAGCCTTCCAGCACACTATCGGGAATGACTCGCTTCGATAACGACATCCTTGGAAGTCTGGGGTTGAGCATGGTAAGCAGAGAATCAGCAAGGCTGCTGTTAGGACAATAAGTCACTGGGAACGTGACACTCAGCCATTTTTGGAGACGTCTCCCTTGGCATAAAGCCTGCTAGCTGGACGAGCTTTGTCCAGTTAAGGGCTGAAAACTAGTATGTACGTATTCAGCCAAGCAATGAGGAACTGATTGTCGCAGCTAAGTGGAGGTAGAAAAAAAAAGCCTTTTTTTTATTAGAAAGATATGATCATTATTGAAGGCCTATTATTGTGGACGAATCCTTCCAGGGTGGTCCACTTGTATTCTAGTGTTTTCATATTTGTTACCTGAATTTCTGACATTACTCCGTAAAGTTACAAATAAGTTGCAAGGCTTCTGAATCTACGTAAGTCGTAAAACGGTCCTAGTTGACTCATTCTTCCACCGTTAATCAGTAATCATAAAGTTCAGCTCTGAAGGTACGGATTCAAGTGTGGAGAACTAAGTTGACATCTCTATCAGCCCTTGACTCAGCGAGTGGATAGCAATCTCTGGCGCTTGCGCGGTTCAGAAGCATTTAGCCATGCGGCTTTAACTCATTTGGAGGCGATCATTATCAGGTAGTTATGGCCTTTTTGAACTAGATCTTCCAGTGAACTCGGTGAATTCCAAGGTTGTCCACCAGACGACTATGGATCAACAACATATGGGTGATTCAAGCATGGCTCAGCTCCTCGAAAGCAGCAGACAAGTCTCACGCCTGACAACATTCGAATCATTGCCAATCTTATCCTGCCTTCTCCTGATATCTGCTGCTATCATAGTGTGGAAAATATGGCAAAATGCGCTCGATCCCAGAGAGCCTCGACTGGCTCCGGCCAGTGTTCCAATCATTGGACATATTGTGGGCTTTGCCATGCATAGCTTGCAGTATCTCAATATCCTTCGGTACGTTCGGCGGATGAGCAAAGCTGAAGGTGTCATTCACTAACAAGATCTAACTAGTACAAGGACGGGTCTTGGAGCATACACAATGCGCATCGGGACATACAAGCTGTATGTCATCTGCTCCCCGACCCTAGCACAAGCAGCACTACGATCTCCGGACCTTTCGGCGGACCTCTTAGTCCCAAAGGCAGCGCCTCAGCTCATGAATCTCAGCCCGCACGTCACCAAGATCTTAAAGCAGGGAGACTTTGCACGCAACAATCATACAGCCTTCACAGAGAAGCTCTCATTGAACCCAAGCTTGAGCAAGACCGAAAGGGCAATCCTGGACGGCATAGCGACCCTCCTCAACGATTTGAGAAATGTCACAGAGGTTCCAGACCTGCTGAGATGGCTTTCCAGCGGCATGGTGCTTAATAACAGCACAGCACTCTATGGGACTGGAAACCCAGTCGCAGAGAATCCAAAGTTGATCGAAGACATGTGGTAAGATGAGCCCTGTTTTCTTGGTAAAGCAATTCCATTTTCTGTTGGCTGAATCCTGCGATTTGATTAGGACCTACGAATTCAACCAGTCGAAGCTTCTGATCCCTTACTTTTCCCGCCTCCTAGCTCCAGGATAAGAAGAAGGCCATCAACCAGGGGTTTATTCCATTTGGTGGTGGCAAGCACTTGTGTCCGGGACGGCACGTCGCACAAGTTGAGCTCCTCGCTATGGCGGTATTCCTCATTGTAGGGTGTGACGTTTCTGGATTGGACGGAGAGGATGTCGTAGTTCCGAAGGCGTATTATGATGATATTCGGAAGAAGCCAGCTACAGATCTGGGCGTGATAATAAAAAAAAGGGCTGAGTTCCAAAACACCCAGTGGCGGTTTGAGATTTGTGGTGTCTAATTAGAATTATTGATCTTGGAATATCTTGGAATGTTACACCGTAAATACTCATACTTGAATCAAGTTCAGTGGATTAAACCCTCGGACATATCTGATTATAGCTCATAAGGAATCACACACTTCGAATAGATTGTAGGTAACTCTATGAAATATTGTAATGATTGACTGTATCCCCTATCCACCTTCCTGTCTCACCCCCTCCGCAAACCAACCTGAGTCCCATACTTACTAGAGGTAACAACAGTAATATGCTCCGTCCAAGGCTTTGGATCCCGATGTTCAATAATCGGAAAATTTTGCACCAGCCTTACAGTAACATATGCCGCCTCCGTGAGAGCAAACTGCTGTCCAATACAGATTCGCGGACCGCCACTAAACGGAATATACTCCCAGTGAGGGCGAATGCTCTCCCACCGCTCTGGGCGGAACTCCTCCGCATCAGGCCCGTAAATATCCTTGCGTCTCTGCAATGCATAGGTGGACCAGAAGACCTCTTGACCCTTAGGCACGAAAATGGGTGACTTGCGGTCTGCACCACCCCCGAGCGGAAGCCAGGTGTCTCGGACGGCCATGCGGCCATTGAAATTGACAGGGGGCCAGAGCCTCAGTGTCTCGGAGAGGCACCAGCGGAGGTACTTCATGTCTTTGAGCTGCTCGTGCGTTGGGATTTCTCCACATAAAAGGGAGATTTCGGCGTGGAGCTTGGCCCAGACTTCGGGCTGACGGGCAAGAGTGAACCACAGATTGCTCATTAGCGTAGCAGTGGTGTCGCGTGCAGCAATAAGGACGCTAATAATCTCATCCCGGAGGACTTTAGGATTTTGGCTTTCTTTGGCCAGTTCGTCTAGGAAGACGTATCGCTCGCCGGCTGTTTTGTCGAACAGCTTGCTCTGTCGCTGGCGAGCGATGGCTGCGTGGATGTATCCGTAGATGAATTCGTCCGTATTTTTCATGTGTCTTTGGAATGGCTTGTCTGAGATGAAGTAGCGGCCGAGGGGACCCCATTTCTCCTGGTTCCGCAGCTCAAGGAGAGCGCTATCGAAGGCGTTCGCGAAGTTGACAGGAGTACTGGAGTCTGGGAGCAACGATTCACAAGACTTGCCGAACAGGAGCTCGGTTGCAGAGTCGATGGTAAAGCGCAGGAACATCTCTTGAAGATCTACAGTCTCGCCATTCTTGGGAATCAGGTCGACCAAGTGTTGAACGTGTACCTCCAGAGCAATTAGGTCCTGGTACTGCTTTCGGATGAAGTTTGGTCGAAGGAGGGCTCTAGAGTGCTGCCTTTCAGTGAGTATGCGCGTCGGTAGCAGAGCGCAGAATAGTATGCAACATACCTCCCAATCTTTGCCATCGGTAGTGAAGATTGCCTTTCCTGCTAGTTTACCTAGTCTCTCGCGACGAGGTTTGCCGAGCTCCCAGTCGTTGAAGCTGAGGGCCAGCACTGTGAATTCGTTGTTAGTTCTTGTAAAAATAGGACATATATCAGAAGAACCTTCGAACGACAGCCACATACTATACTTGATATTTTCGGGCTCGATTGTCATAATAATCGGCAGCCCAGAGAAGCTGAGCCGAATAGTGTTTCTGTACTCCTTTAACATCCTAGCTGTTTTCTGCAGTACGGTGTTGTTGGCGTAGGATCGCACCACGCTGATGACTATATCGAGGCCGAAGATCGGATCCCATCCTTGAATCTTGGTGATGGGTTTGCACCCATACTGCTTCATGAACCGACGTCTTTCCGCTCCGAGTGTGAGCTCGTAGTAGAGGCGGCGGCAGAGCAAGAGCACGCCAGTAGCGGTGATCAATGGCCAGAATAGCATATTGAAAGGGATGAGTCTATGTGAAAATTCGTCTAGCAGAAGAGTACTTGTTTTAAAGGTCTCATGACAGCCCAAAAGCTTTTAGGGCTGAGTTATAATGTCTTATCAGCAGGTAGATAGGTTATTCCCCCTTTTGAAGCATCAATATGTCAAAGCACCGCATTTGCAAGAGCTACAACAAGATAAGATCCAAACGATTACTCTTCAGGGTGGAGCGGTAACTAAGCAATACGCTTGATTAGCATGTACGTACATGTAAAACGTCTGTCTACTCCCGACCTGAAGCCACAGTTCAGCTGACTCCACTAATTCTCTGCCGGTACATGACCTAGTCTTACATTGCCTCGTCTTACATGGCCTCGTCTTACATGACCTAGGTCAAATAGGTCATTGCATTATGTACTATACTACACCTTCAGAGTATTATACACAATATCTTGAGAGATAAACTTCGACTAGTTAACTTGTTCTTCTAAGTAACTATCGAACCCAGCCCTCAATCAATTCTAGAGTAAACAAATCACCTCTCTTGCTGATTCCTCCCTATGATTCGCCTCAGCTTTATCTTGTTGCTACTCGCCGTAGCCGTGATCCTAATACAGAAGAGAAAAAAGCAAGACTCACAAGAGCCGCCCTTTATATCATCGACAGTGCCGTATGTCGGCCATGCCCTGGGGCTTCTACGATATGGGGCCTCTTACTTCATCTTCCTACGGTCAGTATCCTGGTATATTCGCACCAACCTTAATAGTAACAGTCACAGATCACAAGTTCGGTATCCCATATACACAATCAACCTCTTATCCCAGAAATCCTACATAATCAACGATCCCGAACTTATCAGTCTAGTTCAACGCGAGCGCAAACTCATATCGCACAATGGCCCCTTCGTCGAGACTGTGTTTAAGAGGATGCTTGGCAACAATGACGAGAGCATGGGTATCATAATGTCAAATATGGATGGACATGGACAGGCGCCCTCCTATCGACGAGACATGAAGGCCGCAGAGCATGAGGCTCTCGCGCCTGGTCGGGCCGTGTCACAGATTTATGAAGATAGCTTGGATGAGATTGTCAAGATCTTTCGCGATCTCACTTTGGCGGGTTCCCAAAGTGTAGATCTCATGGAGTGGCTGAAAAAGGTCTATACTTTGTCAACTGCTACTGCTCTATATGGCCCGCAAAACCCGTTTACGGTATCGAGGGACTTAGTAGAGGCGTTCTGGTATGAATAGTCTCCAAAAGCGGAAGCACAGTTACTCAGCTAACCTTCCATCCTATAGGGACTATGACTCTGGTCTCAAAATGCTTGTGCTTGATATATTGCCTGCCGTCACAGTACCCGCCGCTTTGAAAGGCCGCGAAAGGCTCGTACGTGAGCTCGAGAAATTTCTAAAAATGAACCTGGCTGAGGGAGCCAGATACGCTGAGATAGTACGGAAAAGGCTAGGTGTCAATAATCAACATGCCTTGTCCGACGACGGCAAAGCGCGCTCAGAGCTTGGGCTGCTCTCCGGCCTCCTGATTAACACTGTCCCCGTGACGTTCTGGATGCTGGCCTACATTCTTTGTTCACAGTCACTGTACTCTACAATTATGTCCGAGCTCACGGCGGCGATCGAGAAGCGCAAGGATGCAGATGGTCAGATTGCCTACGTCGACGTGACAACTATCAAGCAAAGATGCCCCATCCTCGTCGCAACATACCGAGAAGTCCTCCGCGTAAGTGGCTCCGCAACAGCCACTTTGCTCGTCAAGGAAGACACATTTCTCGATGAGCGGTACTTGCTCAAGAAGAACGCCATAATCCAAATCCCTGCCAACTCAATACACGCCGATCCTGAAGTCTGGGGTCCCGATGCCGCGGATTTCAAACCAGAGCGCTTTGACGAGTCATGTAAGCCTACCAGGAAGCAGCACCCTTCTGCATTCCGTACCTTTGGCGGTGGTGCAAGTTGGTGTCCTGGGCGACACCTGGCCATGGATGAGGTTATTACGTTTACTGCGTGTATGCTTTACACCTTTACTATTACACCAGTTGGCTCTTCAACTGGCTTCAAGCTTCCCCGGAAGAATGTTAGAAATTTAGGGTCGATTATGAACCCGATCGGTGCATTCAATGTTGTTTTAAACTGTCGGGAGGGGCTAGAGGGCGTAAGGTGGACATTCGGAGTAAGGGACTAGGGATTCGTTTAGAGACTGGGATCACTGATACAACAGCTAAGTAAAGCTGTATTCTTCATGCCTTGGGAATCTACATGCGAAGTAACTGGTCTTGAAAATTATGACTGCTACATGATTTTAGAAATCAAATTCTCGAAAACCTTAGATTGGCTGCCCTCCTGAATAATGTAAATCTATTTTAATTACACTTGCCGTTTCGAACTCTTTAGGGGTGCTAGAATTAATACGCTATAGCTGCATGGAGACTGAATTATAATAAGGTGCAAGACCCGAAACCCACTTCACCCCCAAATTGTCACGGACCTGGATCCACCTTAGTTCTAACAGCGGTGCGTCGTGATACGTTAGGATAATTGAACCTCGCACAGGTCCCGACCAATGATATAGTGGAGCGTGATGGATCGTATGTAACGAAGTATCGAACGGTAATGAGACGGTGACTGGAATAGTAACAAACTAAGATAGAAGAGATCCCCCGTACAGCCTGGTGCCCGTACGAGTTAGAATGCCTTGCTGACTCTCACTGTTGTATTCAAGTGACTTATGTCAAAGAACTATGAAGAACTAAATACATGATGGTAAAAGAGCGTCCTTATATATCCAGTCCTCCATGTTTCGTAGTATGAATATCGTAGTATCGTAGTATGCTACGATATTCTTGCTACAATACTATCTTTTCCGTCCAATCAATTCTCGGAGTTTCGTAGTACCCTTATCTTGATAAGATAACGGTATATCTTTCTTACCATCACGTGACTCCTGCCTTCTGATTGCACAGTACGCTTTACTGTTCATGACTGGTACTGGTTTCTTCTTGTAATTTGAAACCTTTCCTTTTTCGTAGTAGTACCTTTTAGCGTCATGCAGTTTAGCTTCGTAACACGAATACTCTCACTACTACGGTTGGGGCCGGTAATTTTGTTAGTACGATTTTTAGGCGGTCAGGCTCCGGGGCTCACCGCCTTTTAAATAGAATATTGACCATCCGTCTGCTTTCAGCCTTTCAAGCCTAGATATATGACATTTGACGATCAATATGGCCACCCCCGAGCCTACCAGCCCCCCTAGGGCAACAAGCGCAGCAGCTCTCGAGCCATCTGATTCCAGGCAGAATTCAGCACGGCTGAATAGGGATGAACGGATCCGAGTATTAACCCTTCGAGATGCTGGATTTACATATCTTCAAATCTCTCAGCAGCTTCAAATTAGCTATCGCCAAGTCCAATATACGTGCCAAAGCCAGCAAGCAACCCCTAAAAAGGCCCGTGGCAACCCTCCGAAGCTCTCCGAGGCTGAAGTTGATCATATTATCGAATGGATTACTTCTTCGAAGCGTACGCGACGTATGCCTTATTATAAGGTTATACAAGAGCTTAACCTATCTATTGGAAAGCACGCCCTGGCTCGAGCCCTTAAAAAACGAGGTTATACACGATGCAAGGCTCTTAATAAACCTCCTCTATCAGATAAACATAAACAAGTACGTCTTGCCTGGGCCCTAGAGCATTTGAATTGGACGACTGAACAATGGAATCGTATCCTTTGGTCTGATGAAACATGGGTTACTTCAGGATTTCATACGAGAATCTGGGTAACTAGAAAGGCTGGTGAAGAGTTAGAAGAGACTTGCATACGATCCTCTCCTGCACGGAAACGTGGATGGATGTTCTGGGCTACTTTTCATGGGAATAACAAGGGTCCGTGTTTATTCTGGGAGAAGGAATGGGGAACTATTAACTCAGAGAGATATTGTCAACGGGTTATACCAATTATTGATGGCTATATTCGCTTATTACGAGACGATATCTGGCTTCAATTTATGCAGGATGGGGCACCTGGCCATGCGAGTAAGGAGACTCTCGAAGAGCTTCATTCTCGTGGGATATATCCAATTTATGGGCCAGCATTCTCACCTGATCTCAATCCAATTGAAGCAGTATGGAATTGGATGAAGGATTGGATTCAAGAACAATATCCAGATGATGAGCAACTTTCTTATGATCGACTCCGTGAGATTGTACGAGCTGCTTGGGATGCACTGCCTGAGCAGTTTTTGAAGGAGCTCATTGACTCTATGCACGCTAGATGCCAAGCTGTAATAGATGCTCGAGGTGGTCATACAAAATATTAGATTAGTAATCAGATATGACTGGCAGAATTCATTGGATTTCAACCCCTGTAAAAAAGTCGTGCTAACAAAATTACCGGCCCCAACCATAGTACTATGTACATTAATTCAGCCCCACTTATAGGGAAATTTTGTAGTTTATACTATAAATAGTTAGTTTGATACAGTACATATTTTAGCGTATTTAATCGTTTACGTTTTGCTTGTAAATCAGAAAACCAACCATATTTCACATTTAAATTAATCTAGGAAGGTTTAATGTTTCAAAATATGTCACAAACAAAACAAAACGTGACTAGTGACACGTTGAAAAATACTGACCACATTATAACGCCTTGGCAGTGGGGTAATTAAAAGAGAGTGTGTGTAAAAGGTGAAGGAGGTTTCTTCCTTAATTTTATGCTCACTGAGAAGCCAGCCTATGTACGTAATATTCATAGGAGCTGGGAGTTGCGCAAACACCGGTGCATTCTCACGTTGTTTTGAACTGAGGTTGTTTAGGGTTGATATTAGTATCCACGCCGCGTAAGACAACCCCCCATGTGCGTTTTCGAATACGCGTTTCTGTTCCGAAGGCCTTGATCCAGTCGTTCTTGCGAGTAAGCTGGTCCACGTCGTCCACAGTGCCTAATAATAGCGTAATGTCACCACTAGGTAGTATGCGGGCCGCTACAATTCGTCGATGCGCGATCGTCGTATCTTGGGTGCTGCGTATCGCGAGATTTGCCTTTTCAACTACCTGATCCGGAAATCGGCGGATTGGGTTGACAATGTTGGAGTCAGTATGTTCCAGGTAGACCTCTAGGTCCTCCTGGTTAGGATAAGGGGTCAATGGCGAGCTTCCTCCACTGCTCAGTCCCACGCTCGGGACAGTAGGAGGGTTTGAGGGCACGTTACGTCCCCATGCTTGTACGTACGACTCAGAACTCGCTGTCACGTGACTGTAGCTAAGTGTCGGAACGTTGGTTTACTAGAGCGATGACTAAGCGAAGGCGAGCACTAAACAATACGTATAAGGAACTAGGTCTATTTTCCGGCACTCCTCTAAAACCCCTATCTAGGAGTATTGAACCTGTTTTTATATACAAGATTCCATAGAAGTGATATCACCAAAAGTCGACACTTGTGCAAATCGAACTTTCTAGAGATAGGCTGTAAAGTTGATTTGTAATGTTCAATATCGCGTCGGAATGTGATGCCAATTCTCGAAATTTCTTGATACGCAAATCTTGTCCTATTCCCAAATTGGTTTAGTTCATTCTGAGTTCCAACACTAAGAGAATTTTTCGCGACGCTGCCGCGTGTGGTCGTAGGGAGTGTAGGGCGGCAGATCGCCTCTACCAGGCGATTAGTGTTGCTTTTTGTTGTAGTAATCTCTCGAGAGGCCTGAGAGACTTCTTTCTGCGTCTTTTCAACATTCAATTCAACGCGCGCGAGGCGCTGCGCCAACTGTTCATTCGAATGTGTCCTTCACCCGTCGAGCTAGGTGTAAGAACGCGTCAACCACGGCCGTTGATATTTCACGTGGCATGCCAATCTCCAGTAATTCTTGATGTTTTCTCAAGGCCTCGAGGTCTTTGATAGCCGCTGCTGCATATGCGCGTATATCGGGGTCATCTGCAAACCGTGGTTCAGGCCACGGAGTGCCCTTTTTTCCTCTTTTCGGGCCCATGACTCAACCACTTCGATTGAGCTGGCGAAAGCCGGTAAACAGGCTGTCAAGGAGGTCTATTTCCACAGAGATTCTTTCCCGCAGTACTTTTTACCTGCGTAGGTGCGTTTTCATAGGTGCGCGAGGTTTTTTGGTATTCACGCTCTTCTGGTGTGCCTGGAAATCGGATTCCTCTGAATTTCTGATACCGCAGTCATGAGCTCACCGTCCTTTCCCCAACTGCAAAGAGCCGAGATTGAGTGAAACTATGGTCGGAGCACTGTCAACTTAGTTTCCAATTCCCAGCAATGCGTTATTTTTGCCATTGGGCGAGCGGAGGAACAGGAATGATGATGTTTCTGCTCCTGCGTTGATAAAGAACCCCCAGAAGAGACCGGCGCATCGTCATTGGCCTCTAGAACAGCTCATTTGTTATGCAATGTAGTCATCTTCGTGATCGTCTCCATGTACGCGCTCAAATATCAAGGGGCTATGCAAAATAGCTTCACGCCCGAACCAAGTATTACCAGGATTATGCAATCCCGTTCGCCCCCATCACCAGCTCAGCCTCCTGCTCGCTGCACCAACACATTTTCCCTGTCTAATTAGGCATGTATGACTGGCGATACTTCGAACACGCAGGTCTCAATTTTGGTACAAGCCAGACCGGCCCAATGGAGCACTTAGCCCACAATTCAATCAACAAGTAGGTTTCTTCCACGTCAGCACCACGTCGTAATCGCTGAGACCGATCAACAGAGAAGGTGACATCCTCCACTTGGAGTATCTAGCCGGGCTGGCTGAAAGTGGGGAGTCTAGACGGTGGTCATGAGACAAGGCAGAATCCGGCCAAGACCGGATTATCAACAACTGCACGATCAACGAGGTGTTGGCATAGAAAGAAGAAACAAGGTAAAAACACGGTTGAGTCGCGAAGAAAAGCACAGTTCGATACTGAGCGTTATCATCATTCTATGAGCTGACTGTAACAGTGAGCGCTCTGCGAGAAACACGGCTGAGATCAGACGAGACCTACGAGAAGGCATGGATTCCAGGTATCTAGTCCAGCTGAAAAATCATAAAACAAAGGCATTGCATGAAAAAGCGGGTTGATGAGAGCGGAGCTGCCAATCAGTTGTCATATTGCAGACCAGGGTTGTGCGGTGGCGGATGGCGCGGCGCAGCCGAAAATTGCAGATGAGACAGAAGGATTGCACCGCGAGCAAGAGAAAAAGAGGAGATGAAAGAGTCGAGTAAAAACAGCGAGGGAATGCTCGTATTTATAGATGCTGGCGTTCGGGCGGCCGCTAAACCGCAACAGACTGCACCAAACCTAGAACGGACGACACTAAACGGGAAGCGGAAAACGGCCCCGCTTGCACCAGGACGAATTTTATTTTATAGTATTATATATAGTTTCTAATAAAGATTTTAAATATCTTATTGATAAGATAATATATATTAACGTTGCGTTGTTATTCATAAAAATTAGATATTGAGATTTGTTAGCGATCGCATACAAAATTCAACTTGGCCCTTGAGCCCGGGCCGACCACCACCTGGAGGGTGGGAGGCGACGCGACAGGTAGCATTAAGGCTTGGAGAGACGTCGATAAGATAAGCTTACCGATAAGCGTCGGGCATTTACGATTTGACCCCGCACAGTCATACGAGCAATTCTCTTTCTCCAATCTTGACACTGATAGGAACTTTGCAAGGAAGGCAGCTTAGGAAACCCTGTTGACATGCCAGGGACTATCGTCAATGAGCAGGGGCTTACTCCTGAACAGCTCGAATTCTTCAATGAGAATGGCTTTCTAGTCATCCCACAGTACCTATCTCCAGAAGAGATTCAGTCGCTCCTCACAACCACCAATGATCTACTGGAGAACTTTGAACTCTCGACTCACCCAATGACTCGCTTCACAACCGGTGACGATGGGGAAGCCGAAGGCGATGAAAAGGCCAAACACGTTGGAGACAATTACTTTCTCTCCTCCGGCGACAAGATCCATTTCTTTTTCGAGCCTGACGCAGTTGCGCCACCTGATGACACCGCACAAGATAAGACGCCCAAGTTATTGAAACCGAAGCATCTTGCAATCAACAAGATTGGTCATGCTTTACATAGCAAATCGCCACCATTTCAGAAGATTACAATCTCCAAACGAAATGCGGCTATCGCACAGTCACTGGGTTTCAAGGATCCGAGATGCCTGCAGAGCATGGTGATCTGCAAGCAGCCCAGCATCGGTGGGCCGGTACCGGCACATCGGGACTCTGAATTCTTATATACCTCACCTCCGTCTGCAGTTGGGTATTGGGTTGCGCTTCAAGACGCGACACCCGGAAATGCATCCTTGGGTATGTGGAAAGGCTCACATAAGGGGAATAAAGGTGGTCATATCCGTCGGCGATTTGTTCGCGCTCCAGAAGGCGGTACAACATTTGTGACCAATGATGGACCAAGTCTACCACTAGGCAAGGAAGAGGAGGCATCGGGACAGGAAGAAGATAAGGACTTTGAAATTCTGGATGTCAAAGCTGGAGATTTGGTGCTTATTCATGGTAATGTGTTGCACAAGAGTGAGAAGAATACGAGTGATAGGAGTCGATATGCCTATACCTTTCATGTCATTGAAGGGGCTGAGGGATGGATTTACGACGAGCGAAACTGGTTACAGCCGCCGAAGGAAGGCTTTTCACGGTTGAATGATGCTTTGTAAAAATTAATATGCTTGACAAACATACTACGTATAAAGGCATCGTCCACGTTCAGTTTCTTAGTGATAGTATAAGATTTGATCCGCTGCAATTATCACATAGCTCGAATGAATGCAGACGTCACTGCAATGCTCGTTAACCTGGTCTGTATCCACATAGCTCGCAAACATCGAATGCCAGGTCCAAAGAAGTGCGTCATAGAGGCGATCCACAGACAGAACTAGCATGGACGTGAGGTACACAAACGAACGCATAAAAGAGTGACTCAAGTGGGACAACAATCGAGAAACTAGGGACGCTCGAACACGAAACAAGACAGAACGCGAAGAGAAAAGACACTGACTAATCAAACAAAATGCATAACAGCAAATGCATACATGAAATCAAACTATTCCTCCGGATGATACGTCTTCCCCGTCACTGGATCAACAGCTCCTTCATCAAAGTCGGATCTATGATGCGCCTCTTGACTTCCCACAACATCATCAGCCGGTGAATTTGTAGCCGCAACGTTTGAATCCTGCGGCCTGAAATTTGACAGGGAAGTATCCTGTAACGAGTACAGATTCTGATTATTGCTCGTATCTACCGAACCTGCACCGGTCGATGTTAAATCGTAGTTAAAATCCTGGTCTGTCATATCTTGAATAATTCGTCGGGAGCCACCGCCTCCACTGGAATCTATGCCGGCTCCTGTGCCGGATTTCGAAGATACGAGTTCCTGGCCCGTTCGATCGAAGCAGCGTTCCTCATAGGTGGCGGGTTCACCGAGATCTTGGTGCGCAGTGCGTACAACGGTGTTCCCAGATGGGTCAGTGTGGGAGGCGGTTGTGTAACGATGGCCGGTAGTTTCTTTGCCGGTTGTGGTCGTTTTGGCTGAGCTGTAGTAGTATGAGGTGGTTGTGTTGTCGTCGGACATGTTCGCCTGACTCTTTTGTAATAGAACTTTTGTGTCGATGGTGACGAAAGAGTAACTTATGTGAGATCCGAAGAAAAACGAGTTTCAAAAGACGATTAAGACTTGATGCTTCATAAAACCCAATACGGTATGCAAGAAACTGGATTGAAAAGATGACTGAACATTAAAACAAAATTACAATGCTGACACCTTGAGTATGGAGAGGCAGCCTTCCTTTATAAGCCTACTTCAGATATCTAGATACATACATGGCATTCGGGTTGTGGCAACGAATTCCGGAACCATGCATGTAAAAAAGCTCAACCTTAACCTAAATCTAAGGGACGTAGTCAAAATAAGTTTAAAATGACATCAAGTATCCCGAATATCTCCTGACAAGGAAACTACACCTCGCCCCTTAGATCATCGATCCCAGGAAGTGAAAAATACTTCGAATTTGAATCGACATGGTTTGTTGAAGTCTAGGTTGAAAGTGGATACATGACTCGGGAAGAACCTAACCTTTGACCCTCTTGATTTGGATGTTGAAGCTCCTGATTATGGTAGGCCTTAGTAAGTTGAGCGGAGGTGTATTCCGCGCCTGTCGAAGGAGGGTTGCAATGTCATAGGTACAAGTGCTTGCTCCATAATTCAAATATATCAAAGAATTTGAGAGGCAAATTCTCAATCCATAAGAAGTATTCCATGGAATGAGTGTGTTGGTTCAAGTATAGAGATAGGAACGTATCTATTTACTGGCCGATGATTTCACGCCACTATCGAATCTTTGCCTTTGCCGTCATTAACCATATCCATAGAAAGCTGAACCATGTTATATGCTGGAACTAAATTATGATAGAGGCTGGTAAGCTACAGAACCCAATGGCTTAATCGCGTCTTGAACTTTATAGATAACGATATAGGAAGTCCAAATTCGTCGAGTTCAGTGCATCCAGACGTGGCGTACAAGAGCCAAAGTTCCGCGCAAATTCTTCGTCGAATAGATACGGCTCTGATAAGTCAATATCAACTTCGTTGCTGGGAAGAGATAATGGCGTCATCTCAGTCAGGTTTTGTGGCTGTTCTTCGTTGAGGGTTTCCTCTTGTTGTTGCGCTTCCTGCTGTTGCGCTGATGATAGTGAAGGTAGTTGATTTTGTGGGAATTCTTCCACAGAGATGACGCTCGAAAAAATGGATTTCGTGGAGCTTGGAAATAACTGCATATTGTGTGGAACCTCCCTGGATGGGCTTATGTTGCCCGCTGTTATTGCATCAACGTTCCCACTGCCACCATTCATGCTCGTGCTGGCCACGCCGGCCTTATTGTTGTTGTTCTTCTCTTCTGATATCTTCAGATACTCCGCCGTACTCTCATCTAGACAGTGAAAGAATATTTCCAAGACCCAATAATTCAAATCCCAGGATTTCTGTAGCTCCTTCAACCCGAGTAAGCAAAGCTTCGCTCGATGTTCGGCGAGTTTCCGTTCTGTGTTTTCTGAGCGCGAGAAGTGCACAGTGTGAATACAAAGAGTAGCAAATATGTTTGTAATTCTGTAATGTAAAAAGGAAAGTTAGAATCCAGCTAATTTCTGAAGCTTTGGCCATGGAATATAGACTTACAAGTGGATGATACCATGCTCAATCAAGTTGTGAGATAGCATGTCCTCAAGGATTCGCGTACATCGACAGGCTGCTTGAAGAGCCAACATTCCTTCCTTTTGATTCTTTTCATCAGATGGATCGAGGTATGACGGCCGGTATAGAAGTATATAAAGATAACTATGATAATTCTTGGTCAGTTTCGTACCAGCATATCGGAGCCGCATGCAGTAACTCACTGGTAAGTAATGTTGACAATTCCCGCAAAGTACATCGTACCATGCTCCAGTGCTTGAGAAAGCTTAAGTTCTGGTGGTAGTTCGGATTCGAATTGCAGCAACCGACCTTTCAATTTCTCGCGGTCACTAGGGTCGTATCGAAGTCTGCCCGGGAGATATGCCGCCCAGACCACTTCACGAACTACAAGCACTCAGTCATGAGAATGTAACCACAGTTCAGAAATAGCGGATAGATATACGCAGCCTAGATGCCCTTGCCATCTGTATCATGTATGAAATATGTTCCGGTCGTTGTATACCGAATACAGCCGTATTTCCCACGAAACCCGACTCATCGAAATCCTCCTCATCCAGCATCGAGATATCGCAATCTTCATCTCGAATCCGAGGTGGCAGCCCGTAAGCAGCGGCGACTTGTTGATCACGTATCTTTGAAAACGGGTCAATAGCCAAATAACAAGTTACTCGTGTTACGTAACGTACATATAGGGACCAGAATATGCGTTTTCTGACTCTCTTCTCCTTGGGTTTCAAAAGAGATAATTTGGATCTGTGAAGCTAAGTCAGATAAATTGAGATAACGACTAGCCTTCAGACTTACAGCATATGCAGACCTCCCGTCTGAGCAAGACTGATAGCAGCGCCCAACCAATACCGGGTATCTTTCTCGTGGCCAGGGGTACTACGCCAGAAGCTCAACAGAAACAACGCCTGCAGCTTTGAAAGCGAATCCGTCTCGCAATCAGCATCAAATATCTCCTTCCCCCTATCATAAAAATGGAACTTGGTCTCATAACGATCACTAAATCCAGATGCTCGAAGTACTTCATCGCTACAGAGGCTAGCACCAATGAACAGCATTGATTGCAGCAACAACGGGGAGATGGTGTTATCGTTACACGACTTGCTAATCTCCACTCTGTCGACAATCGGGAAGCAAGGATGAAACCATTCGAAGTAAGCCTTAAGGAGCATCTCACAAACAGCTGGCTCCGGGAAGTCGAATATGCCTTCACGAGTCAACTGCTCAATTTTGCGTGCTTTTCGACTAGCAAAGAGTGAAAAACTGACTGATCTTCGGCACACGACCTCGGGAATGGGATATTGCCATCTTATTTTATTTGACGGGGTTGCTGAGTCACCACCTTCGAGTGGGTTGTTACCTTCTTCGACGACACAAGTCAGGGGACTAGATTCGCCGAAGAAGATAGTTTGATCGAGTTCGCTCTTAATCCGGGGATGCGACGGCTCAAACGTCATACTGTTGAGGTGCACGCTATTGTCGGGAGAGAGTATATCTCCCTGAATTCTTGGTCGGTTTACTATGTTCTTGACTCCTTCTCCAGCTTGTGGGCTTGTATGCAGAGTACTGGGATGAGGGCTGACAATATATCGGGGATATCTGCAAACGAGGTCAGTTCATGCCACTTGAAGTTCGCATCCATGATTGACTTGGTCGAGCATACTTTCCTCTCCTCGAAACTCCAATCTCACAATGCGCACCCGAGGCTCTGCAATTATCGCAGGGCTGTTTCTCGACAACATTACATTTCACTCGGCGAGCGTTGCAAGTGATACAGGCCCTTTTTGCGCGAGTTCTCACAGTCCGCTGTACTTGAGACTTTGGACTCATGGTTGCTGCCTTGGACAATGACTGAATATGATATTAGTTTATCTCCAAAATCAAGTCATCTGAAAGCAGTTTTTGATTCGTCATTTGATGTCTTGACTAATCCTCCCGAAGCACATGCATGTATGCTCGAGAGCATGTGTGACGTTGAAAAAATTCACACCAGTGACACAAACGACATTTGTCACCACGAGTCTTATCAGAAGATAGAAATATTGTAAAAGGGAAGTTAAAAAGAAAGACACGAGAAAAAGGGATCTGGGGCAAGCTACTTGCCAGTGATCTCAAGCAGGTTTCGGCTATCATGTAACCGATACGCATGTTTGACGTAATCTTTGATAGATATCTTAGTATTATTTTAAAATACAGGTAATCTCAGAACACATATAGACCTGACTGGCGAACTCCGGGTACATTTGATATATGTCAAACGCAGATAAATACACGAAGGTTTGATCTTACGGCGCTCAGTGTCAAGTTGTATTGAAAGAAATTGAATTTACTTATTCAACGATCATCAAATTTCTATACATATAACACCCGCATGCAGTCATGCCAATCTAACTCCATTCCATGAGGGTATCCAAACTTTTCTTTTGTAGTTTTTCTTCTCAGAACAATATCATCAAGCAACTTTGAGCATATCTAACATGCCTTTCGTTTGCCATGCCTGTTGCGCTCGGTCAACCTCTTCTCGCACTCGCTTGTGAAGTTTAATAACTTGCGCATCCACATCTGCTGATTGACCGAGATTACCGGAGTAGATATCGAGTATGTTCATCCCAACTTCAGCGCAGATATTGACAAGTCGTGGTTCCATGATATACTTATAAACCCATTTTAAGATGGGTTGGAGAGTCACCTCATCACGATTCATCAATGCAGTTCTTAAAGCCGAACGATGTCGCAGCGCTGTTATGAGTGTTAGTTGTGCGGTCTTGTCGGTAGCGGCTAATACTCGATCTAGAGCTTCAGAGTAATGAGCATGACGAAGAGCGGACTCCCAGTCGGATTCCTTCTTTCTCTTCTTGGTATCTTGTCCTTGGATGATGATATCAACTCCCTCGCCGAGGAAGTCTTGACCGCGTGTGCGCTTGTCGAAGCCTCGTCCACGAGCTTTCCTTGCCTCCTTTTTATCGTATTCTTCAATTCGACCTTCCAACAAAGCTTGCATTTCTTTCTGACGTTCTCGCTCTCGAATCTTTTGCTCACCCGAGAGCCGGGTCTTGATTGAGAGAAGGCCGGATTGCATACCAACAGCGATATGCTTATCTTCCCTTTCAGGGCCGGATGTGAGAACACGCAATGAAAGAATAGGTGATGGATACTTCGATCCAGCCACGACTGACCATCCCGTCGTATCGAACACCTTCAAGTGACCATCTAAAGCTCCACTGACCACACGATCACCCTTCGATGCCAGGGAAAGTGATGTAACTGTCTTCTGGTGACTCTTAATCATATGTAAAGGCTTGCCACCCACCACATCCAAGACTGCAATCTGGTTATCTGCAGAAGCCAGCACTGTCGTACCGGAAGGCATTGGTAGAACGCTCTCAATTGCAGCACTCATCTGGAAAGTCATCACAGCGCGACCGTCGACACGTGGATCCCATAGTCTCACTGTTTTATCATAACTTCCCGATACAACCATGCTGGCAGAAGCCATGGAGCCCGGAAGGAAGGCACCGCTTCGGACATAATCTGTATGTCCCGTAAATGTTCGCTCACTATTTTCACTTGGTAAACTCCATAGTCGAACTGTACGGTCGTCACTTGTGCTGAGAAGTGTGGTCGGGTCGCTAGGAGAAAATTTTGTAACCCACACGGGCTGTTTGTGATCTTTCCATGTTTTCAAGATAGCACGAGAATTCACGTCAAAGACTTGTATAGTACCGGTGTCATCGCCAACTGTAATGATACGTCCATCAGGTCGAATATCGGTACCCCGTGCTGTGTCATCAAATCGGGTAATCGTTTTTAGGAGCTTCCGAGTCCGAACAGAGTAGATTTGAACTCGCGCACCGGTTGTGACAGTGAAGACATCCGGGGGTTGGGCGGCAGAAGGATATGCAGATAGCGAGGATGGGGCGGAGGGTTGTGTAATGAGATTGATCGGGTTGTTAGATGGCGAGGAGACTAGAAGGGGGTTTTTGAACGATCTCCAGTATAGTTGTTCGGTCGTTAATTTTGTCGATGGCAGCTGCGGGAGCTTGACTTGAGGGAGAGCGAGGACTGGCGCAGCCATTGCGGCCAGTAAGCGGGCAACTGGTTCTCAAATGGTCGTTGTGTGATAATATGAGTATAGAACCGTTAAGGTTATTGCCGGAAAGATCTGATGTATAGAGTGGTGATACCTATGTTGAGACGCATCGATTGATTTCTGAATTTTTCCGGAGTCTCCAAGAAAATGAGAAAATAAATTACAGTGTACCGTAATACACGGTACGTAACGACAGAAGTGGATATTTAGTGCCTATCGTGATTTTGACCAACCAAAACTCTTTTTCATACCTTAGAGCGGTATGCCGCGTAATCCGTACATTTGAGATGGAATTGCTAGAACGATGACCTGAAACGGTAGAATTGTTCTTTATCTTCTTAGATAGAACCGATGAGTCTATTCTAGGAAGGATGTGACTACTGAACGAATTATTGGGCCATGGAAGCTTAGACAAACTGATGCTAGTAGTCAGCTAAGTTGAGTTAGATGATCTCGGCCTCATTATGCGCGACGATTATTAATAACTTAGGTCGTTAAACAGCGAAGAAATTTCTGGCCCAACAGATAGCTTCCAACCAAGGCATGTTGTTGTAAAGAATTGCGATACCGATATTGATTTATTTTGAAGAAGCGTCACTTTCATTAGATCATTTGTAATCAGGTGGTTCACTTATTCAGCAAGGAATGCCAGTTGAATGACCTCGGCGTTCGGGTAGCGATGCACTGTGAATTGTCTTCGCTATAAAGAATGAGGCAGTATGGATCATTGCATGTTATCCTTCAGACTCAGGCCCATATCACCAACGTCTGCCATATAGACGTCCTAAATTGAAGAAATCGATATATAAATTGTAAGCGACCGTACTGTCAGATTAGCCCTTACGAATTTAGCAACGTTTTGGTCTAACGATATTGACATCAGGTACCAGACATTCACTGATTACAATGACAACTCAAGACCATCATCGTGAGGCCATAGCATGGCTCGAGGATTTCCACAAACACACGGACTCAATGGACCCCAACCTTGCCATCCCCAAATTCTACGCAGATGACTGCGTATTTACCTTTGCTGCAAATCCGTCAGTCACCGGACAATCCAATATCATTGAGTTTTTCAGCACCCAGTTCCCGTATCTGGAGAGTATGCACCACACAATTAGGCATGTAGATGTCCTGCCGGATCGGATCTATCAGGAAGCCGAAATCCGGTATGTGGTGAAAGGAGATCCCGAAAGAAAGGATATTGTAGTCAATGGCATGGCAGTCATTGGGAAAAGGCCCGAAGATGAGAAGATGACTTTCTTCACGGTGTATCTGGATCCAACGGAGTTGAAGGAGAGGATCAACGCCGTTGCGAAGGGATCCATTTGAATGTTCTAGTTGGCTTTTTTCATCCTTTTCCGTCGTGGAGCGGGAGTTGAGAGGGTCGGCGACAAATTGTTCTTAGCTGCATTTAGGATTTTCATCTTGTCATTTTCGAACTCCGTACCGTGTACAGAGTAGCTAGCTCAGAGGATCAAAGCTTAAATGACCGCTCTTCCAGCCACATCCAATCCGAATCACTGATACATGACTTTCTAGACAAGCTGCAGAAAGTAGCGGTGGTATGCACAATCGCTTTACCTAGATACTCGATTGAGTAATAGATCTTCGGATTAGGCTGCAAAGTTATGGAGGAGGTTTTGATGGAGATAGTGTACTCCGTAGTGAAGCAAACTAAGGCAAGCCGGGATGAGCTTACATTGTGGTTGTTGCAGTATCAGCCAGTTTTTGGCGGATAAGGTACCCCTTACTCACAAAGGTGCGTTGTAGGACAAGAATTTTCCGTAAGGAAACCCCTGCATAAACCTTCTTGAAATGGAGGAGTTGTTCGCTGATGGGGACAAAACCACCAAGAAAACAGTATTACATAATCCATATATATCACGTGCGGTAAGATGTGGCTGGGCGAATCAAAGAGCATGGCGGTGCAGGGGTCCGGCGGCTATTGGCCAATGGGACGTAAGAAACGAGCATGAAGCTTGGAAGAACCCATACATTATACTCGATCTGGTATAGGGTTGTGTCCTGCCACCGCATGACGCAGCGGGCATTCCCAGCCTCCCCGCCCTTTGGCCATTCCCCATTAGGCCAGAACAAAACAAGCCTCCACCTGAGAGAGCTGCGCCTGTTTCCAGGCTTACCATTTTCTTTCCTTTCTGCATTTTTGTTATCTCTTGTGAATCTCTGCCATCGCTGATCTGTTGTGCCCAGCTATTACTGCTGATCAACTGGGCAATCCTTCAAACCACCATTGATTTACAGAATGCGCAGCATCAAGATCAGCATCTAGATTTCAATCACATCATACGAAACCACTTTCTCAGCAGAGAAGAGAAAGACAGTTCGATTAGAGGCTCTTGCGTTTCTCAGACGTAATGGCGCAAAAGCAGGTCAAATTACCCTCTGCCCATGGGCACACAGCTGGGATATTTGCGGACATGTCCGTTGATGGTCCCCAAATCGGCACGTTGGTGGTCATCTTTGACCGAGCGAAGAATCTTCCAAATCGAAAGACTATAGGCAAACAGAACCCATACGTTGCTGCACGCTTGGGAAAGGAAGCAAAAAAGACAGACACTGACATGAGAGGCGGCCAAACTCCACGATGGTAAGGATATCAACTATGTGTAGAATCCAGTCGAAGCAGAGAGCACTGACACCAAACCAGGGACCAAGAAATCCGGTATACCGTTCACGAATCTCCAGACTACCTTCAATTAAAAGTATCTGTCTTTAACGATGACAAGAAGACAGACCTAATTGGAGAGACGTGGGTGGATCTTAGCTCGGTTATCATCCCTGGCGGAGGGCAGAGCGATTCGTGGCACGAACTACGGTTCAAAAATAAATATGCAGGTGATATTAGACTCGAGATGACATACTATGATACGCGTCCGGAAGATGAAGCCGTCATTGAGAGAAGGACTGTGGTGGCAGAGAAGCCGCAGACGAGGTCTAGCCACAATGCTGCCAATACTGCGCCTACTAGTTCGTCATCACTCTCGGGACCGCGACAACCACGACCTATCAAACGACGGCCCCTACCGGATGACCCTACTGGGGCTTCTTCATCGCGAGCACCTCCTGCTGCCCCTGCGAACCCTGTGGCTTCTGCGGCTACTATGGCTCCTGTGGCTCCCGTGACTCCTGTGGCTCCTGTGGCTCCTGCGGCCCCTGTTGCCTCGATAGCTCCTGCAGCGCCTATTCAAGATTTCCCAGCACCAGTGCTCTCCAATACCCAGCCCCTTCATCCGAGCCCAGATCATGCTCCGGTTCCAAACTCTCATCGACAGAGTGATGCTCGACCATCCTCAAGACACGCCGACATACCGTTACCTCGAGCATCTCAGATCAATCAGTATGATTGTAACATCTCTAAGGGAAATAATGTCGATCCTGTCGATCAGCGGGGTGACCCATACAATGCTCAAGCTCGCCCTTACCATGACCCTAATGATGACTATTATGGAGAACCTCAACGTCAAATGCATCCTCCTATTACAGAAAACTATGGTAACCCCTACGAGCCCAATGTCTATCAGGCGAGAAGCTCTCATGAAGGTGTTGAGCCGTACTCTCTATATTCAAACCAGCCGCGTCCCTCTTATCCCGACGACACCCATTACAGTGCGGAACCTACACCCTACGTACCAAACAGACACCCTTCTCAGGCGCCATCTCAGGAATATGCTAAGAACACCCAAGGTGATCCCTCGTACCCTGAAGAAGGTAGCCATTATCGATATAATAACGCACTGATTCAGTCGGACCCTCGCCGACAGAGTCCTTTGCGTCAACTCATGGCACCAGAAGATGATCGGTTTGCATACGCTTCTATGCAGCCAACTGTGGAAGATGAGAACGATGAGGGTCTGCCACCCCCGCCTCCTGTTCACAGAACGACTGTAAACACCAACGTTCGCCCTTCATCATCATCGGGTCCTCCTGGTTACAAACCTTACTCTCCACAAGAGTATACGCCTCCTCAACCTGATGTGCGTGATTCACATAGGTCTACAGTTGTATCACCGGCGGAACAAGATCTCGCGATTTCAATGTCAAGGCCCTCTCAAGCCCCATCGAGATCTTTCTACGCCGAACCATCAAGCCCGGCGGTTCCTCCGAGCCTTGCTGCTGGCTATAACGTGACCAATGAACCAGTGAACAATCAACATGCACAAGCACCCGAACGCCAATATGACCACTTTCCTACTAATATGCCTTCACGGGAAGTTGCGACCCGTGTATCAAACGTACCCCAACAGCCCCCAATTTCTGCCATCCAACCATTACGTTCTTCTCCAGCACCGACAATGGATAGGGCTAGATCAATCAGCCCGAACCCACGTCCATTATCCTACAGAAAGTCTGTAAGCCCTCGTCCACCATCAAGGGATGAACGCGACGTGTCTAGCGTGCCCTTTTCTCCGGACTCGTTTGATACCTACAACCCGAGACGGTCACCATCTGCTACTCGAGAGAATGGATCGCTGTATGCAACGCGCGATCGGAACGTCGCAAGTGGTCAACCGCCCAAGGCAGACACAGATGACAGTCCTATTATCGGTGATGACGGACGAATCATTGATCCTTCAGATCATCTACCATCGGAGAGCTGGGCTCCTGAACCAGAGAAAAGAAACAAAAAGCCCGAAGTCATTATTCGCTTTAAACATAACCCACAACATTCCTCGCACGCTGCACGCTCATCGCCACGGGAGCAACAGCATCATTCTGCTCCAACGACTCCAGATGCTGTTATTCGGAGCACAGCTAGACCTCGCAGCACTTACGTGTTACAACAACCGCGGCAGTCCTATGAACGCCATCAACGCACGGCGACAACAACTACGTACACCCCACCTCGGCCGTCCACTCGGGACTATGACAGGCATGATACGTATGCACAGCCACAACAATATCACGCACCATCACCGGCAGCGTATAGTACTCCACCGCGTCGGAGATCAATCTCCCCCAATCCCCAGCCACGTTCTTCGCCGCTTTACTCCTACGGCGATAGCGGACCCCCTATTCCCGCTAAGGTTCCTATTGCGGCTCCTGTCTCTAGTGGATACATGGGTGGCGGGATGGACGCATTGAGTCAGGAGATGCAATCGATTGATATTGGTCCAGGAGGATATGACAGCAGTCGCAGTGTTAGGAGATATGCACCTCGCGTTTCAGTTACTGGGGGGCCTGGCTATCGATGAACTATCACGGTGAATTATGATCGTGGTCGGTTATGTCACTAAAAAATTCAAGGGGTGTTTGAAATTAAACCTCGAGAAGAGCATTATTGGCTGTGGCCGATTTCGGGCGTTACCAAATTGGATTGGGTTAGGTAATTTTCTTTTACATTTTGCACGACTTGATTGGTTTTGTTTTATTCTGCTTGTACTCAATTTTGCCATAGTCTGTACTGATAGATGATGATAAACGCATTGAATCAATTCAAATATGACTCGTAATGATCACAGTTAATTCTTATTCGCATACGGAGTACAGAATACGTACATATAAACTTCGGCTATCATAGGATCTAGGCTGCATGGTAATGCATGCATGTACATAAGTGGGTCCATTCTGCAGCCCTACAGAGCTAAAAAGCGGTTAGTAGCATTACACACGGTCTGTGCGTAAGCTTGCCCTAACATCGTTGTTCTACGACGTCTGCTCTAGATGAATAACTCGACGGCTGGTCACTCGAAGAGCATATTGGATGGATTATTCCTAATACTTGCCGGAGTCTGCATTCACCTTCTAGCATATATTGCCTATTAAGTGATATTTTGCTGGATCTCTCCTACAAATGCTTGCACTTTTTGCCAGACAGTCGACGTGGCCGCGTAAAAGAATACACCAACGTCGTAATACCATTATTATTATGCCAAGGTGTGGATTTTTGATTTGCTTTGTTCCTGATACAAGAAGCTTATTTGCCACTGGTTTTTGATTCATAGACCACGTGTGTACGTATATGACTCAGTACGCATCCCCTGATAATCATTCTTCCCCCCTGGATATCTGTCATCCCTATGCAACCTGAGGCACGGTTAGATTTACATGTCTAATCAACTTAAAATAATTATTTATCTGTTACAGTTCCCCGAGGTCCCCGAAATTGATGAGATCGACTTTTCAGACTGTGAGGAATCTGAATTATCATCGGGATCATTGAGGTCCCCGAACTTCTGGTCTATTCTTCAGCTGGTAACAGTGAGATCAGAATAATTGCGCTCAATAACTAACTAGTTGATACGAGTCATTACAAAGCCTGGGCTTTTAATCATGGTTCAACTGTTTCAGGGGTGGACATTTCCGACATTCTGTGCTTGTACACTCAAGGCTCTGATATCGTCATCGTTTTCAAGGAGAGGCATCAAATTGCGCTGCTGCAGATACGAAGCTCGAAATAGAGACACCTTACCTGGAAGGGTAAACGCCAGCAGGTTAAAGTTGGTTTTTGTCATTCAAGCTAAGATTGAGAAACAAAGACGGTATACCCATATGAGACCAAAAGTGGATTACCGACGAGACGTGACGTTCGATATTGCGGGGTTAATCCGTGAAAAATCCAGTTCTAGTACTCTATTTCACGGCGAAGTAAAACTGGTTTCGGTACGATTACCCTGATAGGGAGATTTTCTTTATCACTGCAGTTCCGTTCGCGTAACCAACTGTAAGAATCTATCAAGTCACTGTTCAACATGTCCACCTTTTTGAGATTGATTCAGGAGTACCGGTGCCAAAAATTCATATGACAATAGCCTCTGCCTCCAAAATACTGTCTTTGATACACAAACTGCCGGAATGGCACTGTGGATCCAATCAGTACTGGAACATTTGCGGAGTATGCTTGTCGGACACCGCTCCTTTGTCCTACAAATTCGATAGAAGAATGCGGATGAGTCCGTCTCAATTGAGACAAAAATCTCTTAATAGGATTTCTATATCATGGTCGGGTAATTTTACGCCTTGAAGTGGTGAGTATCGTGCTGTTCCCATGGTATCTTGGCCCCCTCAAGGCGTCTGGTAAACCCAGGGAAACGATAGAAATATAATACACATTCGTCGTAGATATTCCAATGGATCCCTAATTACCGTATTTGTTTAAAATTGCCCGGTGTAGAATCGCGTAGTGTTTGATGTCGGACTCGTTCTTGAATTTTCTACCTACAATTGTTCTTCTTGCAGGTATAAAGCCTCCAATATCCTGGTAATCTCACCTTCTTCTCCTTCTCCTTCTTCTCCTTCTTCTTTTCTTCTTCTTCTTCTTTACTCACTCATTCTTCCAAGTCTGAAAAGCTGGGACAGTCTCAGAGAAAGTGCATCGTCTCTGCTATTCTTACTGTGTAGTACAGTAACCGCATATGCTGCTTACTTGACTATTGACCTTCATCTGACACAGGCGTCCGGCCACCGCTCGACTTTCCCCATCCCTTCGTCCCGCTGAGTCAGAGCATTATTGCCATTTTTGTGACAAGGGAAAAGTACAAAGAAGAGTCATAATTACTTCTGTGCCTCCTCTCCTTCCCCCCATGGACCTTGGTCCGTCCATCTTAAATAAGACCAACTTTCCTTCTGTTGTTGAAAACCGTCCTAGGACTCACGATAGTTCTGCTATTGACGAGGCCGTTTTGTCTCGTTTTTCCCATTTTCCCCATTTTCATGTGCATACTGATTCAACGTCATCCACATCGACGTTGTCACCTACATTCACTCCGTCCTCCTCATCCTCACCATCTCTATCCGCAACTCCTCTAATGTCGTCAGATTTTACGAGTGCTGCTGATAAAGAAGAGTCGAGGATCGAGAAACCTGTTACGGTTCGTGCTCCCGATGAGTACCCCCATAGTCATCACAGAGTTATGGCGATGGCCGACTTGGTTTCTGATCCTTCGTACTCTGTACAGTCTACCTACTATCAGACTTATCATCAACAGCCTTCCGCCCATCTATACACAGATCCATCTGGACGTCCGTACTGGCAACACCCTCTGTTGACCCCAATGACTTCCACTTCACCTCAAGACTACGGTCGACACAATGACTCCAATCCATCTGTATCTGCTGGCGTGGAAGAGTCTTCAGTCCGTGGCAATGAGAACGTGTATAATGAAGATGTGACCGAAAAAGACGAGACTCATAACGGCAATGATCGTGATGAGTACGGCTCATCACCTACAAATGGTGGTAACAAGAAGGGTAAGACTCAAAAGAAGGGAACCGAGCCCGACACAGAGGATAAGGCAGAGCCCCAACAGCCCAAACTTATCCATATGTGTCAATACACGAATCCTGAAAGCAACATCTGGGAAACATGCACTGTGAACCCCGACCCTCAAGAGAACCACGCTCGCAAAGTCGTGTCACACATCTTTGGACGTAATAAGAAGCCTACGCAGAACATCCCAGATGAGTTGTGGATTTGGTACTGCCGCAAGCACTACCAGCGTTGCAAGTATACCTACTCTGAACAGTGGCCTCAAAAGCAGGTCGATCTTGTGCGACTTGCACTGAACAATTTTGAGCACTGGGGAGAAATCCTCTACTGGAATGTTGTGCTACGCAAGCGTGAACAGGATCGTCAAGCACGCTTTCGTCGTGGTGCTAGCGTGAAGGAAGACAATAGCGATGACTTATTTTCATTTGGAACATCCTCGCATCGTCATACCTCGAGAATAGCTCGCAACTGGGGTGATAAGGTTCCACGATCGCACAAGGCGCGCGTCACTGCTGCTGCTACGGCTGGTCGAGCACTGAGCCCTGATTCTATGTCTAGCTCACGCAACGTAAACACAAGGCTCACCCCTACAGGTCGTCGAAAGGCATCGCCAAAGAATGTTCCCTGTCCGGTACCAGAGTTTGTCTATCCATACCTAGGTGAAGGTAGGAGCTTTGCCGACGTACGAGATTTGATCGATCGGATTGAGTCTTATGTCCAGGGTAGAGACAAAACCCCTGAGGAGTTAGCACGTGAGATAGAGGAGGAAGAGCTGTATGGGAGGGCTCCAGAAGTTAGGCGATTCCCAGATATTGAGATTCTGCCTGTATTCACACCGCAATACCAGCGTGTTATAGACAAGAAGGACGAAGAAGATAAACGTGGAAAGAAGACCCACAGCATCCGCGCTACGGATGTTAGTATCAGCCAGTCTTCCTCCAAGACCTCAAGGATTCTCAGGACTCCTGTTAATAGCAATGTCTATAGGGATGCTGGGCATGATTATCATTATCAAGTTTCTGCCGTTGCTCCTTCTGGCCAGCAGCAGCAACAACAACAACAACAACAACATTCATACCTTCAGCTTCCCCCTTTGGCTCATGTTGTTACAGCTAATCCTCAACTCCACCTTCCACCTCTTATGGCACAACATTCCACCACGTCTTATTCAACCTCATATCGTGACTACACATCCTATAACAACCAACAACAATACTATGGTCGGCTGTATGAGTAGCGTGATTTGATCTACGAGTTCTTCACTATGAGGTTTTGAATGAAGTTCAAAGGCGAGTTTTGGAGTCGGTGTATGTACTTACTTACCATTTAGAGAGGCATGAATACAGTTGAATAGCGTGGTATGGTATAAGGGTGGTTGAAGAACCCTGGCTATAACCAAACGAAGGCCGTTTCATATATCCACTGATCTCAATTTGGATTACTTTAATAAGGAACTGAAGAGCCATCCTATTTGTGAACACTAAAATAAATTAATAATATACTAGAGGTGCCCTTCATCCTTAAATCAAACTCACTTCTGGATATATTGACTTGAGCTCAGGGAGGCCTCCTGTTCGTTATAGCCAGTTTCTACTGTATTATTTAATTATGTACTTGAAATATAAAGAGACAAGGACACGACTCGAACAAAACACGACGAAGCCGTAGTAAAACATGGAAAACAATGTGGACGCCAGAATCGAACCGGAACGAAAATGCAACGAAGTAGCTGTAACGTGCTGAAATACAAGCTTAACAAGGCTGGAAAATATAGGATCCTTTCATATCGATATCTATATCGTTTTTCGGGGAATAGAAGGATGTAACGGGTGGACAGGGAATGATCAAGGAGGAATCAACGACAGCAACGAGTGAGAATTTTGCCGACAATCCGATATGATGTATCCGTGATACTCGATTATTGCACCTCCTCAGTATCATTTCCATACCCTGGAATGAGCTCATAGCCCCCCTCAGGGGGTAATGTACGTGCCGCGACGACGACAGCAGCAGCACAGAAAAGCGAGATGCACCAGCTGACAGTGCAGAAAGCAAATGATTTATCCAGTTGCCAACCGACAAAGAATCGTTCATCGTTATCGAAGAGATAAGCCTACAGTCATTAGCATGGTGTCAAAACCAGACTGATAAGCCAGAAAACAAGGATTCTCACAATCAAAGCCATACTAGCCACCTGCACCGCAACAGACAGTATAATAATTGTACTCAGGACCCCCCAGCCGGTCTCGCGCAACCTTTTCCCTCCAGAAAGAATAATGATATATGCGACTATTGCGAGCGACATCAGGACAACAGCAAAGGTCATGAGAAACCCGACACTGCGCCACATGGAGCAGAAATAGCGATTTTCACCATGGCAGTCTTCGTATTGTGGAAATGGTTCGCAGATATCGGTTAGGGAGGAGCACCGACGGTGGAGACCGTAGGAGTAATGTAGTGGAGGCTAGCTACAGTCAGCACCAAAGTGATACTATCTGAAAGAGAAAGTCAAAACTAGTTTAATACCTTCTCGCTATTATAACTGACCCAACTGGGCAAAAGTATCGAGGAAATAGTGAATGCGTAGGCTGTATAACTTCATCAGCAACCACGATGACGTAGATGGGAATAGCGGCAAGGCATCCAAATAGAAAAACACGCACCGATCAAGAACAAAACTAGAGTAATGCCATAGACAATCGTCTTTGTTAGTATACCAGTATAGTTGCGACCCGTCTGGCGACTAGCATTTGGCAGTAGAGGATCCCATTCTTGCGGCGCCATGGTTGTGGTGTGTAGGTGGTGATGTCTCGTGGTGGTTGGATACGATCGGCCTGCCGCTGAGTATCGCCGCCACCACCGTTGCGCGTAAGGAAAAAGAGAGACAATTGTATGAAGTCGCCTGAATGAATTAAATCAATTTAAGAGTCCCCTCGGTATCACGTTTCATGTATTTGTTGGTGTTGGGAATATGTCACGCTGGGAAAAGGTCGAGGGTTGAACAATGGATGAGGTTTACGGGTTGGCCGCTCCAGTTTATTAGTGACCTTGTTAACCCGCCGGAACAAGGAATCCATTCCTTCTACTCTCCCACTCTGGTGATCATTCGTATTTTTTCCCTCTTATTGATATACATCTAGACTCCATGATCAGCACTGACCTCCCTAGCACACAGTGCTCAAACTCTCATTCTCGTACTCTTACAAGTCGGTGTGGAACAACACCTCAATTATTGGTCCTTAGCACTTATCGGGGCTACATTAGTGCCACTGTTCTGCATACTTAGGGGAATGCACGCCATCGTTTGAGTAGGGTACAGTGTGGGCTATTAGATCAGTGGGAAAATCAAGGAATTATGAAGCATATGACCTCGGAGTGTTTCTATGAGATGTATAGGGCCCCTCCATCCCACCTCTGCCATTGATTTTTCATTCCGTAATACAAAGCCACCTAGTAGGTACATGCCTGGTGCGGTCATATGTAGTATCCTATTCTCAAGCCGAGGAATATATTTATATGTGCCTTGTGAGATTGCAGTGGATTTAGTTCAAGGTTGGTTAATGAAAGACGGTAGAGTTAATGTCACATTTCATTGCCATTCTAATCTAACGGGCATTCCACCCTAGAAGATGATATTTGAGGCCATGTATCAGATTAGAGACGTACAAGAAGCATTTAATAGTGACTAATCTATACATCGTCTCTATAAATTTTCAGATCATAAAGCAAAGAAAAGCATTATAAGAGTAACCCACCTAATGAGGCCCAGCATGCCAGCTGGTGTGTCATAGCATCAGATGAGACTTTTCGTAGTTGATAATAGAGGAAAGGAGGAAAATGAGAGCATGTGTCTTATATGAAAAGAGCAGTTTACTGTCTCCCATTGCTGAACATAGCCCGGAAATCATCATTCGTCTTCTGCGACTTCTGTTCTGTCGCTCCTTCGCGCTTTTCATGCTGCTCATCGCTGCGAGCAGACGCTACACTTCCACCACGTTTGAATCCAAGTCCACCCCGACGTCCGACTCCTGGCTGTGTTGGACGCTTGATAGGGCCGCCGACCTGAGGCATCAAAGTTCCAGTAGTTTTAGGTTTAGCAGGACCGGAAACCGAACTTGCGTTCCGCTTCAACACGTCGTTAGCAGTACCTACTTGAATGTGCCAACCAGGAGTAATTTCATGTCCTTCCAGTTCTAATGAAGCTCTGCCTGCTGACTTGATATCGACGAATTCGACAATTGCTCCCTCGCGGTCAGGTCGTAGCACAATCTTGACAAGCGGGCCGAATGGCTCAGTTATCGCTCGGATACGGCTGTCGTTCACTGTGTCGGGGATGTTCATTAATCCTAGCGTTCGGGCTGCACGGTCATCGGCTGCTCTTTGACCTTCCGAATTTGTCGGTTCCGCCGACTCTGATCGCGCTTTCGGAGTGATTACGGTGGCCGCTCGTTTGACGGGTGCAGGTGTAGAAACTTTCACTTGTAGTGGTCTCCCACGGAATTCCTGTTTGTGCATAGCAAGAGCCGCAGTTGCCTCCTCCTGAACATGCTGTTAGCCATAAAAGACAGAGAACTGGAGTCAGTAAAAATATTACATACCTTTTTGGAGAAAACTATGAAACCAAATCCGCGATGTTCGCCGTTCACTTTGCTAGGAATCCGCACAGTTTCGATAGTTCCATACCTGGAGAAGAGTTCTTTGAGGTCGTTTTCACGAGCATCAAAATGAATGTTGGAAACATGAATTTCTCGTTCTTCGTAGATGGGTCCATGGCGATCTTGCCGTGCCGAAGGATCGGAAATCTTGACTTGCAGATTGAGTCCGTCGCCGACAACTTTGTTATCCAGCTTGGTTGCAGCGATAGCTTCATCGGCTGACTTGAACTGAACATAGCAGAATCGGCGATGTGTATTGTACTTGAGAGAGGGGAATCGAACTTCAATTATTTCTCCAGCCTAGAGTCGACGAATCAGCATAATTTCCTCTCTTGGGGGTCCGCCTTGTACCTACCACGCTAAACAGACTTCTGATAAAGGCTTCATCGGCAGTCGGAGGGAAGTTAGTGACATAGACTGTCGAGCCACTACCCATTTCAACATCCACAGTTTGGCCATTGATACGCTTCTGATCACGAGTCAAAGCAGCAGCAGCGTCTTCTTTGGAATCAAACTCGACAATCGCCGTAGCAAAGTCATGCTCGGAGGGCAAGAATTTAATATCGTTGATAGGTCCGCACTAAGTAGATTGTTAGCGTGACTCTCTAATAAAAAATTAAGAACAAGGAACTTTTACTCACGTCACGGAAAAATTGTCGAATCTGAGACTCAGTGACGTCTGAAGGCATGCGCTTGACCATGACGCTGGAATGCTCGCGGTCCCTCTTCAACTCTACTTGCTCCTCGTGACTGTTTGATATCGTTTCCGAGCGAGCCTTCTTGTGAGGTGTTTCGGTGGTCTCTAAAGAATCATCCTCGCGTTTGCGTTTTGTAGCAGCGGCAGCTGCAGCACCACTCTCCGATTCTATTTGCTGCGCTGCCACTGCTTGGACTGCTTCCGCACTCGCCGCGGCAGATTGTTGGGTGGCAGCAAGCTCTAGAGCCTCTTTTTGTCGTCTCCGCGCGACTGCTTTCATAGCCTTTTGTATCTCGACAAGAGCTTCTTGAAGTTCATCGGCATCCTCGTAATCCTCGCAATGTGCAATATACTTGCTCATAATCTTCTCTGGCCAATCTAGATCCGGTCGCCTGATGGCTTGCTTCAAGACACCTGTAGCGTAGCTAGGGCTTGGAGTCCTTCGAGCAGCTTCTGGCGTCATTGCAGCCTCGACAAAGGTACGCCAAGACATAATCTCCCAGTTGTAGTAGTCTAGCCAGAATTCATAGCTATTTCCACGAGTAGCTATTAAGCCTTTGTAGTATTCGCGAGCACTATCCCAGCTCCCACTTTCGCTCAGATAACGCGTATAGATTCTCTCCAGGCGGAAGTAGGGATCTCCTTGATATGCTTTTCCAAACTTGTTTTCTCCGAGCTCTTGCACTCTCTCGATTGCAGAACGGATGCCTACTTCCGCAACATCAAGGTCTTCGTCGATGGCGTCTGGCAGGAATGCACGTCGACGTAGGTAACTGCACCACATCGAGTGAACTTTGATGACCTCCTCGAGACCGCCAGCATCTAGTAGGCCTGTGCTTGTAGCCCTGTGCTTGAGCTCTACAATCTGATCGAATGAGAGACCCTCACGTTCTGCAACTAGCAGACATTGGGACCACAGCGAACCTGACCACGGGCAATGCCTTGTGGCACGTTCAATTGTCGGGAGAACAGGTGCAAATTCATTACGAGGCACAGGCACTGGTGGTTGTATCAGAAACATGACACAATCCTCCCACATGGCCACATCGGTGGGGAAGCGCAGGAGAGCTCGTTGATACAGAGCATTGATCAGATGAGGGTTGTACATATTTTTACGAGGATCTTGCAGAAGTTCCCATTCAATGTACTCTGAATACACAGCCCACTCCAGATTGCGGTCTTTTGATTCTAGCGCCCTCTGCACCTTTTGTTCGAAATCTTGGCGAGCCGCATAATTTGCCTTGGCGTCTGCGGCTCTTGCAACGGTGTTGGCCATGATCTCCTCGTAGTTCGCATTGAAATATTGGCTGATGAAACCCGAGAAGATTTGGAAACTCTCGTCCCACGCGGCATGTGGAGTCTGTAGTCGAGACTCGAAGACCGCTCGGACCTGTCCTGCCTTTTCGTTGGAATGAGAATGTGAGACATCCTGGACACACAGATCGAGGAACTTTGACCAAACAAGATGGCTGTCATGAATGCGCCATCTAGTAGCCTCCGCTGCCCGTTGCCATATCTGAAACACTGATGGCCAGTTGAAAACTTCTCGACCAACTATTCGATCCTCTTCACTCCACTGATTTTGGCCGGCTTGGCCATTGGCGGAGTTGTAGAGATAAAGCATCCATTCTCCAAACATCGTCCAAAGCTTCGTACTTCCATACTCCTCATCCACGGCACGTCGACAAAGTTCCATGACAGCAATCCTTTCGTCGACTGATTGTGCAATCATGGTCTCATCCTGAATCCAATCCACCCACAAATCCTCACCCATAGCAAAAAGCTTATCCATGTCCTCCCGAGCACTGCGCAAGTCTTTCAGTAGATCGTAGGTCCTTGGATCGCCGTGGGCGTCAGGATCATGCGGTGGGTAAACATGATTCACGAATCCAGTATGGAGAAGCTGAATGAACTGGACATGTGACTCGTACGAATGAGGGTTCGCCTGGATATGACTCCACAACTGATTGGCCTGTTGCTGGGCCTCCGGGGGCAAGGACGACTGGGAAAAGTTGCGCTTCACATACTCTCGGGGTTCTGGAGCACGTGGTGGATTCTGCACCAGTTTGACCGGTTTTGGATTAGGATAGATGGGCGAGATCGACATGTTTGCATAGACAGTTTGATTTCCTTTCTGGTTGTGAGAAGGATGACTTTGGCTTTGAGACTGGCTTTGACCTTGAAGGGCAGCCGCCTCTGCTAGGGCCGTCATTGATCCATTGCCTTTGCCCGCCAAATTACCTTGGTTATTGGAGCTTGCAGGCGTGTTTGGGGCTCGGTCGGGCAATCGAGACTTAAGAGCTTGCCGAGCGACCGGTGATGGACCAGAGCTGTATTTTGACCCTGCGGCGCGGCCTCTTCGTGGTTTCTGAGGCGAAGTATTCGACGTCTGGCCCGAGTTCGCCGATGCGTTGCTCTTGTTGTTGGAACGTGCTTGGGTATTCGACTGGCGCGACTGCGCAGCTGACTCTTGTGGTGAAAGTAGCGAGTTAATATCCATTGTGCGTTATTTTCTTCTTTCAAAGTTCCTGCGTCTGTGAATGCGATCTATGTCTTTGTTGTCGAGGCGACAGACCTGTCGGTTATGAGCGCCTCGGTAAGAAGCTAATAAGAAATTTCGCACCCAAGAAAATAATTTCTCGACGGATCCATCCCCTTGTTTCCAGTATTCGAGATCCTCCCAACGTCCGTATGCGTTTGCGAACAGAACACGGTAGGTAAGCTTGAAGGTGACCGGTTTAGTGAAGCAATGTCGGTATCTAACCGCGCGATGCTAACGAGCACCTATCGGCCTTTCCGAATACAACAAGGAAGGAATAAAAATACTGCTATCGTACTCTAGGTCGATAGGCGCTGCAAATAAACAACCGATCCAACTGCCGTGTTGTTCAAAGAGGTGGAGAGAGGTAAAAAGTCGGATGTTTAAATGCGTAGTTAGCAGTTCGCGGAGGAAAGCAAGAGCTAAGGCGTAAGCAGCTTAGCTGTTTTCCTTCCTTACGGGATACGGTAAGTGGTGCCGTCAGAGGTCAGCGTGGCCGTGGCTGTAGCGTCACACGATAAGAAGTGGAATCTGCAAGGCGATGGCTGTTGATGAGAAGCTGAAACAAAAGGAATGTGAGGGAGTAATGGACATTCAGAAGTCGAAACTTAGAACCGGGAAAAAGGAAAGGGAAAGGAGAAAAAGAGAAGGTGTGGATCATGACTTACTAGTGGAGTACAGCCTGAGATTAAAGAATGACTGCGTTTGCTGCCTACATTCTCAGGCATCTATATCTATAGTTCAGGTTAATAACTTCTTCTCGTTTTATGTAGCAAGTGCCCTATCAGAACACTATGCAGAAGTTGTATGGATCATTAGTCAATTATATTCTATTACTTTTTAGTGGTCCTTCGGTATTCGCTACCATGACTGATGGTAAACAGTTGTCATGCTTTTCGCGAGTCTATCGCTGTCATCCCGACATAGAAGTCTAACAGTAAGTCGTCACCTCAGCTCTGTTATTCATAGATGGAATAATTCCTTCAGCTGCTTGATTGTATCATCGGGGTCGGTAACAGAGTGGCCGATCGTCCTAGGGTCACTGTAAATCTCGTAATCGTTCCCGCCGGGGAAGCACTTGTCGCCAAAGAAGTGAATGTCTTTATATTCGACTCCGCTGATCTCCTTCTCTGCCTCGATGTGTCGGAGACAATACGTTTTGTCCCATCCGGTGGGGAAGACGTCAAATGAGATTTGTCCACCGATGGAGTACCTGATATAAATTGTAAGTATATGGTGGAAGGTACACTTTTCGTGGGCAATGTCAACTCACGTCAAACCGTACTCCGGGAATTCTTTTCTGAGAGCTTTCACAAGAGTACTCCTTATATTGTGGACTTTATCATATCTGGAACCGTTAGTTCGTAGAAATCCACTCAAAAAAAGGATGCTTACTCTTCGAATTCGTTCCTCTCCTCAACAGTAGCGTTCCTTCCAATGGGACTGACGTTAATCATCCCATTACGGAACTCGATGAAAGTACCCCTTTTCTTCGGCAATCTAACCTCGGACAGGTATTTCAAAAGAAAATTGACCATATTCTGGTATTTTTCCTCTCCAAGCCACTGAATAAAGCTGGTGCTGGCTAGGGGTTTACCTAGACGAAATGCATTGAGCCCGTTCTCCGAGAAGCAGTAATCGAAAAGCGACGTGACGGGCACGGTGGAAGAGCCAAGTTGCTCTTGTTGTTTTGAAAAGTCTGACCCGCCCACCTAATGTTTTGCAATCATCGTCAGGAATTCCATCCTCGAAATTATTTCGAATTACAGAGTGATCAAGCACTAACATAGCCTATTGCGCATCTGTGACGAAGTTGTGAGAGTAGCGTTAGCATTTCGGTTGAGGCGCTCTGTTTCACGGAGAGGTTCAATTAGTAAATCCCCATGTGAAATGTGTTTAGAGCAAAAATTTCAGATCGATAACTTACACCCCGAGCTGGTGATAGAGTTTTATCAACATCGAAAAGGACAACGGTGCCCTTGAGAGGGCGATTCTCCAAAGGGGGGTAGATGCTGGCAGCGACCGTAGCCATTTTTTTTAAGAATCGAAGAGTGAAAGGAGTAGACCGGTTCGGAGGAAATCGTTATGGTATAATAGAGTCGATTTAGTTGTCGAATTGGTCGAGGCACAGCTTCGGAGTAGCTGCTCTCTTCGATTCAAGGATACCCCGTAGACTTTCCCGCCAGCTAAGCTACTGCGCCATGTGTTCTTTTCAAGCGGTGAGAGGGGCATCCTTATCGATAACGTTAAATAGCCCTCCACGATCAGAAGCATTCAGGATAAGTCATGGCTGCTGAGTCTAAATAATCTGATACACTGACACTATTCTGAGGAAAATAGGTAAATAATCCAAACAAAAATAACGACTAACGCTTGATGAAGCCAATGTATCGACCAAGAAGCAAACAATGCTATGCCCTCCTCCAATCTGTCCCAAAATAACCAATAATCTCCGCGCTCAACGACCTAAGGTTGTCTGGAAGACTTTCGCTGCAAGCTCACTTAGAAGCCTTGCACGGTCCGACTGTGGAAGTTCGCAAAAAACATCATAAACACTCTTTCCTTTCGCGTCTCGCACTGCGCCTAGTCTATTACCAGCCACTGCCCCCGCTAACGCACCAGGTACGTTGGCAACGATGAACCCAAGAGCACCACCACTGACCGCACCAACGATGGACCAGAATTTCTTGGTGGGCACTGATCTTCTTTGCCCATTGATATCAGTCTCATCGCTAGCCAGCCCTTCTTCGCGAAGCATTTCTTCAAATATCGAACCGAACTGATTGGAATCACGTCCTTCTCGTTCTCGTTCTGATCCACTAAAGTCAAATGATGACCATGGGAATCCACCTGCTCCGCCACGGGGGATGTCTTCGTCGGCACTCTCACTGCGGTCGCCGCCGAAATAGCTCCTTCGGGCCGCATCGTAGTCACGTCTGCGCTCTGCGTCGGATAACGTATAATAAGCATCGTTTACCCTTTGAAACTCTTTCGTGCGAGCAGCCCTCTCAGGAGAGTCTGCAGGTACTCGGTCAGGGTGAGTTCGCAAAGAAGCCCTAAAAATATATGGTAATTAGTATGCGCGACAAAAGAAGCAGAAAAAAGGGGCCCGGCTCCACACCTCTTGTATGCAGTACGAATCTCCTGCTGCGTCGCAGTAGGAGAGACTCCGAGAACTTTATCTGGTATGTATGAGCATAAACATGGTCTGCTTACGGACGACGTAGCTTACAATAATTCGGTTGACCTGATAAAATAGATGTCAGTAAGACGCAGGAAACTGCGATCAAACATTCTCGAAAACACTTACTTGCCATAGCTACCTAATGTTCCCTGAATAGGATTTGCGGCAGACCATAAAGTTTTCAAAATACGATTATATCCTTCGAGATAATTCAAAATGCGACTTTCCAGTGGGGATTAATCTGTTGTCCATTAAGATGACGTAGCGCTCTATCACATGTCTCCTGCGCCACAACTTCAGCCACAACTAAAGATATATCACGTGATTATGCTTGGACTTTCTAGGCTTCCCAGCCCCTGGCAAGCTAAAATGCAGATAGCCAATCAGAATCGGCGAATGGTTTAGGTCTCCGCATCCCAGCCACCTCGTTACAATTATTGCACACAGCTCTGTCTTACTTGCATGAATTACTTCCTTCGCCAGCTGGCCTAGATTGACGTGCATCTCAAAATCTTTCGGTCTCCATCATTGCCTGATGTTTGATAGCGGGGCCATCTGCACATTCTGATTAAAATTATCTATCGGACGGTTGTCTGATACTTACTCCTTGATAGATACAGGCGGGATCTTAGTGTGGATCAATCCTTGGGACTGGCTGAAGCTTCCCATATCGATTGTACTCAGTTTATTCCAGAATTGTTCTCACAACAAGCGCCAGAGAATCGCAACTATGGGTTGGTTTGACGGCAGCTCTTCTGTCTCAGGAAACGGATGGGTGCGCAAACGATCGCCTCATCGATCCGCTTCCATCTATTCCTCTCGTCACTCTAGACACTCGGCACCATCAATATTCAGCCTCGGCGGTGGAAGCAGGAACAGATCGACCAGCTCATTCTTCTCAACTTCGTCCTCTTCACGAAAGGGAGTCCGCCCTCGTTCTGGCTTCATTGAGCGCATGGCCCGCCGCATCAAGCGTCTTTTACGAGACATTTGGAGCTATGCTCGTCGTCACCCGATTAAAGTATTCTTTTTTGTGATCGTGCCATTGATCACCGGAGGTGTTTTGCAGAAGTTGTTAGCCATGGTTGGCTTGCGGTTACCTGCCGGCCTCGCGGGTCATCGTTCGGAATTCGAGCAAATAAGCCGTAGCGGCAACTTCGGGGGATTGGGTGGCAGTGGTGTTGGCAGCGCGGGACTTGGAGAAAGCGTTAATGGATTGGTCAAAATTGCAAAAATGTTTTTATAAATGCGCACATACCTGATCTTTTCATCTGAGATGAGACATAGATGGGTGGTCGATATTGGAGCTTGGATACCTAGGACTTTATGAATTTCACGATTACAACACACGAAAAAAGCAACAGCTCTGTAGGAGTCGTAGTCTGCAGTTATAAGCAGATCCCGGGGAAGCAATGAATATAACTGAGTTGACACTATCTCCAACCTAATGCATGAAGAACCACTGATGCGTTGTCACCTAACGAACTGGACGATTCGGCTCCATCAATCTGACGATAGTGGGATCAGAGGTGAATGATGGCTGTTCTTTAAGCAGATCACTCGCTGCCAACTGGACACATGGAAGGCGGCACCCCGCCGAACTCGTCTCATTCAGGAAGGAACACATAATGTCGGCCCCCACCAATCATATGTGGGCTACCTAGTGGGTCCGGCTTTTATTGTTAGTGCCGAATCATACAAACAGGTCGACATTATCTCGCGTCTCCCTTTGATACGTATCTTGCCTGCCATGGGTGATGCCAGCCCCAGGAAACCGGCTTCTGAACGGAGAAAGCAGCAGATTAGACCAGCTCAGAGGGGCCACCGTCAGTTCGACCCATGCATTATGATCACAATCGAACGGCTGGCTGACGTGGAGGACAGGTGAAAGGCAAAAACGGCATGTGCAAGCTCTTGAAAGACTACTGACTGCGCAAGATTGTTCCTAAATCCAGTTCCAAATGGCGCTACCTCCACTTCAATTCCATCTGAAAGTGGTGCGGCAAGCAATGCTACGAGTCACGCACAATCAACGTCTCCCCTAAAGATTTAGTGGCTAATGAGACCGGGGACACACGCGAGCTATTAGTATACGGGAGTGCCGGTTCGCTGATACAGGCGGATTCTATGAGAACACCAGACGTGTGGCTGAGAAAGCGGTTCTACGATCAATTGATTCAAGATCTACATTGTCCTTAGGCCAAGTCCATTGCTGAGGTGAGCACCATGCTCTGAAGTATATCAACCTATCAGTCAATCGGTGAGGCTCTCCGCTGCGGCTAGGGCTTTTCGAGACAGACCCACATGCTCGAATAAGCAATGCTCACCTCATCAAGAATACGTTCCAATCACTGCTAGGTCGAAAAAGTATACATATATATATGGCCAGCGTGTGCAGGATGAAAATCGTAGGTACGGACGAGGAACTTTTATCGTCTTGGGTCTTCTTTCCCGTCGCATATCTACTCCTCGTTAACCCAATCCCGATGGATCGCCAAGTCAGCACAATGGAATACAATCAGTATGACAATATTTTTGTATCCATATACGCTTGGAAGTACCGACTCCTTTACAAAGGCTTGGCCAACAGAATCGGACTACCTCGCAAGCATATATTTGATGCGATGGAGGCTAGTGTTAAAAGAATGGGCACGTATATAGATGTCTTACAGATACATCGGCTTGACCGCGACACACCCCGTGAGGAGATCATGAGAGCACTCAAAGATGTCGTTGAGAGCGGAAAAGTACGCTACATTGGCACAAGTTCTGTACGTTTTGTCCAAGAATTTTTCTGTTGCTCCAACTGCTCATCGGTGCTAATCGCACTCCTCTTATGCATTAATTGCCATCCTTCAAAAGTCCCGAAGACACTGCGATCCCTGTATCATGACCTTAATTGGCATAGGTCTGTGGAGCGGCCCCTCCTACCGAGTGCAACCTCAATACAGCTTGGATATTCCGTGATACAGCGGCCCAAATGACTCGAAGGTAATAATGGTAATTTGTCGTATCTTCACACAAACACACGCAGACAAACTCTGGGTTGTAACACAAATTACAAATAAATTACCGTGCTGCTATAAAGGCGCTACTGCTCCCCGTAGAGAGTGGCTTGTTTAGTTTGAAAAACATCCCGTTAGGGCGCTGATCTCCTCAATCTTATCCTCATCCGTCACACAATTCGGAGCATATGGACATGGTTTATTTCTCTGTTGTGTTTGAGAGGAGAAACAAGATGCCAGACCTGTTAAAATTCTTGTCTTGTTTGCCTAATTGACCGTTGAGTAGTAACCTTACGATTCTGCGAACGGCAGTGGGAATAATCCCATAGTAACGACCATTGTTCCCATTGATTGCTACATGCTTAAAAGCCGACGCTAATCAGAACAGTCACATAACGCACCTTCTCAATGGAGTTTGGCGCTCTTGGGTTGTACTTTTACTTTCCGATCCTAGTCATTGTCCTGATTCCTGTGTGGGCCGCCTACCGGTTGATCCTATGCCATGAGAGGACGCATAAATCGCCCACAATTTCGTCTTATAACGCTATAAACCCCGAAATTGATTTCACGAACAAGGGCAAATACGATGTTATCTTTTCCATTAGCAATCTGAAAAGCTACAGGTCTGCTTCTCGCATCATCGACATCATGAAGATTGCAGGCGCACTCTGTTTGAGTCTGTTCTGCTTCTACTCTTTTGTAGTCGCCTTTCACCACAATATCAATCGTGGTTTGCGCCGTCAGGCTTCCGTGACGAACTCGAGCTCCGTCCTCGTCGACTTTGAGCTCTATAAACCTGTCGAGTTTGATCCGCCTAGTCAAGAATGTGACAAAGTCGTTTTATTGATGGAACACTCATTTGGATACAGCTATGGACAACCGTTTGTGGGTTAGTATTGCCTACCATCATATACAGACCGTGCAAAATTTAATACATCAATTATAGGAAGCTTTACTCCGCCGGATTGCGATTTTGATACCGTGAGGATCAATTTTACTGTCACGTCACGAGGACGGCAGTTTGATCGTCTGGCGTTAATGTATCTGAATGATACGGAGGTTTTCAGGACATCCACAGCAGAGCCGACCACCAACGGGATTGTCTGGACATATATTAAAGAAATGTCACAGTATCTGACATTGTGGAAAAGTCCTCAAAAAGTCATTTTCGATTTGGGCAACCTGATCGACAGCACGTACACGGGACCATTTAACACTACATTAACGGCGTCGTTCACGAAGGAAAACAGCGTACGAACGGCAGACCTGATTCTCCCTATTTCGGCTCGCAGATCTGTAAATGATTCTGCGAGTGCTTTCAACGTGCCGTCCGACAATGCTACGGTTGATCTTACCTTTCCCAACAATGTACAGAGAGCGGTAGTTTCGATTTCAGCCTGTGGTCAATCGGAGGAAGAATTCTGGTGGTCAAGTGTTCTGAATCAAGACATAGACGACTTTGACTCAACCGTTGGTGTACTCTATGGATTTTCGCCCTTCCGTGAGATCCAGCTTTATATCGATGGAGTACTTGCTGGGGTCATTTGGCCTTTTCCAGTTATTTTCACTGGAGGCGTAGCACCCGGCTTTTGGCGACCTATCGTCGGAATTGATGCATTTGACCTGCGCGAACCAGAAATTGATGTCTCGCCTTTCCTTCCGCTTCTGCTCGATGGTAAAGCGCATTCGTTCGAAATCAAAGTTGCTGGGCTTAACACTCCTACCAGTAATGGCATAACTCTGTCGGAAACTGTCAATTCGTACTGGGTAGTTACGGGAAAAGTCTTTGTATACCTTGGCCATAGTGAGGATAGTATCAAGTCGACCGGCGTTCCCCCCTCTATCCATGCGCCAGATCCGGAATTCAGCTTTTCACGAAATTTAGTATCGAATTCAACAGCAAACGAGACTTTGTCATACTCGGTCTATGCCCACCGAACTCTAACGATTACATCGGGTCAAACTTCATGGATACAAGACCTGTCATTCTCTAACTATGGATATCTCAATCAAGAAGGATTGAGTCAGAGGAATATCCAGAACACTACCGGAATATCAACTGTCAAAGGTATTGGACTCAGTGGAGGTGTAGAAGAGTACATAACTACATTCAGCTACCCACTCGATGTCAACAATACATATGCCTTGACAGCGAGTTCCACGACTATTGACGCTTCTATGGATCGTGGACTATCAATATCATCCTCTGGAGGCCTCGGCATATCTACCTACACTCTTACTTCTGGTCCAGTATATCTACAAACCCGCCAGTGGGGCGATGCTCATTATTATGCGGCTGGGGGTTCTTCTTACTCATCTGGAGAGACTACTCAAGAATTTTCAGAAACTTCCGGCGGGACAACGTATAGCACTTATGTGCAAGCAGTCAATGGCACTGTAGTGACACCCAATAGTCAGGCCTTGTCATTGCCGGCGCAAAATAGTTGGTTCTCCGCCGGAGGACGTCCTAGTATTAGGAGCATTCTTGGACGAGGTCCGAACTAGTTTATATTTGTTGTAGTACATAATAGCTAAGTTTATGAAGTTCTTCATATGTGATCTCATGTATTGTCGTCCGGAGTTAAGAATTCTAGGATAAGAAAGTGGTTAGTTATCGCAGACCCACCAAAGGCTTACTTAATCTCCACTGTGGAGCGACGATAAGGAGTCACGTGAGAACTCCCCCAATATTGGACTCAAACTTCAATTTCTATTTCTTCTTTGCCTCTTTCATCCAGTTACGTTGGTCGCTCATCAGCTGGCTGTCACCGGAGCAGCTATGGCCGTTGTTACTTACAAACAAAATATTACAGGTATGATAAGCGCTGGATTCAGAAATGAGGCAGAAGTATCATGACAAGCTAACCGTTACGAAGACTCACTTGCGCAATCGATAGAAAGTTTGATTAAATCGCAAAGCGTGGAAACCGATGAACGACCGAACAAGCGTCGCAAACTTATTCAGGATGTGACAGACGATTCGTTTCAGGTAGCAGATACAACAGCTCATGATGATTATGTTGTTCTATGTCGGATCACTATCGATTTGGTAAGTTGCATTTATAGCAAGTCTCCGCGCAAGCGCGCATCATTATGAAAATGATAGCTAACCTTGAAAATTATATCAGGCGTGTCCTGGGGGGGGTTTCTCAGAGTCCCTACCCACGACCGATGGCCTACCTGTATTGCTGAAATATCGAAACGAGAAGCGCATTCTATCTTCGTCCGATCTCGAACTGTCCGATTCTCAACGCACCTCCGGCAACGACACTAATGAGCACTGGCTTGACGTTCGGACAATCAACCGAAAACAGATTTCATCTGTCCGATTAATAGAAGTTGATGTCGAAAATGTCGTCTCACATTTGTCGCTTGCCACACGCGCCACGTCGATAGACATACCCAACGGAGATAGGTCCCTCTTCTGCTATCGCGCCCGTGTCTCCTGCCAAGATTCCCATTCTTTTCGCCTGCGCGTTGATGTTCTCTGGAAAGATACTTTGTTCATTCCAGCCAATGCCAGGGTGAAAGGACCTCCGGGATTAGCTTTCGTGAAATATACACCACCTGGAGAAGGTTTGTACCGACAAACAGAACAATCTTATAAAGGCCGGGTACAGCATCCCCGATGGACACCTCGCGATTTTTATGACAACGTTCATGTTCCAGCCGATACGCCCGAGGCGTCCAGTGAGATAATATGTCCGCAGGTCAAATGCAAGCTTTATCCGTTTCAAAACCGGGCAGTGCGATGGCTACTAGAGAAAGAAGGCATGGAGCTAGATATGTACGGGAACGTAGTTCCGATGAAAACGAAGACTGCCGGGCTACCAGAGTCTTTTCAAGAGTTTACAGATGTGGAAGGGCGACGTTATTTCTCCAGCCAACTCTATAGGGTTGTGGCTACCGATATGTCTCCTTGGTACGATTCAGATAGAAACCTAAGAGGTGGTATCCTTGCTGAAGAAATGGGTCTCGGGAAGACAGTCGAGTTGATCTCATTAATCTCTCTTCATCGACGCGACATGACAGCTAGTGATAGTGACGGACATCATCCTGTCATTAAATCCCGCGCAACTCTTATTATCACGCCTCCTGCGATTCATGAGCAGTGGAAGCAGGAGCTACAAGTGCACGCACCGTCACTCACAGTCTTCGATTATCAGGGTTTTCAAGCAAATTCGAAGCTGTCTGAAGAACAGCTTCTGTCTTCACTTACAGAAACTGACGTGGTCCTGACCACGTATAATGTGCTTTCAAAAGAGGTCCATAGGGCAACTGACCCACCAAAGCGGAATATGCGCCACGAGAAACGTTTTGAAGTTCCAAAATCGCCGCTTGTGCGCATTTCTTGGTGGCGAGTTTGTCTTGACGAGGCTCAAATGATTGAAAGCGGTGTCAGTAATGCCGCTCAAGTTGCTCGTCTTATTCCTCGTGTGAATGCCTGGGCCGTAACGGGGACTCCCATACGCAAAGACATGAGAGACCTTTTTGGACTTTTGCAGTTTTTAAGATATGAGCCATTCTGCGGCTCTCTTGATCTTTGGAGCAGACTTTACAGTGATTACTACTCAGCATTTAAGTCGATAGTCAGTAGACTGGCTTTACGACATAGCAAGGAGTTCATCAGAGATGACTTGAAATTGCCGCCACAAAAACGTGTCGTTATAACTATTCCTTTCACTGCGGTTGAAGAGCAGCACTACAGCGAACTGTTTGAAAAGATGTGTGAGGACTGCGGTGTTGATCTTAGTGGGGCGCCTCTCGAGAAGGAATGGAATCCTGAATCCCAGGCCTCGATAGAGAAAATGCGAAGTTGGCTTACTAGGCTTCGTCAGACATGCCTTCACCCTGAAGTTGCTCGCCGGAACCGTAGAGCACTAGGCAGGACGAACGGACCGTTACGATCTGTGAATGAGGTACTCGAGGTCATGATTGATCAGAACGAGACTTCTATTCGTGCTGAAGAACGTTCGTTACTACTTTCGCAAGCTCGTCGTGGTCAATTACTTGAAAATGCCATTCGGCGGCGAGAGGCTCTGGAGATTTGGCAAAAGGGATTAGAACGTGCGACCCAGATGGTCGATGACTGCAGAGAAGAACTGCAAGCTGAAATTGCGAAAACTAAAAGCAGTGTCATCAGCGCATCGGATCCCGGCTCAGATAGTGAGAGTGAAAAGGATGAAGCCGATCAATCAGGCAAAAATACTCGTATCGGAGCTTGCAAATCACGTCTCCGATCAGCTTTGGAAGTACAACATGTTTGCAAGTTCTTCACGGCTAATGCATTCTATCAGATCAAGACTGATAAGACGATGACGGAACCTGATTCAGAGGAGTTCAAGGCCCTTCAGAAAGCCGAAGAAGAAGCGTACGATGAAGCGAAATTAATTCGAAAGGAAATGCTGAAAGATGTTGCACGGAAGGCCACAAAACGCATTAAAGTGCTTGACGATAAAGCAAAAGGCAATTCCTTTGTCAAAATTCCTGTGATGAAGGTTAAACTTCCAACCCTGGGAATTGAGGCACGCCGAATATTCGAGAGACTCGAAAACCTCTGTGACGCTTTGAATAAGAATCGCGAGCTGTTTAATGAATGGCGAGATACAATGGTTAAACTACTTCGGCAGTCGTTGGTTGACGAAGAAAGAACTACCGAACTTGAAGGCAACGAATATGAGACCTCAACCAAACATCAAGACGAGATGTATGTCTACATGGAGGGGCTCCGTGTATTGTTCGCCGATCGCCACGAAGCTCTTACTGGTCAAAGTAATTTTTTGATCAAGAATGAAGTCAGATTCGCGGTAAACGAGGCGCGAGAGGGAAATGGTGCGTCTCCCAAACTGTACCTTAAGCTCATGGGAACTCGTGATGGAATAAAACCGAAGCCGGATCTGGGTTCACTCCGAGGACTCATCAGCGATATGCGAAGCCTGGCGACATCGCTAGAATGGCAAGCCATGGAAGGGAGTTCACGAGCTCGAGCGGAATCCGTGATTGTTAACGAGGCCCTTGAGCGTATGAGTAAGACATCAGTCGAACAGGCAAAATCAATTGCAGTATTGGACCAGGAAGTTGAGCTGTTCAGGGATACGATGAACATCAGACTGGAGTACTATAAACAACTGCAACAAATCTCAGACACTGTTGCTCCATATGATGAAGGAAGTGTGGGCAAGCCTGTAGATCAGGCAGTTTATGATTCAAAATTGGAAATCGAACACAAGATGCAGCAGAAATTGGACAGTCTACAGTCTAAGCGACGATATCTGATTCATTTACGAGATGAGTCTGAGCCAGACGAAAGTACGCGAATGTGTATCATTTGTCAGTCTACGTTTGAAATTGGTAAGCATAAATTCCAAGTCATTGAGCTACTAGTTTGAGTTTTGAAATTAACATTCATCTAGGCGTTTTGACTGTTTGTGGTCATAAGTTCTGTAAGGGCTGTTTACGTATTTGGTGGCATCAACACCGAACATGTCCGACATGCAAGCGGAAGCTAAAGGCAAACGATTTTCATCAAATCACGTACAAACCAAAGGAGCTGCTTGTACAAGAGGAGAGAACGCCGACTAAGGTCGAATATGGACGCCCTTCGCAGAACGGCATATATTCAGACGTTAGTACGGGCATTCTGCAAGAGATCAAAGACATTGATCTACCCACCTCCTTCGGCACCAAGATTGATACGTTGTCTCGACACTTGATGTGGCTTCGCGAGCATGATCCTGGAGCCAAGTCAATTGTGTTTTCACAATATAGAGACTTCTTGGGAGTCTTAGCCAATGCATTTTCTCGGTTCAAGATTGGGTTCAGTAGTGTGGAGGCTAAAAATGGAATTCAGAAGTTCAAGGAGGATGCTGCGGTAGGTTTATAGCCGTGTCAAATACTATTTGCAATCGCTAATGGTTATTGAATCCGCAGGCTGAGTGCTTTTTACTACATGCTCGAGCCCACTCCTCAGGTCTCAACCTTGTTAATGCAACCCATGTTTTCCTTTGCGAACCTTTGATCAATACCGCAATCGAGCTGCAAGCCATTGCTCGTGTACACCGTATCGGCCAACATCGTCCGACAACAGTGTGGATGTATCTTGTGTCCGACACTGTTGAGGAATCAATCTATCAAATCTCCGTCTCTCGAAGACTGAGTCACATTGTGCAAAAAGAAAAAGAGAAACAGAAAGATCTAAACTCTCCAAGCCCTGGACTGAAGAATGGAACCACGATAGAGAATCTTACCGAAACGGCTATTGAGTCAGCTAATTCTCTAGAAATCCAGGATGCTACTTTGAGCAAAATGTTTGCTTCGGGCTCTGCAGGAGGCGAGCTGGTTGGTAAAGACGATCTTTGGCAGTGTCTATTTGGTGATGGACAAAGAAAAACCTTACCGAGTAAGAATGATGACGCCGTGCGGGAAGTCGATCGGTTCTTGAGAGGAGAGGCGGCAGAGAAGAGAAGACAAGATACAATGGATTTTTGAAATGGACACGGACGTTTACGAACTTTATGACATTATTGACTTTGTCATTCATATAGCCTGCATCTGGTGATCATTTGATGTAGTAATTTATGAGGCAACAACGCGAACAACTGTGCAAATTACTTAAACGAATGGTCAGTAAATCGGTCTCTACATTTCTTCTGTGCCTAACTTGAAATAAAATTGTAGATATAATATACGTAGGTAGTTTACCTCGAAAATGCAGCTCGCGAAGCTCCCGTGTGCTCGCGTCCTGCTTTGCCATAGCTACAAGTAGTGGACTTATAGCAGCTCCCTCCTAACCCTAATTTCATCTCTTCTGCCACAGCCTCGCTACAATACACTTTTTGTCATTTATCTTCAATATTATCAATTTTAAATAAGATAGTAGATGGCTCATTTCATGCTCATGGAGCTTATTCTAGACCAATAAATGCCAATATCAGCCCTTGGTTTCAATGCGAAGCGAGATTTGGCTATTGGCACAATTTAATAGTAGTCTTAATAGCTCCCTATTGCTATTCTTTATATAGAGAGCTGGGAGCTACATCCCCTTTCGATATAGGCTTTTGCTAGGTAAATGGCACAGGATCTCCACTTGTTAGGATTTAGTATATATAGTATTGCCTTCAGGGCGAAGAAGACATTCTGGGAGATCAGCTAGATATAATCCGTGACAGTGCGGACATCTTGGAGGGCACTGGTGAGGGTCTAAGGCTGCATAACAATTAGTATGGCTTTCTTCAGTGTGTTCCAAGAAGTCATAGGGCCGACATCGAGATGGGCGAGCATAAGAACGTGCACTATGCCACTTCCAGCAGCGTGTACACTGGATGGCTCTTGTTTTCCTGGAGAGAAAACAAGTGTTGGTGATGGTGCTAATCAGACGAAGCTGGGTAGACAGCGCTGGCTTCGTGCCTTCTAGGAAGTTGACGAACAGCTAGAAGAAAGAGTTTTAGGATTAGCAGCACTCGCAGTAGTCTCGCTAATGGATATAGACCTGAGACTTGTGGCTTCGCTAATCTCTGAAGCTAAGGATGTACGGTTAACATCGATTATGGAATATCGGCTGTTTAAAATCTGGCCATCTTCCTTGGAACGTTTGTGACACGGTATAAGACCCAGCGAGAGCTGCATTCTATCTGACAATTGACAAAGAAGGTGGAGATAATATCCCTTTGAGCTTCCAGGGCCAGGAGGGCTTCTGGAGATGAAGGGCAGAGAGCAAAATCAGTCTTCGTGGCTTAGACTTCTTTCAGCACAGCACTCCTTGAGTTCAGTTATGGTCGTAGACTGGAATAATGGCGTAGGCCTCCATTTTTTTGGCTGCGTGGTCAGCTGAAAGACGCAAAAAGAGTCGGTGGTTAGGAAGGGGTTTTTTAACTGGAGGCATAGACTTATTCATATGAGTTTTAGATCGAGTTGTGGAAGCTGATTTAGATGGAACAGCTTGGGTGACAGTCGCATAAGATGACTGATCGGGACCTGAAGGAGAACGAGAAGGAGGGGGTGAAAGGGGTAGGGGGTTAGGGGCAAGGGCAAGGAAAGGGCAAAGGGCAGGGGGCCCAGAGGTCAATGGGATGCCGCTCATGTAGGCATTAAAATGTCATTGGGCTACCGAGGCAAGGTCAGTCGCTGAGAGCAGTGAGGGCTTTCAGTAGGTGAAGTGTGAGGCCGGTAGTTTGGCTGCGATGTTTGTCAAGGAATGCAGCTATAAGGCTAAAGATCTTTTGACCATCAGCAGCTCTTGTAGTGGCTGCAGACATGGATTCCAGTAGGGATGTCTGTTGGGCCAGAGCCTTTCCGCGCCATGGTGTTGCCAGATGCGTTGAGACGCGTCAAAGGCCGCACTACTAGAGGCTGGGAAGTGGAGGGTTGTGAGGAGATTAAATCTCTAACTAATTGGCATAGACAATTACTGTTGTCGCTAGAATGCTGTCGGTGTATACCCTACTATTCGGGAACGATTCCGTGGGGAGAAGTGATGATGTCTATACACCTAGTCCAGTCAGGGTCCACGGTGTCACGTGAACTTCTATATACTTCCATCTGGCGGAGTCCATAGGCGGTCAATGATTTACAATCATCCGTCTCCCACTGCCTAGCTGTGGCACATGAATATAACCATCTGCACATAAATACAACATCGAACACACCATTCATTTCACCCCATGAATCCATCAAATTCACTTTGCAGCTCATAAGATGTCTTCAGGTGCCGCACCGGCCGAGAGCCCTGAAGCTCGCGAGTTGAGCTTGGTATCCAAAGTGGAGCTCCGGATTGCCCTTGCCGATTCAGACGAGAAGCTCCAAAAGCTCCTACAGACATATTTAGCTCCATTACTACTAAAACTAGCATCGGAGCATCTGACTGTGCGGAACAAGGTTATTGCAGTCTGTCAACATATCAATTTAAGGATAAAGCCGCAATCGATACAGTTGCCCATCACGGCGCTGTTGAAACAGTTCAAGGAACAGAGCTCGCAATTAATCAGACATTTTGATCTGATCTATATTCAGCAAGGTATTGATTGTCTGGACGCTTCAGCACGCGTAGAGCTTTTGCCTGCTGCGTTGGAGGGTATTTCTCAGCTTGATGTTACATCCGCGCAAACGGCGAGTGTCTTCAATTTGATTTTGAGGTTGTTACCTTTGCTACGGCTTCCGCCAAAGGATAGTCCCGAAGATCGTAAACTAAGAGAGAAGCTATCTCTCTCCGAGGCGGACACGCGATCCTTAGCTTTCTGGCTGGGTAAACTACTGCTCCTCTCACAGGCAACGAAAGATGCTTGTACTTGCCCCGGACTGTCTCCATCAGAGTACACGTTCCTGAACAAATCTGCATCTTTCGATAAGACTTGGAACCCTACCATACAGGGAGGGCTGAATCTAACAGAAACGAAATATTTCGTCGCCAGCTTTCTAGCGAGCGGTGCCTTTGACAATTCAGGTCGATTTTTGCCTGCTGTGATACTCTCTGCTGATTCCAACTCTCGTCTGTCAGACATTGGCGATGATATCCTAAAACGATTTAATCCCGATCTTGAAAATGCTGAAACCGTGGAACAACTGTATAAACTCTACTTTGGAACCTCCGGCAGTGATGCAGCTCTTCCTGCTCGTCTCCCTCTCCAGGTCAAAATATTGAGTTTTCTTGGTAAATCCGTCAAAGCGACCACATATACTGAAGAAATCAGCAAGTTACTTGACGAAGGCCTGTTCTCATCTATGGCTCAATCTGCTCAAGGCCTCCAGGCCTCAAAGCTTAAGTCTCAAATCTTCACGTTCATTACCTGGGCTGTGCGTATGGGTGCTCCATCTGATTTGAGAGTTATTGCGCTGAGGGCTGTTGTTGGTTTACGCCAGTTTGTCGAGTCGCAGGGATGGCCGGATCCTGGGGTCAGTGGCCAAAGACTGTCTCAGACAGATGTTGGCCTGCGAGGATTGGCATATGAAAGTATCGGCGTATTGTCTCCAAAGATTTCATCGGGAGGCGGCCTTGACTATATTGATATGGATCTTCTTAGATGGCTCTTTAGCTCCCTTGCCTCTGACGCTTCAGCGGCTGAAATCTATGTTAGTATTGAGCAAGCCCTAGGCAGTATTTTGAACTCCTGCACTGGAAATCTTCCTGAAGGTGTACAGTCAGAACTGGGTAGCTTCCTCGAGTGTCAAATGCGAAGTCAGCCTGGCACAGAGTCTTCGTTGACCGGTTACCCTATTGCTCGCAGTACGCACTATACTGCTGTACGATATGCGAATCGGTGTCTACCATACTGGGACCTCACTGCTCGATGGATCGATTTCCTTGCCATTGCAAGTACCTCCCATGCGACAAGAGAAGTCATTGAAGAAGGAAAGAAAGGCCTTCATCCATATTGGTATCGAATGCTCAACCCTGTCAGGGGTACACCATCTTCAACAAAAACAGAGGATCTACCACAGTACAAGTTTCCCAGCTTTCAACAAGCAGCACAATTATTGGTAAAGCTAAGTGATTCTGACCTCTCGCAAAGCAATGTGCGCGGTGTCATTGCACCGGCGATTCGATTTTGCAAAAACCTGCTTGTATGGGAAGCGTTATCAAAGACGCAAGCACCTATTAACATCGACCAAGACTGGGAGTATAAACTTGAAACCCTCCTTCGATCAGATACACAAATGAGGAATGTCGTAAGGAATATCATCGCTCGACAACCCGATTCAATCATGACTATATGGCTGAATAGTGCTCTCAATGGGGTTATTGTATCAGCTGGATCTCAAAGCACAGACTGCGGCCGGGACTTCATAGATATTGCGTCGTTGAGTTCAAACCAAGTTGTAGCAACAGTCACTTCCAGAGCACCATCAATACTACAACGGATTTCATCGACTAACGATCATGTGCTTCAACGCATTGCTGCAAGAATTTTTGGAATCCTTGCTTCACATACATCCGTGACAGAAACAGACTGTCAACAAGTCTTTTCTGAGTTATTGGATACAAGCATGGCATGGAAGGGAGCTGCTGGCGAAGCAGCAAATAAGGTCCGAGGTGCCGTTCTTTCAGCTGCATATTTGCTTAGTCGATTGGCGTACCGCAGAAGAGTGAGCGTCATCCACGAAGCCCATATCGGGCAATATATCAGTCTCGTCATCGAAATACTTGACCACTCACGAGACTTGCAACTTTCAGAGACCGTACAAGTGACGATTGGTCAACTAGCACTCTCACAAGTGCTCAAATATGGCACACTATCACAGTCCAGCAAATGGAAAATCATCCAGACTAAGCTAGAAGAACATGCCAAGAAAGAGCAAGAGAATGCGATAAATGCATTAGGCCAATTGGCCTTGGTTGTACTACATGATGGAGGAGGGGACCAATCTGCGTTTAACGAGATCATGACGTCGCTACATGCATTGCATGAAATTCGCAAACCAGAGGTCCAATTCCCTGTCGGCGAGTCGTTAAGCACCGCTGCGGCAGGATGGGCGTCAAAGTCACTGACTGGTGAATTCGATGTGGATGAAACAGCATTGGAAGCAAAAATTCCGACAACAATCCTCTCAGAATTAGCTGATAAGTTGATTGCGGACTGTAAGGCTTCAAAGCCTTCTCTACGAAAAGCTTCCGCCATTTGGGCCCTTTGCCTTGTCAAGGACTGCGGAGAGCTCGAAGGAGTTCAGCAACGGCTTCGAGCATTTCAATCTGCATTTACTAGTCTCTTGGCTGATCGGGATGAGGTTGTCCAAGAGACAGGTTCGAGAGGATTAAGTTTGGTGTATGAAATGGGTGACCAGGATTTGCGAGACGATCTTGTACGCGATTTGATCGGCTCTTTCACTGGTAATGGCGCCAACCTGGGAGGCAAGGTAACAGGCGATACTGAACTTTTTGAGCCTGGTGCTCTTCCCACGGGTGAAGGAAAATCGATCACAACATACAAGGACATCATGAACCTAGCATCTGAAGTTGGGGATCCCAGTCTCGTTTATCGTTTCATGTCTCTTGCATCAAACAATGCGATTTGGTCAAGTCGAGCAGCTTTTGGCAGGTTCGGCCTCAGCAATGTCTTGTCCGATTCTAGTGTGAGCGGGTATCTTGCGCGAAATCCCAAGATCTATCCTAAGTTGTATCGATACCGATTCGACCCAAATCCAAATGTACAAAGGTCAATGAACGACATTTGGCAAGCGCTTGTCAAGGATCCTACGGCTCTATTAGACACGCAGTTTGATTCAATCATGGATGATCTACTAGCCAGCATTGTCGCAGGAAGAGAGTGGCGGGTCCGTCAGGCCAGTTGTGCCGCTATCGCAGACTTGTTACAGGGTCGCCCGATTGAGAAGTACGACAAATATTTGAACGATATCCTAAGCAAAGCCTTTAAGGTGATGGACGACATTAAAGAGTCAGTACGCACAGCAGCTCTAAGGCTTTGTCAGGTCATTACGAATATCTTGATTCGCACCCTTGAAGTTGGAGATACAGACTCGAAGCGGGCAAAGGCTATGCTTGAGCATATCATTCCTTTTCTCCTGGGTCACGACGGAATGGAGTCCAGCGCACAAGAGGTACAAGGTTATGCAATATCGACCTTGGTACAGATCATTAAGAAAAGTCCGAGCTCTCTCCTGCGTCCGTTCATGGCTCAAATATTAGAGAAATTCCTATCTTCTCTAAGTTCTCTGGAGCCTCAAGCGGTGAACTATATCCATCTGAATGCCGACAAATACGGGCTCACAGGGCAGGAGATTGATAAAATGCGACTATCAAGTATTCGAATGTCCCCTATGATGGAAAGTATTGAAAGATATCTTCTAGATGGTTTGGATGAGAGTACCATGAAAGAGGTCGCTTCCAGATTAGAAGTAGTCCTACGCACTGCTGTTGGCTTGCCATCCAAGGTCGGCTGCAGCAGAGTTCTGGCTCTCCTGAGTGGCAAGCCACTTTTGTTCGGTCCTTATGCCGACAGATTCATTCAACTATTGACTAAGCACGTCCTCGACCGCAACGAGACCGTCAGCGTCTCGTACAGTGCCTCGATTGGGTATCTCATTCGACTTGCAAGTGATGAGCGTGTATTAGAGACCATTACTTTTACCAAATCGCTCTACTTCAACTCTGAAGAGACTTCTCAGCGAACAGTATCTGGAGAAATCCTACACTCTATGTCGAAGCTATCAAGCGATAGGTTCTCGACCTTCGCTACTGCTGCATTACCATTCGTGTTCGTCGCTAAACAAGACACGGACGAGCAAACTCGCGAAATCTTCGAAAGGACATGGCAAGACAATGTCGGTGGACCTCGAGCAGTCGCGTTGTACCTGAAGGAAATCACAGCTATTATATCCGAGCGGCTAGAGTCATCCAATTGGACCATCAAACACAGTGCTTGCCTTGCGACAGCTGACGCGGTCACCAGTATCGGCAAATCTCTCGATCAACCAACACCAGAAATCATCTGGCCTATCCTAGAAAAGGCTGTGGGTGGGAAGACGTGGGAGGGTAAAGAGAAGGTCCTGAAAGCGTTTGTAAAATTCACGGAGAATTCGCGGGCATTCTGGCAATCCAGAGGAGACGTCAGCCAACAGATGAAAGTGAGTGACATACAACTTTCCTGCAGCCCTATATTCAATAGTGCATCGTATAGACCTACTAAGTGGCCGATTACTAACCATATTGGTAGGTGATTATTATCAGAGAAGCCAAGCGAAACAACGTGGCGTACCGGCCACACGCACTAAATGCGTTGGCCGATTTTGCAGAGATCCGGCCTGATTTAGACCTTCTCTCGGACGCTATCAACATCGTAGAACCAATCGTTGACGATCTCATCGATAGCGAAAATGTGAAGATGGACATAGATGGAGACCGTTCCAAAGCACTGTGAGTCCAAGGCCTTTAGCGCGTACCCCTGCATGTTGCTTAGCTTCACTTTTCACCTTACTTTTCTTGACAAGGCTGAGTCACTGATTCATGTCAGGGAGAATGAGACGTTAGCAGCATGTACCGGATGTCTGGTCCGGTGCATCAACCCCACAGGCAACGTACCGGAATCTGGTGAGTTTTGGCCAAAAAAAAAAAAAACTTGAAATCATACCGTAGCGACCCACTGACATACGTGTACGAGTCACAGACCAGCTGAAGTCCGTTATCAAGTGTATAGAATTTTGCCTACAGGGCAATAAGCGACAAGTACTGGACAATCTCTACAGCGGATTACAGAGTGTATTTGACAGGATAGGGGATGAATTATCCAAACAGGCAGTCGATCGCTCGGCGTTACAACAGCAATTACAAGTGCTAGGCAATGGCCTACTATTCGTTGAAATTGATCCGTCGATTGAGAGCCTGCGTCTAAAGCGTGCTCGAGTAGCGGAGAAATTCATCAAAGTGGCCTCTCAAGGGACCCAGGGCACCAGTGAAGTGGAAGCCGGCGCAAGGGCCCTGACTGACAGTCAACGACAACGCATGGAACTGTGGCTGGCGTCAGAGCGAGCTGAATCAATCCAACAGATTCTTAAATCTGCCCTACAACAGTTGTAATTTGTGACCGAGAAGTGTTCAGACCCTGTCCTAGCTTGATTAGGCTGTGGCTTTGGCTTAGTCGTGGCTTACTACCTACGTTATTGTATGGAGTAATACACTAGACCTCGACGGTCCTGTCATCCTGCTGCTTATGTACTAGTGCTGAAATATAGGGGACTCGGACTACGGGCAAGTTGATTGGGCGAAAGAGAAATTTTCACCACGTGGAAGATCGACGACGACGAGGCCATAGCCTAGTATGTACGAGTCCGAGTACTAGCAAAGTTAGATAAAATACCACTATGCGTGAATGTATGTACCCCGTACTTCTTGGTACCGGTGTGTTGAAAAAGAAGCATGAAACTAATCTGAAGTTTCTCCGTTGGCATGATCATGTGATGATGGTGATCCAGTCAATGTTCATAAACACAAGCATCGAGTGATGAAAAGTATTTCCCGGCGCTTAGTCCAGGAAGACATGATCCATCAATCCTGTCGACATTCATGACCAGACGCATGTTGTTACATACTTATATTTCGCCTAGATACGGACAAGGTTTGAATATGGCTCAAGGTACCATGGGCAGATACTTGGTATCCGATAAGTACTCCGTACTCATTAATTTTTCTCCAATACCGGTGGGACTTCGCGGACATGTGCCCGCTCTCCAGTGAGTATGGTTACAGAGATTTCTTCCAAAATTCGATATGGATTACGGAGTAAAGGAAAATGTATTTGGCATAAAACGTCGTAACTAGTATGGACGGAGTACTGTACGCCGTACGCGCGATAACCTACTAACGAGGGAATGCAAACTGACTTAAACTTTAGAGTTCACGTAGCGTGCCCTGTGTCCTTCGTACAGGGAGTCAAAATTATGCCCAGAGAACGACAAAATTCGAGGACTAAATTCAAGTCTCTTTTTATTTTTCAAGTGCATGACAAGTTTGAATGCAATTGATCCACATTCCTGTCCTAGTCTTTTTTTGGGAAGGAAGATGATGCATATGCGGCCCGCCGGATAATCTAAGCCTGTACAGGAAATGATAAGCGGGATCACGCCAATCATGATGGAGAATTGGGCGATTAGACTTGGATATTAAAACATTAGTCAATAATTTAGTTCATTACGTGCACTGACTCGAGTCCGTACGAACAATAATACGATACGGTTGGTTTAGCTTGATAGGTAGCCAAGTCTGGATATACTATGTAGGGCGAGTGCAAGTCTGGCCAAGTTAAGCATTAGAGTATGGTCCCGAGTAGGTGGGAGGATCTAATTTTTCTTTCATTCATTAACAGATCAATTGTTCAGGGTTAAATTAAGTGGTCAGTACGTATCCATACGTAGTAACGAACATAATATCGACGTTAAGCAATAGTTCATCGTGGCGTCATGCAGCATTGATGATGTCGGCACCCTTTCAACTGCACTCCCTTTTCTGGAACGATTATTCATTCCGACGCATTGCATGTGTTGCAGGATGGATGGTTCGCTAGGATTCCATACCATCAACCCTAATTGGGATCAGCCAGCCATTCTCACGATTTGCATTGTACGTAGTTCATAGTCAGGTGCTTCTTTAGCTATGTGTGAGTAGGCCAAAACACTTTGAGCGATCATCAAAATTAATTGTTTCTTTTTCCGTAATGGGAATTGGAGTATAATGAACACCGGTGTCTGTGTCGGGCTATTCTCCGCAAAAGTCAAAGTACGGAGAATCGTCCACGGAGTCTACTTGCTCGAGAAAGAACGAGGAAGAATATATTCTATGTAGACTGCCTAGCTTAAGAAAAGAATATTGGAATCAGTCTCTTTTCCCCAAGGGGGAAAAGAAAAATGACAGGGAAAAGAGAAAATTCCATATCACCGACATAGCTAGGATTGTTTGTTGGCCAAGGCTAAGCTGATCCGTGGCTAGTGCGCCCCACAGTTTGTTGTCAACCACATGGTTGAACGCTCGGATGGCGATATTTAGGGTTAGCCTGGTCTCAGAAAATCCGATCCATTTACAGTACGAATACGTTCTATACGATACGTGTCATCCGTATTATCCAAAGATAAACACCGACCGCGCCGAGCCGGAGCCGATCGACCAGGCACTTTATAGATAATTGAATATGTTAAGAGTTTAAGATCATCAGACATGAAATCATGCTTATTCGCAAAGTGACCAGTCTGATCCTTCGACAGACGAAAGCCACTTACTCCTTGGCGATATTACATATTCACAGTCGTAGATAGGGAACAAAGTCTGATAAGGCTCAAATTTGCTCAGCATGTCGTGATATGACTGGTCAAGCCTAACAGGATTGCAAGAGGATGTTATCCACCGGCGACAACATTGGTGGAAAGCAAAGATACGATTCCCGAACCCTAATGCAGCAGTTTCAGAGCGCTTTGACCACATACTGGCATGCATGCGCTTAACCACTGTGCTGGGCTCGAACGAAAAGGTTAAAGAGTCAAGACTTGCTCGTAACTTTTTGGGGTTTGGTCCAAGCTGCCTCGTATTTAGTTTCTTTCTTTTTTTCTCCTCCTTCGTATGGACTGATCGCTCGGACTTTGTCGGAGTTGAGCTTTCTGCTCTGCTTTCCTTGATTTGAGTGAAATCAAAAGCTATGAATCAACAATCGAGGAGAAGGTTCGACGGTGGCAAAGGAAATACACTGAGACAGAGTACAGAGTACGGTATAAAATACACTAGTGAAAGCGAAGTAAAAGCTTGGCATCCGGGGCGGCCGAAACGGTTTTTTTTTTTTTCATGAGATCCCAAGCGCAGTTTACGGAATCATCCAGTATCTCTGTATGCCGATGTATCAATCGTTACCGAGTTTCGACCGTGCTGGTTTTTAGCATTTTCGATGGGAGTGAAAATGGGGGGGAGGGAGGGAAAAGCAAATTGTTTACACGGTATAAATGATGAAAGAAAACGTGATTCTATCAAACACTTGGATCTTGGGTCATGCTGATAAGACTCAACACCCTATCATCTGGCGATATTCTGTCGAATGTGTCTCCCGGCATTTGGAATTTCTTCCCAGTGAAGGACGAGACAGCCTTCCTCACATTCGGTAAAGAGCTAATATCTACGGAATGTATGAAATGCATCAAATGGATATGCATAATGCATATTCCGAACCATGTGGAATCTGCATTTTTGCCACAGGTGACAACATTCAGTACGGATACGTACTAGGTGTACTGTAAACAATACGGCGGTTAGCTAGCGATTCCACTCAGATCGTAATCCACTCTGTAAGCAATTCTGGTATCGAATCCAGTAGTGTGTCAGCACCCAAGCACGCTGTTCGTGCAATGTGACTTATCTGGGCTAGATTGGAGTCGTACTAACTGGCTTGATGATTTGAATCTCCAGGCGGAGTGTCGCAGCCAAGAAATCAGGACAGGGGGTGACGAGCTGAGAAAAGGCATCGAGTGGCTGAGAATAACATGTCCTCTGCCTTATCATCATGTCATACCTGCATGAACGGTCGTTGAGGGTGTGAGGGAAATGTGCAACAGAAAAATGCAAGGAGAAGGCGAGGCGGAGTAATGTTGTTGGTAACAGTCCCTGGATCGATGGCTGGCTGGACTCACAGACAAAACAAGAAGTGGAAACCTCGCTTATTCAGTAGATAAGCCGGCCTTGACCCGACCTAGCTAAGCGCGAACCATGTCTGTGCTGTATCCGGTATAGCGCCACGCTTAACATGCATCATGCACTGCTGATTGGCCAGTCTATTAGATTTAGCTACCACGCTAGTCCCGATAGAGCGGCTGAATCGACGCCAAAATATTGAGCTAAGCCACGTTGGGGCCATATCCCGCGGGCTCTGGACAGACTCGGAGCACTCGGTTGACTCCGTTAGCTCGCTTAGTGCCTTAGGCATGTCCATTTTTAGCCTCATCTTTTTCTTTTCCCCAGATACATGCCTCTTTATTTTACTTGGCTGTATTGTGTACGTTGTACTATCGTTTTTTTGTCGACCGGCAATTACGTACACCCTGCAAGACCCGTTCGATTTTCCGGTCTTCATACATACAGCACACATGGATCGAGGCTTGAGCCGAGCCAAGAATCACCAGTGTCACCACCGCGTGGATGTGGGCAAAGACGTTAATCATGCCATAAATTACGATCTTGGTAATGCAGATGTATTCGTGCCACATACTTGTCACAATGGCTATTATAGTTCGTTTTCTTTACAATACCAATTTTTTTCCTCTTTCCCATCTTCTTCATAAGTTCATATACGATACGTAGTGCATTCAGGCCTAATCGAACATGCATTAGTTCGCAGACTCTTGCCATCTCTTTCGGTATTCCCGTGATCATGCTGGATGGGGCCTATCTTCTTTGGTTAGAATTCAGGGCTGGTCTGGACCCTCGCCTTCCGAATCGGTCAACCAGACCTTAGCTCCAATTGACTTTGGTGCCTATCTCTCTATCAACCTCTATATATTCATCTCCCTCTCCCCCAACGCCTAACACAAACTCTATACATAATTATAAATACACAATCGCCACTGGATCGCACCTTATCTCACCTACACCACGTTACCATCCTTTTTGGTCCATATATTTGACAATGTCCTGTGTTGGCTAGATTAGTCTCGATACCCATTTTGTTTCCGAAGAGGAAAGATAAGAAATAGCTGCGAAACGCCGCAGTTCGATCAACACTGGACCGATTCGACTTATCATGATACTCACCAGTACCCTGCCACTCAGAGATGGTTCTATGATAGCTGGAAAACACTCCCTTCGACTTCCAATGATTGCCCCAAAAGATGAACCCAGCAGTCCCACGACCCCGCTGGCATCGATCGCCCCCAGTACGGCAACTCTGGGTATTCCACCCCGGATACGGCTGCCCTCTCGGTCAAGGACAGGTTGCTGGTAAGTGTTTATATAATCTATCTGATTCCGCTTGGTTTCTGACTCAATTTCTCTTCCAGGACATGTCGTGTAAGCTTCTCTCTCATATGACTTCTGTGATCCACTTATATACTAACCATCCGGTGGTGCGTATGGACAGAGCCGCAAAGGTATGGCTGGGATCCCCCAAGTATCATGAATGGTGAAAATTAACGCCGCCTAGTCAAATGTGATGAACGTCGTCCTAGCTGCGGTCAATGCGCTCGTTTAGGACATCGTTGTGATTACAGTCCCCGTTTGACCTTTCGCGACGATACAGCTCGAGTAGTGGAGCGCATGACCGAGGTATCTACCACGGGCAATGTAGTATGGGATTGTACGTTTTGCATCTAAACATTATAATTATTCTCATGTTCTTACAGATCAATAGCCAAAGCACGCACCCTCTCTCCGCCCGTCACTCCCGGCGTATACGATTCTCTACCTCCTTTCTTCATGTTGACTTCAGATGACGAGCGTGAGAAGAAAGCAGAGGCAACCGTCCCTGGTACATATCATGTCATAGTCAACCCGGACAGCTTTACGAATTTAGAATACACAGACGAGGCTTCATCTGTCGATCTAAATATTGGACATCTTAAGATCCGTCGAGGTTCCGGAACCAGCTCAACGTTGAGCCAAAGAGACGACCTTCACAGCGTGAATGAACTCAACGATCCAAACGTTGTCATTCTGGATACTTTCGAAGATAGTAACCATCGTTCTCCTACCGCAAATTGGAGGAAGGCAAGGTTATCTCCTGCGTCAGATATCACTTCTGCCTCTACACTGGCCTCCCCTACTTTCTTCCCTCCCGAAAATCACGGTCCGTTAACACTAGGTCCGAATACTGCTAGATATAACAGTCAGGAGGAGTTACTACTTGCTCACTTTCGCGACGTGGTCTGGAAACAACTTATCCAAGGCCAATCCAGTCACGACCTCTTCTCTCCTGTCTCAAGTCCTATAACTCCAGGTGTAGAGATCTTTGAAGCTCTCGCGTCCACTTTTCAACCCGTTAGTAAAATCAACTCTAACCCCCCTTCAAACCTTGTACTGACTCTCCCAAAAGTTATACCATGCTATCATGGCTATCTCTGCTCTGAGCCTAGCTCGTCAGCATCGCAGCAAGAGTATTGATGCATTGCAACACTACCACCAAGCATTCCCTTCTCTCCAGACTGCTCTCCGTGATACGAATGATCTTTGTTCCGACGGTCTTTTCCTCACTCACTTTCTTCTTCTGGTTTATGAGGTAAGCAGCATAACCTTATATGGCTCTGCCTTCGCGGGGGAGAAAAAATTGATAAACTAACACCCCAATTCAGGTGGCCGCTGCAGAAGAGGGCGGGTCAAATCTGTGGTCACATCACATGGCCCGGTTAACTCAAATCTCCCTCATGAGAGTATCGCAGTACGGCAGCGAGCAATATCCCTATATCGTCTGGTTGGTTTGCAATATCGACCTTTATGCCCTACTCAGCGGTGCTGGCGCCGGCGAGTTTCTCAAAGCAATGCTTGACAACAACCTGCTTCCCAGCCCAAGGAGCCAATTGTACCCTTTAGCTCCAAGTGGGCACAGCGTGATATATCCAGAGGAGCACGACACATTACCGTCTGTTCTGCACTTCAACCATGAGACGTTTCTTCTAGCGATTAGACTTGCTTTTCTTGCTGCCGATCTTTATCGTCAGACTGAGGAGTATCGCACCAGCTCCCCACGATCTCAAAACCAGTCTTTCGATCCCAAACGACGGCTCTATGAGATCAGAGACAGCTTCCATCAATTGTGGGACAGTCCACAGGCTCATTATCTCTTCGAGAATATGAAAGTGCTCCCTCAGCGGTCTCGTGAGGTACTGCAAAATGTATGCCTTCGCGTAGATAGACTTTGTCTTAATAATACGGACTGACATCTGTTTTAGGCATTGTCACTTTATCACTCCTGCATGCTTTATTCTTACACAAGCTTGTGGCGTGGACAGTTACTCGGACCAGAAGGTGCTTCAGATGAGATTATTGCTCATCACGCAAACAGTATCTTCCATATTGCGGAGATAATCGTCCATTCGCATCAATTCGATCTCCGTTTTATCATTTTCCCACTTTTCATGGCCGGCGTCTCAACTTCGTCAGCAGGGCAGAAGATGATGGCTATGGATCTTATATCCAGTATGGAAAAGCAAGGTATCGGACGCAACGCAACGACGACACGACACTTACTTCAAATGGTCTATCAAGCACAAACGGACCAGCTTATGACTGTTGGTCACTCTGCTAATGTTGGGTGGTCAGATGTGATGGTCCAGCAGGGGATGCAGATCGTGAACTTTGGATTGTAGAATTATTGATGCATATATTTACATGATTTTATGGCTTGCATTTTTGTATTTGTTTATTTTGGATCTTTTCTTGGGAAGGTATACGGGTTTTGGGTGGAGTCTTGTACTTACATGATGATATTTGAGCAAGCGATTTGGGAATTGGGCTGGGCATAGTGAGGCTTTTTGGGTCTATTTTGCATATTTATGAGCATGTACATCTGGCTTTTTATATTGGGGCTTTCAAATACACGATGGGAAAGACCTTTATGCATTTTTACGTACAGCCTTTGCCTCTTCACGACCTCGGGAATTTATATAATTGCAATTGAGAGATTAATCTGATTGAATTACATGTGAAAGTCCTCCATATTCTCTGGTCAGTAGGCCGCAGTTATCTTATCATTTCTGTTGTGAGCAACAAATCTAATTATTAGCACGAAGAATATGCAGCTTGAATCACAATCCTTTTGAGTCGAAGATTGGAAGAATAAACAACAATGCTCTCTAAATTTAGATGCATATCCTGGTTAGCGGGTCTCGGCCCGATGCGGTAAAGTGGGCCTCTTGAATGTCGGCCAATCATACTACAGATCATTATTTACTTCTATGCTGAATTCTGATATGTAGTGTTGATACTCCTCAAGAGAGTAGGATAATCGATGTAACGTCTGCATGCAGTATAGCTCAGACTGTCGCTTACATCTGAATAGTAAAAACATCCAAGCTAAAAAGCCTTGTGAGAATATTTGGAAATCGACTAACTTGAATAGTCAAGGTAACCGCCGAGGAACTGTGATATCTCACTTGGCCAGCCAATCATAGTAAGAGAATGGGAACTCTCGCGCTTTTTGCCCGAGCTCTAGTCCAGCCAATCAGCGCTTGGGAGGATGCTTCCTTCCTCCTCGTTGGCGCCTGACTAGAACGACTGGTACTTTGATCATCAGATTCTGAAACTGTGTCCTTCATCATTTCCCCTTCGTTTCTTTTGTTTTCTATTTATGACCTGAATTGCATATTCAGAATACTTACGACTCGCGCAAGAGTTGCATTTCCTTCAGTCATCCGGAAGCGCATTCTTCCTGGAGACCAACCGATAAGAGTTGCCCCTCCTTCAAGTGTGAACTGGATTCATACTACTACTGACAGGTCAGGCATGCATTTGCTATTGTCTCGAATCGCATTGGAAGTGGTTTCAGAATATGCCCATATGAAATTATCTGCATGTTTGTTGTTTAGTGAAGTTATACTAAATTAATCTGTGGCACAGACTCTTCTCTTCACATCGTCACCGCGCGGCTCCCGCAATCGGGCTGAAGCTCACCATGAGTCCTACAAATCCTAATTATCATGGCAGACAAGGGGAGGAGATGTTTTTGAATGGCCCTTCCGCCGGTCGCCGAGATGGAGATGAATCTCCAATCGTGGAACCTCTGAGAATCAATAAACCTCCATCAGCAGCACCTACCCCACAGCCAACGGCTCCTTCTAATAATACTCTGCCTTATCCCGACGACCGACCACGGCCACAACAACAATCATACTCCCCTCCCAGTCAGACTACACCATACCCTCAACCAAGCAACCGCGTTGCCAGTCCTGCGCATAGCTTATCGTCATCCAGGGGTGCTACATCTCCAGCAGGGTACCACTCCGCTTTACGGCCTCGCGATGGACGGGAACAGAAACCCTCTTTGGCCGAAAGACGGGGCAATGCGCCTCCCAAACAATTACCGGAATCGCCTGGTCCAGAGACTCCTGATAAAGATAGCCTCTTCCAGAAATTCCCTCCTCCAGGGCCACCTCGTCCCGTGGCGATCGAGTCTAACGATGCTAGATATAATCAACAATACTTCCCACCTCCGTCGGCTACGAGCGCAGCACACGCTCGCTTAAGGGCTTCTAATCCGGACTCCATTAATCGCATCAGCTCTACGGCATCTAATTCCACAACTCGTGCGCAGAGAGGTTCCCCTCCGCCGCCTGAGACCCCGATTGTCGGTCCTGGTCAACGACCAGGAGCTGATATCGAGGCTCGGTTTGCAGCTGCAGGGATTGCAGGCACATCTACTCTGGCGAATCTACAGTCTCGTAATGCAGCTGCCCAACAGCGAGCGAATCAATATGCTGGTCAGACCGAAACGACTCGCCCTTGGACTCCAACCGAACAACCGGGTACGCAACCCCACGGGCCTCCTACAGTGTACCAAGGATCTAGTGAAATTGGAACCCAGCAATACCCTCCACCTACGCCCTCCCAGCCTATACCTCAACAAGCTCCTCCGATCAATCATGCCGATCGACCCACTATCCCCCCAAATGCCCTGGAGCAGGACCTTCAACGAATGAACCTTTCTGCTTCTCCTCCCCCCGCTTACTCGAGCGTGCCTGGCGCTAATACCTCCCATCAGTATCCCAATGACAAAGGAAGGCCTGTGCTCAGCTCCCCTCCTCCACAAGGACATCCGGCTTCAACTGGTGCACCCTCCGTTGCTGGCTCAGCGGTGGGTGCCGCCGCAGAAATTCCCCCGATCAGTTCCCCTGCTCCTTCCGTACAAAGCCACCCGGCCTTTGCCAATGATCCAAGGCAGCAACAGCACATACCACAGCCACAACAGTTGCCGCAGGGGCCACAACAAGTAATGTCACCGCAACAAGGACAGCCAACAGGAGCAATAGTTGAGCAAAGTATACAGACAAGCGCTTCCCCAGCTCCTGGAGGATTTCCACCAGCGTCACCACCGCCCTTACCTGAGGGTTGGATTGCTCATCTTGATCCAAATTCGGGTCAATATTACTATATTCATCTTCCTACGCAGTCTACACAATGGGAATTTCCAAAGGGACCCACACCACTCAATCTTAACGAGACCCCCATGTCGCCCGTTGGCAGTGTTTATAGCGCTCATCCTCTCACCTCTCCAGGATTTTCTACTCTCGGCGGTAAGCCACTAGCCTCACCGGGAGTCCCAATGACACCTTTATACGAAGGTAGTGTGATGGGACTCAGTACGGTTGGAACTGCCGTAACTGGTCCTCCTCCCAGCAGTGGGGTTGAGCTGTATAAGGTTGCTGCTACAAATGGTGTTTACTTTGGACCGTACTTGCGTTACTGTAATATGGATCTAGAACGGGGTATTTGGTTAGGGTCTATCTTGCTGGTTACGGACGCTCCACAACCTCCGACGATCCATATTCACCAGAGTGTAGATTTATCGCCAAACCCTCGGCAATTAAAGGGCGTTAATATACATCAACACCAGCGCTGGGTGTTTTATAAGTACGACATTGACTTGCAAATGGAAGATTCCGGGCCTGCAAAATGGACTTACGCCATCACTTCGCATCTTGGCTGCACGCGATACGAGTTCCTCGTCGCTGGACGATACGAGACGAACTGGAGATTTATCGCGACGTCAGGTAATGACTTCTCTCTGAACGTCAGTGCCAATGAACGAGCTCGGTTAGGCGGTGCCGGCTTTATGTGGAAGGATATCATGCAGAAGTATGCGGAAGTAGGAGGATTTCATTGCCAGTTAGGGCTTGGTGGCCAGATATCAGCGGATAGAATCTGGAAAGAGATACCCCTACTCAAGCAATGGCTAGGTATTCACGGAAAAGAGCAAAGAAAGAATGCTCCGTGGACCCCGGCACACGAGGAGGAAGTTTCACATGCTTATTTCCACTTTTACACGAGTCATTTCGACCAGCCACATCTTCGAGAAGCGTTTGCACAAATTCCATATATCCTGCAGCTGGACGACCACGATATGTAAGTCATAGTCTTTGCTCATTATGTTCCGATGCTAATATCGGATTGACAGATTTGACGGATTCGGCTCTTACCCACAGCATATGCAATTCTCAAACATGTTCAAGAACATTGGCCGTATCGGTATTGAGATGTATTTACTCTTCCAGCATCATACGACCTTGGAGCTTCTCCGTAATGTGAACTCCGATCATGACTTATTTACAATAACTGGGACAGGGTGGCATTTTGTCAAGTACCTGGGGCCAGCAGTCGTTGTCGTTGGCCCCGACTGTCGATCAGAGAGAAACCCTCACCAAGTCATGGCTGGTCCAACGTATCAAGGACTGTTTCCCAAAATTGCACTACTGCCGCCAAGCGTGCAGCATTGTATCTGGATGATTTCGGTTCCCCTGATCTATCCAAGGCTAGAATCCACAGAACAGATAGCGAATGCGGTGGCTACTGGAAAGAAGGCCGTCACAGGGGCATACAATCTTTTGGGTAAAGTGACTAGCTCGGTAGCAGGTGTCGTAGGGGCCAAAGATGCTGTCGGCTCAGGGTTCGATGCGGTCAAGCGGGCAGTTGGCAAGACCGGATTAATGGGTGGCGTACTCAATCCATTTGGCGAAATTGATATTCTCGACGAGCTCCGAGACCAGTGGACTCATGACTCTAAGGATCTCGAGCGCACGTATCTGATCCGTACCCTACAGGGCATTGCAAAGCAAAAGTCTATTCGCATGACATTCCTATCTGGAGCAGTCAATGTATGCGGAGCAGGTCTAGTGCATGACCCGAGTCATCCATCAGACCACAAAACGATGTACCAACTCATTTCATCACCGGTGGTCAACACACCACCGTCATCCTATATCCTGAAACTCCTTCATAACAATAAACCGCTCTATATCCCCGCCAACGGACAACGCTCAACCCCATCACAACCCACAGATACAAAGGAGGACATGCTGGAACTCTTCCAGACAGATGTCACGGGTCAACCCAGGGAATATCGTCGACTCATGGGTCGGCGCAACTACGTCGCTATTGTCGCATATGATCCGGAAGTTGTGTCAGGAACATTTGGACAGACAGATATGGCGCGTGGTGGTGGTAAACTTAGCCTTGCTGCTGATTTTATGGTTCAGGGTGAAGGTGCATATGGAAGTGTAGTCAAGTATGGGCCTGTTATAATCCCCAGTTTGGGATTTGGTCAATGAGCTTTTTTTTCTCTTGCCATTTTTCTTTTACTATATAACTATTTTCTTTGGAGTCTTTCCTTGTTGTCTATTGTCACTGCGCTGTATTGAACAATACCATGAGGCTGTCGTTCTGTAAATTCAAGGTTCTTTCTAGGTCTAGATATTATACTATTATATTATCAACAATACTCCATCGCCGGATTCCCATGAGTATTCATAGAGATATTTAAGCGTGTTGTAAATCTAGATAAAGTTTGTATTCTCATTCATGGGTATATCCTACTCATTACGCATTATAATTGTACATTCTTCCAAATAACAAGTTCATATACAGCAATATAAATGCCACTCATAGACAAGAGACTCCTTGACTTTACAACCATCTCCATGAGGTCGGATCTCCACCAGGAACACAGAGACCTATTCTCCAAAAGTAATCGCGATGCGCGAAGAAGAGTTCCCAGATTCGATAGCGTGTTGGTACTAGGGACCATTGTGCTTTCATTTCCTCCTCTTTTCCTTCCTCGGGTAGTGGTTGGTCATGACCTGATGACGGTAATATTGAATCGGAAGGCCTTTGGCTAGCAGGCGATGATGAGAGTACCTGCTGTTCTTGCGTGATAGAAGCTAGTATTACATTCTCTTCTTTTTCTGCTTCGCTACTTGATATGCAGCGGTTGTCAGCATTCCCAATGCAGTGCTCTACATCCTCGCGCGAAGGGGGGAGATCAAGTTTGGAGATGTAAATTTCACCGGCGTGCGGTGTATAACCCCATTCTGTCAGAGGTAAGAGCGGAACTGGATCATTCATATGCGTTACGCGTCGGTACCGCATATATATATCATCCTCATCTCCGTCTTCTGCTTGGGAGAAGGAAGACGACGAAAGGCCAAACATCTCATTGGTAAAGTCTGCCATCTTGTCATTTCCCACTCTGGGCTCTCCGAATGTGGTGACTTGAGGATCTAGTCCTCGCGAGTCCATTTCTAGACCTGCTAGAGCCGCTACAGCGCCGCCAAGGGAATGTCCGATAAGCCTTACTTCGTAATCCGGGTATTTTAGACGAGCCTGGGTGACCGCAGAGAGCACTGTGTCGCGAGAATTCTTCCATGATGTCCAGAATCCGGCATGAACGGTGCAGTTCTTGCACTTTCTTGTTTCGGTGAGGGAGGCCATTCCGTGATTGTTATCGTTGTCGCCATCCGCTGGGTAAGGAACATACTCCTGCGGAACGGCCGACAAGTCGATGATAGTATTCGTCAGCGAGTACGTCCCGCGAAATGCAACTATTATACGTTTCGTGGAGGGTGGGTGCGATAAAGCGATATACCCGCACGAGTCTGAGAGTAACGGCCCCGTATTCCAAGTCTTGAGAAGCACCGAGATTAGCCCAAGGTCTTCAAAGAAGAGGACAACAGCTTGTGCTACTCACCGTAATCAGCTCAAAGCCTTTAAACTCATCGCAATGACTCAGACACCCGAACGGGTTATGGATCCCAGTCGTGCCAATACAATAGGCAATATCTGCAAGACGTGCCGATTCCTCAAGTTCGGCAAAGAGGGCTGCAGATACAATCCTATCCGTGATGTTATGTTTATTTCGCTGTTGCTGCAGGGCATGTTGTGCATCGCTCTGTACTGCTGCGGCATCAGCTAACAGAGTAGTGGCGATTACCACGACTGCGTAACATCTGAGCAACAAATAAATAAACTGCGTCATGGCCTTGAATTAACGGTCCACGAGGTGTGGTGTCGCTATCTCGTATAAGTATAGATGCGGGTTTCTTCATATCTTGAAGTCAGGAGCTGCAACATTATCTTTCCCACACACAAATATCTGGGAAGAGAAGAATTTGTAGAATAATCGGATGTCATCACACGACTCGCTCAGTCTGGGGTAAGTCGGCCCTTACTAGATTTGTACTAGTGCAATATAAACCTTATTTATTGTCCAAGTGAACCAATCAGGTGATCGTACAGGCATCACATTTTATGTATGCATTCGATACAACGAGTTCGTACTGCTACCTGCTATTTGCATATAAAAGCTCTCTCAAGTAAGTAAATTTACTTGGCTCTAAATAGTCCACACAACAACTCTACCGTCCACACCACTCGCTGTAGATACGTCAGCCTCTCCAACACAAATACACCCATATAGATAGATAAAACTTACTGGTGAACTTCTTCACAACACCACCTTGCTCCTGGAAGACACGGACAGTGCTGATGGTGTTTTGATGAACTGTATCAAGCTGAGTGTTACTCTGGGCCTGGCCGCGAAGATCCATTTGACGGAACATGTTCAAGGCAGACTCTTCCCGAGCATCTCCAGCGTGACCACGCTTGTTCTCAAGCGAACCGGCCAATTCCCATCCGCTCTCATTGCCCCGGAGACGATAGACTTCACAGTCCTGTAACAGAATTAGTTCAAGTAGTAAGTAAACCGAGGCCGCGTCTACTCACATGACCTGCAGTAATAATTTCGTTCTCACCACTCCAGATAAGGCTGTTAAAAGGCAAGAGTCGAGTGCTTATATTGAGCATGGCCTTGGGTGGCTGATCAGGGGCGCTTGGGTAGACGACAGTCACGCTGCTATCGTGGGAGGCAAATGCAAGAGCATTTCCGCTGGGCGAAAAGGCAACTCCATGCACCCATCCAGCAGAATCATTCAAGAACTCGCCGCAGACGGTATTGAACGGAAGTCGCTCGCCCCAGGCCGAAGGCTCTGGTCTCTCATCAACGCCCTTGATGTAACTGGAGAACACTCTGGCATGGGAATCTGTAGATCCAGCGGCCAGGAGAACCGAGTTTGGGTGCCATGCAAGCGTAGTAATCGTACTACGGATAGGCTTCTTCAGATGTTTGGAGATCCACCAGTCATTCTCCTCCTCGAAGTAGCAAACCGCAATTACACGAGCTCCGGAACCGACGGCGAATTTCTGCTCAGAGGGGGACCATCGAACATACGTCGCAGCACGGTTGATTCGGAGGAGGACGAGTGTGGGCTTCCAACCGTTGGGCGTCTGTTCCCAAACATAGGCATTACGGTCTATTTAGAGTAGTTTAAAGTTAGTCGTGGAACATAAATTAGCTGGGAAGTTGTCAATAAACACCTTGTGAGCAAGTGACTATACGACCACTGTTTGGAGCAATATCGACACCTGTGACGGTCTTGTCGTGGCCTCTCAATTCATCCTTCAATGTGAACTTGTTGCCTGCCGCCTGATAAAGCTCCACATTGTTCTCTCGAGCGACGGCCAGAGTACTCTTGTCTTGGGAGAAAGAATGATCCGCAATTGGGGAGTGGAAAAGATGGTGAACCTCGAAAGAAGCCATGTTGTTATTTGAAAGTGGTTGCGACAGGAGTATCTCTCTACTGTCGAGGTTTTGGTTGTCTTGTTCGCGATGGGTTGATGACGGGCCGGGCTGCTAGGTAGTAGATAGAATGACGCCGTGCTCCGCCCGATGCACGTGACCTCAGTAGCTTGAACCCGCTAGGTGATTTTCTTACGGGAACAACTTCACATCTTTATTTGTTCCGAACAATTCTCCCTCAGTCTCGTTTGAATTGACATTTTTATCTACAAGATCGATATGGCTACCAGGGTTGTAAAATCTCAAAATGGCCAAGCAAATGCCAAAAATGTCGGCGCACCAAATCAGACGTAAGTACGTCCAAGCTAGTACTTCATGAGCTTAGATACTAATATCTTTCTCAATAGGCTGTACATCAAGAACCTGCCGGATAAGATCCGAAAGCCAGACCTCAGAATGGCATTATACATGCTTTTCTCTACATACGGCCCTGTCTTGGATGTTGTGGTTATGAGAACAGCCAAAATGCGAGGACAGGCACATATAGTCTACCGAGATATTCAGGCTAGCACACAAGCTATGCGTGCTCTTCAGGGATTCGATTTTTTTGGCAGAGAGCTAGTGAGTCACAATATTCATGATTGTAAAAGACCGCTGCTAATACACTATGCTATAGGCGATTGTATATGCGAAAGGGAGCTCCCATGTTATTGCTAAGCTCCGCGGTACATACATGGCAACCGCCACGGCGAATGCTCCCGTAGGAGCATCAACCGACTTGCAAAAGTCCATCTTCGGTGCTCCGCCCTCGGCCGCGACTGCTGCAACAGTTGGTACTAAACGTCCTCGCGAGGAAGAAAGTGACGAAGGCGAGGCACCTATGGATGAAGATGAGAGTGATGTCCCAATGGAAGCCTCATCGGATGAGGACTAGGTGTGCTATGGCCAATCGAACGGTGATACTTTCGTGTTGACAAGCATGAGCTCGAACCGTCAATCGCTCCGGACTATGATGCCACGAACAGTCGGCTGGGAAGACTTAGATTAATGCAGCCACCAACAAGGCCGAGCCATGTGGGAAGATAGTCTTCCGGTTCAATGTTTTTATCGCCGGCAATCGCTTTCATGGCACTGGCGGTGTTACAAGGGTGAACGAAATAAGCTGGAATGCCAGACTGTGGATGATACTGTTCTTAATGAGTTCATGAAGATCACAGCGACAACATCGCGACAGGGTGTCATAACGTACTCCAAAACTGATACCGCCCATGACGCCGTTGCTTTTCAATGATTGTTGGTGTTGATGCGGGACGAGGAAGTTGTATATGTCATCTAATGCCGCAGGACCTACCTGAAAGGCCCCTTTTAGAAGGAAATACATGACAGGTACATTATATGACGTTGAGAGTGCAATATCATAGTCAATGGCCAATTGTTCTTCATTGACCCCATCGCGAATAAGGGTTTCCTAGCGTGGAGTCACGGTTAGGACCAATGTAACTACAACAGGTAGGACCTTCGGATGTCTTACTCGATCGTCGTCTTCGATCAGATCTTCTTGTGAATCCTCACCATTCTCTGTGCGCCCATCCACAAAGGTTTTTTTTCCTTCAAGACGCCCTCTTTGAACGTTTATAGATTTTGATATCCTCAAAATCGAACGCCCCGGCTGTAAAGACATCTTAATCAGCTACGATCTGTAAAACCCCGCTACTGCGCTAGTTCCATGCATCATGTAAGGCAATTGTATGATTGACGTCCCATGCGCTGGATTGCTTCAAAGTTCACACCAACCTCAGATGGCAAATACTCAACTGCTAGCCACCCAAGATTTCGCCCGCCTCCAGCTGCATCAACTCGTCTCACAAATGCCTGGCAGGCACATTCAAAGCTATCTGCAGCTAGGAACGGAAACGTCAAGTCCTCGCCACTTTCCATGTAGATCTCCCACGTTGTGTTGCAGAGTGTACACTATCAACCGTCCGCAGTGTCCAATATAACTATACTATGGTCCGAACTTCCCATAAGTCGCTGCGGATTGAACCTTAGAGTCTTCCGACAGATGGGACTCGGGAGGTGTGATCATTACCCAACCGTGATCGAAGAGATCGCTCCTATTGTATGTCGTCGCGATGTACCATTCAGAACATTGAAAAATATGTGATGATTGTAACATGTCAAGTCAGGAAGGCGGCAGACCCATGTGCAATTGCCGAGTGTTTAAGGTGGGGGCGGTCAAGCTTCCACTCGACACATCCATTTTTATCTCTTGCTCTCAATGTCCCATCGATGTTTTCAACCATCAGTCCTTTTATGCATCTCAAACCCGCAACTAATTCGATGAAAAGAGTACAAATATTTTAACAAAGACATGTTCACACCTATCACGTTCTCTCATGTGGCTGGACGACAAGAGCGGGTACCGAAGCATGGCAGCCGTTTGCGGTCTTTTAATTCACCTTTCTACTCCGTACACCGCAGATTCGCTAGCATAAGTTGCATTCTGATCTGAAGCATGTTTTGGCGGTCTCTATGATTGCGCAATACATAAGACTCGGAGAGAGTCTAGATTCCATCTAGCTGCATGGATGTCGTCGTGGCGCATCGGAAGCATGGCATCACTAGACAGTAAGCTTGCTTCGGCCAGCAGTGGCTGTTACACTACCACGATTAGGTGCAGCATCGGGGAAGAACGTGTCTCTCTGAGTGGGTGACTTCGCAATAACAATCCCCGCAAAGCTTACTGGAAGCCGGGACGTACAGGGGTGGCTCCTTGGCCGCTAAGCATTGTCCGCCAATCGACCCACGCCAGACGCTCCGTTTTCGAACAAATGCCTTGTTTTGCTGTCCATCGCAATATCACCTGAATACAGCCTGCTTGTGCTTGGTACATCCTACGGCGAGCAATTAGTCTCACTAAGGCCCTTCTACGTCCGCTTCCATCATGTCTGTGCAGTGACCACCGCAATATGCGGCAGTTAAGTTATTTCTTGAGTGGGCAGCCCTACTCGTTTATGGAAAATAAACCACGAGATCATTACGCTTTCGTCCTTGTTTTGATGCTCCACAATCAAGGCCCTAGCTCTGCAGTTGATTAATTTATCAACATAGTCTCGGCCTTGTTGAGTTATTCCATCTGAGCCGAATGTCATCCTCACGGTTACTGGGAATCACTTCAAGCAATTATTTCGATACCGACAACAAATCCGATATTTCAACTGTAAATCTATAATACGCTGGGGCTTGATCTGTTCGACGGGATCTTGTGAAACGATCGTCTCTCTGACCCATTGAGACTCATCATCCTCCCGAAGGCAAGTTCACGATTTATATAACGCGAATTTGGCAGCACTGGTCAATTTAACTTGAATACAAGGCCATGCGTTACACATGAGATCTGTGGTACAGAGATCCTAGCAGAGCTAACCTCTCAAAGGTACATTGCCTTTTCGTATACATCTTCTCTAATGTCCGCGTACTAACTGCCTATTGTGGCAGAGCTTCTGGGGCCTTTTCCAATGGGTCACGCATCCTCAAAGCAAGTGCGCAATGAGCCCCAAACCACGAGGCGGCTGTCAAAACCACCGACAAATATATCCACGTTCAATATAGTGCAACCAAAGACCGGAAAGTCATCTAGAATCCCTGGTCAAGACCAGAATGAATTGCTTGACGAGTCAATGTTCTGGAAGAGTCCATGGACGGGTGATCTCTTACCTAAAGCCAATCCTGAAACAAATCTGTCGGATCATAATAGAGTGCGGCCTTTCGCATCGCTGCCTAACTCACAAGCTGAACTACGAGGATCACTTCAAGGGAGCAAACGCTGGTCAAGCATTGATGACTTTGCTCTAATGAAGCATGACCACTCATTGTCACGGTCAGGTTCTTTCATCTCCAGAACACTTTCGCGACGAGCATCAATGGTCCAAAGGCCTACTTTTCAATCACAACGCGAAGACATGACTGTTGGAGAAACTCGCAGAGAGCCCGTCATCCATTTCGGTCCATCAGATATAGGGAGTCATGATTTGCACTTATCCGTGGAGAGCTTGACTTCGGAAGACCGATCTCCAGTCGAGGATTCACGCGCTCTTCTGGGTCGTCGGAAATCCTTCCGTAGACCAGGTATTGCAACGCGAAACCCGTCTTGGGGGCTGTATCGCACTCCGCTGTCGTCAATCCAACAGGAAGAGGAGAGACCTTTTCTGTCTGAAGTCCCTGCTTCACGGCCTCCGTGGGGGCAGGAAGAGGAAGACAACTATATGCCGCTATATCATTATGGTGGGCGCGCAACCTCTCCAGTCGCATTGGACTACTCCCACCTAAGCGGGCTTAAGAAAGGCACTTTGAGGGTCGTCAATGCGTCTGTATCCCCAGCAAGCACTGATCGCCTTCGTCTTCTTACGACATCTTCTCTAAGCAAACTTCCCAAGCACACTATGGCTCAAGCTGATTCTGCTGTGTTCATCTCAGACAGTGCAGATGAAGATGAGGCTGTTGTTATTCGCGATAATACTTTCTATTTTGAGGATTCTGACGTCTCGGGAGATGGCGAATACATGGAAACATGTGAAACTCCGGGCTCAGAAGCAATCGGATACACAAGGGTGCAAAAACCACAATCCAACACAAACGCTGATAGCGGTTATAGTTCAGTCAGCTCAATTCGCTCCGGCGACTCTTCCGGACAGTCAGGAGCCTCACCTTCCAGCTCCCCAGTGCGTAGCCCTACACGGTACGAAGTGGCTAAGCATGTGGACAAGAGAGGTTACTTTGTCAATGGTATATCCAGACCTAAAGAGGTCACCCTTGAGAACCTCATTCAGTCGGGGAGCACGAAGTCCTCAAACTCCGGAAAAGGCAAAATCGCAGGACATCAGGAAATGCCATTATCTGAACACAGTCGCTTTTACGCTCAGCTCAGCCCCTTGAGTATTCCGTCCGTTCCAGAAAGAACCGGCATCTGTGATAGGGAGAGCGATCATGAGAACTCTGAACGAGAGATGGACAATGACGAGCAGACACAAAGTCCTTTTTCACCTATTCTTCCGAAGCATGCATTTGTACAAGTTACCAAGGACTACTCCGAAACAAATGCAAACAAGCCGTCGGAGCCTCATATGGCATTTGCTTCTAAGTCTCTTTCGAAGTCACAATCTCGGATCGAACGAAGCAGGGCCTCTTACGGGAGGCGACCAGCACTCCCAACCCGTAATCTTCCTGTAGACAGAGCGCAGAACTACGAAGCTCCTCGAGGCCGAACCCGGTCATGCAGTGTTGGCCGTCCCCGTACCAAATTGGTCAAAAGTTGTAAAGTTGCTGTATGAGATATGATTGCCATGCTAATCAGTGTGTGAGCCTATGTTTCGCGATCCTTTTCTTTTTTTCTCCCTTCTCTCTTTTAGACCATTCTTTCAGCGTTTCTTTTTATGCCTTGCTGTGATCCGATTATATACCACTCATTATTTATATTTATTACGGTTTGCTTAGGGGGCGTTGCTAGGGAGCGACTCGAAGAAGTGTTTGCATATATGGAGTTTGATTTTCTGTTGTTCGTCTATCTTTCTTTGCGCATTTGACATCATATACTGTATCGCAGTTTTCAAGTAATGACCTGCTTAGGATATTCTTAGGTATGAGGAAACTACGACATTTTTTACTTTATAATAGGAAAGTAGAGTTCTGATCAATATTCATTTATTCAATTGCCATCATCACATGCTCAACACAAAAGAACTTCGTTCCACAATACAGGCAATACTTCCCATTAATAACCATACAAGACAATTCCTAAAAAGGTTTCCATCAGCAAGCAATAAACATGATACCCAAGATTGTAAAGTCCCAACGCCTTGCAACCATGCAATATCAATTAACTAAGACGGTATGGTATAATGGAATATGCATTTATTCAACGCGGATCCGCTTAGCCTTCTGGGCGGCCTGCTTTGGCACAAAGACAGAGAGGACACCATTCTTGAATGTCGCCTTGACACCGTCCTGGTCAACACGAGTGGGGAAGGTGAATGTTCGCTGGAAAGTGCCAATAGAGCGCTCGGAAGCCCAGTACTTGAATTTTGGCTCTTGTGCAGACTCTGGCCGTTGCTTCTGCTTGGTGACTGAGTTGTTTGTCGTCTTCTGGACGCTGACTTTTACGGCTCCATCCTCTTCCTCATCTTCAACGGTGGGTGCGTGGTAGTTTGAATGTGTGCTCGAGGCACCATCACTATGAACAGACATGGCATCGTCATTGTCGTCAGTTGTGGTGGAGTGTGAAGGAGGTGCGACGTCGTAGTTGCGTTCAATCTGGCCCTTAATCACTATGGTTTCGGGATCGGTGAATTCAATCTCGATATTTTCTTGTTGAGCGCCAGGAAGCTCTCCATCTAGAACGTAGGATTTTTCTAATTCTCGTACATCAAATCGAGGTGTGAAGGAAGTGAGTTGACGAGGAGCAAGCGCAACTGGAGTGGATTGGGCTGCGGATGGTTTGGCACGGCTGGATTGAGCTGGCTTTGGTGATGCAGGGCGACGAGTGTCGCAGTAGTCATCCATGAGTTGGAAGAGAGGCAGGAAGTCGCCAGGAGACAGGGTTGTTGTGTAGAACGACATTTTGTCTGAGCTGTGTAGAATGTTTAGTGTGATGTTTGGAATGATGGTTGGTGGTGATCGAATTTGATAAGAAGAGTTGCTTTTTTGAGTGTTGCGATCTCAGTGATGCTGATGTTTGATGAGTAGTGATGATGATGATGATGATTGAAACAGGAATCCTCGATGGAGCGTACAACTGGCGAGCTTATATAGCTCGTTGTGTACGTGATACAGCATCTTCGCGATGTCTCTACTTCCTTTCTGGATGGTTGTAGATGCTTCTAGTAACTTGTGGAACGCCGCATAAGCTGGAAGGTGCGGGAAGACCCACCGTAGCTTGTGGAAAGTCTTGGCAATATTGGTCCTGTTGCCACGTGACTAATCAAGGTCAGGGAAGCTTCGAGGTTTTCACCATTTGATATTTCTAATCCCCGGTGACGAATACGTCTCAAGCTGTTTGTGGCCTTTTCGCAGTAGATGTTCGATTGTAGAGAAGTCTTTCTTGTTCACGTCAAGTTGCTTACGGAACTCAGCCCTAAATTCCATGGTTAGCTCTGAATTTCCGGACGCGAAAGCATATTGGAGATTAGCAAAGCAACATACTGTGCGAAAGCTCGAAAGTTGTCTCTAGTGTTCTATCAAGTATCTGTCAGAGGACTTATACAAAAAAAAGTTCCGTGGTGCATACCTGTGGTTTCTTCCGGACTTCTCTTAGACACTTTCGGTACAGCGAAAGGACTTCTCGCTGTAAGCCGGACAATCGTCGCATCTTTGCAGTTAAACTATAGTAAGCTCTGTTGAAGATATCTTTTCGCCTTAGTGTATAGCGCGCTTATTTGTCGGTTTGTATTGGACGATGCGAGCTGGATATAATGGACGGTGATTGAGATGAATGGACCAGGATTGCTGCGGTTGTCAGATAGCCGGTAACCGGAGCAGAAACCCCTACTTAACCCTTCACTGTGGATTACGTCGTTGCGGCTTATCGGCCGAGTTGCCGACATCAGTGTACTTTCATAACTCCATCTTGATGTAGATATACTATGTAGGATTAAATTGGACGCAAACTGCTTCTGATATATTTTATATGGTATCGATCTATTGAATTGTTTCAGCGTTGCACAATGTCTACATTCACGGTAGGTTCAACTTGCAGAGCATTGACAGCTATATATTTCATCGGAGCATGCAGCACTTCCAGAGTCAATTTCTGACATATACAACAGCGTCTAGTCCGCTTCCTGGCCAAGGATGGTCAAATATACTATGGCGACGCCATCCTTCCCTCCGGAAAGGCTGATATCTCTCAAATCACAAAAGCCAGAGTCATCAAGGGAGATATATTCGGAGAGCACCAGGTCACAGATCAGGTTGCCGAAGTCAAGCTCCTTCTAGCGCCATTGGCTCGCTCCGACATCAAGACAGTGCGATGTTTGGGATTGAACTATGAGCAACATGCGATAGAATCCAATGCACCCATTCCTAAATACCCTGTTTTGTTCTACAAACCCGTTACATCAATTGCCGGGCCGAATGATGACATCCCTGTTTCGTATATGGCTCAAGAAGGGGAAGGGCTGGACTATGAATGCGAGCTTGTCGTTGTCATTGGCAAGGAAGCAAGAGACGTTTCGGAGTCAAAAGCCCTAGACTATGTATTGGGATATGCGGTTGGCAATGACGTTTCTCATCGCGACTGGCAGATCAAGAAAGGTGGTGGCCAATGGTCATTGGGGAAGGGGTTTGATGGTTGGGCACCCTTTGGACCGGGTATTGTTTCGTCGAAACTGATCCGTGATCCAAATACGCTGGACATTTCTACGAAACTTAATGGGAAGATTGTCCAGTCGTCAAACACGAAGGATCAGATCTTTGGTGTTGCAAAGACCATTGCCTTCATTTCTCAGGGCACTACATTGTTACCTGGAGATGTTATCTTCACCGGAACGTAAGTCTCACCTTATTCGAAGCGTCTCTTGTAGTTTTTACTAATGATCCATTACTTGCAGTCCTCAGGGTGTAGGCATGGGCAGGAAACCCCAGCTTTGGTTGAAAGATGGTGATCACGTTGAAGTGTCTCTCCAGGACGTTGGAACGTGCTCCAACCGTGTAATCTTTGACAAGCCCACTGCCAAACTTTAGATTGTTGATTGAAAGCGGGTAGCTATTAATTCGATAGCATGATTATTTTGCAAACTCTGAGGTAATGGGTCAACCGGCAGAATCATAATAGTATTTCTATCAAAAACCGTAGCCATCCCATATACATTCTCAATCCTAGTTCACCTGTGTGCCATATCCACGGATGGCCTCAGCAAATGCCCAGCTTTGCGATTCTAACTTTTCCTTGTTCTTGACCTCAACGCCATCCTTAGTGATAACTGCAAGTGTGTATTGATCCAAGCTTCGGGCATCTCTGTAGAACAAGACTCTCATGCAATCTCTCAAAGCTTGAATGGCTTGCTCCTTTGAGATATTCTCGATCGGCGTATCCTCCGGGAAAAGACGACGAAGGATGGGGACGGCTAAATGAGCACCAAACCCGGTTGCAAGGTGAGGCCCGCTGAAGGTAGTTCCGAGCAAATCGGCAGAGCTGAGGAAGGGGCTGCCATCGCTATCGAATCCTGCAACCAGTATGTGGTTCCACAAAGGGTTCATCTCAGATCGACGTTTGTAGAAAACCTTGGCAAGGTAAGTGTGTAGATTCTTGGCATTGAGTGTGCTGCCGGTAGCTGTGTAGTTCTCTCGGATCTGAATAGAGCCCAACAGACGGTCGATGTACTGCATGTCGGACACGTCACCACCAAAGCCCACGATAGCCGCATCATCGAAGGTACGAATACGGTTTACATCGGTGAACCGAGCGAGTGATCCGTAGGATGCTGTTATAAGGCCGCGAGTCAGCTTGTCGGTGATGTAAGTTGTGATGGATTAAAAGTGTTACCTAGGTTGTCTGTGGCCATCGCTACACCTCCATTGAACTTTACTGCAATCACCGAAGTTCCCGTCACTGCCGGTGATTGTGTGTGCGTTTTTGGTCCGGATGACTGCAAGTAGGAGTGATCATAAGGTCCATAAATATCATCTCTAGGCTGTTATATATATCATTAGTAGCTGTATACCGCCCGTAGCATGGATAACAAAGCAACTCACACGACCCCAGGTTCCAGGGAAATGATCCATGTTTATAGTTCGATATAGTTCAAGACTTCCTCAAACTTTGAAATATTAGGAGACGAGAAGTGAAGTGAAGGCCTTGATGAAGTGTGTTTGATGATTTGTTGGGAAGCTTCCCTTCCAGAGAGCTCTTTCTAGGCAGGAAGCTGACGGAGGCGGTGGGTCTTTGTCCGCATCTACCAAGCCACATCTAATTGTGGCTGGAGTTTTAGTTACAAATATGAAGCCCAACTCGCATCAAGTAACTACAAGCTTTAAGGAAATTCAAAAATGAATTTCATAGAGAGCCTTGGATGATCCTTTCCTAGGCATTTTATACGTCATAGTAGACCTAATTGGCAGAGAATTCGGTTTCATCGGCGGCAAGGAGAGTTTGTAAGCTATGAATTTGTATCACTTGACATTAAAATCATCCAAACGCTAGGTATAGCGTCCAGTGCATAACTAACAAAGGTCTCAAAACATTACAGAGCTTTATTTCTCATTCACGGCGCGTAGCAGTAGCAAAGTCGATGGTCCGATTCTTGTCCTCCTGTCTGGCTTCATCAATCTTGGAGCGTATAGCCTGCTGCATCTTGTAAAGTTCTTCCTTATATGCCCATGCAGGCAATGAGGTGTGATCCCATATATCAGGCGGAAGCGCCGATGCATATTGACTCTCGTTGTCGATGCCGGTATGCTCCCGTAGCTTGAGAAACAGACTCGGGTTCTTCAGTGAGGATGACGCTGATAATTTCTCGTTAAAATGAACACCTTGTTTCTTTAATGCTAGAAACTGCGTTGTTTTGCCACTCGCAATCGGGTTTGGCGATCCAGGTGGTGATGGAGGTATCTCAAGATTAGGAACAGGAGGTAGAGTCAAGTCCTGTATCAGTGCCCGAGAGGTGGAATATGGCGATGATTGACCTTGATGTTGCTGTCCCATAGAAGATCCAAGTATCTCTGAGGGCTGTTCTGGGCCCAGGACAGGTCCACTTATAGGACTTGATTCTAATGGTGGTGTGTCCATATGTTCCGCAGTGGCCTCCCCTATGTCATATGTTAGAATAGAATTACTTGGTAAGAGGGATATTTGTCACCTCTTTCTATGCTTGTAGTATCCTTAATAGATGTCTCTCCATCTCGATCCTTTTTTGCCTTTCGAAACATTAATAACAAATTTAAACAATAATTTAGAGCTCAAGTACTCACCTCAGAAGAGATCTTCACCTCAGAGGGTGTTGCTTCATCCTCGCTACTGCTGTCATAAGATACCAAGCCCAGCATTTTGCCCGCCATAGAGTGTGCCTTTCTATCAATCCAAAGATTTGTAGAGTATTCTTTGTTCGTGGTGGTTGTTGATCGTAAAGCTGGTTGTAGAAATTCAGCCTGTGCCGTGCTTGATTGGCTGGAGAGCCCCTGCTTCCTTACATAATCCCACGAGGCAGCGACAAGCTCCGCGTCACTACTATCATCCCCCGGAGCTTGCCTAGCACCTCTCCAATACCACATTCATCTCAAAAAAGATCTTCTCTCAATTCCCAACCCTCTTAAAAGCTTTATATTCGAAATACCGTCGTGTGAAGAGCTAGGTTCTCGTTACACTTCTGCGATGGCATCTCTTCTACCTCATTTCACTGCTCCGATGGTTGCTGGACACGAGAACAGGGAACATAGCTTTAATCCGTTCGTCAACACGCTGTCGAACTCCTGATGATATACCACTGACATTTTTGCTCTCATGATAGATACACTGATAACGGTGGTTCCACTCTCGGTATTGCCGGATCCGACTTCTGCATTCTGGCCGGCGATACTCGTTCTACTTCAGGCTACAACATCAACTCCAGATACGCACCCAAAGTCTTCAAGATAGGCGGCGATGACGAGACCGGAGAAGGCGCTCATATTGTTCTTTCGGTCGTTGGCTTTGCTGCAGACGGTCAGGCTTTGAAGGAGAGGCTTGACAGCATTGTCAAGGTGTACCGATATCAACACGGCAAGCCCATATCCGTCAAGGCATGTGCACAGCGTCTGTCGACGATACTCTACTCGAAACGATTTTTCCCCTACTACGCCCACGCTATCCTCGGTGGTTTGGATGAAGAAGGACGCGGTGCTCTATACAGTTACGATCCCGTAGGCTCTTACGAGCGAGAGCAGTGCCGAGCTGCAGGTGCAGCATCCAGTTTGATCATGCCATTCCTCGACAACCAAGTCAACTTCAAGAATCAATATATTCCTGGAAGTGGAGAGGGCCATGCTTTGGAACGACGCACGCCTGCTCCTCTACCCCGAGACACCGTCGAGCAGCTTGTGCGCGATGCGTTTACCAGTGCAGTTGAGAGACACATCGAAGTTGGTGATGGCTTACAAATGATGATTATCACTAAGGACGGCATTCAAGAGTCGTACACCCCATTGAAGAAGGATTAATTTTGGAGGGTTTGATATTCCTGTTCAGTGAATGATGTACTTAAGTAAACTCTAATCATAGCCTTATAGACCGGTTGTGAATTCTCATGGTAATCATATAGTCGTCCCATATAACCTTGTAGTATCTTTATTTAAAACCGAACGCCAGACACATGCGCCAAATGAAAATCAAAACGAGTTTATAAACCACCTAGAACCTCTCTTTCATTCTAGATGCAATAGTACGTAGGTTGCCATACACCTTGCTCTGTTCCAACAATTAGTTCACACGAACATGGTATCAGAACTGATGTTAGCGAAACAACTTACCGGAGGACTACCCAAAATCAAACTGACTATAGCCTCTTGGGCCATCTTGGCATTTTTGAAAGTGCCCAAGATGTGGACTTTCTGACCCGCCAAGACTACTCGAGTTCTTGTCGCATTTTCAATAGCAAATTTTGTTTTGCCGTTATGACCAGCTGATAGGACAATGTTAGCCATATCCAGTCAGTCTCCGGTGCCACGGATTACAGTACCTATTCGGCCAATTGCTCGACTCAGATGGTCACCGCTCAAAGTCTTAACATCCTTGATCTCGAAAGAGTTGATATATAAATCATCTAAACGTAGTAGAGCGATAGCGTCATCTACATCGAAAGATAATGCAAAAGCTTTAACGAAGTCCGCTCCTCTCTGAAGTGCCGACGGATCGGTGGTCAATCTGGATAGTAAATGTATTAACGATTGAGTCTTCGAAAAACCAATTGCATGTAGTATATACCTGCTATTTCTTAATTCAACAGTGCGACTCTTCACATTCATCCGTACTTGGAGTTTCAGGTGTTCAACGAGAGGAGGGTATATTTTCGGCCAGTATGTTTTCAATGGTGTCATCCGATGGGGAGGAATAGGTACTTTTCTCTGTTCGACACGATAGACTCCAGGAGTGTCCTTGGCGGGGGTAAACACGGGACGACCTTCTTCATCGACGTGCATCACATCTTCTGTGTTATCTTCTTGAATAGACTCGACTGTGAAATCTGGGGCGTTCTGGGAGGCGTCAATCAGGACTTCGTCATCGTCTGCGGAGTATTGTTAGTAAATAGGATTGGACCATCACAATATAGCCAGTACGAACTTTGCTCCTGAAGTGAGCTATTGAGAGCGGTATCTTCTGCATTTTGGGGCTTGTTCAAAAGTGCGGTAGGGGCAGGCATGGTGGGCGCCTTTTCCCGGTTGATATGCGAGTTCAAAAATCAATAGAAAGGTCTTCTTCTCAGACAGTCGAGATGTCGAATGCAGTTGAAGAATATTTGCTAGGAAAGATTCAATCAACACTTTTGATATCTCGACAAACTGTGTGGGGTGACGGAAAAAAATGTTGGGTGCAAACGCTGCAAACAAGTGCACCTGCCACCACTCAAGGATAGGATGATTTCATTGCGGACTAAGCCTAGTTTGGCCCAGAGGCGGCAGCAGCTTTTCTCGAGCAAGTCTGGATCTCCCTCCGTTTCATTGCTTATCACCTCAGAATTTCTCGTTCTTGCTCTCCTTCAGGATGTAACGGAGAGAATGTCTCATACAATTGGACATCAGCTGAATGTCTTTCGGCAAGCAGCGAGTCCGTTTCTTTTTTATGACGCTCGAATAAGCGTCAATATTGGTCTTGCAATCCAGTTTAGACGGAGTTTCATAACACAAAGCCCCTATCGGTCCGGAGCATTTCACGACTCTCAATCCAGAAATCACTCCAGAATCAGTGGGAAACTTGCCTCTGGCAGTCTCTTACTGCTCGGACTCTCTACGAGCTCAGTTGTTGAAAACGGAGCAACTCGTACTGCTGTTGTTTCTAGCGGAGGAAAGGCGACATCATGTGCACCTAAATTATACCAGTATTCCCGGCAGGGTGTACTATCCAGATCTTCGCGACAGATCTGGAAGCGCGCCTTACATACGAAACGAGACGATCCTACTGAGAACCCAAGCAATGATTCCAAGAGCGATAAAGTCACCCAGCAATCCACCAAAGAAGACCATGGAGAATATTCATTACTGCATCGGAATATCCGTGAACGCCTCCCCAATCTTCACCAATTCCATCGACCAACAAAAGAAGAACTGTTAGCAGCAGCTACCGGGTTCTGGTCAAGGTTACGGGTCAGGTTCAAATGGTTTTCCATAAGGAGCGTTCGTCCATTCAATCTGGACGAAATAGGCGCGCTTTTCTCATGGGTCCTATTAGGTCATGTCCTCTGGGTGATTCTTGGAACAACGACTTTTTTCTCTCTTATTATCCTCACAATAAATACTGTGTTCGCACAAGGTAAGATATATCTTCAGCCAATTCATTTAACATGTGATTGACCGTACATAGAAACTCTAGCTCGTTGGGTCGGAAATTACCTCACATCATCCTCCGGAGTCCAAGTCGTCTTCGAATCTGCCATTGTGCCAAAATGGAGAGACGGTGTTATTACATTCAAGAATGTGTTCGTTTCCCGTAGACCCGGTCATGGCCACGGAAATGTAAGTAAGGGATCATCGAAGACAGCCGCCGCCGCCGCTGCAGCCGCTGCAGCGAGCGACGCGAAAGAAACCGATTCGAGTAATGTGGTCGCTGAAGAAGACACGAACTACACACAATTTGACGTTTCCATTGATACTGTCAACGTGACACTGTCTTTCACCAAATGGTTCAATGGCAAAGGACTCTTACGGGATGTGGAAGTCAAGGGAATAAGGGGCGTCATTGATCGCACTCATGTTCATTGGACAGACGACAATGCTGATCCGAAGTCTTACCGCCATGAGCATAATCCAGGAGATTTCGAGATCGATTCTTTCAAGATGGAAGATCTTCTTGTGACAGTCTACCAACCTAACAATTTCAGACCTTTTGCAGTGAGCATATTCTCTTGCGATCTTCCGCAACTTAGAAAACAATGGCTCTTTTATGATTTTATGTCTGCGAACATGATGTCTGGGTCTTTTGACAACTCGCTTTTCACGATTCACCCTCGTCAGACGAACAACTTTACTGGAGCTCAGTTGACTGCCAGCGGTGAGGAAACTGTAAAGGGGACGCCCTGGAAAAAACAAAGCAGAATTAGAATTGATAGCCTCAATATCGATCATTTGAACCGTGGTGTCGAAGGCCCTTTCTCTTGGATACACGAAGGTGCTGTTGATATCGTTGCAGATATTATGCTCCCTGCAGACGACAATGAGTCTTTGGCCAAATTTGTCTCGGACTTTTATGACCGATTTGAAGCCACAGTAACATCACATAGTCATACTGGAGCAACAGATGAATGTGCACAAAATACCAACACACTGAGTCTTGTTCCGGCTGACGATGGAAATGATAAACGATTCATCATCACTGACCTACGCATCCATCTCACTAATGTGCGGGCCGTTGTCCCATTGTTTACAAAAGATCTCTCATATATCAACAGTGCTTTGATTCGGCCAATTGTGGCATACATCAACTCTCGACACACGTTCATTCCTATACACTGTCGACTTGTGAAGAGACTCAGCGACTTTGACGGGAGCTGGACTGTTTTTGACAGCGGTCTCATGGATGACCTCTCTGCTGCGGTACGCATTCCCAACGTTCACGATTCGTGATAGCAAGCTAACCATTCTTCCAGGCATACGATGCGTTCGCCGCGGACGTAATGGACGAACAAGCACGCATGCGACGATTCAAGAAAGTTGGCTTCTGGTCGCTACAGCTCGCCGCGCAGGCCATCTTCCTCGGCATGGCCGGAAATATTGTTTAAACATACTGTACGATAATGACCGTTCTCGACCATCATTGCAGGCGTTATCAGGGTTCTCTCGCGGCGTTACATTATATACACTGTCTCTTTTCTTGGGGTGCCAAAGGCAGCAGTCTGATAGCTCTTTTGAAAAGTACATTGTGTTCAGGAAGTATGCGATATGAATGAAGCAGACTGGGGTTCTCTCGGCGACAGTCAAAAACTGTAGTTTTTGGCATGGCGATATCCTGGAAAATAAATATGTGTAAATATAATGATCTGATTACAGCACCTAATCTTATGAAATCTCTTCTTTAGTCACTAGCATTTCTAATACGTACGTGTCTCAAGTATCGAATGACAGTATCTTCAAAGATTCAAATGTACGTAAGCTCAGGGTAATTTCAGGACGAGCTAATGAGCGGCCGCGGCTCTTCCACTAAGCCTCTCCCGGTTAGGCGGCTGCCCACCTGACCCCGGCCGGACTCTTTGTGAGGAGAGCAACTTGGCGCCAGGGGAATCTCGTGGGTTTCAGTCCTCTGTGACAAGTTACACCGCTGCACTCTCCCTCCTAGGGACTGTTTCGAGTCGTGATCAAGTGTCCAGAGCTTCCAGCGCCTGCTCAATTCGATTCGCTGTTTCTGCTCGTGTGTTGTTCTTCAGGCTCGGTATGCAAACCCGTCCTTCGACTATACAATCCATTCTACCCGCCCCTTTTCTGCAATTCATTCGTTCAATCATCAACCGTCACTCACCTCGAGTACAGGCTAGAAAGTACCTGCAGGTGCTTCGAAGGATATTTTCCAGTGACCTGGCCTAATCGCGATCACGAGACTTCTTACCTTGCGCTCGGATGGGCGTGATTTCTCCTCACTTTTTACAGACAATTCCTGCGACCGCCCCTCTTCCGTCTTTTATCTGATCCAGCAATTATTCCATTGAGCACTAAATGATACGCCAATAAGTCGCGCAGGATATATAGAGGCAATCTATATATATATATATATATATATATATATATAATACACGAGAGTCGATTTACACACGGAATCGAATTATCGTCTTCGCTCCAGGGGTGATCCCGGAACACCCGACGTTAAGCTAAGCAAAAGGTCGCGGTTGTCAACTTGAGCATGCAGAATGGATGAGGATGCTGTAAACGGCGGGCACCATATGGTGGGCGACGCTATCAGATCTTCTCCTTCTAATGACTCGCCCTTCAGTTCGCCAGCGCAAACTCCTTCGAATGCCCTCCATAACCGCGGACCAAGGATGATGCCACGGACATCCTCGATCGATTCCGCAATTTCCTCTATATCGTCCGCATCTCATTCACACAATTCCTCGATCGACCTGAACTCTTTGAAACCGTCCGATATTAATAATATAATTACAGCAGCTGGTTCTGCTGAAGCAGTGATTCTACATCTGCTTAAGGATAGGCAACATGCAATCGCGCGGAATGACCAACTCTGGCGACTGCTCGAGAAACAGCGTGCTCTTGTGTTAGGGTTAAATAACGATCTTGAACGTGCCATAAAGGACAAGGATCGATACAGGAAGAAGCTGAAAGAATTGCAAAGTCAACCGCCACCCTTACCAAGCCACAGCCAGCAGTCTTTGCCCTTGAAGGAAGCGACGTCGAAAGATCAGAAGTCGAATGCGACTATCGTTATGGACGTTCCACCCCAGCAGAATTCAGTTGGCTCGCCTCAGGATGACTCAACCCCTATTGAAGACTCGACTGAAAGTGTTCCGGAGCCAGCACCACTCTCCGTTTCGCATTCAAACAAAGATGTAGAACTTGAAGCTCTTGAAAATAATGTTGTCCTTCCAACTCAATCACGCGGCTTTCCTACAGGAAATGCCAATCAATTCGCGTCAGGATCGCAACACACCCATGGTCCCCCTGAATTACCGCCGCCAAATCGCAAACCCCCCCCTGCCCCTCTCAATCTCAGCCATATGGGGCGCCGCAGCTCTCCCATAGACCCGCATGCATTTCAGAATTCCGACTCGGAGCACGAGGATGTCGACAGAGGGCGAAGAAGAACAAGGGAAGATGATGATAAGGAACGTGAAGCTGCTGCCTTCCGCGAACAGGAAGCTCGCAGTAGGTCGAAAAAGCAGACATCAGAACCTTCATCTGGCGAGCAAGCATCATTTCCTGCTGCCCCCGGCGCACTTCCCTCTAGCCCCAGAAAGATTGTTGCACAGTCTCCTTCGCAAATGGCTGGTGGACAATTTGTTGCGACAGAATCTCTGGCAGCCATTATCAATGCGAAAGAATTGGAGCCTATGCCACTAGCGGATCGAAGGGGAATGTCCCCCCCTTCTGGTTTACCTTTAAGTCCTCGGCCTGGAGACCGTCCCCTGGGATCTCCTCTTCCAAGACAACCTAGGGAAGGAACAGGTATGTCCTTCTCGCCGCCGATGTCACCAAGAGGCACTGTCACGCCTCTTCCTCAATCTCCCCGGGCAACCAAACAGCCCGACCTGCAGGCGCAGAAACCTTCACAATCTCCCGAAGGCCCTGGATATCAGATTCCATCTATCGACGTCTCCGTGAAGATTGATAGCCCACACTCGCCATATGGTTTTAATAAGACTATATATCAAGGCCTTGTTTCGGAAAATTATCCTGGCCTTCTTCTACCACCGAATGCGTTGCCATCTATCGAAGTTAAGGTTGCATCCTCCCGACTTCGCCCGTCTAGAAACAGCTACGTCGGCGGTAGACCAGAAGAAGAACCCGTCTTCATCCTCAGTGTATTCTCCCGCTACGATGGAGCGGAGTTATGGCGTGTAGAGAAGGCGATTTTGGCCCTTCCACAACTTGACCAGCAAGTCCGTCAATCATGCGACTTTTCCGGGAAATTACCAGACCGCGCAATATTCAGTGGCCACTCTCCAGCCAAGATTGATGCCAGAAGGGAAGCTTTGAATTTGTATTTTGAAACTCTTCTGGATACTCCGATGACAGAGCCTACAGCTTTGGTCATTTGTCGCTTCTTGAGCTCCGATGCAATTGAGCCACGCGATGATGAGACTGTTTTGATGAAAGCCAATGGCAAGTCCACACCGGAACTCGTTCGTGGTCCTGACGGCAGACCACGAAAGGAGGGTTATCTGACGAAGAGGGGTAAGAATTTCGGCGGGTGGAAATCCAGGTACTTTGTGCTACATGGCCCTGAGCTCAAGTACTTTGAGGGTCCTGGCGGTGCGCATTTGGGCACAATCAAGATACCCAATGCACAGATAGGCAAGCAGTCTCAGAACGGACATAATCAATCTCCGTCCCGAGCCGACGATGACTCTGACAATCAGTACCGCCACGCTTTTCTCATTTTGGAACCCAAGAAGAAGGACACCTCAGCCCTTGTGCGACATGTTCTATGTGCTGAAAGTGACGCGGAGAGAGATTCTTGGGTTGATGCATTACTGCATTACGTTGAGATTCCATCATCGGGGGATGAGAAAACGAAGGCGAAGTCCTCGAATAGCTCCACAAAACATTCAGCTACGTCAAACACCAAGACTCGAAAATACCCTGCGGGTAATAAAAAGGGACACAAGGGCACAGAGAGTCCCGACATGGATGTACAGGACTCTGTGCAGAGTTTCAAATATGATGATGCCGTTCCTGCTGCACCTCCCGTCTTTGGAACAAAGGTGGACGAAGGTAGCAGAGGATCTCCCACATCAAACGATCATGTTATTTCTGATGCTGCCAATGCGGGAAATAACAACTCCAAAATTATCTCCGGCCCAACTAATGGAGTTGTAATCCAGGATGTAGGGGCATGGGGCAACAAGGCCGCAACTTCAGTAAAAGAAAAGAAGCGAAGCATCTGGGGCTTTCGAGGACATTCATCCTCGGACTTGGCTCAGGGTGGAGAATCTGAGTCTCATCACAAATCCTCAACAGAAAGGAGAGGCTCGGTTCGACCAGTATTCGGGATGCCTTTGGCAGAAGCAGTACAGTACTGTGGACCTAGAAACATTGATGCGGATCTGCCTGCTGTAGTGTATCGCTGCCTTGAGTACTTGCAAGCAAAGAATGCTGCTTCGGAAGAAGGGATTTTCAGGCTGAGTGGCTCGAATGTTGTGATCAAGGCACTTAAGGAACGGTTCAACACTGAAGGAGATGTGGACTTTTTGGAAGGTGACCATTACTACGACGTCCATGCAGTGGCTTCACTATTCAAACAATACCTCCGCGAACTACCAACCACTGTCTTAACGCTCGAGCTTCAGTCTGAATTCAGACGGGTACCTGGTAAATTTTTGTGTCTTAATAGTGCAAACATCAAAGCTAACTTTGTCTAGAATTGGATGATCATGACCGGAAGATCGCTGCTCTCAATGCATTAGTGCATATGCTTCCCAAACCCAACTTAACCCTTCTAATGGCCATTTCTCAATATCTCATTACCATCATCAACAATTCCGACGTGAACAAGATGACAGTTCGCAATGTCGGTATCGTCTTCGCACCAACGTTGAACATGCCTGCGCCCGTCTTCTCCCTATTCCTCACAGAGTATGATAGCATCTTCACTGATGCACCGCATCAACTTAACCATGTGGAAGCTCAGGCGGCCCCAGCTTCTTTAATACCGGAGGACGTTCGTTCTCCGCGACGTCAAATGTTCTCGGAACTTCCAACGCCATCGTACGGCCAGACATCGTTTTACGTACCAGATGATGCCGATCACCATCAGTCTCAAGATGCAATTAGAGCGAACTACGACACTGGGTTCATTCCCATGATTCCGTCATATGATGGAGGCCAACGAGGCGTTGATCCTCGTTCACGTCAATCTTCTAATCCGCACCGTATGACTCGTATGTTGGATCCGAATGAGAACATGAGGTCTACCAAAGCAAAACGCAGAGAGAGTTCTATGCTTTTCATGGACATGGGCCACTACAAAAATCCTTTGCCTCGAATGGGAGAAGATCAAAGTGAGTCCATAGCACATTATCGAAAGATGAAGAGATAATTGACTGTCGCTTGCAGATCTCGTTACACACGAATCCGCCTTTGAATAATGATTTTCTGTTCTTCGTTTCTCAATACTCCCATCTATTCCTTAACCTTCTACGCCATTTACCATTTACCATTTATGTGATGAATGTCACGAAATCATACATGACATGCTAATATCTGCCTTTTCTTACCTTCTCATGGCTTGATCTCATTCACTGGTTAACAAGGCCAACTGTTTCAATTGTTTGCAAAGAAAAGGACAATGTATGGTCTTGACGGCTTACTTCGGCCCTCTTCGCACTCAATCAGCGTTGAAATCGGAGCGTTTAACTATCGATTGCTTTAAGTTGTTATATTTATACCCTTTCTCTATTGAATTTCAGCACTTGTGTGCTGTTGACAGTCTGACTTTGGCGCGAGTCATTTGATAAAAAATACAATCATTACTTTATTTTCATCCATATTGTGGTCCGTGACTTGGTCGTGAAATAGTTCATCATATTTTTGCAAATCACTGATATATTCTATATTACAGGAACCTCCTTGTCCGATCTCCCTGGTAAAACCCTAATAGTTCACCGGTTTCCGAAGCCCATTCTCTAACATTATCCACCAGCGCTTTTGCAAGTCCAACATTCTTAATCTTACCACCTTCGGGCAGGGAGGTAGAAGCAGAAGTCGTGGTGGCATATTCCGATCCAATACTTGGAAGAACGTTATCACTAGCACTCAGACTAACGAACAGTGCAAATGGAACCAGCCACACACACAGTCCGAAGTAAGAAGCTACTTCAGTGAAAGTAGGCATATTCTCATAGTCCGGCTGGTACGGTCGACGCCATGAGGTCGCATCGCGCGAGGAAGAAGAGGGAACAGGCGGTCTCGAGAAATGGCGGAACCAAACCCAATGATTCAGACAAACCAGTAAACATGACAGAATGAATAGCGGATCGGACAGCTTCACGATGGGGAATTTCCGAAGGTTACTTGCATAAACAAGATGGGAGATTATGGAGAGGAGGGAGAGGGTAAATGGGAAACTGTCAAAGAGCCATAGGAGGATTTGAATTATGATGACGCTGTATATGAGTCGAGAGAGGATTCGGCGGGCGATGACAGTATGTTCCTCGACTAGTTCGGAGAGGTAGTATAATCCTGAAGCTGTTTCAATAGACAACTGATTAGCTTGGATAAGCCTTTCAAAGTATAGAATAAGGACGTACCAATGGCCAGTGTCAGGAAAGCGAAGCCTGCAACAACCCCTGTATACCCGACGAGTGGAAGAATCCACATGCTGGAGAGGGAAACAGGTTGTTGGCTGTATGAATCGACGATGATATATCGAGGGCTGCGCCAAGTAGCGGGTGTAGAAGCTTGTTCCGTTTTAGTCTGGTGATGTATATGCCTATACCACCGGGTATGAAAATCGAAGTCTATGACAGTATGTTTCTCATAAATCTGTCCTTTACGAGCATGTGTCGTTGGCAAGTATGTCGAAATAAAAGTTGCAATGCAATGAAGTTGGCTTAATAGTCTGATGATGATAGGCCAGAGAAACAATCAACTTAATCGGTGTGGGTCCTCTCCGCTGTTCTGCCTGAGGCAACACAAAATTTGTACAAATTCGGTTTTCCTCCATCCCAATCAACTAACTCTATTGTCCTGCCACATTCACTTCAATTAGTCCGGACTAGGAATTTCTTGTCGTTGTCAATCAAGCATATTCTTTCTCGGCCTAATAATACGACAAACATTCCAACATGTCGCGTCCTGAAGATATCCTGTGAGTTTGCAAAGCCCCTCCTCAGTCAAGAAAATAAACTAACACAAGACAGACCCCCCGATCTCTTTTATAACGACAATGAATCCCGAAAATATACGACCTCCTCTCGAATACGCAATATCCAGGCTGATATGACGCACAGAGCCTTGGAATTACTAGACCTACAAAGCCCATCACTCATTCTCGACCTCGGCTGTGGATCAGGTTTATCAGGCGAAATTCTTTCCAGTGTACCTCCGGACGAAGGCGGTCCACATATGTGGATTGGCATGGATATTTCTCCAAGCATGCTCGATGTCGCTCTACAACGAGAAGTCGAAGGCGATTTATTCCTGGCTGATATTGGCCAAGGAGTACCCTTCCGGCCCGGCTCGTTCGATGCAGCGATCAGTATTAGCGCTATCCAATGGCTTTGTAATGCAGAGACCAGCGATGTGAGCCCCGAGGGCAGATTAAAACGCTTCTTTGAGGGCCTTTATGCAAGTTTACGGCGGGGTGGACGTGCAGTGTGTCAGTTTTATCCTAAAAACGATGCCCAGCGTAGCATGATCAGTTCAGCTGCGGTCAAGGCGGGCTTTGGTGCTGGTATATTAGAAGATGATCCAGGCACCAAAAATAGCAAGACATACCTTGTGCTTACTGTGGGTGGAGGAGGTCTGAACGGGGACATTACTGGTGTCGTTGGTGGCATGGACGGTGTTGATATCGTGGATTCGCGCAAAAGGGATAACGCCGCTAAAATTGCGAGATCATTACAGGGGAAGAAAGGTAGCAAAGCGTGGATTTTGAGAAAGAAGGAGCAAATGGCGCGGAAAGGCAAAGTCGTCAAGGCTAGTTCAAAGTACACTGGAAGGAAGAGACGGGTTGCTTTTTGAAGGTCCTGATTCTTGCAGTTCATACTTACACACGACACCTTGTGTCCACAACACCCTTCTTTTCTGAGGTCTAGCAAGACTCTAGCAAGCTATGTTGCAGTTCCTGCTCGTTTATGTCGCACGCCAGTGATCCTCCGTCATCACGCTCATCTTATATGATGAGAGACCAGGTAGCAGAGCGCAAGCGAGGATCGCTCGCCGCTTATCAGACGTCATGTTACTAGCATAGTATTTCATTTCTCTCAGGAGTTATGAATTTTCATAAATTGATACCCAAATACTGTTGTTCATTGTGTACGCCTATCCACGCATGTCAAACACGACCTTCTCAACGTAGTGCATTTTATGCATTTTACATTGTAGATAAAAAAGCTAAGACAAATGCGTGAACTCTATGAATATAAGTGTACATGTGTCTCAATAAAAAGTTCACAGCGCCATCCCCGAGTACAAGTAGCGACAAGAATTCTAGAAAGCAGCCTCCATCTTATCCAAAACAGCCCGAGTGAATTCATGGGTTGTGGCCACACCACCCATATCGCGAGTTCTTATTTTACTATTAAAGGCATTAGTGATGTGCGAATTTGATTGTTGATATCGTCATTTAGGAAAACTTACCCTTCACCAATAACATCATAAACGGCTTTGGAGATTCTGTTGGCATGTTCGTCCAAACCAAGGTGACGGAGGAGCATAGATCCGGAGAGGATCAAAGCAGTGGGGTTAGCCTGATCCTTTCCTTTAATATCGAGACCGACGTGACGGCAACCAGGCTCGAAGACAGCGACCTCACGGCCCATGTTGCAACCAGGGACGATACCGGGACCACCGACAAGAGCAGCACCAATGTTAGACAAGATACCACCGTACAAGTTGGGCATGACCATGACATCGAACTGCTGAGGACGGGAGACAGCTTGCATGGAAGCGTTGTCAACGATCATGTCGTTGGTCTCCAAAGTAGGGTAGTTCTCGGCGACCTTCTTGAAAGTGTTGCGGAAAAGACCGTCGGCCAATTTCATGATGTTGGCCTTGTGAATGCAAGTAACCTTCTTGCGGTTGTTTGCCAAAGCAAAGCTAAAAGCGAATTTGGCAATGCGCTCTGACTTGGCGCGGGTGATAATCTTGAGAGACTCGACGACACCCTGGACAGACTGATGCTCGAGACCGGAGTATTCACCCTCGGTGTTCTCACGAATAATGCAGAGGTCAACATTCTCGTGTCGGGTCTTGTAACCAGGAATGTTCTTAATAAGGACAACGGATGCATAGATATCGAGCTCCTGGCGCAAAGCGACGTTGAAGGATTGGTGTCCTGAGCGCTCAACGGGTGTGTGAAGAATACCCTTGAGACCCAACTTGTTGCGTCGCAGAGAGGCGATTGATTCCCTGAAAAGTTCTTCGGAGTGTTTGTTTCCAGTATCCACGCCGCTAACGTCAACCTGTTCCCATTCAATGGGGACGTTATCTGCCTTGAAAATAGTCTTCACTGATTCAGCGACCTCGGCACCAATTCCGTCACCTGAAGGACAGGATAATAATCAGTCTCATGTAGCTTTCCAAGCCAATCCGGTTACAATATATCCGTACCTGGAATCAAAGTCACTGTGTACTTGCCGCCGTACTTTGTGGGCTTGAAGATATCAGACTGAACCGTGGCCATAGCTAAACACGACACAATTAGTCTCGCACAATTCAATTAGAGGCGATTAGAAGCTTCGCTTACACCTTGTTGCAACAAAAGATGGGCGGCTGGTGGAAGTGGCAGCGCGCAGGATAGCCTAAACAGCTCGTCAGTGTCCAGTTCCTAGTTCCGCTAAGAGGGGCGCATTATGGGCATCATACCTGCGTGGGCTGCGAAGATCTGAGAGAGAACATCCTGATCGTTGATATCACCTCCTTCCGTCTGAAGAAAAAGCCACGCGAAAGAGAACAATTGTGCGAAGGGAGAGCAATTGCAGAGATTGGGGAAATTGGAGAGAGAAAAATGCATGGGATGGGATGCAATGGTTACAGACGGGATCCGCTGTGAAAGGAAAAATGCCCGCCTTTCGCTGTAATACGAGACAATTACGCAAAAATACCGGCTTGGCACCTAATGGCCTGCCATTGCAGTCTTCCGGAAGTCGGACCTTGGTATTGTAAGTAACGAGCATCGGATCGAAGGCACGCCAAACATTGGCAGACTCAAATTACGTCGTATTTATTTTCTTCCATTGTTTATTTCTTATTCTTAACTGTTCTTCTCTAACAGTTCATGAATGACTGGATATACAGCTCAGCGATGCAATCAACATGCGTCATATTGCATGTACGTATGAAGAGTGAGGATATATCTGCCTGAGGTTGCACAGCAAGCTCTTAAGCTCCTGCCGATTATCCGGATCATCACTTTGCCGCTAACAACCTAACCTCACCAAGATTGCAACAGCTTCAATCGACGAACGCTCCCTGGCCATATCACATTCCATGATCTCTCATACAGTCCCAGCGATACTCAAGTCGCCCTCCGCCATAATCCCACCAATTCCGCGCATTGTAGACAGGGTCCTTGCATGGTGTGTACGGTGAACCAGTGGAAGGCTCTTCCGGTTGGGCTAAATGTTGATCTTGAAGATGGTGCACTGTGGTGTCTTGATCATGCTGGTATCCAAGAGACATATACGGCTCCGCCTGTGAGATTTCATGGTCTAATTCGTCGATGGGGTTCGAAGGGGAGCTTTTGTCAACATTGAAACTGGAGCGCTTGCTGTCTACTGTGGTAGTATCGGAAAGCTCTGGCTCGCTATCCATCTCCACATCGAATGAATCAGAGGCTCTTGGACTTGTTTTCGCTACCCTAGAGATGTTAGTCGTGCGACATTTTGATCGACTTGCGAGCCGAGACAAGAGACATACCAAGTAGCTTCATCGAGTTTACCGGGCACATTCAGGTGGCCATTCCTGTTATACGGCGAGACAACGAAGCTGTGTGCGGCAGCAGAAGCATACACGATGCGATTGGCAACCGATTTGCTCTCCGGAACCTGCTCAACCTGTGGTGTGAGACTGTAGGCGGAAAAACGAGCCACGAGTTCATCCTCTTGGTTTCGAAGCCAAGCATCGGATTCTGATAGACCGCACTAGAGTTTGATCCGTCAGTGGGCTCTCAGCTCTGTCTTCCATCCAGCTATTGAACTCGTCGCCCGTCGGTGGGCTTGTTTCGAATGAACTCGGAAATAAGGTAGGCAATAACTAACCTGCTGACATAGAGCGCTCTCCTCGCATGTCATATACATTGCTGTAGAGTGTGCGGTATGGCCACAATAGGGACAATTGAATGCCATTCTGGTTATTTGAATTACACGGTACTATGCAGTCGCTTTCAAGATCACAAGTACTGCAATGATTGGAACTTTGAAGCTGTGACGGAAGCGCAAACGGTGACTCTGAGGGTTCTCCTACACTGTGTGTTTGACAAGAAATATACATATACCAGATGTTTTACATATTCTATGCCCTCTAGTGTGGGAATCAATTCATGTGGGAATAGCTGCCTAATTGGGCACCCATAATTATCCCACATGAACGAAGCCCACATGATTCAGCTGAGTTCTGAAGAGCATATAGAACTAAATCTGTAAAAGTACCTTATCAGATATTGTTAGTTGTATGTGATTGTTCTGTAGTGCGACATATTAAGAGCTGATCAAGGCTTATGTAGATTGGCTTATGAGACAGCCTACGAAAGCACAGTCACGTGGCTTGCATTACTGTTGGTGCCTGAGGCCGCAGCAGGCAGATATGGGTTGACGCGATCCTAGCTCCAGGAGCTTCAGCATCTCCAGCATCACTCTCCGAAGCCCGCAGCACCAACAGCTTCGGATCATTCACACTGCCATCTCTTATCCTCTAAGACAAATCAAATATTCAACTATTGATATCAGGATTTATTGTTCCAATAGATCGACATAGCAGCTGCGGTTTCCAAAAGAAAACACTCCAAAGCTCAGCCGTCTCTAGATCAACCACCATGGTGGGTTAACCAGCAATTTCTTCATCATCGGATTTGAAAGATGTCCTAACTGTATTCTTTCCAGACTTCTATCGGCACAGGCTACGATCTTTCAAACTCCGTCTTCTCTCCCGATGGCAGGAACTTCCAGGTAAGGAAAACGTCTATACTACCTTGAACCTTTCCATAGATTGCTAATTCATTTCAATTTTTCCATGGAATAGGTTGAATACGCCGTCAAAGCCGTTGAGAATGGAGGCACCGCTATTGGTATAAGATGCAAAGATGGTGTTGTCCTTGCTGTGGAGAAATTGATTACAAGCAAGCTGTTGAAGCCTGGTGCGAATAAGAGAATAGCAACTGTTGACCGAAACATTGGCATTGTACGGCTATTATATACATCTATCTAGGACCGTATTTGCTGACTTGCACTCTTTTCGGTGTCTTATAGGTCTCCGCTGGCCTTGTACCTGATGGACGACATTTCGTCTCAAGAGCGCGAGACGAAGCCGCTTCCTGGAGAAAGACCTACAAAGGACCTATTCCAACATCAGCTCTCGCCAACCGGCTCGGCGGTTATGTTCAAGCCTACACCCTTTATTCTAGCGTCCGTCCTTTCGGTGTTACTTCGATAGTGGGAGGCTGGGACTCTGAGGCAGAGTTATCTGTGGATGGTCAAGTAGGAACAGGACCCAGTGTCGGAGCTGGTGGGAAAGCCAAGGACCTCAAAGCTGGTGGTCCAGGGCTGTATATGATTGAACCTAGTGGTCTATACTGGGTAGGATACTCACATTATTCTATTCGAGTATTTGCGTGAAATATTGACTGACTTTATCTCATATAGGGCTACTACGGTGCAGCGACTGGCAAAGGACGACAAGCAGCAAAGGCAGAACTCGAGAAACTTGACCTTCCCTCGGGAAATCTCAGTCTTCTCGATGGTGTCAAGGAAGCAGCTCGAATTATCTACGTCGCGCATGAAGAAGATAAGGATTTCGAACTCGAAATGACATGGATCAGCTCTCTTGACGGACCAACTAAGGGACGGCATGAGGAGGTGCCTCGTGAATTGCTCGAGGAGGCCGAAAAGGCTGCTAAGGCGGCGATTGAGGGCGAAGATGAAGAGGAAGAGGAAGGTCAAAAGACGAGCGAGGGAGAGCGAATGGAAGAATAAATCAGACATCCTAGAATATGAATTTTCTTTGTTGTATTAATTCCTTTTCTTTTCGCCTTCTACGCAAGTAGTCTGATCTACTTTGGTCACACTGTTGGTGACTTATGATTCAATCCTCCTATGATATCGTAAAGAAAGCCCTCCTATCCAAGTCCCAGTCTCAGTTCTGAATAAAACATTATCATGCCACAATTCTCCCCTCAGACCACCCCTTCTTCTTCAAGGCCAACTCGACAGCTGCATGGCCCCAATCCTCACCATGGTTATGCTTCTTCCCGCTTCCCAATCCAGCCCGTTCAAGACCTTGCTCCTCGGTCAGCAGAGTCAACAACCCAAAGACAACAGGGACATTAGCCTCAAGTTGAACGCGCATGAGACCGTGCGAGACGGCATCGGCGATGTACTCAAAGTGCATAGTTTCGCCTTTAATAAGCACGCCGATGGCGATGATGGCGTCGAAGGGAGCTGTTGATGCGGCTGCGGTATTAGAAGAGGTGGTGGCTTGCTGACTCAGGTCGGTAGTTGATGAAGATAGAAGGTCTGTTGCGGCTATATCGCCTGTCGACGAGCTGGCGGCAGCTTGGACATGAGATGCTCTATATATACTTTACACAGATACCACGCACGGTTAGCTTTGCTTTCCATACCATGACGCTGTGTGTCCATGAGCAGCGCGTATCAAATTCAACAAGATTGAAACTAACTTTTGAACTGCGACTGGTAATTCATAACTTCCAGGAACGCTTTGGATGACAATATTATCCTTCGAGACTCCCGTCGAGACGAGGCTATTCACAGCTCCGGATACCAGCGCCTCGATGATGGTTGTGTTCCAACGAGCATGCACAATGGCAATTCGGAGTCCAGTACCTATTTAATAAGATTTAGCATCAATTGGATGATAGCGCTTCAGCACGGAGCGAGCAAGACAAGCAATGCGGGGATCTCCGTGGACAATTAACTGACCATCGTAGGTTTCACGCTCGCCGGGTCCTTTGATTGAAGCCATGTTGTAGTCTTGGGTTGAGCTCCGGTATTTCTGTATATTGAGTGGGATTTTGTCAGACTAGAGGTATGACTGAGGAGGAATAAGGTAGAGTGGTCAAGTCATTTTCGCCGATTTACTGGGATCTTAATTGTGGTTGGGGGGGGGGGGGGGGTGTGTCTCCACATAGCAAGATGCATAAGCTTATTACCATAATCGCCCTACTAGCCTCACTCAGAGAAACAACCCGCTCTTTTTAATGTACAGCTGCTACGAGGAGCTTTTTCGCGAAACAAAATACAGCCAGAGAACGTCATTTTATTGAAGGATGAAACTCATTGTATATATCATTAATGTTCTCTAAAGCTCAAATACCCACCAGTGATTTACTCTGATCAAAACAGCTAAAAGCTAAAACACAAGCAAATGATGACCCAGGCCGATGAACTGCCTATCATATCTCCCTAGACTCCTGTGCGAACCGATGTATCAAGCAAAACACTCTACTCCACTGTGACAGACTTGGCCAAGTTTCGAGGGAAATCAACGTTCAATCCCTCACCGACGGCAAGCCAATAAGCAATCAACTGCAAGGGAATCACGTTAAGGAGACCTTGCAAGCAGTCTACCGTTTTGGGGAGCTCGATCTTCTCAGTCTGGGAAGCTGGGAACTCGTCATCATTCTCGTTGCAGATGACGATGGGGCGACCGCCACGGGCAATGACTATGTAAAAGATTAGCTGCTATGTTCCTGTAGCAAGTGCATAGAAAAGAACTCACCTTGCTGATATGCGTTCAATGACTTGGCAAAGATATCATCCCGAGTGAGAATCATGATGATGGGGAGGTTCTCATCAACCAAGGCAAGAACACCATGTTTCAATTCACCAGACATGACAGCCTCGCAGTGGAGGTATGAGATCTCCTTGATCTTGAGGGCACCTACAGTAGATATATTAGATTCGGAAAATTTGTGACAAGTGGGATAAAAGAGCCGGCTCACCTTCCAATGCTGTAGAGTACTGGCTACCACGTCCAAGAAGCAACAGACTCTTCTGGTTCTTGAAGAATTTGGCACACATATCCTTGATGCGGTCATTGAGCTTGAGGATTTCACGGAACTGATCAGATATCTTAGAAAGACCGTCCATGATCTCCTCGCGTCTCTTCTGCTTGGAAGCACGATCCTCGCTGAGGGAAAGCGCGAACATGACCATGGCAACGAATTGCGAAGTGTAGGCCTTGGTGGAGGCGACACCAATTTCAGGGCCGGCGTTGATGTGAACACCACAGTGAGTGAGGAGGGAGATGGAGGAGCCGACAACGTTGACGATACCAACAGTCAAGGCGCCACGTTCAAGGCAGTATCGGAGTGCCATCAGAGAATCTGCAGTTTCACCAGACTGAGACACAAACACACAGGTATCGTCACGGAAGACAGGAGCTTGACGATCCAAGAAATCGGAGGCGAGTTCAACAGCGATGGGGATCTCAGTAAGCTCCTCAAAGACACCGCGAACGGCCATGCAAGAGTGGTAACTGGTTCCACAAGCGATGAAGATGATGCGTCGGCAACGGCGGATTGTGGAAATGTACTGACGAAGACCGCCAAGAGTCACCTTCTTGTTCTCGACATCCAAGCGACCACGCATGGTGTTGACGACAGACTCGGGTTGCTCGAAGATCTCCTTCTGCATGAAGTGGTCGAACTTGCCCTTCATGATCTCCTGCAATTCCAACTCGATAGTCTGGATAGCACGGACGTTGGAGGTGCCATCATCCTTGGTCAGGCGATGGATGTTGAGCTGACCCTCGTGGATGTGAGCAATGTCGTCATCCTCCAAGTACAAGACCTTTTTAGTGTGCTCGACAATAGCAGAAGGGTCAGAGGAGAGGAAGAATTCTGCGGGCTGGGGGATTCCGTCGTCCGAAAGGAAAGCACGAGACTGTGAACGGTGCAAAAGCGACTTGTCTGGGGGGGCGAGAAGGTTGGCAGCCGATTTCTTGATAGCCACATTCTGAGACGCTTGTTCGGCAGGAAGAGCACCCTCTTCGGAGTATTCGACATCGACAAAGTCAACCTTCATCTTCTTGGAGGTGCGGACACCAATGACGAGAGGAGAACCCTTGCGGGCAGCAATCACTTCATGTGGGTAGTGGACGGACTTCATGAGAAGACCGAAAGCACCCTGAAGCTCCTTGATGACGGCCTTGGCCAAGACAGTAAAGTCAATATCCGGATGCTGGTCGTAAAGGTACTTGGCCAATTTAGCAATGCATTCGGTATCGGTCTCGGTTTCGAAACGGAAGCCCTTACTCTCCAAGAGGGCTTTCAATTCCTTGTAGTTGGTGATGATACCATTGTGAACAACAGAGAACTCCCAGTTGGGGTCAGACCTACGAGACGTTAGCATTCTGAATTCTGGTTTTATTAGACAGAACTTACCTGTGAGGGTGGCAGTTGAGGCGAGAGGGAGGGCCGTGAGTAGCCCAGCGAGTGTGGGCAATTCCAGCATGGGAATCGTAGGTCTTGTCGAGATTGACATTTGACTCAGCGATCAAGGCCTTCAATTTCTCGACTTTTCCGACTTCCTTGAAAGCAAAAACCTCATTCTTCTTGTCTCCATCAATAGCTAGACCAGCGGAGTCATATCCACGATACTCGAGTCTGGAAAGACCTAGAATCAGACAAGTACTGGTCAGCGTCCGTGCAGATGGTGGTTGGCGGGGTTGTGGAAAACTCACCATTGACGAGAGTCTCTAGAATGTGCCGACGATCCTTCTCGACAAGGTAGTTGATGTAACCGAAGATACCACTGTTGAGAATTAGAGTTAGCTTATCCAGGTTTCAAAGAATAATAGAGTTGGTGTTTCTTTGTATCGTACCACATGGTTGCTGTTCAATTCAAACGTTGAAAGAAAGTAGACAATTTACTGTAAACACGATAATAAAGGGAACAGCGAGTCAATTGACAGTAGAGATGAAGTGGATGAAGAGGTGTTTTGTCTGTGGTGAGAAAAAGGTGGGGAGGCGGTCAGAACGAGTGAGCCGGCGAACTGGAGGTGTAAGATCGAGGCAGCTGCTCTTGCCGGGCAACGGTTGAAAGAGAGGAGTAGGTTGTCGGATGGAGGATGGAGGATGGATGATTCACAGGGAAGAAGTAGATGAAAGATGACGAAGAATATGCAGAATGGAAAGGAAGAAAGAGGGAGAGAAAGAGAATGAAGATATAAATAATGGTGTTACTACAATTGATTTCCCCACTAGTCCTAAAGCTGAATCTTAGTTAGTTGCTCCTTCCTCAGCGCCCTGAATACAAAAGGAAGGGGCAGGCCAGCCGGTATTTTACACTGCCAATACGAGACTCTGTACGCTAACAAACAAAAACGTGCTTTCTTCATTGACTGTTTACTATGTATTTACTTTCGAATGGCGGTCGCTGATACCGAAGATCTCCACAATGTGGGCTATGCTAGGCGTGGCGATTGGAGGTTCCAGACATTGGCAGAGAAGTCCCTGGCCTGGTTGGTGTCCACTCTGCTGAAACCATGTCTCAAACCAGCGTGTAATCAAATTACCAGCTCGTATTTTACTTGTTGGACGACTTTCGTCATCAGGTATGACAGATGCACCTGTTCCCTGTATTAAGATCCATACCGTATTGTAATACACTGGTATCGAAATCCTAGGATATTGTATGAGTAGCAGTACGTACTCGCAGATCAACTTGAAAAGACAGAGAAGAGGAAGAATGCATATTCCCCACTACGAGATAACGCTATCGAACGATCTGTAGAATAGTGAGAATGACTGTCAGTTGTCAGATCTAATTCAGGGGGCAATTGATGGTTCCTAATCTAGGAGTCGTGGCAGTGCTCATTCTATTTTTATGTTTGGCTGCACGGATCAAGAAAGAAAGGCTTCGTGAGGTATGTGACCCAATAATGGATTGAGCTACCAAAGCTGGTCTCTAACTGCTTGGCTTCCAAGGCTGGTTGATGGGAAAAGCTTCCATCCGGGATCTCAATATGAGTTTATTAACCTAATATTCCGCCTCAATTAGATCGTCTCGGTACATCACGCCATAGAGGATTGATATGGGGTTCATGAAAGAGCTGTTTTGGAGTTCTAATGTCGTTTCAGGACTCGATGAGTACGTAAATGGGATAAATATAGAAGTAGATCTCCCCGTCGGCCCGGAACATTAGTCATTCCGAGCTAGCATCTGATTCGTGTCTTCCGCATCTCTCCCATCAACGACACAATTATTGAGGCAACCTCGGGTGTATTATTGTACCCCATTAAGAATCCAACTGGCCTCTACATACGTCTTGTACCTGAAAAAAGGCAAAAAGAAGAAGGAAAGTGAACCACATTGGTCGCACTTATCCCCTCAAGTCGAACAAACAAACCCCTCCACTCCAACCCTTGCGGCGGGGCTATTGAAAAAGGGAAAATGGCAGGCTCAGCAGATGATCTGGACTTAGCAAAGGTGAGTCTGCTACACAAGATTTCCCCCTTTATGCTTGAGAAACAGGTCCCCTCTCGGTCACGTATTGTTAATTTAGATTGACTATAACAGGCTTTCAAGGACCTAGCCCAGTGCGTCTCTCGAGGAACAGCCCCTCCTGGAATTTCAGCTAACCCAAGTTAAATCTAGCGGCGAAAACACAGCTCTTGCTTTGGAAAATCATTTGGCTAGGCTAGAGCAAAAGATAGACGAGCTCCTAGCCGCGGTAGAAGACAATCCTCCTGACGGGCAGCAAGAAACCCGACCAAACGGAAAGGGAGGGTCTAGTCAGTCATCCGGCGATAAGCAACCAACGCATCATGAAGAAGCCGATTCCTCGAAGAGCGCATCGAAATGAAAGAAACCATCTGAGCCCTTTTCCACAACTCCCTTCTCGGTGATAACAGCGTCGATAAGGGCTGCTGGTGTGACGTCAAATGCAGGATTCCATACGTCGATACCGGTGGCTGCCAACTGAATGGTCTCCATCTGCAGAGTGTCTCCCACGCGCCCCTGCAAGGGACCCTTGATGGTAGTCACCTCGGATGGGGCACGTTCTTCGATTACTATTTCAGTCCCCGTCAGAGTTCCTCGATCAATGGTCGTCCGCGGTGCAGCCACAAGGAATTTAACTCCGTGATATTTTGCGAGTACGGCAAGAGCGTATGTTCCAATCTTGTTCGCAGTATCGCCATTAGCCGCTACTCGATCTGCACCGACAACAATTGCCGATACTTTTGAATGGGATTTGGCGAGTAGGGACGCAGCCATGGAGTCTGTTATAAGGGTTGCGGGCATCTTCTCGTGCACTAATTCGTACGCTGTTAAGCGCGCACCTTGGTTATAAGGTCTGGTCTCTGTGCAGTATACGCGGTTCAGTGCATTTTTGGCGTGAAGCGATCGGATGACACCTAAGGCTGTACCATACCCCGCAGTCGCAAGCGAGCTATTTTCTCGATTAGCCTGTAAAAAAGAAACAAATTATGGATTGTAGGCTTGATACTCACCCCGTGTTGCAATGTGTGAGAACATTGACCTTATTTTGGCCCTGTGTCGCTGCTCGCTCAAGAATCCATTTTGCTCCGTACTCGCCAATGTTCTGATTGTCACTAAGGTCATGAACGAGCATCAATTCCGCCTCTTTCAAATACGCGGCAACAAGTGACTGTCCCGTAGAATCCTGGGCCCTCGTGTGCTCAGTCACCATGTTTTCGAACTTGCGCGCCGCATCAGCCAAGTTGACAGCAGTCGGCCTGCTGGTGACGAGGTAGTGGAGCTTTTCGATGATAAACAGGCCAACCTCTTCCGAAGAAGATGACAATTTCCCCGCTGTGTGTATCTCGTTCAACTCAACGGCAAGCGACAGGATTGCGACAATCGCAATCGCGGGGGCGCCACGGACGCGCATTTCTTTAATCGCATACCAACCATCTTGCGCAGATCGAATGGGAATATATTCGGTGACGAAAGGGAGTTGCAGTTGATCTATTATTTGCAACTGGTTGTCGAAGTATTTGATGGCTTGAAGAGACATGTTGGTGGAGTTGGTATATCAGAAAATAAAAATTTGTTGCTTTGCGATTTTTATGCGCTGACCCCGCACTGCAAGAGGGAATATAAACCCAAGCGGTTTGTGTTCACTGGTTAGTTTGTGAATTAACTTGTGTTCTATGTAGGAAAGACAAATTTTATAAGAAAGGAATCAACGGGCCACATGCTATTTACAAAGGTCCTGACTGGGCCGATGGCGAATTTTCGGGCATATACCACAGTGGGGTTTCTTTGCACTCAGCTTCTCTCACATTTATCATTTATTATGGAATAAGTCCTACTGTCTGTTTCCTTGCCACGAATTCATCTTTATCTCTCAACTGTCATGGCCTCGTGTATAATATCTAGGAGAGTACCGCGCCATCCCAAAAGTCACTGACCAGTATCACAATATCACTCTTCAGATACTAAAAATCAACATTTGATCTTCCAGTGCATTCTCTCAAACTCGTCACTGAAGTACTGAGTATTGTTTTCTAGAGCTAAGCGCAAGGCCAGAGGGCGATTACTGAATCATGCCGATTCCGTCTTTTCATCGTAGTCTAATCGGCGTCTAACCAGTCTCGTTGACTGTAGCTGCGAATTCACGATAGGGAGGTAGGTGGTCTTATTTGGCGAGGGATATTCAGAGATTATCGTGCCGCGATGTACAACACTAGCTTTGATCAGACACGTATAGCGAAAAAGCGCAGGATAGAATACCATTGTTTCCACGGACAAAAGTGTCACCGTAAGACCGCCTCAATTGCCCATTAACATATTCTTCTGTTTTCTCTAATGCGATATTCATGTATCCATCAACAGATTGAAGTTCGCCTGTTCCCCAGTCGCAGTTAGTAACGGTTGAACGCCCTCCCAGTCAAGACCATACCTTGGTAGACAACACCAGAATTGAGCTTCACTGTCACGGGAGCTCCGGTTATTTCGCCGAGGAAAGTCGAAGGATCTTTGCCTTCTGACTGGTTCCCGTTTTCCATGGTTGTAACGTGCTGGTTCTTGGATGCTATTGTCCGTTGAGTCGTGTCAATGACTGAAGAGTAGAGATGAAGTGACGAAGAAATAGGTGGTTCAATCTACTTTCTCGTTGGTAGTAAATGATTGCCGCGGCTGACCACACCGGCTCTGTAGTGTAACGGTTAGCACGGTGATTTCTGATGTCGCAAATTTGGGTTCGATTCCCAACAGGGCCTGAATTTTATTCCGTCTTTTTCAGTTTTTTTTTTTCTTTCAAACGAACGCGCCAATTAGCGTCGACTATTTCCGTACTACATACACTAGACCTTATTAGGTCTAGCGGTAATATTGCGTGTTAATCGTATTTGATACTCCAAATGATTTCCATCGCAGCAACATCCGAAGACTGCATCCCAAGAAGTACATATAGAACAGCACATGACTCAGAGCTCTCAATAACTCGATGCGCTCATTTTTCAATAAGCCAGCCTGGGCTAATACAGCCGACGAGCCTTCTGCCCACGAATTCTATCGCCGTTCCCATCAGACATACGATGACATTATAAAGGCAAATAAACAACAGCGTCGCGAAGAAGCTGCGAAGTCTGCGCTGAAGCCCGCCGCCCAACCAACCAAGAGTGCTGTCCGATCTTCCAAACGTCGCCGCATATCAGACCAGGATGATGGGCTAATAGAGGACGATGGTCTGGAATTAAACAACAATAAATCACTTAGTCCCTCTCCGCAAGATGAACAGCCAGCTAGAACGCGCAGTACTGAATATATTGAGCGCCGGGGATCTTCCGAGCGCTCTGATGACGAGGGCGCGTCAGAAGGGGGGTTGGCTGTTGATAAACAGAGAATGGTATCACCGGAGGTTGAAGTCGTTGAACAACCACCATGCATGGAAAACTCCTCGCTGCCTCACCGGTCTATACTGTCGTCGGAAAAGCATACAAAACCGTCACCCTCGAAAGATGACTCATCAGCGAACGTCAGAGAGGAAACCGTGCCTGATAGTCAGGATAAAGGAAGACAGGCAGACAAGAAGGACGATTTTATTGTGGAAATACTAGTCACGTCCGAGATTGAGAAGACTCGACCGTTGATTGTTCGGCGACATATGTCACAACGATTCCGAGATATTCGCTTAGCATGGTGCGCACGACAAGGGTTTGATCAGAAAATGACTGATTCAGTGTACTTGACTTGGAATAAAAGAAGATTGTTCGATGTCACGACGTGTAAGAGCCTTGATATTAGTGCTATGCCGTCTAGTGGTTTGGATTTTGAGGATGAGCCGCATGGTGTCTTGCGCATCCACGTCGAGGCTGTGACGGACGCTTTACAAAGAGCGCGTACTGAGACAGCCCTACCTACTCCGCAAATAGTTGAGGACGAAGCCGATGAGAAGCAGAATACATTCCATATTGTTCTAAAGAGTCCCGGCCATGGTGATTTGCGAGTGAAGGTCTTGCCTCGGACACCTGTCCTCCAGATCATTACCCATTTCCGAAGCAAACGAAACATATCTTCGGATAGCAGGATATCCTTATCTTTTGATGGGGATATACTCGACCCAAATTCGCAACTGAAGGACTACGATATTGCCGATATGGATCTTGTGGACGTTATTCTTCGGTGAGCAGACGTAGGTATCTTATATAATATAGTTATAAAACCTTTCCTTCCAGATTGGACACTGGTAATATGACAACCACACACTAATGCGCTGCTTTGAATACATAGGAGTACAGTACCTAGGTAAAATTCAGTATGTATAGAGTTCTGTTCGTGAAATTTACTAGTGTTGTTCCTTCTGTAGTTACAGATCAACCAATAATGGTCGGCCCCAACGGAGCTTGGAAAAATTTCTTGCCCCTCCACACATCAACAAAGTCACTCAGTTCTCAACGTCAAGCGCACTTACACCCAGCGACAATATCGTCATCAGTTCAACATGAAAGTAATCACCGTCAATTTCCTTACTTGCGCCGTGAAGAGCTGCCGGGCTTCACCAGCGTCCACTCCACTCCATTTCAAAGACGCAGAGCTGGAACAGCAAGAGCTCGATTTCAACCCCGACCTGATCCGGAATATCCTACCACGAATCGATTGGGATTCTTTGAGAATTACGGCACAAGAAGTGAGTCTGCTGATTCTCTGTTTGCACTCTAGCTTTGAAAATTGGGAGTTGACATTAGACGTGAACCGAACAGCTTGGATTCCCCGATATTTCCAGCATCAAACCCAGCGATGACCAAATCGACGAAAGTATGCTAAAAGATCTGCACAAACTACTTATGGAAACACAGGTGGTTGAAGGAAAGCTGTGTTGCGCAAATTGTGGCCATGAATACCAGATCAAAGAAGGGATCGCGAACTTTTTGCTCCCCAGTCACCTAGGTGAGTAATCAGCGAGTAAATCGCACTGGCTCCCATCAGTAACTTCGTTGGGCTGATACTGTTTCAGTCTAAGAGCGCTTGCTTCCCTCTTGACATAACGGATATGGGCAATGCTTCAAAAGATCCGTAAAGTCTCTGGCTATTGAACATGCATACTTTTTCGAATCGGTATTGAGCATCCGAACCCTGAAGCTTCATGAGGAATTGCAAAGTTGTTGTCCATGCAAGGCTCTCTTACCTCGACAGTATTTTGGCTTCATATGCATATGAATGACAGCTCTTGATTAAAGTTGATCGAATTTATCGATGCGACAATGGTCAGCTTACAGCATGCCGGGACTATTTGACAGAGATGTAGTATGGGGCTGTGCAGGCATCATTGAAGACATAGAACCATTATGGATGAACTCAAGACAGGCACATCAACCGCAGCCCACAGATCCCTCTAAGCGCAGGCTGGCACCTCCTAATTTCAGCTCCAAAGATCCTCCCGCTTCGTGCTATCATTTGACATTAAATGCATGCCAGATTACAGGGGTCTCTACACAATAACGAATTACGATCATGACCACATGAATGGAAGCTCCAAAGCTACTGTCTGTCCCTTGTTTTTTGATAAATGTGATATGACATGATTACAATAGATTGGTGATTGACCAGATGAGGTTCAAATAATATACATAGCAACCACCCCTATGCACCCACGTACTAGCAAACTCCGAAACTCCACTCTTAGAAACATGAGAGTCGGAGACATTCAACCGAATCTTTGAATTAAGTCGCCAGCCATGCACTCCACGAAGTACGCCTATCCAATGCATCCCAGGAATGTAATGACCATTACTGTTTTTGTTTTCCCCTCCAGAGAATGAACGGTACCCTGAAATGTATAGCTGCAACGCGTCTTAGTTGAGGAACCCTTTACAACCTGCTGATCCACATAAGCAGGGTATTCTATCCTCGCTATCCCACTCTCTTTCGAACTTATAGTCGTATGTGAGTTCTTCATCTGTAATTCATTATCAGTACCGATACTCGCAATCCCACCTTAGAGATCTTAGACCAACCTTTGCTGATGTCCCGAAGCGCATAAATCACAATCCGCTTACTACCATCCACCCGAATGATCTTTGCCGTGCAATTGGGAGTGCAGCTATGGTTGATGAATCTGGCAATGCCACCACGTTTTGTGGCATCAATGACTGCATTTTCATCAATACGGAAAAGATAACTGCTTCCTATTCCGCTCTTCAAATATCTTCTCTCTCTCATATCGGCCACTTGTTGTCGGACTTTCTCGCCGACGTATTCGATAATCATATCGTTAGCTGCAATATTTTCCTCGGCATACAATCCCCAATTATGAATAGCCGAGCGCGCAAATCTCACAGGCTTCTTACGCTTTTTGAGTTGATTGAAGCGTAATGCATCGCCATCACCGCCCTGAGGTGGAAGGACTTGTTTCTGCGCATTGATATCTGCTGCAAGTCGTCGGTTTTGAACTCTTGTGGATCTAGACGTAGAATTGTTTACTGGCTTTGTCGGGCCAGCCTTCCCAGAGTCGACGGGCACGGACTGAGGATCGCTTTGCGCCAGCGCCTCTCTCTCCTCTCGGGCCTTCTGTACTTTGATTCGGTGAGGTAGGTACTTGGACTTTTCTGCTTCAAATATTCTCTTCTTGCCTTCCGTTCGAGCTGAACCGGTGGAATTCGGCACAAAGTATCCAGGGATAGTGGTCGGTGTGAAAACTGGGCCCGTCTCTCCGAACCGGTTCAAAAGCTTTGCTTCTCGCTGTTTCCATGCCCATATAGTTACATCACCCACATTTGATGGTAACGTGTCGGACATGATGTCTCTGAGAAAATCGAAATCCTCATCATCCTTGATGATGGTCTGCCAGCCGTCCAGATCCAACACTAGTGCACCATCATCTAAGACGCTTGGCCGTGGTTCATCATACGAAACAATTAAGTTAACTTCAGGTTTAGAGTATATGTCGGTTTCTGCATCTGCCATGATTAGAGATATCCTTTCGGCGTTTGAAGTCCAGGGCGCACATACCAAGACTGATTTCTGGAGAGTGTAACATTCTCTCATCATCAATACTGACACCGCCGAATGAATCAGGATGAGAATCGACTTCAAGAATGGCTGGCTCAATACCAGAGATCTTGTAGTCATCCTTTTGTCGTTTTCGAGAGTCAAGGCTATCGTCGATAACTCTCTTCCTCTTTTTAGACAAAGTGATGTCAAATGATTGATCATCTTGCTGCTCAATCTCAACGCCTGCCGTGCTTACATAGCCACTAGTCTCAAGATCTAAAGATGGACTTCGAGAGATGTCACTATTGTAAGCTTCATCCTCAGTATCAGAGACAGACGTGCCGAAGCTCATCTGGCTAGGCGACCTGCTTTCAAGTTCGTCTGTCTCCCTTGACATTGGCGTCCGCGCATCATCATCTGAGTCTCCTGCTTCATGAAGATGTCGAAGACGATGATGGAGCGGCCGTACATCTCTTCGTCGTCGTATATGCCCACGTCTTTCATCTAAATAATTTGTACCATCGACTTGGCCGCGATAAGATTTGCGAATGCGGGGAAGCGTAAGAAGATCCAGGGGACGAGAGCGCAATGATTCATTTGGTAGCCCAAATTGAAATGGATTTGTTTTACTTGTTTCGGGATCCCGAATGCCCAGAGCCTTTCTTCTTTCTGAATGTCTGTCTGGGTCCAGATATTCATATAGGAAAGGGGCGGCTATGCGAAATTTGACATCCTCCAATAGTTTTGTCTTCAATTCATGGATAACAATGCCGAGAACCTCCTTTGATGGATCCAAACTACTAGCACGTTGCTGTTTCTCTTCCTCAGCCTCCATTTCAAGTTCTTTGACTACCCTCTGCTCTTCGACCCTGGCTTTCTGCTCTGCTTGTAGTCTTTCAGGACTCGGGCTACGCTCATAGTTTGGGTTCCCATAAGGCTGACTCTCCATGTTCATGATGTAAGTGAATAGAGGTGTCATATGACACATTTTGTAGCACCTCATGGTCTCTTCTTCACCTCGTCGGGAATTCTCAAAGATGATATAATATCCAGTCTTATCGCAGCGAACGGCTTTCCAATCGAATATTCTCAATCGTTTCTGTAGATGAGGCAACGTGGACCCTAGAACAGGGACATAACAGTGAGCGATGAAAATATAAGGGTCTCGTTTGATTTGTTGCAAAATAGGCGTCTCCTCGACTGATGGTGACGTTGCGGGTTTCAGAGCAGCCCTGGGACCTTCTGGTGGGTTAAAAACTGGGCGTGTTGATGAGCGCCCAGAAGGCCCCTTCGGGGCAGTGGGCGGAGCCTCGTTGTTCTTTGGAGGGGTATTACGATGTCCCGATTCAAGCGATGGTGGGTTACTTTTGCGCCAGGACTCGATAGCTTTTTCCACCAGTCGCTGAGATAAGAGTCCGTCGCGGTCAAGTTCCGCTCGAATGCGTCGTGTACCAATGCGCTGTTCCTTTTTGCACTCGTAGTAGGCACGTCTCGCTGCAGCCGAAGCCGATAATGGCCCGTGATTTTGGAAAGAAATTGCATCTTTGAATTTGACGAGACAAATGCCGAGGGGTCTTCCAGTGACCGGATCAGTGCGATTATCAATATGAGCAACCTCCCCAAAGCTTGAGAATAATGCGGTTATGGGGCCAATCGGTGTGAGAGGGTCAAATCCAGTGACTACTAGCTGGGAAGGTGCAGCTCGACCGATAGATGTTGCAGGGTCGAAAGGCCAATGACGTATCGAATATGGCGTGGATCTCAGTCGCACTTTCGGCGCATTAGCGGAACCACGCGTATAGTCATCGATGGAAAGGCGTGGATCTGTCGAAGCTGGGGATTCGTGGGTTTGGACGAAATCTGTGTACTCGAGCTTCTTCTTCTTATCCTTCGTGCCAGGCTTTTTATCCAGTTCTGGATCGTAAGTCACCTTGCGACCTTTTAACTCGTCTATGAGAGAAGCGCGTAACCCATATGACGGTGTCTTTGGGATACTAGAGTGGCTATCCTTTTCAAGCTCAGTATGCTTGACATCAATGACAGAACGGCTTACAGGCGGCTGGTCATCACTAAGACCGTCAGTATTGTGGGATAAAAATTGTGATGGCAACGGAGCAACGACTATCTGCTGAAGCGAACCATTCATTGTAGGCAAGTCTTCCCCAAGGGTAGGCTCAGAATTCGCATAGGTTAAGTTGGTAGCATGATTGATATTCTTGGCAGGTACATCGTTTCGCAAATGTGGCGCACCACCTCCATCTTCGTCTTTCTCATGAGTCAATAGAATATTTTTAGAAGGAGCAGCGACTAAATTTGTAAATCCGTTGCTGGTCTCCGACCTTGATCTGCTTCGTCCACGATCCTCGGAGATTTTGGATCTTCGTGACTGCAGGACGGACGGAGCAGTTGGGAAGAAGTCAGCAAATCCTGCAGACAATCGCGACATATTGTGACAGGCTATTCGCCAAGACCTTTCCAAGCCAACGCAACCGCCAGCATTGTCAAGTTCGTGTCTGGATAGCTCAAATGACCCGGTAACAATGTTGGAGGGTGTTGTCGGAACGGACGATGTCGCTTCAAGGAAGTGACGCGCAGAACTGTATTTGACAATCACGATGAAGCGAAAGAACAGACAAGGACCCCGCGGGCTTAGCCAAGTCACGGGCGGCTTGAGATAGAAATTGAAGTAAAAGGACCAAGAGCGGGAGACGTGAGCCTTTGTGGTAAGAGCGTGTAGCAGACAGATAAATTGCTTCAGTCGCGAACCTGTCGGCAACACTAGTGGTTGGCCCCACAGGGATAGAAGCGGCAAGGTGTCCAATCAGGTAATGATTGAAGCACTAGCTGCTAGCTTCCATTGCAGCCTCGGTAATTTATCGAGGGCTAACGTAATCAACAAGCGGATCGGCACCACAAGCGAACCGGCACTTTTTCCGAACGCGTACGTACAAAATATTGATCTCAAATCTCAATTTCTAACCCACATACTAATTATATACAAAAAATTAATTCCTAATACAATTAGGACATCCAGTTATTTTATGTCCTGCAACACCACAACCACTGCAGCGAAATTGATGTCGTACAGGTGGATGAGAGACTGGGAGCTCAGGCTCGGCCGGAGCAGTAGTAACAGCTTGAGATGATTCAATCTGACCTTGTACGAGTGCTTGAGTTTCCTCTCTGGTAATTCCTTGCTCATGAGATATTTGCTGCTTGGATCTTTGACGTTTTTGCTTCTCCTTCTCATGTGGAGCCCGTGTAAACACTTCATCACTAGCCTCAGATGAACTTCTTGTATGCCGGCTTATTCGCTTCTTGATTGTAGTCATTTGGCGCTTGGATTGACGTGGATTTTGAGGGGTGTGTAAGCAGGATGATTGTGTATCACTTGACCGACTTGGGGGGGTTGTTGGAGTCTTCAATCGAACAGTAAGCTGTTGATAAACTCGATCTGGATTGAATGGTACTAATCCAGTTGCTGTAAAGCTATTCCGAACAGTTTGAGCTTTATATGCCATCGTACGAGCCTTTGGGAATGCAGTGAGAAAGGCGAACTTGTCAATGTGATTGAATCCAAGCCTCATCCGCTGCTCAACAAGCTGTCCATAATGTCGCTTTAAAACAGCAAAACAGCCAACATCAAGAGGCTGTAAAAGATGTGTAGAATGAGGAGGCATACAGACTGCAATAATATTATTCTCAGTGCATGTACGGTCAAATTCAGCAGTTAAATGGCTTCCATGACCATCAAGAATCAACATCCGATGTTTTCCCAATGTACGGCCATCGGTAAGAGGAATAAAATGAGCTTTAAGCCATTCTAATCCAATCTTATCTGTCGTCCATCCATTATCGCTAATATTGATTTTCCAGTCGTCTGGAAGATCCTCAAACCAGCCTAATCGAGTGTATTTCTTTGCCTTGAAAACAATGTACGAAGGCAATGCCCATCCAATCGAATTAACTGCCTCAATTGCAGTTATCCATTCTCGATTACCAGGCTGTAATAGATTTGGCTGAGCATATCGATCACTTCCAGTGATAACCTTTGCAGTCGCACAGAGTCCCATAGCAAAGCCAGTCTCATCAAAATTGTAGATATCTTCTGGTAAGATCTCATACTCTAGTATAACCTCTCGTACGCGATCAAAATATTCTTGGATTATCTTCGGATCTTCGCACTTGGCACGTTCATAGTTATATTTCCGTGAGAACTTTGATTCAATCTCTGGACGACGTTTGACAAGATTATATACCCAATTTTCTCCAACCTGTTGGTTTCCGCGTTGTGAGAGAAGATAATCAGCCATCTCTCGTACAAGAGAGTGTCGAGGGGGTAATCCACGTTTATCTAGATCGAGTATCCATTTGACAAGCGATTCCTCCTCACACTGAGTTAATTTATGACTGTTGGCGCGTACTTGAGATCTTTGTTGAGTGCCGTTTAATCTGTCTTGTAGAGTCGCCCGGGGTATACTATAAATCCTTGCAGCTTGAGCCACGCGCAAGATTCGTCCATTTTGTAAATCGGAAATAGCTAATAAGATTCGTCCTTCTTGCTCAGCTAAATCTTTCTTATTTTTATTGCGAATTGGTGGCATTTTGGCGTGTTGTATAATATGGAATTAATATTGTGTACGCGTTCGGGAAAAAGTGCCGGATCGCTTGTGGTGCCGGTTCGCTTGTGGATTACGTTAGTGGGAGCCATGTTTGAAAAGAGGTTATGTAAGCTTGAGAGGTGTCATGGGATGAAGGCCTTATGAGGAAAGCGGTCTAGAGTAGCAGAATTGCGGGATCAATCAGCTTGTCTCTGTAGCTTAGACCCTTCCTTTCTCTCTTCCCAAGCTTAGGATTTTCATTAGTTAGGACCTAATAATATTCAGTTCGAAGTCTGTTAGTGTCCCGACACTTCCTAAGTTTCTGACATTTAGCCTCATTGCCTTCTTTCGTTCATTTTCGCCCGGAAATCGTCCTTTTGTCGAACAAATCGTCACCTCTCTAAGAAAATCTTTTCATTGTTTAGTAGGAGTAGTAGTAGTAGTAGTAGAAGAAGAATTATAGCTAGCCACGGTCTAAAGAGCCGCTATGTGACGGCTGGGCATGGCTCTGCGTTCCCGTCTCAGTTCACGGATAGGGCTAGGAGCCGTGTAACCCTATCCGCGCCGTATTGGGAAGTGATATCAACATCAGACGTCGGAACTGGATAGGGAAAGGCGCCTTGCACAGAGATTTACATGAGAAGCGAGAACCAGACCTTTACTTCATTTCTTCCTTTTTCCCCTTTATGCTTAATATTACCTGTCGACAAGCACCTCTTGTACGAGATAGTTAGCTAGAATAGCGTACTCAAACCAAGCAGATTGGCACCGTCACAGCTATCCAGGTGTGTGTTTAAGCCTGCAGGCACCAAGAAATCCGCAGCACAGCCACGGGTAGTGCGCTATAGGGGCGCGCCACAGAGAAAGGAAGCTAAGGAAGCAAGACTAACAAATGCAAACATATCAAACAAATAAAACAAATAACCAATTCGCTTCAAAACCACATATCCCCATATCTTTCAACCCACACATCTTCGCACTTTCATATCGTACAAACTGTACGGTTTTCTCACATTCCAACAATCCCATAGAGCCCACAAATCTCACCCTTCGCAAATCCGACCCTTATATCCCCTACTAACATCCCCGTTGGCTGGCTCCGAATCCCTCGATCCAAGGCTCGTATTCGTGTCAATATTGGTCATTACTGACAACGAGGCTGACCTGGAGCGCACGTCATCTTCTTGTGCATTCGTACGTGTTCCCACGTCAGTGTCCTTGTCATTTGCAAGCGCTGATTGAGCTGCTGTTTCTGCGCTTTCATACATGCTTATTGCTTCTGGATCTGTCACATGGAATTAGTCTAACACTTGCAGATCAATGATAAATTATGCGATTGTGACCGCAGCTGTCTTTTCGCTGAGCAGCTTTTGCAAATTGGTTGTACGGCGGAATCCTTTGATTCACGTCCATATAAGTGTACGTTCATCTGCGTACAGTGGGCATTCCATAAGGATATATTTTACGGATTGGCCGGATAGCCCGCACACGCAGTACGGATGTTCTCGCTTATTAATTCTCTAGGGATAATGGGCTAGGCCTATTCGCTCTGTACGGAGCTAAATTAGGATAGACGACGTTGCTTTCCAAAGGAACGTCCAATACTGGAGTGTGCGTTTGGAAGGCTGAGTGACAAGTTTCTTGGTAGGCTTCCCAGCCTTCTGTTTGTCCCACAATTTCTCCCAGGTATCCTTGGTTGATTGTTGTATTCTCTGTTTTGCAGCCGCGGTAAGTATTATCCAACCATTAGTAACTTCTGGCACAAACTGCCTTTGTGCACCCATTAGAGCTATATGTTTTGCAGCTCTGTCCGCAGCCTCGTTTCCAGGAACACCCTCGTGGGCTGGAATCCACCGTAATGTCACATCGATGTCCTCGACCAAGCATTTTCTTAGTAGATCAACACAGTCACGAATGTACGTTTGACCTGAGACCATACGCGGATTTATTAAAAAAAAACCCCTCGCGCACCTATGAAAACGCACCTACGCAGGTAAAAAGTACTGCGGGAAAGAATCTCAGTGAAAAAGACCTCCTTAACAGCCTATTTACCAACTTTCGCCTGCTCAATCGACGTGGTTGAGGCATGGGCCGAAAAGAGGTAAAAAGGGCACTCCGTGGCCAGAACTAGACTTCCGCATAACCCAACTTGGGTCGAAGGTCTCGACCCAAAACCCAACCCGGACCCAATGCTGGGCCCCAATAAAACCCATTAAGATCCAACGTGACCCAACCTTTGCATAAATTTGATCATAAAGCCGCTCAGTCATCAAAATAACATACTGTTTTTTACATCTGTTCTAGGTTATACCAACTATCACTATATGTTTGTCGGGCTTGGAACTATAAGGGATCTCCGGAAGGATTAGCCTAGGGGGAGTACCCAAAGGTCCCTGGCATATCGGCCATATGGGGACGAGATAGTGATTTTTGAATTTTTGCATGTATGATTCTGATAGGGGTGAGGCCAGTAGGGCGTCACCAAGGCTTCCAGTGGTCTGTCATAGCCAGTAGGGCTGGGTACGGACAATAAACTTGATTAATAAATAAATAAAGTGAGACCCCCAAGCTTGCTGGTTGTTACACTGGCAATATATAACCTAGGGCTTTGTGCTTACCGCCTGGCAGTATAATTAATCGCTTCAATGATTGCCTCATTAAAGGTCAGTTACCCCTGCGAGCTCCGTATAGCAATGCAGGTTGAAAATTTTCAAGGATCTGAAAGGGATGTTGGGGTGGGAATTGGGGGTTTTCTGGGTTATTTGGGTTATTGCTGGGTTATTGCTGGGTTATTTGGGCTCTTACTGGGTTATTGCTGGGTTTTCTGGGTTAGACCCATAGAAAGGTGGATCTTATAAACTAATCAAACCCTATTAGATTCATACATTGCCTTTCCATATTGCATTTGCATTGCCTTTCCATATTGCATTTGCTTATTTTCCTCCCTACTTTTAAGGTCGATTTGCTTGGGGGGCGGATAGCTGAAGTGGTAATGGCTATCCTTGGGGCCTCCATTCGGTACCCATCTTCGCTGATTGACAAGGCCGTAGGTTCGACTCCTACACCCCTCACCAAAACAATTACCACAAATTATCGTGGCAGCTGCAAGTGGGTGCCGCTGCCAAGGCTCGCGTGCTAGCGCTTTATATCAAGCCACCGTAGGGCTTTTGCCCTAAGAACCGCACCAATTCTCGGGAACCCTTTTAAAAACCATCCGACCCACCCACGGGACAGGACACCCGAGGCTAGCCTAGCTAGTGGTTAGTCCCTTATGGGGCAAGACTGTGACGGCCAATAAGTAGGCTGCGATGCCGATATTGGTAACTGGAAGCTCAGAAGTGGTTGGAGAGTGGGCGGTAGTGGAGCAATAGGAAAGATAAGGAACTATTGTATCTAGCTTGAGAGGACAGAAGCGGCAGCCGGTTACTATGGGTGCATATATAAATGTATAGTAGCTTAATGTGTATCCCCCCAATATCCCTAGGGGGGGATGAATAGGGGTGAGGGCACACTAGTCAGAGTTTGTACTGATTAGGTGTGCCCACGGGTTTGGAACTATAAGGGATCTCCGGAAGGATTAGCCTAGGGAGAGTGCCCAAAGGTCCCTGGCATATCGGCGATATGGCGACGAGATAGTGATTTTTGAATTTTTGCATGTATGATTCTGATAGGGGTGATGCCGATAGGGCATCACCAAGGCTTCTGTGGTCTGTCATAGCCAGTAGGGCTGGGTATAGACAATAAACTTGATTAATAATAATAATAATAAGGTCGATTTGCTTTCTATTATCCCTAAATGGAATTACTTTATGAGTATCTATCTTCTTCCCTACCTTCTTAGTTATCTACCAGGCTGATTAATTATGTCGCAAAGTCAGCACTCTGACTTCGCATCCTCCTTTTATGATGGTGAGATAGATAATCTTAGCTATCTAATATCATCAAACCACCTGGCTACTCCATCTACTAGCCAATACGCACTTGATATCTCCGACCAAATATTCCTCTAGCAATCCCCTCTTTCTTCACACGCGTTGGACCTGACCGAAGGAAGGCCTTTCTTCTCTATGATAGAATGGCGCATAACGACTGGGTGGATTGGTGGCTTCAGACCAATTTTGGGAGAAAGAGCAAGATTAACTGGGATTCGACGCGACATGCAGAGATTTGGGACTATTATCACCAGGTTGCTCATAGTGTAGATGGTGCGCTAAAGGTCATGTGTCAACGCTGTGGAGCTATTCTTGAGCACCCCTATACTGTTAACTCAAAGACAAAGGGCAAGATACAATATCATGGCACATCAACAATGCAGAAGCACCTTAAGACAGCAGGGCGTTTAAAGAGTGAACGAGGGAAGAGAGCAGAGATAACTGAATTTCTTAAGAATAGTGTATGTTCTTATATTCTTACAAATTTTTCTTTTAAAACTTACTCCTAGCTGTGTCTACTTTGCTAACTTAATTTATATACTAATATTAGAGAGAATCTTCTACTAATATATCTTTCTCGCAAGAAGCTTGGGAAGAAGATATCTTACAGTTCCTTACACTTAATCGACTTCCATTTCATCTTATTGAGCATTCAATGTTTCAGCGGCTTATTTCTCGGGCTCGCTGCGCTCCATCACTGCTAATAATCCCATCTGCTGATACAATCCATCGCCAATTAAGGAGCCTTGTTCAAGACCGGCAAGAGCGTGCCCTTCAAACACTACCTGCTGGCTCAAAGATATCAATTGCACTAGACTGCTGGACATCTCTATTCTCATAGGCGTTTATAGCAATCACAGGCTATTTTATTGATGCTGATTGGGTCTATCGCGAGGTACTACTTGGGTTTAAGCCTCTTTATGGGCCACATACTAGTGTGAACCTAAGTAGCGTCGTTCTTCAAACTCTTATGGAGCATAACCTTGAATCACGAGTATTTGGGTTAACAACGGATAATGCATCTAATAATAAGACCTTGGTAGATTCTCTTCAATAAGCTCTACCAGACAGTGTTATTATTATCCAGATTCCATGCCTTGCTCATGTTATTCAGCTCAACTTCAACCAGCTTCTTGATCGCATTAAGGTAGTCCCATTAAATGACTCTGCTGTGACGAAGTGGACAGAAAAGTAGTCAAGACTAGCCCAAGCGAATGCGCAGCACCAAGGGCGAGAGATATCTTATACCTTAAATAAGGTCCGCTATCTCGTAATCTATGTGAACGCAAGTCCTCAGCGCCGGGAGACTTTCTATAATCTCCAGACGTCAAGCGTGAAGCTAGTGCCTATCCAAGATGTGAGAACTCGATGGAATTCAACTTTTCTAATGCTTCGTCAGGCAAAGCGTCTACGCAGTATCTTTACGCCATTTTGTGCAGAGTATGACTGTGAAGAGATGTTACTTCAGGATGAGGAGTGGCGCCAGGTTGACTATCTTCTTTGTATTACTGAGCCATTCTTTGACTATACAACTCAGCTATCAAAGACCTGAGACGTCACAGCACATTATGTGTTTAAGATTTACAATAAACTCTTCGAACACCTTAAGCAGTTAATGAAGCAGCTACGACGAAAGCGCGCTCCATGGAAGCAACAAATGCTTCATGCACTAGAGGCTGGTCAGACAAAGCTTGATGAGTACTACTCTCAAACTGATTATATTCCAGGGCACATCTATGCAGTCAGTACGATGCTGGCACCAGTGAATAAATTCAAATTCTTCCTTACAAAGGATTGGGATCAGAAATGGCGGGATATCTATCGCAAGTCCTTCCAATAGGCTCTTATTCCATATCAAGAGCAACTTTCAATAAGTAACCAGTCTTCAGACAGGTCTCACTCAGCAGCTCGGCTAAGCTCAAAGCTTGATAAGATGTTAGATGAGAGTGAGACACAGCCAAATGCAGCAACTGATGAAATGACCCAATACCTTGATAGTGGTTTGTTTGCACGAAGTCTTTGCTAAAATATACTAACTACTTAATAGATACTATTCATATTGCGCCTCTTGCATTCTGGAAAGAGCATCAAACTCGCTTTCCAGCAATTGCTGCCCTTGCGCGGGATATACTCTCCTTTCCTGCAACAGGCGCAGGAGTTATTATTATTATTATTATTAATCAAGTTTATTGTCTATACCCAGCCCTACTGGCTATGACAGACCACTAGAAGCCTTGGTGACACCCTACTGGCCTCACCCCTATCAGAGTCATACATGCAAAATTCAAAAATCACTATCTCGTCCCCATATCGCCGATATGCCAGGGACCTTTGGGCACTCTCCCTAGGCTAATCCTTCCGGAGATCCCTTATAGTTCCAAACCCGTGGGCACGCCTAGTCCGTACAAACCCTGACTAGTGTGCCCTTATCCCTACCCATCCTCCAATGTGACACCTAGGCCACCTTCCTCCAACGTATCCCATCCCCACACATCACTAATCTCAGCCTCTCTGGCTGTCCGCTCATTATCATTGAATAGGTTGGCTTCAGCCATGAATTGCAGCAAACCCTGCGTCGCTCTAGGCTCAGCAAATAGCCTAGCCTCGGGGTTTTCCTCAGCCGCTGTAGGCAGTGGCACGCCTGCTTTTTTGAGGGCTTGATAGAGAGTTCTTCGTCCTGCACGACGTCCACGGCACTCAAAGAGTACATGCCTTACTGTCTCATGAGGTTCCTTGCAGGCCTGACACTCAGGCGATTCCCGTTGGCCTATCCGGTATAGATAGGTGCCAATTGGAGCATGTCCTGTCTTTAACTGGTAGTAACGACTAGCCACTCTTTTTGGAGCTTTTCCTGCCACTGGGTCAAGGTTCCAGCCTCGAGGCATCTTGTAGACACGTCCGTCTCTATGCCTGCCTTGTACAGCATTGATTTGGGCCCATTCAGATACTGCAGCTCTCCTTGCTTCCGTGCAAGCCCTTCTAACGTGCGCCAGAGATAGGTGCTCAAAACCAGGCGCGGTTTGTTTACTAGCTGCACGTTTAGCAGCTTGATCAGCCTGCTCATTCCCTTCAATCCCTGAGTGGCCTGGGACCCATTGTATTGTGACTGGCTGGCCTCTCAAGGCTAGTTTCTCAGCTGCCCTGTGAGCTCTAAGAACAAGGGCTTGCCCAGGGCCTGGCCTTGTCGATCTGAGGCGATCAATAGCATTCTGTGCGTCAAGTAACACCCAGATAGGACCAAGAGGTTGCCTCTCCAGTGCCCATTCAAGGGCTGTGGCTACTCCCACTAGTTCTGCGTCAAAGACCTCGTGTCCGTGACCCATTGGCACTTCTACGTGTTCCCAGGGGCCTTCAGGTACAGCCTGTAAAGTGACACCGGCTCCTGCACGTCCTGTATCGAGTCTGGAGCCATCGGACCAAAACGTTGTTCCAGCACGCTGTTGATTAGCCTCTGTTAGGGCCTCTTCCTTGTCAAGTACTCGGATCGAGCCTGGGAAGCCTTGGAGCTCGCATTGTTCAGTTCTCTCAATTCCTCCAGAGGGGTCTCTGTTCAACCGTTGAGCAAGGTGCTTTGCCAGTCTTTGGCCTAGTCGATTCGGCATCTTATTGTCTCTAGAGGCCCACTCACGGTCGTCTAGCGGTTGCTCTCCAGGTTGTGCGTGGAGGTCACCATGTCTAAGGGTTACTGGAAGTATCTGCGCTGTAGGATGCGTGTCAGGCAGAGCTAGTAGCCTCGCTGTATATCGAGCTACTCTAGCGTCCAGTAAGACTGTCGCTGGCTCTAACGCTGCCTCTCTGATTAGGGCTCCGATTGGGGTTTTTGGGAACATGCCCGTAATACCTCTGGCTTGCTTATTGATCAGAATCTGGATCCTTTGTGCCCATGTTTTCTGGCCTTGCCACCATATCTCGGCACCCCATAGCAATTGGGCTTGCACTGTAGCCTTCTGTATGCGCCTCACTAATGCTGGAGGTAACCCATTAGCTCTGCAGAGTGAGTTTAACCTGATTATCGTATTTCTTGCTGTCTTAATTCGAGCGTTGTAGTGGCTCTTCCATGTAAGTTGGTTATCTAGGAGTATCCCTAGCCACCATACTGTAGATTTGACAGTTGCCGACTCGCCTCCAACCCTGATCCGGGCTCGAGATACGTTTTGGGCCACTTGACGTCTGTGTCGTCTATAAAAGAAAGCGGCCTCAGTCTTTTTGCGATCAAATTGTACCCCGTTAGCCACCCCCCACTTGATGGCTACTTCCGCGGCTTTCTCGAGGATCCTACAAGCCTCCTTCACTGAGCTTGCGGCTGTTATTAGGCCTTGGTCGTCCACAAAGGATAGACATCGAACCTCCGGCACACTCCTCTCAATGGCTCTTGATAGCCCATGAACGTATAGAACAAAGAGAATGGGTGACACCGGAGAGCCCTGAGGTAACCCAGAGCTTATCGGTACTTCCTTTCCCACGTGTCCATCAATCACAAGAGTGACTTGCCGGTCAGATAGAAATGAGATCACCCAATGTATAAGATCTCCATCCACGCTAGCCTCTCTGAGCACCTCTACCAGTTTTGCTAGGATGACATGGTCAAAGGCCCCCTCAATATCCATAAATAGAGCTGCAGCCAGCTTCCCATTTGCCCAAGCTTGATGGATCTCCTCAACTAGACATGCCACAGCATCAATTGCACTGCGTTGCCGACGGCCTCCAAATTGACCATCATGGAAGAGGTCTTGAGCCTCTGCAAAGTTTGTAATTAACTCTGCTACGAGCTTCTCAATTACCTTGCCTAGGCACTTCAATAGGCTTATCACTCGATACGCACTAGCCAGTGTGTAGTTGGTTTTACCGTTCTTTCTCAGTAGAACTCCCTTGGCTGTTTTCCAGACACGTGGATGTATCCCAAGCCTAAGGCACTGCCTAGTCAGGCTAACCACACGCTCTGAGTCTAGATTCCATAAGAGCCTGATAGCCCTGAAGTTCAGTAAATCTGTACCTGGAGCTTTCTCTAGTCCCTGGCTAAAGAGGGCATTCTTGACAACTTCCTCGTTAACTAGCTTGTGGGCCGATCCTCGCTCAGGAAGCTGTAACTCCATGTTACTGTTTGGAGCCTGTGGAAATGCACGGTGTCTAAAAACCTCCTCCTTCTCGCTAAAGGTGGCTGCAATCACCTCCCCTGAGGCCTCATCGGTGAGGGCTGGTGTGGTGCCTTGTGTTTGTGGTTTAGTATAGCGTAAGGCTGTCCAGCACCGTTTCTGATCTGGCAGAGAGCCCTCAGACGTGCCCTGAAGGAAACCCTCCCAGCACTCTCTTTTAGCTCTCCTGATCAGTGAATAGAAGCTCTTACGTGCTTCTCGATGCTCCTCCTCGCTAATCTCACCCGCTTGGTAGGCTTTACGAGCCTTGGAATACACGCTTCGTTCTGCCTCAATCTCACTGTTCCACCACCGCTTAGATCGAGCACAAAGTCTGATCTGTTTGCAGTGCTTATTCAGGACCTCTGTCAATGTTCTCTCGATCCACTCAGCTTCACGTTCCACTTCCTCTGTTGAGGTTGTGTCTGTTAGTATTGGTTGAGTCTTTGCTAGTTCGTTCCAGGTGTCTTTTGCCTCCTGCAGAGCCTTTTTGTTTCCTAGTAGAGCCTCTATCTGCCACCCTGTGACTTCTTTCCTTGTGGGCTCTGTACTCGTAGTTGCTGGAGGTTCCCAGCTAGCCCAGATCATAACATGATCTGATGGCGTGAGCCTCTGGCTTTCGATTTCCCATCCAGATAGAGGGCCAAGGGCTTGACTACTGATTGTGAGATCAATAATTGAGACCCTAGGCTCAGTAGATGTTTCAAATGATGCTGTAGAATCTCTAAGCTTATGAGGCCTTGTTGGCTCGTCAGGGTCGTTATTAATAAAGAGGTCATGCCTCATTATTAGATCCTCGAGGGATCTTGCGTTAACCCTCTGGTCAATATGGACATTCCACATCGGGCTGTGGGCGTTGAAGTCTCCAAGAATGAGACATCGGCCCTCTAAAATTGGTCCCCAATCAAGATCCGTGAGGGCTCTTCTTGTAAGTAGGCTCTCTCCTGAGTATGTATGACGTGCACCTAACCAGTTGTCATAGCAGTTCACTATCCTCGTACGCCTCCCCTGTTCTAGCACGTCAACCACCATAAAATATGGATGGTTAGCTAGATCTGTACGCGCCTCCACCACTAATTCTCTCACTAAATCTCTCCGAATCGCTGTCACTACTCGAGCATGTTCTCGAGGACCCTCAGGCCAGTAGAACAGGAAGCCAGGATGGCTTATCTGGTATTTTCCACGTACTGGGGGTTCCTGGAGACAGGCTATCCCGGCACCAGCCTGTAGTGCCACTTCTAGGGCTGTATGTACTACAGCGCCTGTACGGGCACAGTTGTGTTGTAGTACTATCATAGATCCTCACTTTGAGGCGCTTCAGTGGCTGACTTGAGCTCTGGCTCTAGTGGTTGTTGGCTATTTCCCTCATGAATATCAGCCTCTAATTGCATCTCAGGCAGCAATTCATCTTCTTCTGGAGTTGACGTCTCCTCCTCTAGAGACTGTCCAGGTCTCTCCTCCAAGGTCAGTACCGGTTTTGGAGGCACTACCGCGAATGTCTCATCTAATGGGATGAGGTCTTGTAAGGATTGTTCCCTCATTCTCCGGATAGCCCTTTGACGAGCCTCCCTAGCTTTAGGGCACTTAGGAGATGTAGCCTCGTGTGCACCTTTGCAGTTAGCGCACTTGATCACTGTGTGTTTGCAAGGTTTAGCTGGCCCAACCCTACAATCCACTACTGTACATGAGTGCTCTATTGCCTCATGATCACCTGCGCAGATCGCGCATTTAGGAGACCTGCCACCACAAGCCATGAAGCCAGAGTGGCCAATTCCGCAGCATCGAGGGCAGATACTCTCAGGATTTGACTCCCAATAAGGTGCTACTCGATGGTGTCGGCCTCCAAACTTGATGCCTTTATTGATCAGTGTTCGAGCTTCCTCCAAAGAACCTACTGTGATCACAATTGTGGCAAATCTCTGGTTGCTAGCCTGTATAGTCTTGGCTCTTTTGAGCCACGTTGGCTCTCGTTTAAGCCTATATAGTGTTCCCAGCTCAATCTCTTCTTGGGCTAGTGCTAGGCCTTGGTCATTATACATGTAGCGGTCCACAGGCACTGCCTGTACCTTAACACGGTGCCACTGTTCGCTAATCTCCACGGAAATAACTGCTGGATCTGTTTGCCTTACAGCGGCTAGTAGAGTATCGTTGTAGACGGGCACGAGGGTGCTGCTGCAAGTGCCTCGCTCTAGGAGCACTGTTAAGGCCCCTGAGGCCGCGTATCCAGAATCGACCGCTCTTACAAAGTCAGGAAAACCTGCCTTAGCAAGGGCACGGTTAAGGGCTAAGAGGATATCGGCTTTCAATGCGGTAGGAGCATCTTTAGGATATCGTCGTCTAAAGATTAGGCGCCTCTCCTCCTTACTCCGGGTACTTACGGGCTTCAAATTAGTTGTTGACAGAGCCTTCGAGGGTGCCAAGGCTTGTTTCTTATACTGGACGGTTTTCCATCCTCCAGATTGGGTATTATTCGCGGCAATAGCGGCCCATTTCGTAGGTGCGGGCTTGGTCAGTGGCTTAGCGGTAGTTTCGGGCTGTTTAGTGGTCTTCGCGGCGGTTCCAGGTACCTTTTTAGGGCCCTCAGGTGGCTGTATGGCTTGCTTCGTAGCCTTTGTTGGATTCTGATATCGCGGTGGAGGCTGAGGTGCGGTTGAGTTTATCGCGCGGCTCTCAGGCGCGGCATCTAGCTGTATTGGGGTGGACGCTAAGCCTCCCGTGGAAGCAGCTCTTGGCGGTGGCCCGTGCGCCGCAACCTCACGCGTTGCAGCGAAGGGGTCGAGTGGTAGGATTTGACGGCTTTGTAGCGCGTTCACGTAAGTTTCAAGGCTCTCTAGCCTAGCGTTGAGAGTAGTAATGAGGCCCTGTTGGGTATTGATCACGTTTCTGGCAGTCGTCAGCTCCGCGGAGAGCTGGTGGACCGCTTCTTGCAGATGGCCGTTGAGGTCCTCGATCAGGCCCATCACGAGGCTATCCTCTGCAGTAGCACTCGCTGCACGCATTGCGGTAAGTGTAATCTTCCTCTTCGGAGCCGCGCTCAATCCAGACCTAGTTATAGGAGTCCGAGATCCTATAGTCAGCCTTGAGGCCTTCCTTTTCTCGAGGATCGTTCCTGGGGCTTGTTGGGTTTCTCCAGTCTGTCGTGGCGCTTGTAGAGCGTCGCTGTTGCTCAAAGTAGGTTCATTGGACTGTTTCTGACAGTCTCCAAGTCCTGCAAACAGTGCACGGGTAGTTGGAGGTAGCTGTGACGTTTCCTGGGAGGGTGTCGATAAATCAACCCCAGATCCAGGTCCTATGATTTCTGGATCTCCAGTGGCCCCTGGAGGCCTCTCTGGACTTTCCATGAGGGTTTTTCGATGCTAAGAAGCCTGCAAAGGCCCTTGGAAAGCTCAATAAGCGTGGTTCGTCGTCAAATCAGGATCTCGCTTCCTTAGCGGCCTCAAGGTTTTTGATAGAAATGAGATCACCCAATGTATAAGATCTCCATCCACGCTAGCCCCCCCTAGGAATATTGGGGGGATACACATTAAGCTACTATACATTTATATATGCACCCATAGTAACCGGCTGCCGCTTCTGTCCTCTCAAGCTAGATACAATAGTTCCTTATCTTTCCTATCGCTCCACTACCGCCCACTCTCCAACCACTTCTGAGCTTCCAGTTACCAATATCGGCATCGCAGCCTACTTATTGGCCGTCACAGTCTTGCCCCATAAGGGACTAACCACTAGCTAGGCTAGCCTCGGGTGTCCTGTCCCGTGGGTGGGTCGGATGGTTTTTAAAAGGGTTCCCGAGAATTGGTGCGGTTCTTAGGGCAAAAGCCCTACGGTGGCTTGATATAAAGCGCTAGCACGCGAGCCTTGGCAGCGGCACCCACTTGCAGCTGCCACGATAATTTGTGGTAATTGTTTTGGTGAGGGGTGTAGGAGTCGAACCTACGGCCTTGTCAATCAGCGAAGATGGGTACCGAATGGAGGCCCCAAGGATAGCCGTTACCACTTCAGCTATCCGCCCCCCAGGCGCAGGAGTTGAACGGCTCTTTAATACTGCTCGGGATGTCTGCCATTATCGTCGAGGGAGAATAAAGTCGGAGACAATTGAAGAATTAATGATGTTTCTTTGCACTTCAAGGTTTGATATAGAAGAGCAGGAGGCAAAGCTTCTGGAGAAGTTCTTCTCCTATGAGGAAATGAAATCTGCAAAGGAGGAAAAGGATGAAAAGCTTGACAAGATTGAGATAGATCTAATTAGTGATACTGAGGAGCAGGATACTATAATTAATGATGAGATAGGGCTAGACGAGGTAGGCGAGGCAGATGAAGTAGGTGAAGCCCAGATACCACTGCCTAGGAACAACACCCAGGTACGGGTCTCAGGATGGAAGCGCAAGAGTCGAGATGATGATATCTTTGAGTATCATTAGTTAGTGTTGGAACGTCAATATCAAGCCTTATAATAACTGATCTTTAATGAGGCAATCATTGAAGCGATCAAGTATATTGCCGGGCGGTGAGCACACTGCTCTATAGCGCTGAACTCCCGGCACCCCTTTCTTAGGAATCAAGCAGAATATTAGGAATCAAAACAAATTCCATTGTGTTTCACTTCGTCGGACCGCCCCTTCTTCAAATCTATTGAGCTGATCTAGGATGGGGATAAACCGATAGTTAGATTTTATCTGTAGATAGAAATATATTATACTTTGCCTTCTGATTCTTTGATATTCCTTAGTCTTTCCCGTTCTTGCTTCCCCTGATTTAGCTGTAAAGGAAATACTGAATATTACAGACAAAAAATGCATAATTTATGTAGTCACGGGCCTTGGCATATATGTTACGTTTGTAACCCAAGTTGGGGCCCCGGACCCAGGCTGGGTTAGAGTCTTCGACCCAAAACCCAACCCAGCCCGGGTTGGGTCCGGGTTATTATTATTATTAATCAAGTTTATTGTCTATACCCAGCCCTACTGGCTATGACAGACCACAGAAGCCTTGGTGATGCCCTATCGGCATCACCCCTATCAGAATCATACATGCAAAAATTCAAAAATCACTATCTCGTCCCCATATCGCCGATATGCCAGGGACCTTTGGGCACTCTCCCTAGGCTAATCCTTCCGGAGATCCCTTATAGTTCCAAGCCCGTGGGCACGCCTAGTCCGTACAAACCCTGACTAGTGTGCCCTTATCCCTACCCATCCTCCAACGTGATACCTAGGCCACCTTCCTCCAACGTATCCCACCCCCACGCATCACTAATCTCAGCCTCTCTGGCTGTCCGCTCATTATCATTAAACAGGTTGGCTTCAGCCACAAATTGCAGCAAACCCTGCGTCGCTCTAGGCTCAGCAAATAGCCTAGCCTCAGGACTTTCCTCAGCCGCTGTAGGTAGCGGCACTCCAGCTTTCTCGAGGGCTCGGTATAAAGCCCTCCGTCCTGTACGGCGTCCTCGGCATTCAAAAAACACATGCCTCACTGTCTCATGAGGCTCCTTGCATGCCTGACACTCAGGCGATTCCCGTCGGCCTATCCGGTGTAGATAGGTGCCGATTGGAGCATGTCCTGTCTTCAGCTGGTAGTACCGACTAGCCAGTCTTTTTGGGGCTTTTCCAGCCACTGGGCCAAGGTTCCAGCCTCGAGGCATCTTGTAGACACGTCCGTCTCTATGCCTGCCTTGTACAGCGTTGATTCGAGCCCATTCAGATACTGCAGCTCTCCTTGCTTCCATGCAAGCCCGTTTAACGTACGCTAGAGACAGGTGCTCAAAACCAGGTGCGGTCTGTTTACTAGCTGCGCGTTTAGCAGCTTGATCAGCCTGTTCATTCCCTACCACTCCTGAGTGGCCTGGAACCCATTGTATTGTTACTGGCTGACCTCTCATGGCTAGCTTCTCCACTGCCCTGTGAGCCCTAAGAACAAGGGCTTGCCCAGGGGCTGGTCTTGTTGACTTGAGGCGATCAATAGCATTCTGCGCGTCAAGGAGTACCCAGATAGGACCAAGAGGTTGCCTCTCAAGTGCCCATTCAAGTGCTGTAGCTACTCCCATTAGTTCCGCGTCAAACACCTCGTGTCCGTGGCCCATTGGCACCTCTACGTGTTCCCAGGGGCCTCCAGGTACAGCTTGTAAAGCGACACCGGCGCCGGCACGTCCTGTATCGAGTCTGGAGCCATCGGACCAAAACGTCGTTCCAGCGCGCTGTTGATTAGCCTCCGTTAGGGCCTCTTCATTGTCAAGGACTCGGATCGAGCCTGGGAAGCCTTTAAGCTCGCATTGTTTAGTCCTTTCGATTCCTCCCGAGGGGTCTCTGCTCAGCCGTTGAGCGAGGTGCTTTGCCAGTCTTTGGCCTAGTCGATTCGGCATCTTATTGTCTCTAGAGGCCCACTCACGGTCGTCTAGCGGTTGCTCTCCAGGTTGTGCGTGGAGGTCACCATGTCTAAGGGTTACTGGAAGTATCTGCGCTGTAGGATGCGTGTCAGGCAGTGTCAATAGCCTCGCTGTATATTGAGCCACTCTAGCGTCCAGTAAGGCTGTCGCTGGCTCTAACGCTGCCTCTCTGATTAGAGCTCCAATTGGGGTCTTTGGGAACATGCCCGTGATAGCTCTGGCTTGCTTATTGATTAGAACTTGGAACCTCTGTGCCCATATTTTCTCTGGCCTTGCCACCAAAACTCGGCACCCCAAAGGAGTTGGGCTTGTACCGTAGCCTTTTGTATGCGCCTCACTAATGCTGGGGGTAGCCCATTGGCTCTGCAGAGTGAGTTCAACCGGATTATCGTGCTTCTTGCTATCTCGATTCGAGCCTTGTAGTGATTCTTCCATGTAAGATGGCTGTCCAGGAGTATACCTAGCCACCGTACTGTTGGTTTGACAGTCGCCAACTCGCCTCCAACCCTGATCCGGGCTTGAGATATGTTTTGGGCCACTTGACGTCTGTGTCGTCTATAAAAGAATGCGGCTTCAGTCTTTTTGCGATCGAATTGCACCCCGTTGGTCACCCCCCACTCGATGGCTACTTCGGCTGCTTTCTCAAGGGTCCTACAAGCCTCCTTCACTGAGCTTGCGGCTGTTATCAGGCCTTGGTCATCCACAAAGGATAGACATCGAACCTCTGGCGCACTCCTCTCAATGGCTCTAGACAGCCCATGAACATACAAAACAAACAGGATAGGTGACACTGGAGAGCCCTGAGGTAGCCCAGAGCTTATCGATGCTTCCTTTCCAATGTGTCCGTCAATCACGAGGGTGACTCGCCGATCAGATAGAAACGAGACTACCCAACGTATAAGGTCTCCATCCACGCCAGCCTCTCTGAGGACCTCGATTAGTCTGGCCAAGACAACATGGTCAAAGGCCCCCTCTAGCCTCGTATTGAGGGTTGTAATAAGGCCCTGCTGCGTGTTGATCACGTTCTTAGCGGTTGTAAGTTCGACAGAGAGCTGGTGGACCGCCTCTTGCATCTGGCCCCTCAGGTCCTCGATCAGGCTCATCACGAGGCTATCCTCTGCAGGAGCGTTCACTGCACGCATTGCGGCAAGTGTAATCTTCCTCTTTGGAACAGCGCTCAATCCAGACCTAGCTATAGGAGTCCTAGGTCCCGTACTCAGTTTAGAGGCCTTCCTTTTCTCGATGGTTATTCCTGGAGCCTGTTGGGATTCTCCAGCCTGTTGTATCGCGTGTATGGTGTCGCGGTTATCCAGAGTTGGTTCGTTGGACTGTTCCTGGCTGTCGCCAATTCCTACAATCGGTGCAGGGGTGGTTTGAGGCAGCCGTAGCGGTTCCTGGGTGGGTATCGAAGAATCGACCCCAGATCCGGATCCCATGATTTCTGGGTCACCAGTGGCTCCTGGGAGCCACTCTGGACTTGCCATGAGGTTTGTCGATGCTTAGTAGCCTGCAAAGGCCCCTTAATGTAAAGAAATCGGTGAATGGATCGTTCCGTGCCTAGTAAGAGTATGAGATCACCACTAGGTAGTATTATAATAACACGAATTACATAGCCCCAAAGGAGAAAGCAGCTCTATTCCGAGAGGTCCTCCATCTGGAGCCCCTAGAGGCAGATTTGTCGGATATTAGGCTACAATTCAGATATCCCAAACCATATATGATGCCACTAATTAATTAGATGAAGTCCGTACCGCAATAAATAATGTAAAGCCTGATAAAGCACCAGGGCCAGAGGAGATCCCTAATCTGGTCCTCCAAAGGCTGTGTTTGTACGCGCACAACACCCTGTCGGAATTTGGCACCACTGCAAGAAGCTGCGGGGAGTTTCTGTTATAGGTGTTTCATGATTTCGGGATAGCTCACAAAATCCTTTGTGAGCTCATATCCATACTTCACTGGTTGTTTGTACATGTCTCAATTGCCGGATTGAGTCCTTACTCAATCCCCAACGTAGGTTCCTACGCAGGCATAAATATGGCCTGCGTTCCCCATGAGATAGTGGGAGTGAGGAGTTATGAATAAGGAATCATGTTACTATATTGATCGAACTCACCCTTAGGCTTGTTGGACTAGCCTTGCACCAATCCCTGCTTCGTGTTCTGGGACCGTGCTAAACCAACAGGCTGCTTCCTACTATTGAGGCCTATCTCCGGGCCACTCAGGAGTGGTAGGGAATGAACGGGCTGATCAAGCTGCTAAACGTGCAGCTAGTAAACAGACCGCACCTGGTTTTGAGCACCTGGTTCTAGCGTACGTTAGAAGGGCCTGCACGGAAGCAAGAAGAGCTGCAGTATCTGAATGGGCTCAGATTAATACTGTACAAGGCAGGCATAGAGACGGACGTGTCTACAAGATGCCTCGAGGCTGGAACCTTGACCCAGTGGCGAGAAAAGCCCCAAAAAGACTGGCTAGTCGGTACTACCAGCTGAAGACAGGACATGCTCCAATCGGCACCTATCTACACCGGATAGGCCGACGGGAATCGCCTGAGTGTCAGGCATGCAAGGAGCCTCATGAGACAGTGAGGCATGTGCTTTTTGAATGCCGAGGACGCCGTACAGGACGGAGGGCTTTATACCGAGCCCTCGAGAAAGCTGGAGTGCCGCTACCTACAGCGGCTGAGGAAAGTCCTGAGGCTAGGCTATTTGCTGAGCCTAGGGCGACGCAGGGTTTGCTGCAATTCATGGCTGAAGCCAACCTGTTTAATGATAATGAGCGGACAGCCAGAGAGGCTGAGATTAGTGATTTGTGGGGGTGGGATACGTTGGAGGAAGGTGGCCTAGGTATCACATTGGAGGATGGGTAGGGATAAGGGCACACTAGTCAGGGTTTGTACGGACTAGGCGTGCCCACGGGTTTGGAACTATAAGGGATCTCCGGAAGGATTAGCCTAGGGAGAGTACCCAAAGGTCCCTGGCATATCGGCGATATGGGGACGAGATAGTGATTTTTGAATTTTTGCATGTATGATTCTGATAGGGGTGATGCCGATAGGGCATCACCAAGGCTTCTGTGGTCTGTCATAGCCAGTAGGGCTGGGTAACGTAATTCACCACCGAAGCGGCACCACTACCGAGCCGGCATTTTTTCCCGAGCGCGTACACGATATTGATTTTATATTATTCAACACGTCAATATGCCACCAATTCGCAATAAAAACCGGAAAAATTTAGATGAGCAAGAGGGACAAATCTTATTAGCAATTTCCGATTTACAGAATGGCCGAATTCAACGTGTAGCTCAAGCTGCAAGGATTTACGAGATCCCCCGGACAACTTTACAAGATAGACTCAATGGTATTCAACAAAGATCTCTCGTACGCGCCAACAGCCATAAATTGACTCAATATGAAGAGGAATCGCTTGTCAAATGGGTGCTTGATTTAGATCGACGTGGATTACCCCCCCAGCATTCTCTTGTACGAGAAATGGCTAATTATATACTTTCACAACATGGCAAACCACAAGTTGGAAAAAATTGGATAACTAAACTGATTAAACGCCGTCCAGAGATCGATTCCAAATTCGCAAGGAAATACAACTACGAACGTGCTAAATGCGAAGATCCAAAGATAATACAAGAACATTTTGATCGCGTACAAGCTGCTATATCTGAGTACGGCATCTTACCGGAAGATATATTCAACTTTGATGAGACTGGCTTTGCTATGGGACTCTGTGCAACTGCAAAGGTTATTACTGGAAGCGATCGATATGCTCAGCCGAAGCTTTTACAGCCTGGAAATTGAGAATGGGTGACTGCAATTGAAGCAACAAATTCAACTGGATGGGCTGTGCCTTCGTACGTGATTTTCAAAGCAAAGAAAAACGTACGAGAAGGCTGGTTTGATGATCTTCCAGATGATTGGCGAATCAATATTAGCGATAATGGCTGGACTACAGATCAGATAGGATTAGAATGGCTTAAAACCCATTTTATTCCCTATATTAATGGTCGTACGGTTGGAAAATATCGAATGTTGATTCTTGATGGCCATGGAAGCCATTTGACACCAGAATTTAACCATATATGTACTGAGAATAATATTATTCCAGTCTGTATGCCACCTCATTCTTCGCATCTCTTACAGCCTCTTGATGTTGGCTGTTTTGCTGTTTTAAAGCGACATTATGGGCAGCTTGTTGAGCAACGAATGAGGCTTGGTTTCAATCATATTGATAAAATAGACTTCTTAACAGCATTTCCACAGGCTCGTACAGTGGCATATAAAGCTCAAACTATTCGGAATAGCTTCGCAGCCACTGGATTAGTGCCTTTCAATCCAGATCGAGTTATACAACAGCTTAATATTCGATTGAAGACACCAACCCCCCCTCCAAGTCGATCAAGCAATACGGCATCATCCTGCTTACAAACACCTCAAAATATACGCCAATTTATACGCCAGTCGACTACAATCAATAAACGTATAAATGAGCGTACAGAAAGCAACCAAAATCAAGAAATCAATCAGGCAGTTGTACGGTTGTCAAAAGCCTACGAAATGATAGCAAATGATGTTTTACTCGTACGGAAAGAGAACTACGATTTACAAGCTGCACATGAGAAAGAGAAGCAAAAGCGCCAAAAATCTAAAAAGCAAATATCTATTGAGCAAGGGGTTACTAAAGAAGAAGTGTAAGCGCTCGTACAAGGTCAGGTTGAGGCATCCCATGCTGTTACTACTACTCCGGCTGAGCCGGAGCTCCCAGCTTCTCAAGCAGTCGTACGCCGCCAATATCGCTGCAGTGGTTGTAACGTTATGGGGCATAGAATTAACCAATGCCCTAGTCGTATTAGTAGTTAGATTTTTGTATATAATTTGTATGTGGCTTTGAAAATTGGGATTTGAAATCAATATCGCGTACGCGCTCGGGAAAAAATGCCGGCTCGGTAGTGGTGCCGCTTCGGTGGTGAATTACGTTATAGACAATACACTTGATTAATAATAATAATAATAATAATATCTCTTAACATTGTCTTATGCATCAATTGCATATGAGCTGATTAAATTATTAATATTACACCCAAAAATCTATGGAACTTTGACGAGACCGGATTCATTGTCGGACAAGGAAAAAACGAGTCAGTGGTCACAAAGTACCCAAAAACAGCAAAAAGAGTTTCCTCTTTGTCTTCTCGAGAATCTCTTACCGTCGTTGAGAGTATAAATGCCGAAGGGAGAGTCATTCCACCGTTAATTATCCCAAAAGGCGAAAAACATATGGAGGAATGGTATCGACGTATACAGGATCCGGAGTGGCTTACTGCTCCTGCTTCAAATGGATTTATCACGGATGAGATCGCATTTGAATGGCTTCAACATTTTCAGCACTATACAAAGCCAGAATATACGTTCGAATGGCGATTATTAATTATGGATAATCATACAACCCATCTCACTATACAGTTCGTTCAATACTGTGAAATTTATCGCATTCGATTATTCAGATTTCCACCTCATTCCACGCATCTATTACAACCACTCGATGGAGTGCCTTTTCAGCAATATAAGCACGTTCATGGAAGAGTGGTAAATCAAGTTGCTCGGCTCGGAGGCTTCGATTTCAACAAAAATGACTTTTTTGAGGAATTACGGGATATTCGAATTCAAACCTTTACTCCGCGAATTATTCGCCACGGTTGGAAAGATCGAGGGATTTGGCCATATAATCCTGATATCGTATTGAGCAAATTGCCTCACCCAGATGAGGCAATTATTGATGATGGGAATACATTAAAAATTTATGGCGAGATCGATGACACTATTCCCAGCTCACCAACAACGAAATCAATTTCTCCACCATCAACGGTCACTGCGCTTCGTCGATATATCAATAAGATAGAGAAATCAATCGAGGGTATAAAGGATATTTTGGAGGAATCAAAACCTGGCCTCGTACGCCGTATAAAAGTCGTGAATTCAAGCAGCCTCGCCATAGCGGGATTAGGTGAGCTTCACCGTGAGGATTTTGCAAGGCTGCGCGACACAGCAAAACGCAAAAATAACAAAAAAACCAAGCGTCAGGTAAAAGCCTCAGGCGCACTCTATGTAAAATATGCGAATCGCCTCATAAAACGCCGCCATAATGGGGATTTATTGAGGATTCATAAACAGCACGTACTTGGGGTGCCGGAGGCGGAGGATGCTGAGGCTCCAAGAGAGCCTCAAAACTTGGGTTTCTTCATTGATTCTACGGGTAATAGGTAAATCATATATGTATTTCTCATGTGCCTAGATTTTTTATATAATATGCGTTGGTGGACTTATAAGCATTAATTTGAAGAATTTGAATATTTTGAGCGTTGAGCCCATGTGCGCGTTGAGCCCGGGCCGACCCCCAGTCCGAATAGGGTGGGGGGAGGTGAAGCGACGGGTAATGATATATTTTGTGAGTCTATCAACAATACCAATTGCATCCATATACGTAAGTCCTGTAATTGGATCTTTCGATGTCGGTAAACCTTATATAAAGCTGACTGTAATCTTTTGCCATCGTTCCTCTGGTATTTCCGGAATCTGCATTTTTCTGTAGGGTTTGTGGTTGATTGGCTTGTTCCTGTTGCAGCGTTCGCATTTTCTGATATAATCTTCAATGTGTTTTCTCATCCTTGGGAAGTAGTAAGATTGTTGTATCTTTTCCATTATTTGGTCAATTCCTTGGTGTCCATGTGCTGGTAGATCATGGTGCAGCTTGATGATTTCAGTATTGTTGATGGTGCTAATATTGATTCTTGCTATAAGGCTAATCCGTTCCGTTTCTGTGCTTCTTTATTTGCAATTACTATTATGAGTATCTTGTCTTGCTGTGTTGCTTGAATCATGCGGTTGTGAAAGTCATGGTGGTTGACTGTAATTGTTGTTGCTAGTATTGCCTTAACATTGTAGTGTATTCCATCTTCGTCTTCTTTAGGCTATGTATTTTTGGCTGTTCAATCCCAATAGCATAGTCTGGTCTTCTGCTGAGTGCATCTGCAACGTTTTCTTTTCCCTTGATGTGCTCAATTCGAAACTTGAATCTTGATAGATATTCAGCCCATCGTATTTGTCGTCCAGTAAGTTCTTTTGTTGTAAAATATTTCAAGTTGTGGTGGTCGCTTTTCACAATTTGTTTCTTCCTTAACTCCTTGCAGATAGTGTCTCTATTGCTTGAATGCTTCCACTATTGCGAGTAGTTCTCTGTCATGAACGTCGTAGTTCATTTCTGCTGCGGTGAATTGTCTTGAGTAGAAGGCAATAGTTTGCACAATACCGTTGCTTCCCACTTGTTCAAATGCAATTCCGAGTGCATATCCTGATGCATCTGGTCTGATAATCTTTCGTTTTTCTGGGTCATTCAGTGCTAAAATCAGTGCTTTCGTGACTAGTTGTTTAAGCTTGTCGAATGCTTTTTGTCGTTTGTCGTTCCATACAATTCTTCGTCCTTTCTCAGGAGTTCTGTCATGGGTCGGCTATGTTCAGAGTAATTCTGAATATAGCGTCTGATATATCCAGGGGCTCCTAAAAATCCTTGTACTTCCTTGATGTTGGTCGGTGTTGGCTAGTTCATAATAGCATCCACTTTTTCTGGTTGAATTTTCAGTCCTTCTAGTGTATGAATTATTCCTAAGTAGTTGACCATGGTTGTGTCAAATTCACATTTCTTGATCTTGAGCGTAAGTCCTACTTCCATAAGTGTCGTCATAACTTGCCGTACATGTCCTTCATGTTTGTTTGGGTCCTTTGAGTATACAATGATGTCGTCGAAGTATACTGCAACGAACTTGTTAAGGTACTGTATCAAAACATATGTCATGAAGTGTACAAATTCTGTTGGTAATCTTTTCAGTCCCATTAGAGTAACTGCCCATTCGTACAATCCTTTTTCCATAAGAAATGCGGTTTTCTAAATATCTTCTTCAGCTATTCGGAGGTTGTAGTAACCCCATTGGATGTCAAAGACTATCATGATTTTTGCTCCTTGAAGTAGATCTCGTTTCTCTATGCTTAGATTTCTCGTATTAGCTTCCAAATAACATTTGATTGAGCCTTCACATGGCATATCGGCCATAGGAAATACTAATCCATACGAGCCCCCATCCAGAGAGAACCACGCTTATTGATCTTTCCAAGGGCCTTTGCAGGCTTCTTAGCATCGAAAAACCCTCATGGAAAGTCCAGAGAGGCCTCCAGGGGCCACTGGAGATCCAGAAATCATGGGACCTGGATCTGGGGTTGATTCATCGACACCCTCCCAGGAACCGTCACAGCTACCTCCAACTACCCGTGCACTGTTTGCAGGACTTGGAGACTGTCAGAAACAGTCCAATGAACCTACTTTGAGCAACAGCGACGCTCTACAAGCGCCACGACAGACTGGAGAAACCCAACAAGCCCCAGGAACGATCCTCGAGAAAAGGAAGGCCTCAAGGCTGATTATAGGATCTCGGACTCCTATAACTAGGTCTGGATTGAGCGCGGCTCCGAAGAGGAAGATTACACTTACCGCAATGCGTGCAGCGAGTGCTCCTGCAGAGGATAGCCTCCTGATGGGCCTGATCGAGGACCTCAACGGCCATCTGCAAGAGGCGGTCCACCAGCTCTCCGCGGAGCTGACGACTGCCAGAAACGTGATCAATACCCAACAGGGCCTCATTACTACCCTCAACGCTAGGCTAGAGAGCCTAGAGACCTACGTTAACGCCCTACAAAGCCGTCAGATCCTACCACTCGACCCCTTCGCTGCAACGCGTGAGGTTGCGGCGCACGGGCTACCGCCAAGAGCTGCGTCCACGGGAGGCTTAGCGCCCACCCCAATACAGCTAGATGCCGCGCCTGAGAGCCGCGCGATATCAGAATCCAACAAAGGCTACGAAACAAGCCGTACAGCCACCTGAGGGCCCCAAAAAAGTACCTGGAACCGCCGCGAAGACCACCAAACAGCCCGAAACTACCGCTAAGCCACTGACCAAGCCCGCACCTACGAAATGGGCCACTATTGCCACAAATAACACCCAATCTGGAGGATGGAAAACCGTCCAGTATAAGAAACAAGCCTTGGCACCCTCGAAGGCTCTGTCAACAACTAATTTGAAGCCCGTAAGTACCCGGAGTAAGGAGGAGAGGCGCCTAATCTTTAGACGACGATATCCTAAAGATGCTCCTACCGCATTGAAAGCCGATATCCTCTTAGCCCTTAACCGTGCCCTTGCTAAGGCAGGCTTTCCTGACTTTGTAAGAGCGGTCGATTCTGGATACGCAGCCTCAGGGGCCTTGACAGTGCTCCTAGAGCGAGGCACTCGCAGCAGCACCCTCGTGCCCGTCTACAACGATACTCTACTAGCCGCTGTAAGGCAAACAGACCCGGTAGACCTCGCCATGACCCGGACCGTGGGTCCCTCCTCGCGACCCGCGACCCTCCCCTCCGGAGGGTCGGGTCGTAGATTGACGACCCTCACCGCACCTGAGGGTCATAGAATCTTTGGAGGGTCACCCGCCAAGCGACCCTCACGGCCCGCATATGCATAACTTTCTCACGCTTTCCCTAATTCGGATGGATAATTCTGCTGACAAACATTCATAAATTCCTGTTTTTTATACCTGTTTCGTATGTCCGACTATGAATCCATTGTTTTCTATCAAACCCCTACGTATTTTTATGAAATATGTCTTCTAAATAAGCCTTCTTGCTCGGTAATCCTGGATTTACACCTTTTTTCTGCCTGGGAAAAACCGTTGTGGTGTGTATTGTGAAGAGTTGGAGAGAGAGGCATGTAACGATGGGGAAATATATATTTTGATTGTAGAAGTATAATCTGAAGAAGTTACAACTTTGATATTCTTGGTTATTAGCCTCAAACTTCCTGAAATCCTGACTTAATTATATTGAACATCTATTATCCACTTTCTACATACCTATGCCGTGTCGAAATTGAGCGAAATATATCGATCATGTTCAATTATGTTCTGCCAAAGTCGTAGGGTCGCGAGGTTGACCCTCAGGATGACCCTCACGAACCTCAGGATGACCCTCACGAACCTCAGGGTGACCCTCACGAATTTCAGGGTGACCCTCACGAACCTCAGTTCTAGCCAATTAGCATGATGAGTATCAAATGTGATCTGTCATTTTACCTCCTGAGTCCCTTGCCGAACTGCAAAGGAAATCTGGTAAGTCTTCTCTTCTTCTAACCATCTTCACCATGTCCCAGTTTTCTGACGCATTCTCATCTACTTATGAGGGTCCACCCTCAGATTTTCTTGAATACAGTGCTGATGATGGTCCAGGTCTAAATCAGCTCTACTCCCCTATCCCATCTGGAAATCAAGATACCTCCCTTCCGTCGTCTGAGCTTCGAGCGGCACCTGATTGTCTTCATCGAATTTGCCCGGTCCGGATTAGATCATTCATCATGTACTCCCCGGAAATGGGCAACGAATTCGTGCAGTGGTGGCTTCAGACCGATTTTGGGAAAAAGAGACAGATATCTTGGGATGCGAAACGAGCTGCAAACTGCTGGAAAAACTTTGATCAAGTAGCGTTTGAAAAAGATAGAAAGCCTGGGGTGATGTGCCATCAATGTCGGAAGGTACTTGATCACCCTGCGTCGGCTCACTCAGGGACATCTTCAATGAACAAGCATTACAATGGGATAAATTGCCGGAGAGTTGCCTCAGCTGCAGGAAAGAAACCAAACATCAAGCTTGCGTTAGAGCATGCGGTATGTTCGAGACCTGACTTTGACATTGAGCAATGAGCATCCCAGTTCTGACCTCGACATCTAGGCGCAGAATGCGACGGTACGAAGATTCGATGAGCGAGTTTGGCAGCAGAAGCTTGCTCAGCTCCTCACTGTATCGCATCTTCCCTTTCTTTTTCTCGAGCACACCGAGTTCCGTGATTTGATCTCCTACGCCCGGCTGGCACCATCAATGCCAGAAATTCCTTCTGCCAAGGTTATGCGCCGGCAGCTTCGAGACCTCGTCCGTGAGAACCAAAAGAGTATCCTTCAGAAACTCCCTTCTGGTGTGAAGCTATCACTTGCCCTGGATTGCTGGACATCTCCATTCCGACAGGCATTTATGGCGATTACAGGATACTTTCTCGACGAGAACTGGGAATATCATGAGATATTACTAGGATTTGAACACTTACATGGATCTCATTCCGGCGCAAATTTGAGTGTAGTGCTCCTCAAGCTGCTACAGGAGCATCAGATCACAGATCGAGTGCTTGCGGTAACCACCGACAACGCTTCGAATAACGTTAGTCTCATGGCAAGTGTCCACGAGGCGATTGAGTCACTACAATCCTCGAACGATGTCGTTATCATTCGGGTACCCTGTATTGCACATGTGATCCAGCTGAGTCTCAAAGATCTCCTTGGGAAGATGAAGGCTGCTCCAAGGATTGATACGGCTGAGCAGACATGGTCTGATGATCGGGTGGATAGTCTTCGTGTGAGGCAGCAGAAACGCGAGATCGTGGACACTTTGAATAAGGTGCGACATCATGGCTTTTATCCTCATTCATTATCCTAATCTGTTTCTTAGGTTCGAAGCCTTGCGATTTATATCAACGCGAGTCCTCAGCGCCGAGAGTCATTCTACAACTTGCAAACCAAGGAGCCAAAGCTTGTGCCAATCCAGGATGTTGCTACTCGGTGGAACTCCACGTTCTTAATGCTTGTACGCGCAAAGAAACTCCAGCAGACCTTCTATGCGTTCTGCTCTCAGTACGACCAAGAGCACTTTGCCTTGAGTCAGGAGCAGTGCGGCAAGTGGACTATCTTATCTGCATTCTCCAGCCTTTTCACCGATTCACGACCCTTCTCTCGAAGTCCAAGGATGTCACCATCCATCGGGTCTTTAAGGTCTACAATAAGCTGTTTGACCACCTGGAAAAGTCGATTAGACAGCTTAGACGGAAGAGGGTCGCTTGGAAGCAGGTGATGCTTGCATCTCTCGAAGCGGCAAAGAACAAGCTCTCAATCTACTACAAAGACACTGACAACATGGATGGTCATCTCTACGCCATTGGCACCATCCTTTCTCCACAGGATAAACTTCAGTTCTTCTCAACCGCAGACTGGGACCCAGAGGAAGGCGGAATTGATTACCGAGCAATCTATCGCCAGAGCCTTGAGTCCTCTCTCGAGAAGTACTCGGAGAATCTTGCCCAGGAGCAGCAGATAGTGGATGCTCCCCCAACGAGTACGGCAATGGATGAATTTGATTTAGCCTGTGTTCGAGACGAGTCGCAGCAATCTCAGATTCGACAGCCAGTTCAGTCTGACGAGCTTACAAGGTATCTTGACAGCAGTGAGTGTCTCGTCTCTTGATATCAATGGGAATAATTACTGATTTCTCTTTTAGACACAGTCCCAAATGCCCAACCTCGAACCTGGTGGAAATATCACCAAGATGAATTCCCTGGAATGGCGAGGCTTGCACGAGATGTTCTTTCTATTCCAGCTAGTGGTGCAGGAGTAGAGCGGCTTTTCAACTCTGCACGAGATATCTGCCATTATCGTCGAGGCTCTCTATAGCCTCAAACAATCTCAGATCTTATGATGTATATGTGTACATCACGGTTCGAGATTCATGAAGAGGAGCGAATAATGCTCTCTGAATATCTTTCGACTCAGGAGATACAGGCTGCAAAGGAAGAGAGAACTCAGCAACAAATCACCGTTGATCCAATTAGTGATGATGAAGAGGATGAAGGGCTTTCTTCTACAGAGCCCCAAGAAACTTTGCAAGGCCCATCTGCAAAGGCACTTGGCAAAAGACGCCTAAGAGATATTGCCGAGGATGCGGAAAGTGATCAGGAGGGTGATAGTGAGGTTACGTCTCTGCCAGAGACACAGTACCGAGTGTCAGGTAGAGTTCGCAAGCGTTCAAGGTTGCTTGATGGATATGAGATGTAGAACATGTAGTTTAATTCGTTTAATTCATCTGTTTAATTCGTTTAGTTCATTTTGATTCAATGCTTTCAGGGTGATTAAAGCTAAACAAGTAGACCTACAAATACTGTAAGTGAAATACTCAAAAATACCGCTAAAATCTACAGAATTTATGCACCTCGTGACCTGATGATGTTTGCATTGTTTTACTACCCTGAGGGTCGGGTCGCACCATCAACGACCCTCCCCTTATGGAGGGTCAGGGTAGGGGCTGACGACCCAAGAACCTCCGTGGTCCGGGTCGCGGTCCGGGTCGTCAGGGTGACCCGCGGGTCGTGGCGAGGTCTAAGACCCGGCAGTTATTTCTGTGGAGATTAGCGAACAGTAGCACCGTGTTAAGGTACAGGCAGTGCCTGTGGACCGCTACATGTATAATGACCAAGGCCTAGCACTAGCCCAAGAAGAGATTGAGCTGGGAACACCATATAGGCTTAAACGAGAGCCAATGTGGCTCAAGAGAGCCAAGACTATACAGGCTAGCAACCAGAGATTTGCCACGTTTGTGATCACAGTAGGTTCCTTAGAGGAAGCTCGAACACTGATCAATAAAGGCATCAAGTTTGGTGGCCGGCATCATCGAGTAGCACCTTATTGGGAGTCAAATCCTGAGAGTATCTGCCCCCGATGCTGCGGAATCGGCCACTCCGGCTTCATGGCTTGTGGTGGCAGGCCTCCTAGATGCGCGATCTGCGCAGGTGACCATGAGGCGATAGAGCACTCATGTACAGTAGTGGATTGTAGGGTTGGCCCAGCCAAACCTTGCCAACACACGGTGATCAAGTGCGTCAACTGCGAAGGTGCACGCGAGGCCACATCTGCTAAGTGTCCTAGAGCTAGAGAGGCTCGTCAAAGGGCCGTCCGGAGAATGAGGGAACGATCCTTACAAGACCTCATCCCTTCAGATGAGATATTCGCGATAGTCCCTCCAAGACCAGTACTGACCTCGGAGGAGAGATCTGAACAGCCTCCAGAAGAAGAGACACTGACTCGAGAGAACGAAGGAGATTTGCTACCTGTGATGCAATTAGAGGCTGATATTCACGAGTCAGAGCTAGAGCCTACCCCAGCCACCGAAGCGCCTCAGAGCGAGGAGCTATGATACTGTTACAACACAATTGTGCCCGTACAGGCGCTGTAGTGCATACAGCCCTTGAAGCAGCACTACAGGCTGGTGCTGGGATAGCCTGTCTCCAGGAGCCCCCAGTGCGTGGAAAATACCAGATAAGCCATCCTGGCTTTCTGTTCTACTGGCCTGAGGGTCCTCGAGAACATGCTCGGGTATTATTATTATTATTATTAATCAAGTTTATTGTCCGTACCCAGCCCTACTGGCTATGACAGACCACTAGAAGCCTTGGTGACACCCTACAGGCCTCACCCCTATCAGAGTCATACATGCAAAATTCAAAAATCACTATCTCGTCCCCATATGGCCGATATGCCAGGGACCTTTGGGCACTCTCCCTAGGCTAATCCTTCCGGAGATCCCTTATAGTTCCAAACCCGTGGGCACGCCTAGTCCGTACAAACCCTGACTAGTGTGCCCTTATCCCTACCCATCCTCCAATGTGACACCTAGGCCACCTTCCTCCAACGTATCCCATCCCCACACATCACTAATCTCAGCCTCTCTGGCTGTCCGCTCATTATCATTGAATAGGTTGGCTTCAGCCACGAATTGCAGCAAACCCTGCGTCGCCCTAGGCTCAGCAAATAGCCTAGCCTCGGGGTCTTCCTCAGCCGCTGTAGGCAGTGGCACGCCTGCTTTTTTGAGGGCTTGATAGAGAGTTCTTCGTCCTGCACGACGTCCACGGCACTCAAAGAGTACATGCCTTACTGTCTCATGAGGTTCCTTGCAGGCCTGACACTCAGGCGATTCCCGTTGGCCTATCCGGTATAGATAGGTGCCAATTGGAGCATGTCCTGTCTTTAACTGGTAGTAACGACTAGCCACTCTTTTTGGAGCTTTTCCTGCCACTGGGTCAAGGTTCCAACCTCGAGGCATCTTGTAGACACGTCCGTCTCTATGCCTGCCTTGTACAGCATTGATTTGGGCCCATTCAGATACTGCAGCTCTCCTTGCTTCCGTGCAAGCCCTTCTAACGTGCGCCAGAGATAGGTGCTCAAAACCAGGCGCGGTTTGTTTACTAGCTGCACGTTTAGCAGCTTGATCAGCCTGCTCATTCCCTTCAATCCCTGAGTGGCCTGGGACCCATTGTATTGTGACTGGCTGGCCTCTCAAGGCTAGTTTCTCAGCTGCCCTGTGAGCCCTAAGAACAAGGGCTTGCCCAGGGCCTGGCCTTGTCGATCTGAGGCGATCAATAGCATTCTGTGCGCCAAGTAACATCTAGATAGGACCAAGAGGTTGTCTCTCCAGTGCCCATTCAAGGGCTGTGGCTACTCCCACTAGTTCTGCGTCAAAGACCTCGTGTCCGTGGCCCATTGGCACTTCTACATGTTCCCAGGGGCCTTCAGGTACAGCCTATAAAGTGACACCGGCTCCTACACATCCTGTATCGAGTCTGGAGCCATCGGACCAGAACATTGTTCCAGCACGCTGTTGGTTAGCCTCCGTTAGAGCCTCTTCCTTGTCAAGTACTCGGATCGAGCCTGGGAAGCCTTGGAGCTCGCATTATTCAGTTCTCTCAATTCCTCCAGAGGGGTCTCTGTTCAACCGTTGAGCAAGGTGCTTTGCAAGCCTTTGGCCAAGTCAATTTAGCACCTTGTTGTCTCTAGAGGCCCATTCCCGGTCGTCCCGTGGTTGCTCTCCAGGTTGTGCGTGAAGGTCACCATGTCTGAGGGTGACTGGAAGTATCTGCGCTGTAGGATGCGTGTCAGGCAGAGCTAGTAGCCTCGCTGTATATCGAGCTACTCTAGCGTCCAGTAAGACTGTCGCTAGCTCTAACGCTGCCTCTCTGATTAGGGCTCCGATTGGGGTTTTTGGGAACATGCCCGTAATACCTCTGGCTTGCTTATTGATCAGAATCTGGATCCTTTGTGCCCATGTTTTCTGGCCTTGCCACCATATCTCGGCACCCCATAGCAATTGGGCTTGCACTGTAGCCTTCTGTATGCGCCTCACTAATGCTGGAGGTAACCCATTAGCTCTGCAGAGTGAGTTTAACCTAATTATCGTATTTCTTGCTGTCTTAATTCGAGTGTTGTAGTGGCTCTTCCATGTAAGTTGGCTATCTAGGAGTATCCCAAGCCACCGTACTGTAGATTTGACAGTTGCTAACTCGCCTCCAACCCTGATCCGGGCTCGAGATACGTTTTGGGCCACTTGACGTCTGTGTCATCTATAAAAGAAAGCGGCCTCAGTCTTTTTGCGATCAAATTGTACCCTGTTAGCCACCCCCCACTTGATGGCTACTTCCGCAGCTTTCTCGAGGATCCTACAAGCCTCCTTCACTGAGCTTGCGGCTGTTATCAGGCCTTGGTCATCCACAAAGGACAGACATCGAACCTCTAGCACACTCCTCTCAATGGCTCTTGATAGCCCATGAACGTATAGAACAAAGAGAATAGGTGACACTGGAGAGCCCTAAGGTAACCCAGAGCTTATCGGTATTTCCTTTCCCACGTGTCTATTAATCACAAGAGTGACTCGCCAGTTAGATAGAAATGAGATCACTCAATGTATAAGATCTCCATCCATGCCAGCCTCTCTGAGCACCTCTACCAGTTTTGCTAGGATGACATGGTCAAAGGCCCCCTCAATATCCATAAATAGAGCTGCAGCCAGCTTCCCATTTGCCTAAGCTTGATAGATCTCCTCCACTAGACATGCCACAGCATCAATTGCACTGCGTTGCCGACGGCCTCCAAATTGACCATCATGGAAGAGGTCTTGAGCCTCTGCAAAGTTTGTAATTAACTCTGCTACAAGCTTCTCAATTACCTTGCCTAGGCACTTCAATAGGCTTATCACTCGATACGCACTAGCCAGTGTGTAGTTGGTTTTACCGTTCTTTCTCAGTAGAACTCCCTTGGCTGTTTTCCAGACACGTGGATGTATCCCAAGCCTAAGGCACTGCCTAGTCAGGCTAACCACACGCTCTGAGTCTAGATTCGGGCACAGTTGTGTTGTAGTACTATCATAGATCCTCACTTTGAGACGCTTCAGTGGCTGACTTGAGCTCTGGCTCTAGTGGTTGTTGGCTATTTCCCTCGTGAATATCAGCCTCTAATTGCATCTCAGGCAGCAATTCATCTTCTTCTGGAGTTGACGTCTCCTCCTCTAGAGACTGTCCAGGTCTCTCCTCCAAGGTCAGTACCGGTTTTGGAGGCACTACCGCGAACGTCTCATCTAATGGGATGAGGTCTTGTAAGGATTGTTCCCTCATTCTCCGGATAGCCCTTTGACGAGCCTCCCTAGCTCTAGGGCACTTAGGAGATGTAGCCTCGTGTGCACCTTTGCAGTTAGCACACCTGATTACTGTGTGTTTGCAAGGTTTAGCTGGCTCAACCCTACAATCCACTACTGTACATGAGTGCTCTATTGCCTCATGGTCACCTGCGCAGATCGCGCATTTAGGAGGCTTGCCACCACAAGCCATGAAGCCAGAGTGGCTAATTCCGCAGCATCGAGGGCAGATACTCTCAGGATTTGACTCCCAATAAGGGGCTACTCGATGGTGTCGGCCTCCAAACTTGATGCCTTTATTGATCAGTGTTCGAGCTTCCTCTAAAGAACCTACTGTGATCACAATCGTGGCAAATCTCTGGTTGCTAGCCTGTATCGTCTTAGCTCTCTTGAGCCATGTTGGCTCTCGTTTAAGCCTATAAGGTGTTCCCAACTCAATCTCTTCCTGGGCTAGTCCTAAGCCTTAATCATTGTACATGGAGCGATCCACAGGCACTGCCTGGATCTTGACACGGTGCCACTGTTCACTAATCTCTACTGAAATGACTGCCGGGTCTGTTTGCCTTACAGCGGCTAGTAGAGTATCGTTATAAGTAGGTATGATGGTGCTGCTGCGAGTTCCTCGCTCAAGGAGCACCGTCAAGGCTCCTGAGGCTGCGTATCCAGAATCGACCGCTCTTACAAAGTTAGGAAAACCTGCCTTTGCAAGGGCACGGTTAAGGGCCAAGAGAACATCAGCTTTCAATGCGGTCGGAGCATCTTTAGGATATCGTCGTCTGAAGATGAGGCGTCTTTCCTCCTTGCTCCGGGTACTCACAGGCTTCAAGTCAGTTATCGATAGAGCCTTAGAGGGTGCTAAGGGCTGTTTCTTATACTGGACGGTTTTCCATCCTCCAGATTGGGTATTATTTGCGGCAATAGCGGCCCATTTCGTAGGTGCGGGCTTGGTCAGTGGCTTAGCGGTAGTTTCGGGCTGTTTAGTGGTCTTCGCGGCGGTTCCAGGTACTTTTTTGGGGCCCTCAGGTGGCTGTACGGCTTGTTTCGTAGCCTTTGTTGGATTCTGATATCGCGGTGGAGGCTGAGGTGCGGTTGAGTTTATCGCGCGGCTCTCAGGCGCGGCATCTAGCTGTATTGGGGTGGACGCTAAACCTCTTGTGGAAGCAGCTCTTGGTGGTGGCCCGTGCGCCGCAACCTCACGCGTTGCAGTGAAGGGGTCGAGTGGTAGGATCTGACGGCTTTGTAGCGCGTTCACGTAGGTTTCAAGGCTCTCTAGCCTAGCGTTGAGAGTAGTAATGAGGCCCTGTTAGGTATTGATCACGTTTCTGGCAGTCGTCAGCTCCGCGGAGAGCTGGTGGACCGCTTCTTACAGATGGCCGTTGAGGTCCTCGATCAGGCCCATCACGAGGCTATCCTCTGCAGGAGCACTCGCTGCACGCATTGCGGTAAGTATAATCTTCCTCTTCAGAGCCGCGCTCAATCCAGACCTAGTTATAGGAGTCCGAGATCCTATAATCAGCCTTGAGGCCTTCCTTTTCTCGAGGATCGTTCCTAGGGCTTGTTAGGCTTCTTCAGTCTATCATGGCGCTTGTAGAGCGTCGCTGTTGCTCAAAGTAGGTTCATTGGACTGTTTCTGACAGTCTCCAAGTCCTGCAAACAGTGCACGGGTAGTTGGAGGTAGCTGTGACGGTTCCTGGGAGGGTATCGATGAATCAACCCCAGATCCAGGTCCTATGATTTCTGGATCTCCAGTGGCCCCTGGAGGCCTCTCTGGACTTTCCATGAGGGTTTTTCGATGCTAAGAAGCCTGCAAAGGCCCTTGGAAAGCTCAATAAGCGTGGTTCGTCGTCAAATCAGGATCTCCTATCAGGCGATTCCCGGTATTGGATTTACCATGTTGATAAGCTGGATTTCTTAGATATGCTTTACAGCGTACGGATCCAAACTTATACCACACAAAATATTAAGAGCGGCTTTTCACACACTGGGATTGTGCCATATAATCCACAAAAAGTCCTATCTCAGTTGCAAATTGCTGTCCGGGAGGCTACTCCAGCCTCAATTCGCCCTAGCACGTCAAGCAGCAGCACCTGGAGCCCAAAAACGCCTTACAATGCCCGTACGCTAGAAAAACAGGCCAAATCTGTCAAGAGATCTCTCAATATGGGAGATTTAGACAGCAATTCGCCATCGTGTCCGGCTTTTAACCAGTTGATCAAGGGATCCCTTGTAGTGATGCACCAAGCTGCCATTTTAGCTAGGGAGAACCATAACCTACGCGAAGCAAATGATATTTTACAGAAGCGCCGCACTCGCCGTACAAAAGCCCTACAAGCCGATGGTATTTTGACAGTCGCTGAAGGCCGAGAGCTTGCTCAGGAGCTTCCTGAAGAGGCTCAACCCCCTCCTCCACCCAACGGGAGCGCGCCTTTGCAGCCAGCTCAACGGGCCCCCCCAAGGTGTAGTAATTGCTGGGAAATAGGGCATAAGCGCAATCGCTGTCCAAATATATCTACATAGGTAAATATTAATTTATTCACTGTTTGCATATAAATTGTACGAGTTCTTTGAACCAAGTGGGATGCGGCTGTGCCACTTACCCGGGTGCGCCGTTTACCCATGAAACACGTTACCCGCTGTAGCTGGCCGCTGACTAAGAGCCGCTATCCAGGTGTGTGCCTAAGCCTGCAGGCACAGAGATCCGCGGCCCAGCCACGGGTGGTGCGCCATAGAGGCGCGCCACAGAGAACGGAAGCTAAGGAAACAAGAATAACGAATGCAAACATGTCAAACAAACAAATAAATCAAACATCTTGGTCGGCTAGTGCGCGTACGCCCGCCTACAAAAATTCCCAAATTCTTTTCAAGTCCTCCGAACTGCACCAGTTCGCTTCAAACCCACATATCCTGTATCCCTCATAAAAATCTGCGTATCTCACCCTTCGCAAATCCGAATTGTACGTCCTCTACATCGCATCCCGTTGGCTGGCTCTGAATCACTTGATCCAAGGCTCGTATTCGTGTCAATCCTGGTCCTTACTGATAACGACGTCGACCTGGAACGCACGTCATCTGCGTGCGTGTTCGTACATGTTCCCACGTCAGTGTCCTTGTCATTTGCAGGCTCCAATTGAGCCGCTGTTTCTGCGTTTTCATAGGTGCCAACTGCTTCCGGATCTACCTCACGGAATTGATCAAGCACTCGCGTGTCAATGATGAACTGCGCGATTGCAATTGCGGCCTTTTTTTCCTTGAGTAATGCTTGCAGATCTGTTGTGCGTCGGAATCCCTTGATTCGTGACCACATGAGACCGCGTTCATTCTCATACAGTGGGCATTCCATGAGGATATGTCGTACTGATTGACCAGATAGGCCGCAGGCACAGTATAGTTGTTCTCGCCTGTTAATTCGCCACAGATAGTGCGCCAGCCCGATTCGTTCGGTACGCAGCTGTATCAGTATTGACGATGTTGCTTTGCGGAGAAAGGTCCAATATTGGAGTGTGCGCTTGGAAGGCTGAGTGACAAGTTTTTTGGTAGGTTTCCCTGCCTTTTGCTTGTCCCACCGTCTCTCCCAGGCATCCTTGGTTGATTGGCGTATTCTGCGTTTTGCAGCTGCTGCGAGTATGGTCCATCCTTCACTTGATAGATCTCCAGGTACGATTTGCCCTCGTGCACCCATTAGAGCCGCACGTTTTGCAGCCCTGTCTGCAGCTTCATTTCCAGGAACGCCCTCATGGCCTGGAATCCACCTCAGTGTTACATCGATGTCCTCATCCGTACACTTCCTCAGTGAATCGACACAGCCCTGAATGTACGTTTGACCAGAGACCATACGCGGGTTCATGAGAGTTTTAAGCGCGGCTTAGCTATCTGAGAAAATAACTAGTTTCTTGGTTCGTATGTCCTGATCTGCAATTTGAAGCGCAGTTTCGAGCGCGAATTTGATCCCACAGACCTCAGCTGCGTATACTGTTGAGGTGCCTTCCGTACCAATACACTCCGTTCGTTGTTTTCTGAATGTTGGAATGACCATGGACGCGCCAATATAGCCTTGATATCCACTGCCGTCCGTGTATATTGCGATATGCTCATTCTTGCATGTGATATTCTTCCCCTGTATACATGGTTGACGTACCCTCTGTACCGATGCACTGCGCATGTTGCTTTCCGAAGGCTGGGATGACCATTGATGCGCTAATATAGCCTTGATAGCCACTCCCGTCCGTATAGATTGCAATATGTTCTTTCTTGCGCGTGATGTTATCATATACCGATACCGCCTTCTCTTGCTCATCAATTACTATATTTGGAAGCTCTCGCCATGGCTCCTGGACGTATGCAAAGCGGCTCTCCCATCTCCCGGCCAAGGTTCCTAGGGGAACCAATGAGCATCCGTTCTTCTTCTAAGCATAAGCTTCCATAGGAGTGTAGCCGCCGAGCTTTAGATCTTGACTAGTACGTCGATTGACCATGCCGCTAGGAATCGCAAAGGCAGGACCCGTGCGAATTCGTATAGCGGTAGCCTTTGTGAGTTGATCCAATTGCAATCGTATTGGCATTAGGTGAAGTTCTATATTAAGCGCTTCTGCAGCCGTCGTATTGATTATTTTGTATAGTTTGTTTTCTTAACTTCCGTTCTGTTTCACGATTTTCTTGGTGCCTACAGGCTTAGGTACACACCTGGATTGTAGCCGTGGCTTAGCTACAACAGGTATATCAAATCTACCACGGAGTACAAGGATAGTGCTCTATAGGGTTAGGGATAAATATCATTCAGATCCACAACTTCCTACGCAACTCATTTCTAAACCTCCTTAATCTCCGCTCAGGACGCCACTGAAAAGTTCATCTCACTCTAGTCGTTGTACCTACACCATGTCCTCATGGTTCGAGCCGACACTGCTCATACCACTGTCTGATATTTGCAAGGAATGCTGGAACGAGCACTCAGATGTTCGGACAAAGGTTCTAGATCGCTTCGAAGCAGGCATCAAAGAAAGAACTGGCAGAGACACAGGCCCCCTAGGTTCTGAGCGTTCTGCCAAGTTGCCGACGCTTCCAAACTAGAAAGACTCATCGCTCTGGTAGAGCCGATTCAGGACCGTGTATTATCTAAACAACTTGTTCTAGAGCCAATGATCAAAAATTGCGATATGGTAATTGCCCGATGTTAGTTTCTCCCACTTTACACTCATCAAGTTTTCTGAAACTATCCCTTACTCAGGGCTCCAGAACATAAGTGTTAGCATTGAGTTCAGCCGCCAGTACAAAGAATTCGCATCGGTCAAATACAGCAATCAGCAAGGGTTGTTATTTGGCATATACTCGTTCGAGCTTTGCTAGTGTCTTGAATAGCGTAAGAAGCGAGACAATCAAATGTGTGTTCTTACCGGGCTACTAGAGCCAGATGCTGCTCATATATACCCATACTACCTTATCAAAACATCTGCTTGTGAGCCAACAATTGTGGGGCGATTCTGGAACGTCATGAACACATTCTGGGAAGATAGTCGTGTTGAGCAATGGGAAAAGGAGATATTTGGTGATGAATTGGACTTACAGAACCCCTGGGACACAACTGCTTCAATATGTTAAGTCTCGGCCAACACCCACATGCAATGTGGGGAGCTGGTCACTTTGCGCTTCGCTCAATGGAAAAACTTGACTTTAAGACCCTGAAGGTTCAATTTTACTGGGAAAGAAAGTTATTGAACGGGGTAACCGAAATCAAACTCTTGACAGAGCCCAAGTCTACTCGTGGGCTGTATGTTGACCGGCATACCTTTGCAATTCCGACTGGCACAGATAAGGATAATGGGGAGCCATAGTATAAAGCTGTTGTTTCTGGTGACACTTTCACTCTGACTACACCTGATCCCGATCGATTGCCACTGCCAAGTTGGTCCCTCCTCGAAATACAGTGGCATCTCCAGCGCATCGTAGCAACGAGTGGCACCGCCGAAGCGCAAGACTACCCGGATTCTGATGATGACTTTGATGATATTGAGGAGTGTTTGATGTAAATGAAACTTCAGCCAGGATTGTGTCAGAGAATACATATTGCCAGCTGCGAAGCCGAAATTACGCTTGCAGGCCCTCCCTACGAAATTCTACTTTAGTGTCTAAACTACCCTACTCAAAAGGTCATTGGATTAAACCTGTACGAATGCTTCACAAGGTCTGTCATGGCCTATAGAGCTAGGTATGGGAAGAAACATTATTAAATAGATAAGCTAATCGCTTTGGATGCCATGTATTGAACTTAGCGAGGACCCTAGCCTAAACCCATCCCATATGAGGTCAGCCCATATCATAACTAACTAGTTTCTTTTATTATAACAATGAACTTCCCTTACTCCTCTATGCCATTCCCCATCCTCTGCCGATTAGGCCAAATTGAAAATGAATTTCTCTGGCTTATCATAAAATATCCTAACGCGTTATCATCACAAACATCCCCGAGGTGGTGGTTACATGCCCTTTTGACTCATGATGCCGAGGTCGTACGATTGACATCAGTATCTGCTTCGACCTCGCGTACGATACCACTGCCCTGCTTCTCGTCTACACCTGGGAACTCCTCCTCAAAGACTGGCTCAGGTTCTACGGTCTCGAACTTGGTCTTGAAGTCGGATAACCCGTGGTTGCTGCTGTTTGAGCGACGGCGAGCGTTGGTGAAATTGTAGTCATAGTCCTGAACTTCTTCTCCAGAACGGCCCCTAGATCAATTGCCGTTAGCCCAAGGTCTTTGCATCCACGGAGACTCCTGACTCAGAGATCAGGTGCTTTATCTCTTACCAGTTGCCCTTGCCGCCTCCGTCTTTCTTGGTCTTGTTGGGATCAGCATTGATGGGGCCTGTCTTTGCGAAGTAACGAGGCACAACGTCGTCGGCAAGGCCAGTATGGTCGTGGTCGTTGACCTTGTGTGAGCGTGTCACTAGATTTCTAGATTAGAAAGTGACGGCAGATACGGGCCTTGAAAGCGTAAGGGAAAAACTTACTGTTAGAATGTGATGAAGGACCTGTTCAGGGATGGTATGGAGGATAAACTGATTCTATGTTAGAACAAGCAAAGTGTCGTGTGATCATAAAGGGAAATCGAGTATCAATTGTAGAAAATCAATCAATTCATCACTCTTGGTTCGGAGTACTTACTCAACGGCTCAATAGTGGCGTGATGGAAAGGAATCGCGATACCTGATATTCGTTGTGAGATGTAGAGATGGAGCAAGAGAAAGCGAGGGAGGAGGAGAGGCTTTTTATATGGAAGCTCAAAGGGGAGGGCACATGACCTCATACGTTACCAGACCATCAGCAGACACTCGTACCAAAAGGGTTTAGCCTGCTTGATGTGCAATCCGGGGTAATACCCCGGATCTAAACGTTTATTGGCCTAGCTTGTATTACATAATATGGCATGATCCGCTGTAGAATCTTCCCGGTAATTCGCAATGCATCATGCTTAGCATACCATTGTATGGAGCTGCACTGGCTGGAATGTTAGCTGCCACCCATCAGTGATAGGCTGATAGCAATGGAAAATGCTAGCGAATCTGAGGTCCCTGATAGGAACAAGTCCCGGTGCGCCGATCGATATGGTCGGACCAGTAAGGCGATATGCCTCTCTGCTCGGAACCCCGATTGCTTTGTCGGATATTCCATGCAGGCACCAACGGTCATAACGGTGATAGAGTACATGGCAACCGATTGGTACGCAGTCTTCAAGTAGCGGCGCTTCCCCAACATGATCATCCCGATTGGTATTACCTCAGCCCTTTTGTTAGTTAGATGGTAACCAAAGCCGTATGTACATATACTCTGTTCAGAGTTCCCGAATCTGTATCAATGGTTGATATATATGGGCCAATTATGTTGCGCGCATTATTAAACTAACTCTCAGACGGCCAATCAGAAGTGAGAACAGAGCCGAGGACGGCTCCTGCCAATCCGAGACGTGCTCCATTTGCCGCTCAGCCGCTTTCCCGCACAGAATCCTGTGAATATACAGCCACATGAGAGCATGGTATTAAAATAAATTATCACATCTTCTTTGCTTTGATAATTTTCATACTCTTCCATCGCACGAGGCATTGAGTTCTTAAAATATTCAAGACGATCGGATCGCATTGCAATTGCCACAAAATGTCTTTCTCAACACTGGTTTCGGATATAGCGTTTAGAGACGCCGCACCAGCGGATCGAGACTCCCAGATTTCTCGTGCTCGTTCTCAAGTCACCGCTCGATCACTTGCGAGCACTCGAGCGACTAGTGTTAGTATCTCGGGCGATATCTCGAGTCAATTACATGCTGGCTATAGCCACCCATTAGCCAGATCATGGCAGGCGGAAAGACAGTTAACCAAGGTGCGGACGATAAGATTTGATCGAGGCCCATACACACTGACAGTATGTGGATAGGAAATGCTCATTTACCCATTATTCGTCACCGATAACCCGGATGAAGAAACCCCCATTCCGTCCCTACCAAACCAATATCGCCGAGGCTTGAACCGACTCGTACCCTTTTTGACACCTCTGGTGCGCAAAGGATTGCGAAGTGTTATGCTTTTCGGCGTACCTCTAAACCCCAATGCAAAGGATCCTCTTGGAACTGCCGCCGATGATCCGTCTGGTCCTGTCATACAGGCGATTCGATTGCTACGAGCACAGTTTCCAAACCTTTACATAACTGTAGACGTCTGTCTATGTGAATACACATCGCACGGTCACTGTGGCATCCTCTGCGACGACGGAAGCCTGAATAACACGCAATCAGTCGAGAGAATATCTGATGTGGCGTTGGCATATGCGTTGGCAGGTGCACACTGTGTTGCCCCTTCGGATATGAACGATGGGCGTGTGCGCGCTATAAAACTTAAACTGATCGAGGCCGGTATCTCTCACCAGGTTCTCCTCATGTCATATGCCGCCAAGTTCAGCGGCAGTCTCTATGGACCTTTCAGAGATGCTGCGGGCTCAGCACCATCGTTTGGTGACCGCAAATGCTACCAGTTGCCACCGGGCGGGCGTGGACTTGCTCGTCGTGCTATCGTACGCGATGTCGCCGAGGGCGCTGATATCATCATGGTGAAGCCCGCTAGTAACTTTCTTGATATTATCAGTGACGCAAAAGAGTTAGCCAAGGACATGCCCATTGCGGCTTATCAAGTTAGTGGAGAGTATGCCATGATCCATGCTGCTGCTAAGGCAGGTGTGTTTGATCTGAAAGAAATGGCTTTCGAGAGTACGCAAGGAATCCTGAGAGCTGGTGCTGGCATTGTTATAAGCTACTTCACACCGGATTTCCTTGACTGGCTGTCCACATAAGCTTCGATACGGTCCAATTTTCTTTTGTCTTTACTTCCGTTTATACCAGATAAGAGAAGCTCGTCTCAGGTTATGTACTATCAACACTGTCAATACACATGGAAATACCAGTAGTCAAATAGCTCCACGAGATTTTTCATTCAATCATTCAATAAACCACAGTGAAGATAAGATGAAGCTCGATTTCCCCCCGTATCTAGAATCCATACCCAGTCATAACTTACCGCGTCGTATAAGGAAAAAGGTCATGAAAAAAAAAAAACGAAGAGAAAACGCTCAACTCATTTACAAAGAGACATACATCATCATATATTCATGCGACATGAAAGACACCCTTCAAGACAATAAATGAAAAACAAAAGTAGCATCTTTTTCACATGTAGCTGGGCTTGAGCCCTTGGAACCCATATGCAACGATATCCGACTTCACTACTTCACCTGGGGCGACATAGGCACCCCGTCGGAGACGCACACCTGGGTATATAGTGCAGTTTGCACCGACATAGCAATCTTCTTCAATGGTAACTGGACGACCTTGATATCGGCTCTGGGAGCCTTTGCGCTCCTGCATATTAGCATGGGCCATTGAGCCAAGGATGGTGACGTTAGGGCCTATCCAAGTGTGTGCACCAATGTTTATTGGGCAATCGTCGACCATAGAGCAATTTTCGGAGATCATCACGTCTTCTCCAATGTGTATATTGAAGCCGTAATGACAACGAAAGGGAGCCTCGACAACCGCCCCTTGACCAATCGAGCCAACGGGTCGTGGCGTAGGGGATCCGGATGGGCTTGTGGATGCCGGAGGTATGATGATTTCTCGTAGCAACCGGTTCTGTTCCTTAGAACTCACTCCAGAGAGTGGGTTGCAAGCATTGTTGAACCGCCAGAGCGCCGATTTGCAACGGTCCCGGTCTTCCACTAGTTGCATATCGAAAGGACGGTATAATTCTCCATGGATCATTTTATCCCTCTCCGTGTCCTCCCCGGGATTATGACGCGCTGATAATTGGTGTTCAATGCTCAATGCCAACCGAGCCTGTGCCTGCGGACTACTAGTGTCTATGGTGCTGGGATGCGGAGGTCTTTGATCGACAGTACCTTGAAAAATAGGCATACCAGGTTTTGGATGGGGACCTTGTTGCGAAAGTTCACGAATAGAGGGTACGACATGATACTCAGTCTTTGGTTGGCCGTCACGGGAGAGTTCATGGATAGGAGGGACTTCTCGATAGTCGGTAGATTTTGCCATGTGCTCTGCCATGTAAGGAGGATGCGAGGAGGCGCTTGGCCAACTCCTCTTGGGCCAAGCGTTCCGATTCCCTGCTACGCTTGTTGGCGTGGCCAAGTACTGAGCGTTGGTATTCTCATTGTCCTCGACAACCGGTGGTCTGACCTTGTTGACTTCGGTTTGTTGGCCCGTGGTTTGAATTCGCTCGTGATGACGGGCGTTGATATCTTGCAAATACTGATTCGCTGCTTCAGAGTATCCGTCTTTGGACTGCAGAGGCACTGGACCCTTGCTACTTGACGGTTTCTGCCATGTACTTCTAGAAGAGTAACCTTCGCAAACGAATCCACCTCGGATACAATTGTTGCCTGAAAAATATTTTGATATACATGTTTAGCTACCCCACTCGACAAACGGCCAGAACCCGATCTCCTCAGGTGTACGCAGATGAAGACAAACTTACATGCGGGATGCTGTTCATCGCATTTCTTCTTTCTCCTCCGGCAGGTTAGACAACCAGTCTTGGTTCGGTTGCTAAAAACGCGTTTCCTCTTTGGTCCAACTTGGACAGCTGATTGTGGCTTTTCTTGCGGATAAGGCGACATGGATTCGCCCGCGACGGAGGGAGGACCGGCGGACCACGGTTTTTGTTCCATCGACTCAGTCGAATGAGTTTCTCTTTGGAGGGCTTCCACCAGTTGGGCATCCGAGGTATCCAAATTCTGGGCTTTCTGGGCTTGACTAATCAGATGAGAGTCATAATCTTGCCATGAGCCACCCGTCGCATGTGCATCTTTGATCTCTGCATGCATGTACCCGGTAGAGGACTGTCCCGAATACTCGTGTCCTGCAGGAAATAACTTGGCACCGTTCGATGCTTCAGACTGTATAGGTGGCTCTGAACCCATCTCCGAGCTGCGCCCAGAAATCGCCTGGACATCGCTTGGGAGATCCTGTTGCTGGGATTGGCGTTCGAGGGACTCCGAACGCTTTCGTTTATTCCTGTTCGCACCATTGGGCGTCGTTTGAGGCGATGAGTTTTGCGGGCCGTGTTCGACGACTTGTTCCGCGCTTGCATTAAACGACTCGTGTGAATTTTCGTCCTGTCTTGAACCGTTTGTGTTGCCGTTGGCTCCTCCCACATCGGCGTTTTCATTACTCTGCGATGGATTGCCGGTGGATGTTGCCATATTGTGCATGGTGCTGTCCTTGCCGTTGACAGCAGTGAAACGTGGAGGGCCATGTTCGGTATGCTGGTCGTTCTCTTGCGCATAGGTCCCGTTGGCGATGGGCGCGGGTTGCGCTACAGTGGCCATAACGGACAGAATGCCGCTATCTCAATCGGTTTGTTCCGTCGGCGGATATGGCAAAGAGCTTCCTATGGTATTTTTTGAACGGAAATGCGCAACCACTGTCTAGTGAGAAAGGCGGCGTAAAATCTGATGATGATGATGATGATATGTCAAACAATCGTGTATTTGACAATAAGAAACCTGCTGTTTCTGCGCCAGCAGAAAAAAATAAAAAAAAAAAAAAAAAAAAAGGAATTCACAGGGCACGCAGGCCCCCTCGGACTATCAGATGTGGTCGAATTGGTATTGAGATATACGGGGAAGTTCTGGGTGCTGGTGGTTCTCCGAGCTCGGAATCAATTATTGCGCCTCGATGGGATTCGGCCACGAAGCTAATCGAACAAGCCCTAGGATTTCGACTCTAAAGACGCGCGACTGTTGAGAATCGCTGAAAAGATGCGACGGACTCATTCAGAAACGCTGCAGTTCCGGCGTACACTAAACGGCGCGAGCCTCGGTTTTCCTAGTGCGTGGTAATTAATTACCTAAGAAAGCGTCTGCGAGACCAGAGAAAGAGATGTGCTCGAACGTAAATCGACACCAGCCAGTTGTACGATTTGGATGAGTGCAGAGATGAGAAGGAGAAGGCAGGACGAAAGAGATGGAAGAAGATAGGAATGAGTAGAGGGGAGGGAGAAAGGGAGAGAGGAGAGGAAAGGAAAGGGAGGAAGGAAGAAAGAAAGAGAGCAAGTCTCCGCGCAGGATGTTTTGGCGGTTAATTATATAATGTAATATGAGACTACATCTTTAGGCTCTGCAAGGTGATACAGTCTAGGGAAGGAACCTACCCACCCTCCCCCCCCAAAAAGTTTTTGGCAGGTGCGTCTGACACTGGCATCTGCGTCTTTGGGAAAGAGGGGAGGGGCGGGCGCAGCTTCCCTTCTGCAAATTCAAAAGTTGCAAGCGCGCAGCACAGCGGGCCCAGGCCAACAATGAGGCGGCAGCGGCTTGACGTTGGCGCGCGATCGGCGGCGGCAGAGTTGGCCTTGGTTGGTCTGTCTCGTTAGCGCCAGTGTCTTCCCTGCTACCTGCCAGCCAATCAGTGCTCGTAGTCTCGGGTCTCAACTGCAAGGACAGGCCCCACGGAGTCACGGGCCAATCGGCGCTTCTCTCGCTGGAGGGTAGCACTGTAGCCAGAAGGACGAGAAGAAATGTGATTAAAACACTCTTCTTTTCAGAGCTTCCTGGCGAAAGCCATGATCCCGCATCCAGACATATAACAATAAATGATCTACTGTTTGTTTGTGTTCTGGTTTGAGACGTACGGATCACGGAATCGAGGGATCCGATCTCTACCAGCCGCATCCGGTGCTTACATAGTATAGAACTTGTAGTACCCGTAGTACTTGTAGTACCCGTAGTACCTGTAGTACCTGTAGTACTGGTAGTACTGGTAGTACTGGTAGTACTTGTTTATCGCTCAAGTTTGGGCCGCCGTCGCGCGCGCCAGCGTATGATTCAGCGCTAACGGGCTTACTGACGTCTCTTTCCAGAGTGGCGTCTAATGTTCTCTTGGTATTGTCACAGGCGGGCTGATCTCGATTGCATGCCATCCTATCTCTCTTCTGACGAAAGATAGTTTTGCCCAGGCGTGTACGCAGAACGGAGTAGTAAGGGCAGAAACAGAAGAGGTCAAAATAGGAGCCGCCCGCACGGGCAAGAGGCGGCTGTGACACGACCGCTTACTTGCTGAACGGCTACCCTCCATAAAGCCTGCCGCCCCCACCATGCATCCAGGTCACACTCACTGCCGGATACTTCGCCATTGGCGCCGCATTGGCGCGTCTAGACAGGATTCAACCACACCAATGCACTGTTGGAATTATTGTATTCTTTTGTAGTCATTGCTGGCGTCTATCTGAGACGAGATCTTTTTGTTCTCCTTGCTATTTTTGGAAATTATCAAGAAGGATGTATCCACGCTGCTCCTGGTATTTCAGGCTTACCCGTCAATCAGCCGCCGAATCATGGGACTTCTGCAGAAATGCGAAACATAGGCGTGAAAAGGACCCGACCTCTTAAAACTTGAAACCTTTTCGTCATCCTTGAACCGCCGAGTGTATGCTGCTCAATCCTCGTAGCCGGACCGACGCTGACGCTTTAGAAACTGCGATAATGGCATTCCTTTTCGCCTGGGCCGACGTAGGAGGAGGAGGAGGAGGAGAATTCCCGCTTCGAGAATGATGTAGCCAGATAGTGTTGCTTCTACGTAGTAGGCATGGGAGCACTGAAAGTCTAAAAACGAGAAGCCTGGTGTTTGTTATGGATGCTGACTAAGCATGATGGCGCTTTCCCTTCAAACCACTAGTTATCGCTGCCTCACCAAGCTTCACGAGACAACCAGTTTGATTTTTTACCATCCAACCCTCTCTCGTGGAACAACTTAACGACCGACCGCGCCAAATCCATATCTGAAGCTATCACGGTTTTGCTTCTGTGGGAACACGTCTCCACCTGTCTATTATTGTTTGATGCTTCGCGTTTGACCGCCTAGCTAGCTATCGTGCTCTGCCCCGCCTTCAGTCTTTCCTTCTGGCTCTCTTCCATCGGTTGATCTTCCTTCCTGCAGCCAACCCCACCAGTTTATTCATTTTTCTTTACGACAGCGACTTGAGTTGAGCCTTCAATTATACCGCGAATCTAGAGTTTCATCTTACGCTGAAGGCGATCTCGCCAGAGTTTGGGGCGGAATGTCTTTCTCAGTGCAAGAACTGGACAACACTGTCCGCGCCTTCTATGAGGGCAAAGGCGATGTGGTGAGTATCCATCGTTTTGTCCATCAACAAGGTGAAACCAGAGAGGACAACAGCTGACGTCGGGCAATATAGCAAAAACAAGCACAACAATCTTTGACCGAGGTATGATGGGAAAAAAGGGCTCTCACTTTGCTCGAAGAACATCGACTGATACATTGACGGAACAGTTTAAACAAAATCCAGACGCGTGGTTATCGGTGGGAGAGATCTTACAGGAATCATCATACTCCCAGACAAAGTGTAAGTGTGCTCTTGCTCAGGTCCATTTTCAGAATTCAGGGAAAAAAGAAAGAAAGAAAACGAAAACTTATTCTTTGTGGTAGATCTCGGACTGCAGGTTCTAGACGAGGTGATTATGACAAGATGGAAAGTCCTACCACGAGATCAATGCCAAGGTGAGTATTCGTTATGAATGAGGCTTCGGACAGTGCAGATAGTTGACGTTTGGTTTAGGAATTCGCAACTTCGTCGTGAATCTGATCATCGAACATTCGAAATCCGAAGAAAAACTCAAGAGCGAACGCGCCTTTTTGAATAAATTGAACCTCGTCCTCGTCTCAATACTGAAACAAGAGTGGCCCCATAACTGGCCGACTTTCATCAATGAAATTATTTCCTCGTGCCACACCAGCCTTTCCATCTGTGAAAACAACATGGCCATCCTCCGATTGTTGTCAGAAGAGGTCTTTGATTATTCACAGGATCAGATGACGTCTACCAAAGCCAAAAACCTCAAGACAACGATGACCCAGGAGTTTTCATCCATCTTCCAGCTATGTTCCGAAGTTCTGAACACTGCCAACCAGCCCGCTCTCATCAAAGCAACACTGGAAACGTTACTCCGATTTTTGAACTGGATTCCTCTGGGCTATATTTTCGAGACTCCCATTATCAACACTCTTCTTACTAGGTTTCTCGATGCACCGGAAACCCGTAATGTGACACTGAAATGTCTGACTGAGATTGGCGGTCTCCAAATTGGCCCACAGTACTCCTACGATGAAAAGTTGGTCTTGATGTTCACCGAAACTCTTACACGAGTGTCTAGGATCATTCCACTATCTCTGGATCTGAAGAGCACGTACGCAAGCAGCAACTCCAGAGATCAGGAGTTCGTTCTGAACCTCGCGCTCTTCCTCTGCAACTTCTTCAGTGTGCATCTCAACGTAAGTCAATTTTTTTTCCTCTCTTTTTCTTTGCTCGTTGGAAACTGCTTAGGTAGCTAACTACTCAAAAAAAGCTTATCGAAAAATTGCCCAATCTGGATTACCTTACCCACGCGCACTTCTACCTCATTCGAATCAGCCAGATTGACGACCGCGAAATTTTCAAAATCTGCCTAGAATACTGGACTAAGCTTGTGCAGGAACTGTATGAAGAGATGCAACAGCTCCCCATCACGGACATCAACCCATTAGTAGGCATGGGCGTCAGTGGTCTATCGAACGGCGGTGCGCCACATCCCAGCACACTCGCAAACTACCCCTTGCGCAAACATAAGTATCAAGAAGTACTATCGAGTCTGCGAACTGTTATGATTGAGAAAATGGTACGGCCCGAAGAGGTTCTCATTGTGGAAAACGATGAGGGAGAAATTGTCCGCGAGTTTGTGAAGGAAAGCGACACCATCCAACTGTACAAAACTACAAGAGAATGTCTGGTCTATCTGACGCATCTTGACGTTGTCGACACAGAGACTATCATGGCCGATAAACTTGCTAAACAGGTCGATGGCACAGAGTGGTCGTGGGCTAACTGCAATACTTTGTGCTGGGCCATCGGCTCCATCTCTGGCGCTATGAACGAGGAGACTGAGAAACGTTTCTTGGTCACCGTAATCAAGGATCTTCTCGGTCTTACGGAACAGAAGCGTGGGAAAGACAACAAGGCAGTCGTTGCCAGTAATATCATGTATATTGTTGGCCAATATCCAAGGTTTTTGAAGGCACACTGGAAGTTCCTGAAGACTGTCGTGAACAAGTTGTTCGAGTTCATGCACGAAACGCACGAAGGTTTGTTTCATTAAGTGACTACGCACTTTGGACACCCAACTGACTTCTTTCAGGTGTCCAGGACATGGCTTGCGATACGTTCATCAAGATTGCCAACAAATGTAAACGTCATTTCGTGGCTCTTCAGCCTGGAGAGAGTGAACCCTTTATTGAAGAAATAGTCCGCAACATGCGTAAGATCACTTGCGACCTTTCACCACAGCAGATCCATACCTTTTATGAGGCTTGCGGCTACATGATCTCGGCTCAGGGTCAAAAGGGCCTCCAGGATCGATTGATTGAAAGTTTAATGGCATTGCCTAACTCTGCGTGGGATGCCATCATTGCGCAAGCCAACCAAGACCCTTCAATTTTGCAGGATGCCGAAACTATCAAAATTGTCGGAAACATCATGAAGACCAACGTGGCGGCTTGCTCTTCAATAGGCACTTACTTTTATCCTCAAATCGGCCGCATCTACCACGATATGCTCAATATGTACCGCGCTTCCAGCCAACTTATATCCGACGCTGTTGCTAGTGATGGTAAGTTTCCTAAACAAATAGTCCCATACCTTGTCCTAATGCCTCTTTTTTTTCCAGGAAATATTGCGACGAAAACTCCTCGGGTGCGAGGATTGCGCACCATCAAGAAGGAAATCCTCAAGCTTATTGACACATATGTTCAAAAGGCAGATGACCTGGAAATGGTCAATCAGAACATGGTTCCGCCGTTGCTCGAAGCCGTTTTGTTAGACTACAACCGAAATGTCCCCGATGCGCGGGAAGCAGAGGTTTTGAATGTTATGACAACCATTATTCACAAGCTCCATGTACGTTGGACCCCAAGAACTTCGCGGTTCTCGGTTAGAATACCAGTTACTATATCCTGGGAGTCAGTGCTAACTTCTCTCTTAGAATCTTATGGACGACAAGGTGCCGATTATCATGGAGAGCGTCTTTGAGTGCACTCTTGAGATGATTAATAAGGATTTCCATGAATATCCCGAACATCGTGTTCAATTTTTCAAGTTGCTACAGGCGATCAACCTGTATTGCTTCCCAGCCTTATTGAAACTAGATGGCAATCAGTTCAAATTTGTCATCGACTCATGCATGTGGGCAAGCAAGCACGACAACCGTGAGGTCGAGAACACCGGTCTGACCATGTGCCTTGAACTTATGAACAATATGGCGGAAACTGATTTGCAGACATCGAGTATCTTCTTCCGCCAGTTCTATCTACCCATTCTCCAAGATGTGTTCTTTGTGCTTACCGACACCGATCACAAAGCTGGTGAGTTAATCCGCATCGCAACTTTGCAGAACTCTTGGCTGACAGAGGAACAGGATTCAAGTCTCAAGCTATGCTCTTGTCGCGCATGTTCTACTTCGTTGAATCTGGCAAGATACAAGAGCCTATATACTCTCCAGAACAAGCGCCGGTTGGCACCTCGAACAAGGACTTCCTACAAGAATACGTTGCTAGCCTTCTTCAGTCGGCTTTTAAGAATCTTCAGGAGTAAGTCATTCCGTTGTATTCCTCCTACATCGATTACTAACATATGGTGTGTAGAATTCAAATCAAGCAGTTTGTTATCGGACTCTTCGCATATAATGACGATTTTACGAAATTCAAGACACACCTGCGTGACTTTTTGATCTCTCTCAAGGAATTCGCGGGAGATAATGCCGAACTCTACGCAGAAGAACGGGAACAAGCATTACAGGATGCCAAGGCTGCCGAAAGAGATCGTGCAATGAAGGTTGGAGGTTTAATGAAGCCAGCTGATATGGACCAAGACGACGATCTATAGTCCGGTTGGCCGATTTGAAGGTTTTGGAGAAACTTGGAGAACAGATTGGAAGCAAAGCAGATCTTCAGCACGCTTCGTGAGCTTGGGAACTGTGCAAAGTCTTGTATATTTCCTTGACTTTGCCCTCTTTTGCTTGAATTCTTTTTTTTTTTTTTTTGGACCGTTGATGTATCAAAAGGCATATCCAGTATACATGCACCCAGGGTATGTATATTGTGGAGGAAGCGCCTGCTGGGGGTTCCAAGGGGCCGGATCAGGAGAAGAAAAAAAGGAGTCATTCTAGCATTAGTCTAATCACTCTAAAGGTCAAATAAAATAATGATATTGCTCAGGGGAACTCATTGTGTACAAATTCCAATAAGATATGTGATAAGGTGACGTAGGGACGATCTACAGCGGAGAAACGGCTCGTTGACGGCCCCACCTAACTTTTTATGCTTGCCATCTCGCCATCACCTGCTCAACCCTTTCCCATTCTCAACTTGACAGAGAATCTTGATAACTACTCCTTTCAATAGCCTGTTTGCTCTTGTCTGAAATATCCTACACTGGTGATAAATCAATTTCACGTTTGACCAACGATGCAACGACAATCCCAACGACAGCGACAGCTGAATACAACCGGCACAAGTACGACAACTTCAGAGTCGGACTCAACAATAGCAAACTTTCCGCATACCCTGCGGCTTCGAGGCGAAAGCACTGCTTATCAGAACGAAAGTACAGAGACCCAACAACAACAGGGACAAGACGGGTCTACATCCCATCGCGTGAGGTGGGATGAGAATGTAATTAATAATGAGGGTATGGGGAAAAAGAGTTCAAAAGGTTTGTTCTCTCGAGCTCACTGAGAGTATATGATGATTCTATTATTAACTCTACTTAGTATGCTGCATATATCATAGACCTCGAGCCGTGGACGAAAGTAGTTCCGAGTCTGAGTCGTCGTCTAGCTCAGATGACTCGGATACCGATGATGATAACGATATGCGCGCTACGAGAAGATCCGGTCGGCGACAAGGATGTGATCATGATGGCCATGAGCATGAATACGATCATGACCATGGAATTAAGAAAGTCAGGAGGAAGAGGAGGCCGAGTCCGAATGCTTATGAGAGGCAGCCCAAGAACGAGCAGAAGCCTACGCAACAACCTAAGGCTGAGTAATGGAGCAATGTTGAAGAAGAGAATAAAGCAATGGTGGCTACATTGTTATTATGAACTACAGACTTCTAGCTATAAGATATAATACCTTATGGAAACAGCACGACGCAAGACACAATTGGCGGGTATATATCCTTTTCAAACCGAGCCATTCTACACTCTTTTCTCCTCAAAACTCCGACCATTCTGATGAAAGACAAACAGACATTCGAGCAACAACAGTTGAGAAACACAGTCATACAATAATCAACCTATACCATCATACTCCGTCTTCTTGCCGAAACACGTTGACCTCGCTTGGCTGGCAGAATACTGCTCTCTTCCGTGAGAGCTCGTGTCGTTTTGGCTCTCGTTCCTTCGATATGCTTGAAAGAATCCTCCAAACTATCGTCGTGGGATTCACTATCAATCTCGAATGTCTCATCATCTAAATTGGGCTTTTCGCGGTCAGAAACTGCAGGGTTTGAGGAATGTCGGCGAGATTGCGAATTAGGATTGGCTGACCGTCGCCGTGTTTGCGCTTGTGTAGTATTATTGGTAGTGATGCTCTTGTCGGCCGAAGGGCTCAACATGGCGCTTGAGTTGTGGACTTGACCATCCTGCTTCGAATCTAATCCACACTCTGGATCGTCCAGTCGTAGAATATCATTTGTGCTCGCGGATAATGTCCTTCGTTTTCTCTTTGTTACCATGTGCTTTGGTAACTCACCAATTCCTTGGGTTGTGGTAGTCGCAGCCTTATTGTCAATAGACGATTCGTTTTCTTCGGGGATGTTGTTCAATGTCGACTTGTCGGGATCGTACTCTTGACCACTCGTGCCCGTGACAGTAGTAGAAGAACGTCGTCCACCTGCAATTATCACTGCATCTACAAGCTCATTCGTAGCTCTTCGCATCTTGTCACGCAAATTCGGCTCTGCGTAGCTGATTGCGCCTCTTGCACGCCTGGACGGGCGTGATCCGAGACCCGGGAGAGGCATCGAGTCTGTCACCGCAGGCTCGTCCGCGTTGAATAGCTTTTTCTGAACGCATCCACTCTCCACAGGTTCAGGTATAGTCGATACAAGTGGTTTGACAGGCTCATCCTCGTGTATAATAGCTGTGACTGTTCGCTTTGCTTTTTTGGCAGTGCCGGATTGAGATTGTGAAAGTTTCTTTGCTGGTTCTGGGTTGTGCGAGTTTTCGTCTCTTCCTTGTTTATTTGTCGGTTTCTCTGGCTTATCTTCAACCAGCTGAACTGCCTCCCTGCCATGCTTCTTCACTGAAGATGCCATATTTGTGGTTTCTACATCAGTATCTTGTCAGCATTGGTTCAAAAAGCAATATATATGTAATTGTGTAAACCTACTCGGCTCCAAAGCCCTCCGCTTCGAAGCAGCTGCTTTCTTTGGAGGTTGCTGCTTCGCTTGTGACACAGGTCCATTCATAACCTCAACGGCCATATTTTGGGTATGGGTTCGCGAAGAACCCACTGCGCGGGTAAACTGAAAGTCGTCGTCGATTGAGCCGGTATTCGTTACAGGCAGCGGCGAAAATGTGAGCTCTTCTTCTGCCGCGCTAAACTTTCTCTTTGAGCCGGACAGTGTTGGAGGCGACGCTGATTTTGACGGCGAGACTGATTGTTCGAGGATCGGCAGCCCATCGTTCGTATTGTTTAGAGACTTCTCAGGGCTCTGACGGTCGGAATGAGCGATATCTTCTGCATCTGATGAGAGAGCATCGGCAGTATCAAGGAAATCATGGTGTCTTCGTGAAAGGGGGCTTTGATGTATATCGAAATGTGCAACCGGCGGGGAGCCGATGCTAGGAGAATCTATGTCCTGTTGTTCTGCAAGTTCCTGTGGACTAGGAAAAGGTGTTAGCGCTAAATATCAAATTGTGATTCTAGCCGTCCTTACTCGAGAGTGCGTCGTGGGAAGTATTTATCTTCCAGAATGGTCGGTAGCCTGTCGTCATTGTCGTTCCATGTTATTGGTCTCCGGTTGGGGTCAGACGAGCGTTGGCTTTCGCCTGCCGACTCGAGATGTGCGGTCTTCTTCTGAAAGTTCGCAGGGAGCAAGCCTAACTCGTTGACTAAATTGTTCAATTCTGCTACCTTGGCTGCCAATTTATCCTTGCATTGATAAATGTCCTTGTGGAAAGCTCTGCCAGCTTCGTACTTTTCGGCATCATGTTGTAATGAAATCACTTGTTCCTTGAGCGCGGCGTTTTCTTTGAGTAGATGAGATAGTTCGGTTTCTAGACCCTGGATTCGCAATGATTGGAGGGAGTTGACTCTTGCAATTTCACGGTTCTGACGTATAAAACGTCTCTTGACTGTCATTGATACTCGAGTCAGCAATCACGCGGTCAAAGAACGGGCGGTATCAACTCACGAGCCTCTATAGATTCAGCTGGGCCTGGAAGTTCGTTCAGTCGTGCCATGTCGCTAATTTAAAGATATTTCTTCGGCTCATATAGCCTCAAGCCGGTAGGCGCGGCAAACTCTTCGAGTTTTCGAATTTAGCCTAGTATGATAATATTCTCGTGGTGGTCCTTAGGATATTTGCGTTTTTCGACTGGACAGTGACTGAGATATGATGGTGAACTGGTAAGTGTAAGTCATAGGTAGGTGAAGAATGAATGTTTTACCGCTTGTTTGGGTTACTTGTTGATGTTTGTCCATATTTGGTTTAGCTTCCAGGCGCGAGTCACCCCCACTTGCTTCTTGGACATTTTCACCACAACTGACTACTCTCATCGACAGGACTATTAAAACTTCGCAAACTACGTACAGAATACACACCATGACGCATCCCACAATCAACGCATCTCTTCGTCAGAGCAATGCTTATCCGACAACGTCACAGCAAGCAATAGCTTTGACGATGCGAATCGAAGCGAAGAAAGCCGAATTGGAGAATCTCAGCCAATTGCGTGATTTGAGCAGTGCTCTTGCCTCGCAGATGCAAGCTCTGGAGGCGAAATTGGCTACTTTGAAGGACGGCACAGAATGTCTGTAATCATTCCACTCACCATCCCTGTGCTTTTGTACTAACTCTCAAATAGCCATCGCCTGTGTTTTGGCAAACTGGCAGAGCGTTCTGCAGGCGATCAATATGGCGACTAGTATGTGGATTGCGTTTTACACTTCATGCCGTGGAAGAGAATGAAGCTGATTTGTGAACGAGCAGAGAAAACAGCGACTAGTGTCCAGGGACTCGCGACCGTTGAGAACCGCCCAGCAACACTCGTGCGGATACCCACTGCAACAATTGACACGCTTCCAGATGCTTGATCGACCGGTCTATTTATTGGTGCTCTTACAAACTCTCGAGAAGGGCGCCGGCATACAAGTCCATGAATAACACGTGTTGCAGTGGACTCCGGGTCGAAGGATAACGGGGCCGTTCCGTGAGGAAGCATGAGGATTTCTCAAACCCGTGCCACGTATGTCCGACACCCACAGCAGCAACACAATGCTCAACGATGCTTGGCCGTTTATTGCCATTATCACAAACGCGATGCAAGCGATGGCTGCTGCGAAATATGACAATTCGTGTCGCAGGAGCTCGAAGGCGATCTAATCGGCTGTTAACAGATAATGAGAGGGGTGCTGCATTGATGGACCGTCTGTTCGCGGGAACTTGACAATACAAAATGTTGGACTTGTCTTGGCCGTGCTTTGGTGTAGAGCAACATTGAGAGTACAGATAAGCTATCTATATGTTTATATCTACGGTAGTGGCAGATTAGTATGCGGTGCTAGGGTCTGTGTGGCTCAATCATGGCTGAACTTAAAAATTTTGGTCATGCCCTGAGTCGAGGGAAGAAAGACTGATGCCGTGTTTGGTTAGATAGGATGTGCAAGAGGGAGGGATCAACACCATCAACCAGGATTGTCAACTTGTCAAGGTCAAAAATGAGCACATCTTTGATCGTCTCAGCCATACGAGCTAAACAGGCCAATCACAGGCTACACTGCAGGCTAACCAAGTCCGGCCAGCGTCACGAGCTAGGCTTTTTCCCTTAAGCGCGCGAGCCAGAATAAATTATATTTTTTTCTCTTCTCTTATCAGGAATGCTGAATAACTCTATCTACAGTCAGCTGTGTGTCTGCTCGCATTGATAGTACACCTACCCCAAATGTGCCACAACTCGAGACCAAGCACGTCCGTCGCACGAGCTTCCCCTCATTTGCTGTCAGTGGAATGAGCATTAGTTTCAGCATCGACCATCAGCTAACCTTGATCCGTCGTGGGCCGAATATCATGATATATGTTTCATAGTTTGACACTCAACTACATGTGCATACAGCTTGACGTGGAACCAGTCAGTCCGCGGCGTGGTATGTTGCTATTTGCTCAGGAACGTAGTCTTACTGCTGGCTGATATAGCTGAGGCATTATGCATGCAGTCGACAATGAAATTGAGGTACGATAGGAGACGCCCAATCAGTGCTCGCGGGGGACGAAGCACCGTCCTCTTGCTAGCCTCCTTAGACTGGCACTACGACTAGTAGTGCACTGCGTCGTCTACACCTTCTGTCGTTTGAATGAATGGAGATGAAAAACCGTTCAGCTCTTTTACTCAGAGAAAAGTGAGCAATTGCACACAGAATATTCCTCTTCAATGATGCGATCCAGCGTTGCTCGAATCAGATGACATTCCTGTCTGTCTGGTTTGGTACGCGTATGGGCTAATGAGTCAGTAGCAGAATGCGTGTAATTTATGGTAATATATGGTAATCTGCAGTAATTGTAATATATCATGCAGGGTGCCCGGCGCATCCAAGCGGAGTCATGGCGTTATTTATCGTGATCATTCAATGTTGCTGTGGGGAACTTGGGGATGAGACCCCTCAGCGCACTGCCTATATATCCGACCTTTCCTGCCTCTCGCTCGCTCTCTGTTCTTCTCACCATACCCAACCCCTCTCTTTCAAGCGATGACCTGACTGGAACTCTTCTGCCTTCTTCTCGCTCAAACCACCCCCGGGGCTCTCGGATCCCATCAGCCTTGCCAGTCGTGTGTGTCTTGTCTCTTGTCTTGACCGGTCAAGCCTGACCAGGCAGACATGATACAGCCTTCTGATCGTATACGTTTATAATCCATGAATGAAAACAGAGCCGTGTCCATTTCTTCATATATAAAGCTGGCCACCTCTCGATACTTGGACGAATATATTTATGAAACCTGCTCCATTCAATTCTTCTGAATCACCACAGCTATTAGTCATACCAGAGTCCATTAGGAAAAAACATGTCTGCCGACTGGTCACTTGACTTCTGTCTGGTCTGTGACCAACAGACTTCTGGAGCAGGACCTTACTGCTCTCAGAGCTGCCGACTAGCCGATCTAGATCAAAATGGCTCTGAATCGTCCGTCTCGAGCTATCCCGTCTATCTGTCTTCTAAATCCACGCTGCAACCGAAGACGAGCTCATCCAGTACTGCCGGTCGACAGAGTATCGGCAAACGCACCACTTCTTCCTTCTCCTCCACAAGTTCGAATGATCAGTCATCAAGCCTGACGTCGACGTCGTCTCAGACCTCACTGTCATCACTCACAAGCACATTAACTCCGTCGGCGGCGCTTTCGAATCAAGTTCGGCATGAACTGCAGGATTATTCAAAAAGTTTTGATCAAGTCCGAGACTGGAAGAGGCGATTAACGAATTCATGAACATATCCTTTCTGTTGAGCTTGGTCATAACGACGGCATACCAACACAAAACTTCTTTTTCGGCGTCTGGGTTGGCTTTACCTATTACGGGCGTTTTCAGGAATCTCGCATATCACACGTGTCTCGAATATCCGGCTAGCGATCTTTCATGTCGTCGACATCAGCATCACGACACATTATTATAGACGGAGGCTGAACTGTAACATCATATCATCTCATCATCCTTGACCACATGGACTATCCGGTAAAACAGTCACGGATACTGGTCTCGATCATTTTCTCGGGTTCTCGAAACCAGGGTTAGGGTTCTATTCAGCGATTGGCGGTTTTTCTTTGCATTTGTTTGATCAGTTTGGAAGATATCATTCACACGACTTGATTAATGGACCTAGAGACATGAATAGGAGCACATGCCGAGCCATATCATTTGCGCAACTCCAATCTCGGGCCGAAAGGAGACGAGCAAGTTCAGCATTGCTCCACTTGATCGGCACGGAGGCTGTTGCCCTTGATTGCTCTAGCTTTTGCAAGTCTCGTGTTTACTATAGTATCATATAACATGAATATATATGATCACTGGTGTTAGCTCTTCCGTACCGGATCCCGTGTAGAATATATGCTATCAAGAGGCTGAGTTGCTGCTGGCTACGGGATGTAGAAGTACGTATGGCTAGATTTTCACAGCGGAGCCAAAGGTACCAACTCTACCAACTCCCCACAGTGGGTATACTCCGTATGCAAAGGTTAAAAAAAAGATATGGGGAATATCAGATTCTGCTGGTCATCTGATGGGACTCTAGCTTGGCCAGACTGAAAGCTGAAAGAAGGAGTTCGGTAGAAGTGATCTAGACTGCGACAATTCGAATTGGATTCAGATTCCAAAGCATTTCGAAATCTTCATTGGGATGGGATAGAGACTGTATGGCATGCGGACTGGTCTCCGATCGTGATTGGTGGGAGAATAGTATCCGACGAATCTGCGCGCTGAACAAAAGCCAACCATTATGATAACTCGTAATTGAGCCAGCAGCATGAAGCTTAGGTAGCAATGGTCCGAGATGTAGAGACGAGCAAAGAGGCTGTGATGGTGAAGCTGATCGCTTGCATAGTCCAAGCATAGGTGGAGTTCTCTCCGAATCTAGATGCCGGCGTGTCACCGGAGGGCCATTCCATTGCTGATCTCTGTACGAGGGAGCCGGCTAATCAGTTAGTTATAAACCACAGCATTGACTCATTTCAACATTTGTTGCCATCAGTTGAAGGACATCTTCTTATATAAAAAGAGGATAGAACAAGGACGTAAGCTGACCCGCCAGAGCTCGTGGATCAACACGTCATAGCCCATCCAACTTTTTAAACCAACGTCCGCTCCCTCTTTTCTCTCTCCTTCAGTCAACTACTCTCCTTCAGGGGCTCCCTTGTGTCAATTCGACAATTTTTCCTGACGGAAAAATTTCATTCTTCTTGTTCTCTTTATTATTTGTATCTTTTATTTATTCGCCGTTCATAGACAATGGTCGCCCAGCACTCTCGCCGCTTCGTTCGGCCTCTTTTATATACCTCCGCCGCACTAGCTACCGGTGCTGGCTTACTTTACGTCGCATATCGTCCACGAAATATCCCAGGTTCAGAGCCGGCTGTAGTGCCTCCGCCCGGTTATCGATCAGGGAAGCTTGTGCCTCCCAGCTTCCCGCGCATCAAATCGCGTGAAGAGCAAATCGCCGACTTGCGACGGAGCGCTGGCATTGGCGCTCAGAATGGGGAAGTAGAGCCCTACGATTTGCTCGTCATCGGAGGAGGTGCGACCGGCTCAGGTATCGCGCTTGATGCTGCCACGCGAGGGTTGAAAGTCGCCGTTGTCGAAAGAGATGATTTCAGCGCTGGAACCAGTAGTAAGAGTACAAAGCTGGTTCATGGCGGTGTCCGTTATTTGGAGAAGGCAGTTTGGGAATTGGATTATGCCCAGTATGCTTCTACACCATAACCACCATTTCAACACAACGGAGAAGACACAAAATGCGAATCACCCAACTCGTTCGAATAAAGGATGCAGCTGACGAGATTCTTTTCTTCTGCTATTTCTCAGGTACTCGCTTGTCAAAGAAGCGCTCCGTGAGCGTAAATATTTCTTGAAGACCGCGCCCCATTTGTCCATGTGGCTGCCGATTATGGTCCCTGTGCAGAAGTGGTGGCAAGCACCATACTTCTGGATGGGCTGCAAGGCCTACGACTTTTTGGCCGGTTCCGAGGGAATTGAGAGTTCTTACTTCCTTACGCACAGCAAAGCTCTCGATGCTTTCCCCATGCTGAAGAAAGAGGACTTGTTTGGTGCTGTGGTCTATTATGGTATGATCAACACCTAGCTTTGTAACCTGTCTTGGAACTGCTTTTACTGATATCACGCAGACGGAGCACACAATGATTCGCGTATGAATGTCTCCTTAGCAATGACTGCCGCCTTGTACGGTAGCACAGTCGTCAACCATTTGGAAGTGACTGGTTTGACCAAGGATGCCAAGGGAAGACTCAACGGAGCTTTCGTCAAGGATCTCATAGCTGAAAAGAACGGTAAAGGGTCTGAAGTATTCCATATTCGTGCCAAGGGAATCATTAATGCCACCGGTCCTTTCTCCGACGCTATTCGCAAAATGGATGAACCCGAGACAATGGAAATTGTTGCTCCTAGTTCCGGTGTCCATGTCATTTTACCCGGTTATTACAGCCCCTCTAACATGGGACTTATTGACCCTTCGACATCGGACGGTCGCGTGATTTTCTTCTTGCCATGGCAAGGAAACACCATTGCTGGAACGACTGATCGGGCCACCGAGATCACTCCTCACCCTCAACCTGCCGAAGAGGACATTGACTGGATTTTGAAAGAGATTAGCGGTTACCTTGCGCCGGATATCAATGTACGACGAGACGACGTTCTTGCGGCATGGGCAGGAATTCGACCTCTGGTCCGAGACCCCAAGGCTAAGAATACAGAATCTCTCGTCCGAAACCACTTGATTACTATTTCCGCGTCCGGTCTCTTGACCTGCGCCGGTGGAAAATGGACAACCTACCGACAGATGGCTGAAGAGGCTGTTGACGAAGCCATCAAGGCATTCGCTCTCCAGCCTCGCAAGGTGCAAAACATCCCCGACGTAAGCGGCACAGGTCTCAAGACAGACAACTTCAACCTCGACGGATCCTGCCAGACTCACCAAGTTCGCCTGATTGGTGCCCACGGTTGGTCAAAGACTCTCTTCATCAACCTCATTCAGCATTTCGGTATTGAAACAGACGTCGCAAAGCACTTGACGAGCTCGTACGGTGACCGTGCATGGCAAGTTGCTGCTCTTTCCTCCCCCACGGACGCTCGCTTCCCTCTTCGTGGAATTCGCATCTCGGCGTTGTATCCGTTTATTGATGGCGAGGTTCGCTATGCCGTGAGACACGAGTATGCTCAAACCGCAGTTGATGTCTTGGCCCGCCGAACTCGACTTGCTTTCTTGAATGCTCAAGCCGCCCTTGAAGCGCTACCTAACGTCATTGACCTGATGGCCGAGGAATTGAAATGGGACGAGAAGCGAAAGAACCTTGAATGGAAGGATACTGTTCAGTTCTTGACATCCATGGGCCTTCCTAAAGATCGTGTCAACATCACAAGGAAGGAAGTTGAGGAGGGCAAGACTCGTATCTTGATTGAGGGCACGTCAAGCTCAGCCCGGACTGGTACGTTACATTCCTGGGTCTCTCACATATATGCTTATAGACTAATTATTCTCTAGACTCTCCGGCCGATATTCTTCAGGGCGATCTTTCGAGCATAGGGAAAAAAGATCCTGGTATGAGCCCTAGCTCGCCAGTCAACAAATAGATTGCACTTTTTTTGGAGGGTGTTTGTATTATACTTATAGAATAACTATACTATAAAGCGGTGTACGAGGGACAACGATCTTGCCGGTCCCTCTGGGTTAGTGATAGACCGTATATAGATCGTTTGTGTTTGAACCAACTGTTTTGTCTTAATCAAGTGTCATTGAGGACTCATTGCATCTATATATATACGGAGTATAGTCATGAGATGTCAGATATGGATAGTGAAAAGCGGCTGTTCTGATTGGCGAAAACCAAATAATGGATGAAGCCCCACCTGATCTCTAAATCTGTACCTTTCAATCACAGACAATTAATCGGTCCAGAACTATTACTCAACGATTCTATCTCTTGAATACCAGCTCCTTGAAAATGGTATACTACTTCGTCTCCAATGTTGTGTCCCCCCCTGCGACCATATACGTCGGCAAGGACAAGTTCGAAAGTGCGCAGCCCTCCCACTAGCAAGACAAATCACAATGGCTGACATACGCTTTCTTTAGATGAGGAACTCATAAAACACGGCCTGGAATCAGACGTTTGGTAATCCACATCCATTCTTCGGTTGTTTCAAACAGTATCGAACGGTATATACTGATTGCATGGTGTCAGGGTTCGTTGCTCACTTTCCTTTCCTCCCCGCCGAATGTGATGTGAAAGAGAATCAAGCCTGACAGGCTGCTAGTTCCATGTCGATAATCTATCCAGTGCCCACGTTTACCTACGTCTCAGAGAAGGGGAAACATGGGAAAATATACCCAAGGAAGTCCTGGAAGACTGCGCGCAGTTGACCAAGGCCAATTCTATCGAGGGTATGTCAACACTCACAGACTCGGGGAAGGGAAGTACTGATTTGAATGTATTTAGGAAACAAAAAAGATAACATCACAGTAATCTACACCCCTTGGTCGAACCTCATGAAGAACGCCTCCATGGCCACAGGCCAAGTCTCATTCCATAATCCCAAACAAGTGAGAAAGATTTTCGTGGCCGTGCGTCAAAACCCAATTGTCAACCGACTCAACAAGACCCGCGTCGAGAAATTTCCGGACTTGCAGGCTGAAAAGGAAGAAATTCTAAAGAAGCAGCGCAAGGAAGAACGAAGAGCGAGAGAGGAAAAGAAAGCAGCGGAGAAGAAGGAGAAGCAGGAAAGGGAGCAGTTGAAATGGCAAAAGGAACATGCTTATGATGATTTGTTTAGTGAGGAGAATATGATGCAGAGTAATAATCAGGATCGCGGGGATGATTTCTTGGATGATTTTATGTGATATGCATGTTAAATATAAATACTGTCTTTGCAAACTCAAAAAAAATCGTTGAAATCAGAATAAAAGCTCATACATATGGAATATTCAATTGTTCATTGTATTGAAGTATATAGTCCGACAGCTCCGGTATTGGCACGCACCTCCTGTCAGCGGCCCGCATTGACGGTAGCACTAATTATATTCTACGTCGACAGTTACGTATACCTGTTCCCAACAACAGTCAATCTACAGCCCTACAACGACAACAACCTGCAAAACACCAATCCACCATGTCGCCAGACAAGCAGTCTTCTAGTTAGTTGTTCCGCATTCTATTGTTCAAATTGCCACTAATGATCTGTACAGGCGCAAAGTCCAAGAAGAACAAGAAGAAGAACCAAGCCAACAAGCAGAATGCCGACAGCAGCAAAGCCGGAAATAATGAATCACAAAACGATGCCGCTGCTGAAGAAGAGTCGAAGGAGGAACTGGAGGAAGAAGAAGTGAATGGCTCAGTCAGTGCAGTCCTCCCATGTTCATTCTCCAACTCGCTAACAGATTGGATCAGAACCAAGGCCAGAAAGTCAACGGTGGAAGTAAAGTTGCTGCAGATTCTGCGACAGAGAAACAAAACGATGACGGAGATGGCGATGAAGACGACGCCGATGCCTCAGACCCCGAGACAACAACCACCACGAAGCCAACGGTCTCAGAAGACAATAACAAATTCGACGACCTAGTACGAGACCGCGACTCTCTTCGCGCCGAAGTCACTGAGCTCCGCAAATCGCTAGAACAAATCCAACACAAACACGAAGAAGAAATGGAAGCGCTGCAACATAAATTGAACGAATCCGAGGACAAGAAAACGCAAGCTGAGACGCAATTTCAGAAACTCCTGGAGCGAGTGAATACGATCAAGTCGCAGTTGGGAGAGAGGTTGAAAGAGGATGCTGTATGTTTCTTATACTCTTTTCGTGAAAGAATACTACTGACTCTAATATAGGAGGAACTCTCTCAGGCTCGGTCCCGTATAGAAGAATTGGAAGACCAGAACTCAGCGTTAACAGAAGAAGTGAGCGAGAAGTTGACCAAGATCGCAGAGCTGGAGAAAGATGCACGAGAACATTCGAATGAATTATCGAACTTGCGCAACAGAGCCAATCTATCACAGCAGAATTGGCTTCAAGAGAAAGAGGAACTCCTTGAACAAGAGTCGTATATTCGGGCAGAATTTGAAGAGGCTAAGCAGGCGATGCATAATTGGGAAGTGTTGGCAATGGAAGAGCGATCCATTCGGGAAGGACTTGCGGAGAAGGTCAATGATTTGGAAGATCAGCTCTCGATTCTTCGTGATGAGTACAATAGTGCTGTTTCGGATAATAATACACAGTCGAACACAATTGATGGACTGCAGCGAGCATTGCAGGAGATACAAGACGGTGAGTTTCCTTTTCATTTTCCAAAGTGCCGAAGGCTGACGTGTCATTAAAGCTCGAAAACAAGAACTGCGTGAACTTGTACAAAGCTCTGATGCTCAGCTGGAAGAGCTCAGGGAGAAACTCCAACAAGTCGAGAAACGAGCCGAAGAAGCCAAAACAGAACTCAAAAAGGCGCAAACAGAACTAGATCGACTCCTCCCATTTGAGAAAGAGGTCAAGGAGAAGAATCTGCTCATTGGCAAATTGCGACATGAAGCTGTTACTTTGAATGATCATTTGACCAAGGCGTTGAGATTCTTGAAGAGAGGTAAACCAGAGGACAATGTCGATAGGTATGTAACACATCTTTTCAAAACCGAAAGATTACTGACTCCTTCAAGGCACGTCGTAACAAACCATTTCTTGCATTTTTTGGCTCTCGATCGGTCCGATCCAAAAAAGTTCCAAATCTTGCAACTTATAGCGGCTCTCTTGCAATGGGATGATGGTGAGAAGCCCCCTATTTTTCACCTTTTCATATTTGGCTTATACTAATTCCAACAGACCAAAGGGAACAAGCCGGACTCAGTCGTCCCGGCACATCAACTACTTCTCTCAAAGTACCCAGTTTCTACGTCCATCGAACACCAAGCACACCCTCTCTGATGAGTGATTACATGGAGAATGGGAACAATGCTGCCGGCGGAAAAGAAACGCTTGCAGAGCTGTGGTCTAACTTCTTGGAACAAGAGGCTGAAGCTGCTGGGGGGAATGCAAGTAAGAGGGGGTCTACTGCTGGTCTTTCATCTTCATAGCCCTCTCGCGGGATGTTATTTCTAAATAGTACATGTATAGAAGATTAACTATAATAAATCATAACTCCTCAAGGATCATGCCCCATAATGGTATATGTATTATTATCCTTATGTACGTAGCCACGATATAAAACAACTCTATATGCAGGAAAAGAATCACTCGCTAGCCCCAAACTTCCCACCACCAACAATCCAATCCCTCAATTCCGTATACGCCTTTTCCAAATCATCATTAACGATGATCTTGTCATGTGCACCGGGCTGTTTCGCATAATTCAATTCATTCTTGGCCTGTGCCAGGCGTTTGTTCAAGCTTTCCTCTGTTTCGGTACCGCGCCCTCGTAGTCGACGCTCGAGTTCTTCGAGGGATGGGGGGGAGAGGAAGAGGAAGCGCGCGTTGAGGTCTGTTCTTTTGACTTGTTTGACGCCCTTCACCAATATTTACATTTAGTATGGGTCTCTAAAGAAGATCTGGTTAAGGATCATTACCTCCATCTCAATGTCAAGGATACATATCCTCTGCTTTTCAGCAATGTTCTTCACAGCCTGGACACTGGTTCCATAAAAGTTTCCGCCAAATTGGGCGTCTATAAGATGCGAATCAGTGTCCTAGCCTCACGGATTGGCTTCAGGAGGAGAGGACTCACGTTCAATAAACCCATTCTCACTCACAAGCTTCAAGAATTCCTCCTTTGTCGTGAAGTAGTATTCCCTCCCATTTTCTTCGCCTGGTCTAGGGGCGCGGGTGGTATCTTTTATTCCATCATATTAGCGGATATCTCCCAAATGTTGCCTCGATACTAGCATAGGCAGAGACCCTACGAGAAACAGAAAAGCCAAATGTATCCGGATACTCGGCAAAAAGTCGTTTGAGGAGAGTCGATTTCCCTGTACCTGAAGGACCGGATACGACGACGGGACGGTATTTGTGTACTGTATAATCCTGTCAGTTCATCCAATCTTATTCACAATTGTATGTCGAAGTACATGCGCAAAACTTGTTGACCTACCTGAAGATGTAGCCATGGTTGCTATGCGCATATGCGGGTAAATGTTGTGACGACCACGGACACACGACCTTGTCAATATGGATCGAATCTTTTGAGAGTCAAGCAACCGCGTGGGAAACATGTACTTGGCGTTTCTTCGTTTTGTCGTTATTGGAGTTCTGAGACATCTGATATAAAACATGTCGGAGAGAAATTGACGCGGGGAAATGTCAAATGTCGGGCGGTGAGCGGACTGTTCAGAGTTTACGAAGTACAGTCTATCAAAAGTCTAGACTTCGCTATCTTGCTCGTGCATACGGTGGATAATCAATCATTCATAATTGAAAAGGCACTGCTAATTATTTAATCAAATGTCGTTGTAAAAGATATAACTAGTCATTCCCGACTATCGGGACAGCAAAGGAAAGACAAAGAGAGTGTAACAGGTCGACTTGAAAAAAGAAAATTGCGTAGTTAAAAATGGATATCTGTAACAGGCAAAAGGAAAACCACTCTCACGCGCTTATTATAACAGTAAGCTTGTTCATTTTTTTGTCTGCGTCCCCCTATTCCCATTCGGAGCGCCATCAACTGACGTGTCGGTTAAACATGTTTGTTGTCGATTAGTTGTTAGTATCATCGTCCATACATAGCCGAGTCAGACTCTAGTATCCGTTCATGGTAACTCTTTGGGAGTTTCGGCTCAACTCGCGATCAGCAGATGGGCTGATGGGTCTGCTACCACTGTGTGGACCACCTCCGGCGGCGCTGCTCTCCTTCAAGGCCATGAGTTGTTTAGCACGGAAAGTCTCGTAGTGGATCTGGCTGGTGGTTTCAATGAGGTCCTGAAGGTGGGTGCGAGTCAAGAAGTTGCGTAGATACACGAATTCGCAGTGGTTCTCGTCTTCAACATTGATCACGCCCCAACGGTTCTGGCGGCCGCGCACCTGCTTGCCGTTAACAACAATGTTCTTCTCGCTTCCGACGACGGCGAATGGAATAATATCCTAGCTTTCGTTAGCATCTAAGCGCATGTTATACTTGAAATCGTGCATACTTTGATTTGAGCGTTCATCACGCGCTCCTCATCATCCAATTCATCATTGTCATAGGGATACATCTTCAAGTTGTGGAAAGTAAATTCCTCCTTAATTCTCTCCTTGAATGCTTGTCGCTCTTCCAAGGTCAAGGAATCGGACTTGGCAATCACAGGGACAACGTTGACAACGTCGGAAAGCTTCTTCAGGACAACGATATCGATGGGCTTAAGGCTAATAATCGATCAGTATCATGGTTAAATCTGCGGTGTCGGAGGGACCTACGCATGTCCGGATGGCTGAATGAAGAAGAGGCAGCAGTGAATACGTGTGTCTTGAATGTAACGTTCTCGCTGAGCTGTGAGTTCCTTGCGAAGGTAGGCCGAGTGCTGATCTTTGATGTACTTGACGATTGGGTCCCAGCTAGATGACAGTTAGTATGAGTGTTTCCATTTCTTCTAACGCTATATCGTACCATCGGTCGTTGTTGACTTGATCACCGTATCCTGGGGTGTCGACAATATTGAGCCTCAAACGTACACCGTTTTCTTCGATGACTATAATTCCACAACGTTGAGTATACTATTTTGCGAACACGTAGATAGATCCAAGACGTCGACGTACTGTGAGAGACAGTCTGAATTTCAGTAGTAGAGCGAACGGGCTCGTTGGGGGTCAGACGACCCTTGGAGTCGATCAAATGTGAAGCGAAGATGGTGTTGATCAAAGTTGACTTTCCGAGACCAGTTTGGCCTTTTGAGACACACCGTCAGTTCATTGTCCATTTCCGAATACACTCGAATCGAGGAGTCTTGCAAACTAACCAACACACATAACGTTGAACTGAAAGCCACGCTTCAAGAGCTTCTTCTCAATCTGAGACGTAATGCTGTCAAAACCGACATGACTGCGAGGAAACACAGTGCTCGGAGGAGCTGCGACGGAGGGTGCAGAGGCCATGGTTGAATGAAACGGAGGACACACGTAGCCTGACGAAGAGCGAATATAAGATGAGAAGCAGAAATGCAAAGAGAGAAAGAAACAGCCAGCAATCCGAACACCCAAGGACGTTTCTCTTGATTCAAGACAGACAAGTCAGCCCCTATTATTATTGCTGGGTTGTTGTTTCTGTTGCGGGAGGCTGATCGCTCAATCAGGGGGAGGCCACACCGCGCTAGACTGCATCAGGACTAGTTGGATAATAGCTCAATTGACCAACCAAAACATCCCGTCGTGCTCCACTCAAGTCGAAAGGCTTCATTGCGAAATTTCCAGGTTGAACTGCTGTATGCCGAATGCCACTCCGCCCTTGTGTCACTCTCTCGTCGCCTGTGATTTGGCTCAGCTACTGCAGTATTTTTCTAGAGATATTTCTTCCTTCAAAACCCCACCGCCTGCGACCGACCTCTAAAGACACGAACCATGGCCATCCGACATATTTCAGCGCTTCCTTTCCTGTCGCCACTCACATCCCCCGTTCTGCGACAATCACAACGATGGAGCACCATCTACCAGCGAGCGGTCTTACTCCAGGGCTTACCTGTTCTGAGCGGATACATCGCCAATGAGATACCTTCATTCTTAGCTGGTCTCTGGGAATCAGTTCTCCGCGCCGTCCCCAAAAAGAAGACCTCGCATATGAAGAAACGTCACAGACAGATGGCTGGCAAGGCATTGAAGGATGTAAAGAGTTTGAGTAAATGCCCTGGCTGTGGAGAAACGAAAAGATCGCATGTTCTATGCCCTACGTGTGTCAAAGGTACTGCAACTCCCCAGACCCGGTTGTCGACTGTTCATGGACTAATTTTTTTTTCTCTCATAGACATCAAAGACCAATGGGCACAAGCCGCAATCGAGAAACAAAAGGCAGCAGATGCTGCTGCTACACGCTACTAGTTCATTGTCTCGCATCTACGAACATTGAAGACTGTATAGTTCCGAAATGGTGGTCCTTCGGGTAGTCAGTGCATGGCAATAGGCGTTTATCTGGGTGTTTTGTATTGTAGCATCGATGTTTAGTTTAGAGCTATAATGCTCATTGATATGTACTATATATGGATTCCAAAATTGAAAAACAAATTGGTCTCTTTTCCTTATATCTTGGAGATGGAGATGTGACGTTCTTTCCGTATATAAAAAAAAGTCCCATCTTCCCGCACACCAATCTTGGCAACAACAACAACCAACTTCATTGAGGCTCACAACCTTCCCACTAATGGCCCTGCAGTTCTCGTGATAGAGCTGTCAAATCATGGTGAGAACAATATTTACCTGCTTATAGATTTTAATCATCTCTAACAGTCGTGAAAAGTCCAAGCAATATCTGTCGTGGGGCTCAGCAGATAATGGCAAGTAACTCGGCCTGCTTGAGTTGAAGAAGAGCTGACGTGACTGATATAGCCCACCCGATTGACATTTTCTCTCTGGCTGTGACTTATAATCAAATTATATCAGCTTCAGGAGCATCTGCCCTCAAAGTACATTCTACTGCAGATCCAGATTTCCCACTTGTCCAAACTATCGAAGCTGCTCATAAGATTGGTTGCCATCATGTCGTCACATCAAGAAACGGCCTCAAAGCTGCCAGCATTGGCTTTGCGGGTGAAATCAAGATCTGGATCAACAATAATGGAGAATGGTCTGAGGAGACAGCTTTATCGAGTAAGTTTTTCTACCATGCATTCGTGGTTGAAGACTATTTTCTAAGCACACCTCAACAGACTCAATAAAAGACCCCGAGGCTTGGGCAATTTGCCTGTCAGAAGATGGTAGATACCTTGCAGGGACGACACATGATGGCCATATTAAGGTCTGGGATTTGAACAACAAGGGGGAACAGTTCAGAGATTACGAAACGAAAGGAGCCTTTGGCGCTTGTCTTGACATGGTGCGTTTAACTTGAGTGCGTTGCCTACCAATCGCTAACTATGGACCAGTCGATCGATGGCAAGTACATAGCAAGCGGCCATCAAAATGGGAGCATCTACATGTTTAATAATGAGACCGGTCGCATGCCATTCTCGTTATCTGGTAAGACCTTTGATGACTCTTAGCTAGGAGAGCCTGATTATCTAATCCATAATTCATAGGACTTGTCAAACCTGTTCGTACAGTTGCGTTCTCGCCAGGTGGAAAGCTACTTGCAGCAGCCGGAGATGCCAAAGTCATTGTCCTTTATGACACTGAGTCGGGCGAACAAGTGACACAACTTACTGGACACTCAGCATGGATTCTGTCATTAGACTGGAGTCATACAGGGGAGTACTTGTTAAGCGGGTAAGTTTGGTTATTTGATCATGGAATCTACTCTCACTTCTCTCTAACTACTTTTAGATCCTTCGATGGCAAGATAAAAGTATGGTCTATCGAACGCCGAGCCTGTGTCGCGACTCATTCAGAGAATGAGAAGGCCGTTTGGAGTGTGAAGTGGTTACCCAAAATAGGCAGAACGGAAGGATTTGCGACTGCCGGTGCTTCTCGCAGTATATCATTCTACAGAGAAGCCACAGGTGGTTAGGCCAGAGACAGTGACTCTAACTGGCGGGGAGAACTCGAATTTATGCATGAAACGTATGATATTAACATAATGAGCGGTGGGGTTCTGTCTTTGCGACCTGATCTCAATATTTTATTGAGACAATATCCAGAGAAATTCAAACAGATCAATGTTGACAATGAATACTTATACCTAGTAAGAGAGCCGTCACTTCATAGACTCGACAAATAGCCGACGCATCCTCTTCAAAAGAGCGCCGAAATCTCGATCTTCATTGACAATTTCCAATTCGCGTTCAATTGCTTCCCTGTCCAACTTGGGCTTGGTATGATATATTTCGTAATCCCTGGAAGCAGTACCTAACTCAAACCACGCCTCTTTCTCCCAATCCTTCTCAAGCAGATGTGTATAAACAATTTTCAACCGATCTTCTCGCCCGGCGCCTTCAATTCGCATACAAAGATAATCCTGCCAAAACTCTAGCTCGGGAACGTTTAGTCGTGCTTGAGAATCAAGATATTGAGCGTGCGCCTTTTGCGCCTGTAGTTTTTGATCGATTGCATTCTGTGTTTCTGCAATTTGTCGCTTCAGTCTGTCCCGTTTCGCCAGTCGGTTGTCGCGTTCGAGTGTGATTGAGGAAATATGTGCATGGATTTCTGCGGCTTCGGCTGCTTCCCTCTGGATGGTTTGCTGGTGATCTTGGGTTTTTGATGTTAAGATCTTAACATCATTTTGCTTCATATCATAGTCCTCTGTCAGAACGATACAGTTAGCATATTATGAAATTTGTTTAACGGACGCCATGGGAAGAGATGGTGACATACTCTGAAGCTCGGCCAAATTGCTATGAAACTGATTACGTTCCTGCAAAACCTGTTTCCGTCCTTTTTCAATGAACGCGTCAAACTTTGCTGTGAATTGCGCCATTCGGCTTCGCAAATCTTCGAAACCGAAATTGAGGCTCGGGAGAGAATCTGCCATGGACGGAGCTTCTGCAGATGCCAATGGCGGTCGCATGCCACTGGTGGATAGCGAGGGTTCGAAAGAAGACATATCGAAAGTTTATGCGGTAATATAAATGTATTCGGAGGTAGATGAGGACGTCGGTGCGTATAATTCAGTTGGTGGGAGATTGGATTGATCTGAAGTTGCGAACGTGCCTGATGAACGCGAAAGGCAGTTGCGGGGCAACCGCAGACTCTATACAAATTAATCAGATGGAGCTAGACCGTAACGGGATGTCCAGCTAAAAAAAAATATTGGACGTTTCTTTCCTTCCTGTTTGCTTCTTCACCTTGTCTCGCTCAGAGCTCACTTCAAGCTCGTATATCTTCATTATAACATCTACATCGATTGAAATTTGGGCTACTGACGTGTAGTTCACTGCAAAGCCCCCGCTACTAAGCAATTCGAGCTCCTACATGCTTGTTTTGTCGCCATGAGTGAACGATCTTACATTTTGACCGATATCGTGACAACAATTAGGACAGGTCCAAATGGATGACCATACTTATGGCGTTGCCCTCCAATATGGTAATATGGGGCCTGCGACCTATTCTTCAGCCAGTCAAGCCTGGCATTTCGCTCGACGTTTTAGGCCAGGTATGTTTTCGTTACGATTATTTCCGCTGATACAAGCTAAATTCGTTTCTAGCACAAATAATCTCCTATACAGGGTATGAAAAGCAGGTAGTTGCCCCATCAGCAGTGAATTTGCCGGTCGTCAAAAAGCACGAGAAAGATACGAAATCTCTGTTGGCGGATTATCCAGAGTTAATCAGCGTCGTCTCGTCCTTTGCGCGGGAAGAGGAACTATCGCAAACCGTTCAACAGGCCGACTCGTATTTCAATCCTCAAGTATCCTCAGTGCTCGACTTTGGGAATGCCCAACTTTCAGAGGCCGTACGTTCTCGTCGAGGTCGGATGCGAACCGTTCCTATTGCAGCCTTTGCATCTGGACAGAATGGGAACATGCTTTCTCTTCGAACCATCGAAGCTGAAAAGGTCGCGACCAATCTCGAACAAGATGCAGCTTTCCGTTTACCGACGGTAGGCGATTCCAAGGCAGTCGATTGGGCTTGCACTGAGACGCCTATCCGCCAAGTCAAGTTTGCAGATAGTACCGAGACTCCAGGGAATCTATTGGCTGTCCGTCTACTTTCCAGCACAGCCATACTTCAACCAATCTACCACCGAGAGGCTCAGATGATTGAGCACCCGGAATTATCCCGTCGAGCAGACTCGAGGCCGCAAGTTTCTCATATCGACCCGTGTCTGGTGGCCGAAATTGACGTTTCCCAGACAGGCGGATTCGCTCATGTCGATGTGACTTTCAACCCGTGGTATCTGAAACAATTCTCAATACTTGATGAGCGTGGCCATTGGAGTATCTGGCAGCTGCAAGATATCGTCAGACTCGGTAGCGGCGTGGCTCCCGAACTTCTACAGTCCGGCTATTTACCTTGCGATACTGTCGATGGAGATGAGAGCGGGGAATTCACTGTGGAAGTGAAGTACGACACTTGGGGCAGGATCGAATGGACAAGGGATGTCAATACGTTCATAGTCTGCGGTCGACGTAATGCTATGCTCTATGTTTTGGAAGGGACGACTACCATATCTCAAGCGATCCGGCTTAATTGGCAATCCTCTACCGAATGGATTCTTGACGTCAAAACCTGCTCGTCCCAAAGTTCTCTCGTCTTCATACTAACTACATTACGAGTATTATGCTTCGATCTGAAGCTGCCAGAACAAGAGGGCCAGCCCTTTGCTCCGCAGTTTGCGTGGTTGCATGGTCGCGATGCAGATGATCTCACTCTCCGACTAACATCACTTACTATTGGTGAAGGTATGAAAATGTACCAGGAGTTTTCAATCTCCTTATATTTCTAACGTTTCTTTCCTAGAGTATTACTTACTTCTCTACTCACGTCTCGACTCCTGCATATTGGCCTTTCAGCTTCCTATCGAAGAATACGAAGAAGGCAACTACTCCATGTCGGATCCATTTTTCGTCTATATTCCCGGCAATAAAGATACTAATGGATTGAAGACGATCCGTTACGATTTCCCCATCAGGCAGATCCTCTTCAAGGAAGTTGAACAACAAATCTACCTGTCAAAGCGCATTTGTCTCGATAACTGTCCCAAGTTCATGAAGCTTTTCATCATTGACAGTACAATGGCTATTCACGAATACCTATACTCAAAGCCTACCGGCCGATCATCCGCAGAAGAGCTCAAAATGGGCCGCGAAGCATTGTTCTTGAGCGCAGTATCTCTTTTACCGAATAAGAAACGCAAAGGCGAAAGAGATATAAGCGTCGTACCATCTGATAATGATGAGATCAATCAACTCGGTGAAATGTTTCTACAGCTCTCCAAATCCATCAAAAGCAGACCACCACCGGCGTCTGTGGACTTTACAAGGATATACTCTCTGCTTTCTAAGGATGACCGAAACTTGATCAGGCCGTCAGCATCTGTTCCAGAGTACGAGAGTTTCAGAGAATATGTAGAGCATTTGGTTGTAGCAGTATCTAACTTGGCTGAAGAGGGATCTGCTTTTGTACATACCATGTAGGTACCACCTCTCATTTATACCGCCTGAGTAATGCTGACATTTGTACAGGCTGGACATCATGGACAACCCACCTTCCTTACCTGATATCGACGAAAGTGCTCAGGAACTCGACTGGTTCAAATCTCGCTTTACGCCTATGGAATCTTCTGCGGAAACCGCCTTATGCTATTTGCCGTTAAGTGTTTCTTCGTATGAACAGTTACAGAAAAAGGCCAACATTATTCGTTCACTTCGACCGCTTGGTGTACTAGACCTCTACGAGAATCTTCTGCGTGACTGGCTATCGAAACTGTCGCGGAGGCTACCAAGTTGGATCCGGATTTCCAAGGAGAGGCTGATCCGACAAGTGTCTATTGAGCTGTCATTGGCAAGCATGGTACAAATAGATGCCGCTATTCCCGAAAGTATCCGTGCCATTTCATCTCAATCATCATTACTAGGGCGGAGCAACTCGACAAGCTGTCAGGCGGATCCTGTCAGTGAAGTGGCGGAAATACAGGAAGAGGATATTGTGATCACTCATGGCAGGTTAGATCTCAAGACAGTTTCACCGTCAAGCATGGGTGTATCTTCAGGTGGCGCCGCACAAGATGTTCTTTCTTTTTGGAACGTTGGAGGTGATCCTGATGCCTTTGATTGGGAGAAGGCCTTGACGACAGAGACAGACGAGGAAGATGCAAAGTCTAGATCTAGATCCAAGTCACAGCAGCGCACGCGGACTCGTTCGCGATCGAGGGCTAATAGCGTGGGCTCGAGAAATATTAGGAGTTCACCAGTCGTGCCAGCGATGCAGTTCCCAGGCAGCCAGCCTCAGTTCGACAGTAGACTGCCTATACGAAGTAGTCAAGTCTTACCAAGTAGTCAGATTGCGGATGATATTCCCATGACTCAGGTCGAACGAGGTGTATTTGGCAGCCGAGAAGCTGGGAAAAAGAGCAACGTCAAGGCGAGGAAAAAGAAGAGGGCGGCAGGGTTCTGATGGCTGTGTTGTTGAATGATTCGCTAACCTAAAGATTTTTTAGCAGTTTTAGGTGCAGGTTTAAGGGTTTTGTATCAGATGGAAACTGCATTATTAATCTGATACGACGAGAATGTACATACATGAAACCTCAATGAGATATTTTCGCATTGAGCGGTTTATGCGTCGCATCTGCGACATAATCAATAATCCTTTTCTGGCCAATTATTCTTTATCCAGTCTTTATCTAGACGTCGTAGTCAAACAAGGTACCTTGTAGGAGGCAAGGTCTATGTAGCATTTGTAATTCATTTGGCTAGGCCATTTCCCGCTTTGGAGTTAATAAATGGCATCATCGATATAAATATTTACCTATTTGCACCTACCCACCTTCAGTAAACCCCATATTTACATCCTCTCCAAAAGTTCAGCACATACTCTTCCTGCGAACATATACAAGCGCATAGCCGAACAATCAAATATCCATCCTCTCCATCCTCTCCAATTGTCCAAAGACCGAAAGCGCGCCCTTTTATTACCCCGCATATATCTTCCGCAAAAATGGCCGAGCATCAATACAAATTCAATGTCAGCATGAGCTGCGGCGGCTGCTCCGGCGCCGTTGAACGTGTCCTCAAAAAACTTGACGGTTGGTTTTGCCTTTCGCATTCTTTCAATCAAACAGAAGTGCTAATCAATCACCATTAATTTGAGCAGGCGTCAAATCCTACGATGTAAGCCTTGAGTCGCAAACGGCTACCGTCGTCGCGGAAGATTCCTTGGGATACGAAAAGGTTCTTGAGACTATTAAGAAAACTGGCAAGACTGTTAATAGCGGAGAGGCGGACGGGACTCCCCAGGCTGTTTGATAGAGGGTCTATTAGCCTATATCGAAGAGGGGAGGGATTACGGGACATGTTCTCTACATACACTGAACTGTCTACTTGCATGTGCATATCAGACTAGTTCTTACGACTTTTACGAAAGCGAATGCAATACTTCATTCGAAAGACCAGAATGGAATGGATGTGTCTATGCACATATTCATTCGATAACGCTGACATGTGCGAGGAATAACATCTACAACCAGGGTATCATTGATAAAACATGCAAAACCAGCCAATAACACGCCATGTAAAGCTGCAGCAGTGCCTGATCGGGTATAATATAGTGTAATGCAAAATCAGCTCACAATAAGCTAAGTTGTGACAAAAAAGAAAAAAAAAGGCCAAACACAACACATCATTGCCGCTCCTGAAATGGAGTAGAACCGTAGCGATGAGGGTTCATCGACCTTTCCAACTGCACCTCGTATCGTCTCATTGCTGACGCAGGAAGCGCGTCTCTCTTTCTCTGACCATCTAGGACCGGAGGCTGTGAAGAGATGCGCCGGGTTTGCGTCCCATAGTATTGAGGTGTATTGTCAGCTCTGGTGTCAAGGGTCAAATCAATGGGTTGGTCTGCAAACTCTTCTGGATTATGTGCAGGACTGTGAGTGACTCGTTCAAGTCTTTGCGCCCTACTCACTGACAACGGTGGTTGAGGCGCATTCATCGAACCTGCCAACCAAGTAGAATCTTGGACCTCTAACAATCTCCTATGCGATTCATAGGAAGTAGCCTTGCTTCTCCAGACCGCATCATCAGAACCAGCACCACGACTATGATGGCTGCTGACTGGACGATCTGATCGGAGAATCGGTTCTTTTGTAACTTCCACTACGTAGTTTTCACCGCTGGGGTTCAGATTCCTGTGCTGTAACAGAGCATCAACATATGGACGGCCTGAAGGCGCATTATCAGATCCAGCGAAGGCCACCGGGGATTCTAGAAGAACCTGGGGGAGTGAACCAGAGGAATCATGTAGCCTAGTATGCGGAAGGTATGCTACCCGGTCAGTAGTCTCCTCTCTGGGCCTGTTCATCATATATGGAACTGGATCAGTCCTAATAATATGCGTCATGTCATGCTTATCGCCATGGTAGACATGCTCAAAGTATCGTTTGTGCTTCAATACTTGCGCAGATTGGGTTCTTGATCCTGGAGGCTCGGAATGTATAAATTCATCCCTATATGAAGAGCGGTGGGGATCGGGGGTTACTTCCTGGGAGTCGAGTCGCCTCCTCTTTGGATACTCGTGTGTATCTTCGGTCAAGTTAATCAAATCAATTCTCCTCGAAAGTTCATCGAGTGGTCGCCGATATTGTGAAGCTAAACTCCCACGCGTAACAGTCGGCAAGATATTGGGGTCGCTAATTTTGTGCTGAAGCGGGAATCCTGAGGGTATCGGGGAATCTCGACGTTCTATAGATGGGACTATTGTGTGGCTCCGCGGAGAATCACCACTGCGGTTGTGGCTGGCCGGTCGATGAGCAGTCGGATGAGCTCGTTTGAGGGTAGCCTCATTTCCTTCCGAGGACATTCTAGGCCCCGCGACGAAGATCGGCTCAGAGGAGACATCAATTGGGAAGGAATTCCTTTTACGCGACGAGACTGGAGTGATTTTAGTAAAAACTGAGCCGTCAGAGAAATGAAGGATATCCGGGGCTTTGTGCTCTCTGGGTTGGGCCTGATTCAAGGTTAGCATAATCACGTCCATCCAGAGTCTCACTTATGGAGGGTAGCGAGTGTCATTACTGCTTGTAATCTGCTTCCGTCCTGCCAGGCATATACTCTCCTGTGATGGAGCATATCGCTGGAATGAGGCCGATCGTCATACAGCACACCTTGAATCGGCGGATCGAAATGGCGTTCTACGATGGGCGTGAGAGGCCGACCTGTGACTTTATTTCCGTGAATGTGTAATGGCCTTGAGGGAATGGGTGGTTCGTCTCTGGTTACTGTAGGGGCCCTAGACAATGTTGATTCGTCATATCTCGAGAGGGCCTTCTCGCGATAGCGAACCATGGCTCGATCCCAAGCTCGATAACGACTGAAGCCACGCCGATCAACCTTTGCTTTACTTGAAGCTTGGCTGGTGGTTTCAGAACCAAAGTTGTAATCACTGAAAAGGGGTTTCCTGCCGACTCGAATTGGAAAGGGGCTAACGATATGGTTACTATCGTCGTTTGTACCCTCGAGCTGGTCGGCAACCACTTGACTTGATAGGACCTCAACACTGAGACCCCGGCCGGTTGCAGCAGTATTTCCATTTTCGATGAAATCGCCTTCTTCAGTATCCCCTTCCTCGTCATCAGAGATAACGATAACTTCTCGGAAGACATCTTCTAGTTCTGGCATCCCGCTTTCGTCATCACCACGCCACTGAACGAGCTTTTCTAAAGTAGAATCTTCTACTGAGCGCCTAGCTTGTTGAAAAGATGTCGCTTTGAGCAACTTGTCGTAGTCCGTGTATACATGGCGAATATGCGCCACCACAGCAAGCTGCGCTCTACGGGCCAGTGGTAGCTCAACAGCAGTTCCCACTTTCCGTTGCCCCTAAAAAAATATCAGTTGGTACTGAGAAAATGGGGACATGATGCAATAGGATTTACTTTTTGAAAAGCCGTCTTGATAATCTGATTTATGTCTTCTTCCGGGATATTGGGAAAGAGGTCGCGAATCACATCTCTGGCTTCAGTATTAATTGTAATTTGAGGGACGTCTGCGTCGCCGTCGGTCCTAGTGGATTTGCTGCCGAATTGTTCAAACGGCACCACATTTCCATTTTCCGAGATGTACAGGCCAAGCTCCATGCACTGTTTAGCCACGACAGTGCTGGGGAAGTGGTATCCTACTCGATGGACTTGTTGGGACAGACTGTGGGTATTCTGATGCGGAGTTGTCTTTTTATTCAAATTGTTAGCTATACAATGCCCACTAACAACCGTAACTTAATTAACAACGGATCACAAGCTTACTGTGACGGTGAAGATCTTCAAGCCCTGTTCGCGGCAGGACTCCTTGCAGGCTACCGTGAAACGCGGGTTGCCGGCTGGTATAAAGGTGTATCCAGGAGGAGCTTCTGCTTCGAATGATAGCTATGTCCAGGTTTAGTGAGTGATGCATGCAGGGCAAGGGGTACGAGAGAGACCAACAATGGTCCGAAGCTTCTTTCGTTTTTGGGTCACGCTTTCTAGTATGACCTTGTGCTTGCGAAACCTGGTTCTGGTCGAGCTATTCTGAGCTCGACCTAGCCCAAACCGCCCTGGTAACCGCGTCATTATGTCTCTGGAAGTGATACCCCTCTTGTAGAACCAGGCTATCTCCTATTATGAGCCGCTCAGGCACGGAAAGACAAGTGAGCTAACTAGTGTATGCGTTGCCACTGGCAGTCATACATGGTTTCCTGCTCCTTGTTTAGGTAGATTTGGTTCGAACTCGTTCCGAGCAAAAGGGATGACAAAATCTGCATCGGTCCTGAGGGTTGAGAATTTACTTCCCGTTGGACAGGCACGTGTCGTGATGGTTCAACATCGAGAATGGGCTCAACATGTAGATATGTAGGTACATACGGACCTTAAAACACTGCGTGACGTGGAGGGAGGAACGGCAAGGGTCAGCTCTAGCATACCGGAGATGCTGGTATATGAGGACGGAAGATTCTCCCCTAGGGAAACAGGGCAGAGAACAAATAGGGATGAGAAGAAAAGAAGAAGAAGAATCCTCCACAGAGTCGTGGATGCCCAGCGAGCCTCTTTTTGGGGGAAGCTCTTTTTATGCCATCGGGCTGCGAGGGGAAGGAGCTGTCCCATTGGCTCCTGCCGTGACCGCTTTGTCGCTGTTTGACCTTGTTGGCCGAAACACCACCACCACCACCAGACAGCAACAGCACCACCACCACCTCACTGCACAATCTCCCAGATGGAAGACCGTCTGGTCGTCAATGCATATCGCCAATTATATAAAAAGGGTCTGCAAGCCGTCAGACGTGCAACCCCGGCGCGCCATGTCCTGAGGAACACGTTGAGGACCTCCTTTCGATCCGAGAGTCGAGCCGAATTCGATCTAACCAAGATTGCACGCACTCTGGAGTTCCTTGATCGTGCGGCCGAGTCTACTAGCTACGAACATAAGATACTCAAGAACTTGCTACATGTCCGATACTACGAACAACCCTCCTCACGGGTCGAGAAGGAGGCGAAGATGTGAGCTCACCGAGAAACTTCCAATACTGGTTGCGCTCAAGACAGGAGGAACTGACCTTTACAGCTCTGGTCGCCGTGATCGTGTACAGAACTATATCCGACTGTCTACCGCCGCGCATTTCAACTCCACATTGATGCTTCTGAACGAGAGTCTCGGTACTTGCCTGAGATAATTTCTGTTCGACAGACTCGAAACACCGAGAGTCGCAAGTCCTCCACCACATTCTAGAACCCCACCCAGTAGAAGGCTTTCATACCCGGCCTTAGGCCATCACCGATTGGGTCAGTGATTTTAAATAAACCTTTCTGGCGCATACGGAGAAAGAGAGAGAGCGGTCAGCGCTCTTTGACCACATCTGGTGACGTGGTTAACTGCAACCGACGAGCGGGCCAATTGGTCCCTCGATCTCACTCTTCACGAGGGTGCATTTAACATTGAACCGACAGGGTTTCTTGAATATAAATATTCGTTAGAGATTCGACAATTTGAAAATGAATGAACAAGTAGAAAGCAGAAGAAAATACGATGTGTATGCAAGGTGACAGGCAATAGTGGGCTCGCGTGAGGTGTGTCACATGCTTCACCAATTGCCCCCCAAATGGCTCTCTGCAGGCATAAGTAGTAGAGACAATATACAATTGTAATTTTGACTACATAAGCAAATAGCTTCTCTGATTGTAGAATGCTTTTAATTATTCCACATATGAAGTGATACGTGGATATCCCAATGAGTGACTACATTTCGTCTTTATTCATTGAGCCGATCTTACGACACGCTCGCCGATTTTCTCAGCTCCCCGAATTATCCGCATCGGACGACGAATCACTCCCGCCTTCCCCAGGACACCATGACCTCGACGAGCCTGCTCAGTCAGCACTCCTGCAACTCCCGATTCCTTCACCGCAGAAATTCATCAGTGATGTGCCTCACTCAGTAACACGGAGTGCCCTGTTAGACACGGATCTCGACTGTGCTCAAAGACGATTGGTGGCATGTAGGGCGTCAGACTCTAATGACGACGTGAGACTAGGGACAATGGACGCTTCTCAAAGCCAACAAGTTAGCAGCGATGAAGATACCCGACAGCTTCCATCACATCCAGCCACAAACACCTATACAGAGAGCAATACCGGTGGAATAACATCTACGCCGAGCGATGCGACTGGCGATCGATCTCCTGGTTCTAAACTGCGTGAACTACCTGAAGATGATGGTATGACTGACCTGCGAAGGAGAATACATGCTATCAGAGACAACGATGCAAGTGGTATCCAAAAAGCGCGGTTGATCCATTCCTTGATGATCGAGAGCTACGAAGCTGCGCGCAAGACATTCAGTGAACGACCGACATCATCACAATCTCCACCCCGCCCCCGAAGTCGAGAGCGCTCTGTAACCTCTTCACCACCAAGAACAAGGCGCAGTCCCAACAGGGATCCCAATGATTATATAGAACGGAGACCAGGTACCCCTCTCAGAATATACTATAATGTGTCCCCCCAAGACTTGGAACCAACGTTCGCGCCAAAAGATATCGATGTTACTGTGGACAATAACGAGGAGTCCTTGGCTGAAAAGCCCGTGCCATCAACTGAAAATGATGACATCTTTAGCAACAGCGATTATGCGGACGAGGATGTGCTGGTTCTGGGCTGCCCGCATTATAAGCGCAATGTCAAGTTGCAATGCTATACGTGCAGGAAATGGTATACATGCCGATTTTGTCATAATCAGCTCGAAGACCACCCTCTCGAACGTCAAAAGACCGAGAACATGCTCTGCATGCTATGTGGACTTCCTCAGCCGGCAGGACAGTGGTGTAAGGGATGTGGCGAACAAACGGCTTCATACTTTTGTGCCCTCTGTAAGTTATGGGACAATGATAGCTCGAAGAGCATCTATCACTGCTATGACTGTGGAATCTGCCGTATTGGACAGGGTATCGGGAAGGACTTCTTTCATTGCAAAGTATAGTGCTTTCCCCTATTACTTTAATCAATTGTTCTATTACCCTAACACCATTTAGACCTGCAGTGTATGCATGCCGATCTCTATCGAAAATACCCACCGCTGTATTGAGCGCTCAACACAATGTGACTGTCCGATCTGTGGCGAATATATGTTTACCTCACCAGATACTGTCGTGTTCATGAAGTGTGGGCACAGCATCCATCAGAAGTGTTATGACGAGTTTTCCAAAAGTTCGTATAGGTGTCCGATCTGCAGTAAGAGTATCATGAACATGGAGGCTCGGTTTAGGAATCTCGACCGTACCATCGAAAGCCAACCGATGCCAAGCGAGTTTGAAGACACAAGGGCTATGATATATTGTAATGACTGCGGTGCCAAGTCAAACGTTCCGTATCATTGGCTTGGTTTGAAGTGTGATTTGTATGCTCCTACTTGGTCCTTATCTATTTGAAGTGACAATACTGATTGATGTCTAGGTGTGAATCATATAATACAGCACAGCTTCGACTTCTTCGTGGAGATGGCGAGACTACTGAATCCGAGCTAGTTTTGAGAACCAGGGCTATTCCCGTTAACATCCCAGACCACAGCTTTGAATCCATGTCAGCAACTAGATTGGGAGCGGAACATTTCTCCAGAGATGCGAATGATCGTCGGCGACCATCCACTGCAACTTCCGCCAACGGACACCCGATCCCACCCCGCCGGCGGGCAGTGTCACCTACGGTTGGGAACTACTTTGAATTGTCTCGAGACTCAACCTGGGCTGCATCCATCTTCTCTAGTCGTCGAAGTGAAGGAGGCAACGACGATGATGATGAGGAGGAACCTGGCTTCTGGGCTACTTCGCCTTTACGAAAATACTCCTTTTTTAGGAAACACACCGGGTTAAGTGATGACGAAAGTGACAGTGACAATGATAGCGGAACTACAAATGATATAGAAGATGAAGACGAAGACGACAACGATGTGGAAGAAGACGAAGAGGATGAGATGGATGCCATTGAGATTTTTGGTCATCGCTGAAATCTCTTTACATTCTAACACCCGTAACGGGGTTGTCTAACAGATGACCACATTCCTACTACCGTCTTTGACGCTTTGGGTTTATGTATAAGTAGCATTTTTTATATCCAGGTTACAAGATGACCTTCGAGTGGTATAGAACTATGCTGAATCTCCTACGACTCCGGCTTTCTGCGCCTGATAGAAGCGTGTCCGGTTAATGCTTTGGTTGGCCTGAAAAAGTGTCCGTCAACTTAAATCAGGCCATCATGCTATATTATCCTGTAACCACTACTTTATGAAGACTTTATGATACATAATGAAAGTTCCACTTTTATAGGTGATAAGGGAGACCATTCAAAGGGGAAGGATATAAAATCTAGGGATGGAAATCAGGTTGAACTGCACTCAAAGTCGTATATTATAGAAAAACTCAATCAAACACCTATTCTCACCTCTGTACAGAATCAATACTCAATTTAAATACATGCCATGCTTCGTGGATATCATTATTGACGAGGAAAAGAGACGAACAATAAATGCATCCTGACAAAACAATAATCAACAAGACCAAATCAGGAAGACACTCAACCAGTCTTCAGGGATAGTAGTAAAATGTAAGATATAAGAATATGTACGATTTCAGAAGACCGGCGAAAAAATCCAGAAACGCCAATGCTTAGAAACCCCAATCAAGCCAATAATTTTCCATTCCTAAATATCAGGAACGTCTTTCAATCCAAGTGACCCTTCGCGTCGTCTCTGACTATCTCGTTTCATCGAGAGTTCATTCTTAGCACGGCGAAGACTCTCGCCGATTTTCTTAGCCTTGGCCCATTCTCGGCTCATGCTTTGCATCCGGACAGTAGCCATCACGGCAAAACCTGCTGTTCGGAGCTTACGGCGCGCATCGTGGACTTTCTTGGGTTCGGGAGCGGTGATACCCATCTCAGCGATCATGCGAAGATCAGCCTCATTACTGTAATGGAAACAGGAATGTTAGTCATTTGTTCACGTGGAAAATATGAAAGAGGTGAATGATCACGTACCAAGCCACTCGAACCTGTTCACCAAGTTCCATAAGCCCTTTGCTCCAAGCCAAATCACGACGGAACTTTTCTTCTCTCCTCAGACGCGTCCTTAGCCATATGATCTCCTTGCCGAGTCCACGGATTTCTTTCTCATGGCGGTTCTTACGACTCGCTTTAGTATTCGCATCTTCCATGAGTGAGTCTATCCGTTCTTGAAGGACTTCACATTCTTGGTTCGCTTTGTCTGATTTCTTAATCGCAATGCTGCGTTCCTCACGGATTCGACGAATCGATGCCCTGAGTTCATTCAGTTGAAGTTCTTTTTCGGAGAGTTTCAAAGCAAGCGATTCAGCTTCAAGAGTAGATGATTTTAGTAGTTCATGAAGATCTTTCCGGTCTTCTGCTCTGATCGCGCCTCTTTCTAGCTCTTGATTCTTCGTTTTGAGTTCCATCACGATTGAATGTGCGTCCTTGAGCCTCGTGCGCATTGACCGTAGTTCTTCTTGTAAACCGTTGGGCGATGACCTTGCAGGGGATGCAATGTTCAATTTCTGCATCTGAGCTTCATGAAGCGCTTCTTCGAGCTCCGAGATTCGGTGTCTCAATTCACGTATCGACTTCTTGTGTTCGCCTTCACGTTCAAGTAATGTTTTCTCTCGCTTTCGCGCGTCGTCAAGGTTTTGACGAAGTAAAGGAATATCAGCAGCAACCGATGAGCTTTCTACATTGACGGGCTGCTGCTGCTCCTCCAATATGACCTCAAGTTCGGCTATCCTCCTTTCGAGTTGGTGCGCTTTGCTCTTCGCAACGGTTAACTCTCTGTCCCGTGTCCTTAACGTTGCTCGCAATTTATCTTGTAGCTGAACTAGTTCGCTCGACAATCGGTTTTCTTCCGCCGTTGAACGCTCAATCTCTGCGTTCAATGCATCCTCAATTGATTTTCGCGCTTCTTCCAACAATGTCTTTTCGTCTTTCAGTCGCTGAAGCTCATTTTCAAGTCGAAGCTTGGCCTTGCGGAGCTCAACCTTCTCGTGATCAAAGTTAGTGTTTCCATTAGATTTGCTCTGAATCTGATTGAGCTCATTTTGCAGCAAGTCGCGTTCGGCTTCGGCCTCTGCGGTGGATGTGCGCAGTCTGTGTAGTTCAACGTCCGCACTGGCAAGTTGATCCCGCAGGCTCTGTCGTTCATTCAGAACCTTCTGCAATTGACTGTCTTGGCTGGAGGGCCCCTGAAGGTTCTTGGCTTTCGAATATTCCTTTTCTTCCTGTAGACTTGCCCGCAGTATGGCGATTTCGTCCTCCAGCGCTTGAACCTTCTCTTTAAGGACTTCTTCCTCGCGTCGACTGATTCGAAGATCCTCCTTTAATGTGAGCAACTCACTCCGCTGCTCGCTGATAACGTGTCTCTTAGACGTGATATCATCGCTCAGCTCCTTGATCTGCCGACTCAAGACAGCCTCCTCCTGTAAATGGCGTTCTTTTTCGCTATCAATCACATCTTGAAGTTTTGCTGCGCGTCCGGAAACGGTTAATTCGACGTCCTGAAGCTTCTCAATCGTACGCTTATACCCAGCGGCTTGCTCCTCAGCCCGATCCTTCTGCGACTGTAATGTACGCTTCGCGCTTTCCCAACGATCCTGGTCAAGAGCATATTGCCCTTCCTTATTCTCAATCTCCTGATGCAAAGACATAATCTCTTCATTTAAACGCTCTATTTCTTCTCGATGTTGAGTGCGAAGATCGTGATTGTTATCCATGCTACGCTGTTTTTCGTCTTCAATTTCTTGTTCAAGGCGTCGAATCGTAGCCTGGACGTTAGCTAATTCTCTCTGTAAACCAGCTGATTCATCCGTTAGAGCGTGATGGCGAGTTTGAAGAAGTTCTTTCTCGTCAGTTTTGCGATCAAGATCGTCGAGGACCTCCTTTAACCTGCTTAGGGCCTCGTCTCGCTCCGCAAGATATTGCTCTGCTGCTGCTGCTTTGCTGCGAAGGGCGTCCAATTCGGCTGCACGCTCTTCTTGAACCTCCTCTAGCTGTCCTTCGAGCATCTCTTCTCGGCGCTCTTTCAAGGCGTAATCTTCCTTCAAATCGTTGTATTCCTCACGAAGCTGATTAAGCTCCTTTTCGAGATCTTCAGCCTTTTCTTCAAGCTGTCGACTGAGCCCTTTGGTGGAGAAAGACTTGTTTGCCATCTCTTCTTGAAGTTCTTTAAGGTTCTCCTCCGCCTTCTCTTTTTGCTGAAGAGCTTGCTCCCGATTACGATTTGCTTCGCGTGCATCAGATCTAGCTTTCTCAATGTGATCCTGGAACTCCTCCAACTGTTGTCTTGCCCGGTCCAGCTCAGCTTCTAATTCAGCAACAGCATTGCCGTTCTGGCCTTCATCTTCCTTTAAGCTTTCAATCTCTTCGTCCTTGGCATCAATTATCCGGTCTTTCTCACGTAGTGTTGCTTCGAGGTCTCCAATTTCGTCGCGCAAGCGCTCTACCTCATCGGAGTCCTTATCCTTGACGTTGCGTAGCTCTTCCTGAAGGTTGTTGACTTGCGCTTCACGAGTTGCAATCTCTTCACGCATATAGTCCATTTCTCGCTGTATAGCCTCATCCGCCTGTCTTCGCTTTGCCTTTTCGCGGAGTTCTTGAAGTTGTAGGCGGTATGCTTCCAAGTCACGCTCCGCTTGATGGAGGCTTTTCTTATAGCGTGATATTTCTTGCTGCATCGTGATCCTTGCGACCTTTAGCTCAGTATTTTCCTTGAGTGCTGCCTGGTTGTATCCTGGACCGGCTTTTTTAAGTTGCTCTTCGAGATAATGAATTTTCAACTTCAGACCAAAATTCTCTTTGTCGAGTTTGTTGATTGCCTGCAGAAGAACATATTAGCTTATGACAACCCCTGGCGGTTCCATTCATCAAATTCTTACATTCTCTTGCTCTTTCAATGATAGCATGTTCTGGTCTGTATCCAGCACTCCTCCAGCACCCCCCTTACGCGAAAAGGATGGAAGCGGCGTGCCATTTGGGCTACTACTAGCGACTTGCGGTAGAGGCGTAACATCGTCCATGGCCATCGAAGTTGTTCCACCGTCCTCATAAATATTGGTCGCATCAATTGCTGGAAGCCCCGGGGTGTTCCCGTTACTACGATAGCCATCTTTGAGGTACGCCGGGGTCTTAGGAACGCCACTGCCTCTCAGTGCCGACATATTTCGAAGATAATTATTTCGCGTCACGCTCCGCATCATTGGTGTGAATTCGCCTTTTGGTGGTGGGTTCGCTGGTAGCGTTCTGCGGTCATTGAGGCCATTGCGTGAGCTTCTTGCTCCGGTACCAGATGCGCGCGGTGTCTGAGTTCCTCCTCCATTCGCAGCGTGTCTCCGGGCCTCCATAGTCTTTATAATATTTTCATCTTTCGAAGGTGTCTGAAAAGAGTTTTCCACTGAGTCCAGGGCCGATAGATTGCCACGGTAGACGCTTCGAAGTCCGTTCGTTAAATAGGTCGCGTTTCCGTCTATCTCGGTTCGCGGTGTGTCAATGTAAGGTACCGGCATCTTGATAGAAGATGCAGTCCTGCTGCATAAATTTCAGGCAATGTAAATCAAGTAAGTAATATGACCGAACAGAGTGTCCATGACCAGATGAAGCTTCGAGTTCTCCGATCCGCTGAACTGGTCGTAAACTGTGTAGTCAACTGTTGTTGCGGGACGGGATTCGACGTGTTAGTGGAAAGACTCCATATTGATGATGCGCGTGTTTCCGCCCACCGTGTTGATGTTTAGCCGAATACGGTTAGGGCTTTCTGGGACATCTTTCCTCGGTCCGGATCTATTAGTTTTTCCGAACAGCTCTTTTCCATAAGGTCAAAATCATGAGATTCATGAGACTGGTGGCAATGTTCGCAACAGTAATGGCACCATGCCGCCCATGTCAGCAGAAGATCTGGAATGGTTCAAGTCGACATTTCGTCCCATTCCGCGCCCTCAGCTGCCCGAAGATGCTATAGAGTACTCGCTCTTTTTGCTTTCATCAGACCCCGCCCCCGCTACGACCGATACCGTTGTTCAGAGACGTGCCCGTCTGCAGGAAGTTCAGAAAAGTGCGTCGGAACTGGTCAAGGACCTTTTGAAGAATTATATTTGGCAGCGAGAAACGTTCGGTTTGGAGATTGTCAAAGAAAATGGTAAGTCGTGGCCATTCGTACCCGCGCTTTTTCCGCTGTGCACATAGCTTATTATCGTTCTGTGTATTAGATATCACCTTTCTCCGCGGGCGAACCAATTTTGGGGACTCTATTGAAGATGAATGGGTCATCGTTTATCTCCTGCGGGAATTGACTAAAAAACATCAGGATCTATGGGTTCGTGTTGTGGATAGCGATGGCGAATTTCTGCTTGTCGAGGCAGCCAGCAGTTTACCAACCTGGCTGGAGCCTGAAGTTGCAGACCACAGGGTAATTAACTTTGAGCAGATTTTAGGAAAAGAGACTAACATGATAACTTCAGGTTTGGGTCAACAACGGCCATTTGGTAATCATTAAACCGAAGAACGATCGGAAAAGAGTCACAGAGAACATAACGCTCGAGGAGTCGCTAAAAATTGCTTTACACGAACCCGGTCGCTTACTACGTGATTCAAACATCGAAGAGGAGGCCTTTTATCGCCTACGAAAATATCCCAAGCAGATCAAAGAAAATCTTCATTGCGCACTAGTGACCATCCCTCGGAAAGTTGCATACTTGCTCCATCAGAAACCAGCTTATATATCGCCAGCTGTAGAGGCCTTTTACATCCGCGACCCGATATCTTTACGGACTCTCAGAGCAAGAGGAAAGGACGATCTGCTGTTTCCTCCAGATGATTTCGTCACTGTTAGTGTTCGATTCACAAGAGTGGGTTATGCTCAGGTCAAAAGTCAAGACTTCCCGCCTCCAGCTTCATGGGCACAAAGTCTACCGCCTCCTACTGATACCAAAAGATTCGCCAAGGCTGAAACGGGGATGAAAGTGACTTGTGGATTTGAAATGCTTCTTGGTGACCCTCAGAACCAGGATAAGCCCATCATCCGAGAAATTAAACTTTTACTCGAGGATTTAGATACCGGTGATGAAGAGTTACCAACGGTGGATGAAATACAAAAGACATGGAGTATGCAACGGGACGATGAGAGCTGGTTGGATATTAGTTTTGAGGATCTTGATACGGAGCTCAAAGGGCAGCGCGATAAAAGTATGGAAGCCGGAGCATTTGGCGACCAGAGTGCACAGGAGAACCTGCAGCGAATTGTTGCCCGATTCGAGGAGTTCCTCAAAGATGACTCAGCGGACTTCGACGGGGTTAATCTTTACGACTCCGACACGGATGACGAGCCGGACGACGAAGAAGCTAGCAGCGAAGACGATGAAGGAGATCTTAGGTTCGACGAGGAAGAATTTGTAAAATTCATGAAGGATATGAAAATGGACCCCTCTGGCGTTGATTTACGATCAATACTCAATAAATCCTCGAAAGGAAGAGTTGAGGAACTTGAGCCATCCGAGGAAGATGATAGCCACGAGATTGAGGAGCTATCGCGGCAAATGGAGGCGGAGTTGAGACCTACTGGTGTACTGAACATTAGCAATCAGGATCCCGGTCGGAATCCGGGCGCGGTAAAAGGGAAAGGGAAAGACAAAGGCAAACAGAGACCTATGCCTGAAGATTTTGATTTTGACGAGGAAGATCCTGCGAACATCCACCTTGTGAAGAATCTTCTTGAGAGCCTACAGAGCCAGGCTGGGATGCCTGGTCCTGCTGGTAACCTTCTTGGAATGATGGGCATGAAAATGCCCCCGGATGACCGCAAGCGCAAATCATGAGGCTGTAAGTGATTCAACGGTCTACTTCGTGATGATATCCAGTAATCATGCAAAATCGAAGCTATTGCGTCGGTCCGAGAGGACCCGGATCCTGACTGAATGAGTGTATACCATCCAAGCTTTCGAAGCAACCTATACACTGAAGTTTTCTGATGCTACGATGCGTCAGGCGTTATGTAATATACAGCGCTCGATTGAAGGAAATACCGTGATAGCTCAGCCTACTCAATCAGCCGGTAGATGTAAGAGTGGACGTGTCCTTCGCACCGGCCAGAGGACATGATCTCGTCTGGTATAGGGTATACTCTGTCATATATACTGTAGTATCAGTTTACATAAATGAGTATTGAAGTCTTAGACACCAAATCCATATAAATCTTCTGAAGGGAATATATGTGACACTTGGATCCTGATTGGTCACTTTCATCTAGAACTGCGATACATCAACTTAGCTCACCAATCATATCAAGACGATAGTAAGATTGTGGATCCCAGAGAGCCTTATCTGAACGTCTTGTTCTATCCCCGCTTTGACCCGTCTCCATTACAAACTTCTACGTACTATGGTACGAGTCTTGATTTCTCTCGCCATTCACCTTGAGCCTGTTTGCATATCGTGCCTGGGTGCTGCCTGTTTCTCTCGCTTTCATATTTAGGTTGAGATTTATTGGTATGTTTCAAAAACCGAGAAACACAATCATTTCCAACTGAGAGGGATCACTCATCGATTGCCGGTTATCCTGCATTCTATCTCGACATTTCTCTACGTAAAGAATTTGATAGACTCAATAGCCATTAGAGGTCCGTTATTCCACTATTGGCTTACACCATGGCATCCCCGGCACAATGTTTCTACTGCTTCGAAACTCTGGCTGCTTCATACAAGAATGAGGAACCTCCTAGCCTTGCTGCTATAGAGCTCTCTTACTGGAATTATATGCAATCCAAGCAATTAGCCACTGTGGAAGACAAGGCGTGGGTTCTCCTCATTCTCTCCGAGATCACTGACTCGCTATAAGGTGACATGAAATTGCTGAGTTGTTGTCATTCTTTCCTTAGGCTTGTCGAAGAAGATGAAGAGGAAGAAGAACTCGAGAATAATATAACTCTTCCAAAAACTATCAAGACAACCCCCATAGCACGTTTACGACAAGATGCATCATCTGATTCATCAAGTACGACTACATTATCCGCTGCTTCATCTCGCTCGGCTTTGTCAAACTCGACAACCTTGACTACCCCAGATGAGCACCGAAACTCCGAACCACCTAGTTCTGCAGATGAATCTTATCCGTTATTCGTGACGTGGAATTTAATTTCGAGACATGGCCACAAGTCACTTCGTGGTTGTATCGGCACATTTGAACCGCAGAAGCTCTCCCATGGCTTGAAAGAGTATGCGCTGATCTCGTAAGTTTTCCTTGTCGTCCTGACTGATAAAGAACACAATATCCCGGAAACTGCCGGGTTTGATCTTTTTCCATAGGATTAGTAGACTCTGCCGCTAATCTAAGAATAATAGAGCCTTTGATGACACGAGATTCTCTCCAATCCCATCGTCTCAACTACCCCACTTGTCATGTTCATTGACATTACTTAGCAATTTCGAGATTTGTTCGGATCCCTTGAACTGGGATTTAGGAACCCATGGTATACGGATATCTTTTGTTCACCGAAATCGACGTTATGGAGCGACATACCTTCCCGATGTCGCAGTGGAACAAGGATGGACAAAGGAGGAGACAGTAGAGAGTCTTATGCGCAAAGCAGGCTGGGATGGTGGTAGTGGAAGTGGTGGTAGCGTGGCGAGGAGGATTCTTCGGGGAAGCAATACCACTGATAACAACAGCAAGCCTTGGGAGGAAGTCTCTGATTTCAGGACTACGCGTTATCAGGGGTTGATGGCATCTGCCGATTACAGTGAATGGCAAGAATGGAGGAAATGGGTTCATGCTGATAAGCCCAGGCTAGAGTTGCTGGAGCGTACATGAACGACTAGCATTAGATTTTCCACGATTTATGACAGATTTTGCTTTTACTCTAGTTAGATACATATTTGCTCTCTTATATGACCTTAATGAATCAACAAATTTCATTTCATGATCCAGGCTCACTTAAAATCTATTGTAACATTGAACTCAGTATCAATAGTACGGGTGGATACTACTAGGTTGTTGACAACGGATATATTCATGAATAGACTGGCAATATTGATCTTCTCAGCCGAGCTTTAGAAGAAGGCGATAGAGATGCAATTCATGTAGAAGAAATGATGTACGGTTGAATGAAACATATATAATAGAGCCAAAACTATGGAGTATAAAAGAAGCCGGCCCAACGGATTATCGCCTACAGGTTCACCCCATGGGAAAGGACTTCTGTAGATGAAATATCACTGCAGGTTCCCACCCGTTTTCGCCCAGAGGCCAGTCACTACCTCCTTGACTTTTCGTTCTTGCTCACGTATCTGCTCCTCTGTCTGACCTCGAGCGTTGCCACGGCTATCAATCTTCATCATATTGTCATCATATGGCTGTTGCGGAGTATGTCTCTCCTCTTCATGGACATCATTCCCATGCACCCGTTCAGGTCTCGGCTCAATACTAGTCGCACCATCCATCATCAACCCGCCACCTTCACGAAGCTTATTGATTGCGCGCACGGTATCAATAGCCTTGTGAAGGGTGCGTCGCGCATTAAAGTTCTTCTTAACAGTAGGCAGGAGATCTTCACCTTGTTTGGCGGAGAGATCGCTACTGATCCACGGATGCTGAAGAGCTTCGTGGGCTGTAATTCGTGCTTTAGGGTCAATGGTCAAGCACCGGTTGATGAAGTCACGGGCATTTTGGGAAATGCTTCGCCAATGCTCGATAGGTGTAAAGGAGTAATCCGCAACGAGGATGGCCTGCATTTCCTCGAGATTGGAATCACGGTCAAAGGGCGTGTAGCCGCAGAGAAGGAAGTAAGTGATTACACCTATGGCCCAGATATCTCTACAAATCGTGTGTTAGTAACTGTATGCATACTTTGGTGCTCTTAAAGAGCAAGACACCTACACGGGCTTGCCATGTCCAGTCTTCTTAAAAATTTCCGGCGCCATATAGCCCGGCGTTCCGCAAGTCGTCGTCAGAACATGAAACTGCTCCTCATCCATAATCCTTGACAAACCGAAGTCGGCAATCAAAAGGTCGGCATTATCTTCGGGGGTACGAAACAGCAGATTCTCCGGTTTGAGATCTCGATGCACAATGCCATGATCATGCAGATATGCAACGGCTGACAAGATAGCTCGCACAAGGTCCGCTGCATCAGCTTCGTAGTAACTTCCCTTGCGACATATACGATCAAATAGTTCTCCGCCTAGAGCCAGTTCGACGACGAGATATACTATTGTTTAATATCACCTTCAATCAGAAATGATCTTGCCGCTCACTGTCACTATATTCGAAACGTACGATTGTTCATGGTCTCGAAGTAGTCGACGAGAGTTAATATATTCTGATGGCCCATCGAAACTCGTTTAAGAACCGCAATCTCGTTTCGAACCTACATTCATCCAAACTCTGTTAGACAAGTTTAATCCCAAGGAATGCTGAGTAATGGATATACCATATGTTCCCTACCAGCCATTAATCGTTTATTAATGACCTTTGCGGCAAAATACCGTCCGGTATCGATATGAACACATTCTTTGACCACCGAATAGGAGCCAGCTCCAAGAGTTTTTCCAGTCTTATATCGGCATGGCTGTATTTGCGGCCGTTGAGGTTGCCCTTTGTTCGGTGTGGGTGCAGCCATTCGGAGTGGGTTTATCGATTCTGTTAAAGTGATTGATGATAAGTTGTCGATCAATTTATTGAGCTAAAGAACAGTTATAAAGAGTGAGGGTGATCAATGTTTTGGAGAGGGGAGGAGGAGGGGAAAACCGTTTTGGTCCTGTGGGGGGGATCCGACGGATTATGGATCGGAGTCGATGAGAACTAGACCCTCATCTAAAATCTTCTGCTAGTCTGCTATGTGTGTATCAGATATCTCAACTAAAATATCGGCGTTGTAAGTCGTCTCGAAATCCATTTGGTTGACTGGACTCTGAGACATACCAAGGAACTCTAGTCTTCTCATCTCATGCTCGATTACCTTGGCTTGTCAAACTGACGCAAAATTCTTAGATAAAGGTTTATGGGTATTGTTCTAGCGGCTAGGGGGATAAGAAGCTGTGTATATGTAGATGTATCAACGAATATCATTATCTGGATAAGCAGACAGACCTATTGCCCACACGTAAGTGGTATATAGACAATACATGGATCATTTTCTCCCGTCAACGCTGTAATATGCAGCGGCGCTCTGAGAAGTCAAAAAACAAAGTCATTAATAGATGGTATCTCTCTGCGTCACAATAGACGTGGGCAGACAATCACATTCTTTGGAGAACCTCTTCTGATACCCCCTCAAGAAGCTTCAAGTCATGGAATTTGGCCACGCTAAGCATAACACGGAGCTTTTTCTGAATCTCGTTCCTGTCCAAAGTTGTTGTCCACTTGCCGCTACAGGAACAATGTTCCATGAAAGCGTTGACCTTGAGGCTGTTGCATTTGGAGCATTTCAGATCCTGCGCCTGCCAGGAGACTATCATACCATGCACTTCTCCAACGAGTCTCTCCTCCTGAGCCAAGCGATCATATTCCGTTTGACAAAAGGGACAGCGCCACGCTTTGGGTGCTGTCTTTTTACCATCGCTGCCTAGATCAGGAAGAATATCCTCATCTCGGCAAAGATCCAAGTCACGAATCAGACAGCAAGCACTACACGTCAACTCTGGCAACTTCAGGCTGGCACTCGGATTCTCGAAACGGCCCTCTTTGCTAAACTCACGGACTTCAAATAAGGCCAGGAGCTCGCGCCGTAAAAGACGTGTCTCTAACGTCGTGGTCTTGGACAGACTGAGAACTTGCATCAGTGCCTTCACCAATTCCAGCACGGCATTGCGATTCTCTGTGTTTGGATCGACTAAGGCACCCGGTAGTATGGGAAAGACGTAGTCTGACGCGAGCTCAGGATGGAGAAGTTCATCTCGTTGTCGACGAATCAGGCCGACAATCTGTTTCTTAAGAGGTTTGGAGAATTTATCGGTTAGGAAATTAGTCACTTCGTCGTCCGTTGTTTCGGTCAGAGATTTGGGAATCTGGGTAAGGCGCGGCGTGGAGCTATTTTCGGATTCCTCATTTCCTCGTTTAAGGCCATGCATTAAGTCGATGTATTCGATAACCCAGTCATTGAAGACCTGTTGCATAGGGACTGGCAAGAATCTGTTCATTTGCCAATGCATAACAGTATTTAGTTGTTGAGATTCTGCTTCCACAACCTCCTGACAACCCTTGCCTCCGTAGTTGAATTCATCATACCACACCAAAAAGTCCCAATACTCCTTGAGTTCCAAGTCGATGAAATGGAAGACCGGGTTGGCTCTGATTGACTTTAGGATGTATTGGCTGTAAGCATAAGCGGTTCCAACTTCTTGCTTGGTCGTTTGCAACAGCAACCGTGTCGGGCTAGCAAAGATAACATTTGAGCCTACACGGCGAAAGTCTCCCATCAACTGTTGAAATGACTTTCGAGACATCATTCGGACATAATAGTGCAAAGACCGATCGTAGAGGCATGAACTGGGACTTTCCACCCACCGAACCAAATGTTGAACCATGATGTCCGCCATGGTTTTACCTGTACACGCCTCTGACCACCACTGTTTGACCATTTCTCGTAGAACAAAAACTCCTGCTGATGCAAAGGCTTTCTCTGAATAGAGCACACCATCGGCCGACTCTTTAGTAGAGGCGAGAAGTGTATCACTGCCTTCTAAATCATTGATGATTGAGGATGTGAGGATTGTGTTTATCGCCAGGTTTCGTACTTCAAGTTCAATCGAAACCGTTGTATAAGTACCCGGTACGTTGATAGAAGGCATGTCCACTGTGTCAAGAGAACCCAAGACGTCGTCTTTCTCATACCCAGCATGATCTGGTCGGGGCCCTGATGACCACCACAGCACCACGTTACTCTTTTCAAGCCGTCTCGCATACGAGACGTCTATCAAGTACCGGGGGTCATCACTCTCCAAGTTGCAAACAGGGACGTCTCCATAACGGGCGAGCATTTTAAGGTGCTGAATCCATGAACCCAAGTAGAGATAATGTGTCAGCAATCGCTTTGCAATGAAGGACTGCCATCCTAGAGGAGGCATATCCGTGTCCGAAACTTCCGCCTTGACAGATAGCATGGGATAGTCCTTTAAAATGGGAATATCATGGCACAGCTTCCGCCTTTGTTGCGACTGCATGACAAATACCACAGGTTGATTCTCTTCGTTCCGTAACTTCTTCACCAAGTCACCCACTTCTAGAATGGCTTTGCGGTAAGTAGTCACTTGAGTGGTTTTGAAATGTATTTTCTCCTGATAATCAAATGCCATTGTGGAAGTTTCGGATTCAGCAGCGACTTTCCGTCCAAGGAGTTCCATGTACATTTTGTCGATGTTGGGTAAACTTGACATGTCACGGTTGCGGTTTAAGATGATTATATTTGCCTCGCTCTTGCCAGTCGAGAACAGGGCAAAAACGTGGCGATCACCAGACGTAACATGATACAAGTAGTAGTAGGTTAAAGATATTCCTTCTAGGTATGGGTTCTCAGTAGTGGTATGCAATAATGATGACAGGTCAAAACCGCGATCCAGACCATCGCCCAGTACGCCTCGTTGGCTTTCGTCGAAAGTACACGTACTACCGAGTTTCATAACAGCGCGCAGGGTGAGGGGAACGTTGCGTTCGTAGACACCTTCGACACTGGGATGATTGAGCAAGACGGCCATCTTTTCGGACTCTGCTAAATAAACATCTTCTGGTAGTGTCAGCTTAAACAGGTGGACCGATGGATGACCATTGGGTAGAGTGTTGTTGACTTTCTCTACCTCACAACTGGGAAGCTCAACTTCCGGTAGAGAATCATCCTTGAAGTTGATGAAAAGTTGACGGGGCACTTTGACGGTGAGAGCGTGTACTTTACGATCAATTAGCACGAATGCTCGTACTTCTCCAGGTACGTCAGTCTCTTTCAGCTGCAACACTGTCCACGTGTTAATAAACAGCATTTGCGCCTGATTTCGAAAGTAGTGACTTAGAGAGTCTGATGCTTTGGATTTCTCTCCGAAAAGCTGTCGTCGGCGGATCCGAGCTTGCTTCTGAATCTTCCACTTTTGCTTTTGATACTTGATAAAGCCTTCGTAATCTTCGGTGATTGATGGCATGACAGCTGGTAGACTAGCATACGGATCAAGCGATGTTGTCGATGGACCCTCTGGTAACTTCCGCTTCTGTACCATCTTGCTTGAAGGAGAGACCTTCTTCTTGTCCATTTGGATTGAAATATCTTCAATGTCAGCATTGTGAGGAACGCGATGATCTAATATATTGGCGGACTTTTCGGAAAGTGGATTCTTTTCAAACATATCAGTCATCTTCTTCTGCTTGAACTTGTCATCCCTGGTGTTGATGCGTCGCTGGAGCCAGTCCGGATGTTGCACTCTGGGTACAGGGTTGCCGAGCTTTTGCAGTGCTGCTGGGATGGTAATTAGTTTCTGAATGACTGAGCCCAATCGCTCGAGATAGTAGTCCCAGTCGATAATAGAACGTGGATCCATGTCACTAGGATCGTCTTTGAGCCACTTGCGCAAGAAGAACCTTTTGACATTTTCTTCCGCAGAGAAAATGGTGACAGGGATGGCTCGTTCCGTAACCGGTGCATTTCTCGGTTTAGATGAGATAATGTAGCGACAATTAAGACCTCTATCCTTGATCATCTGCTCTCCAAGGAATTCCGCTAACCGTTTGGCAGTTGTAATAGAGGTTGATTTTTGTGTCCCGTACTCCTCGACCGTCTTGGACATGCTCCTGTTCTCGCAAATCAAATCGATGAGCTCCTCGTCCGCCAACGTAGCGCCATGCTCATAAAGCACGTCAAGCCATCTATTCGCCACGCGAGCAACTGATTGGTAGGTTTCTGCGAGGTCTTTCCCGTCTAAAAAGAACTTGAAGATCTGAGTCTGGAAGATCTTGATAAGTTTAAGTTCACCTCGACGTTTGACCTCGAAACCCTTTAATTCCGCGAGAGATCCATCGTCGTTGAAAACTGCATAACGTTTCTTCAAATTCTTGTCTTCTTCCTTGGACGCCGGAAGAATCATAGCTTTATATGGTCCATCGACCTCGAAGAAGATTGAATTGTCACTCGTCGTTTCGTACTTGAAAGTCTTGGGATCGACGAGTGTCTGGTATTGGTGGTTTGTGAAACGCCCGTGAACAAGATGATTCAGCATCACACAGGGATATGACAATGCCATTTTCTTCCCGTTCTTCAATGTGAACGCAAAGTTTTCGGGAAATGTCGCCGGAAGCATGCACCAAATACCATCTGTATCCAGTTCCAGGGGCCGTCCAATGCGTTCAACTAACTCTCTTGCCATCTGGATAATGCGAGCGCCTGTAAGACAGGTGACACCAGCCATCTCCATAGAGTACCAACGTGAACCTTTGCGCATGACATAGCCATAGAAACTGTTCAAGATGACTTTGTGCGCTAGTTGAAGAGAATCAAACAGGACGATCATCTTCTTAGCTTCGTCAATTTCGGCATTAGACGCACCGGCAGCCTTCAATGATTCCGTCTTGCCCTTCCATACCTTCTGTTTTCCCTTGAAATCGTATCTTCGGTCACGGAAGTCACGAACAGTATTGACGTAGAAGGGATTTTCTCGTTGACATATGATTGCTTCCCTCTCTATCGTTTTGCTGTCGTGGATTTTGTGATAGATCTTCTTACTGTATTCTTGCAGCCTTTTCTTGATAATGGCAGCTTGTTCTTCAGTTTGCATGTCTCTAAAGTAGCGCATCGGAGCGTTTTTGGTCTTTCCAGGAAATCGTTCATTCTCGACAGCTCGCCTGATCATGTTATATTCGTCTCGCTTGGCAGGTAAGAATTCACCACGCCACGCCCAAGGAAGTCGACGGTCACAAGTCTTGCCTGGCCGGTTGAAGTCACACGCTGCGCAGTCAGATTCCTGCTTCATGGAGTCTGGTTGTAAACGATTTGTTGTCATAATGTTCGGATACATTGAAGCAACGTCGAGATGGTAAATCAGTGGTCGTTCGCTGCGGTTCGGTGTTGTCTTCAAACTTTCCAATTGTTCAGTGATCTGAGCCTTCACTTCTTCGTAATTCGTGACGTCTTCCAGTGACTTCTTCTCCTCCACCACGATGCTGAATTTCAAGGCTGCATCAAGATCACGTAACAGCTCATCAATAGCCTTGGGGTCTACAACAAAATTGACGGGTATATCGCTGCGAAAGACCCCAGCTTCAATACTTTCAACGTGCCCACCGACATAGGTCTCGGAATCGAGAAGGTGGCCTTCGTAGAAAGATTCTGGTGGATCTTTATGCTTGTTTGGGAGAATGATCTCCCCTTTGTATGCTTGAACCATGAGAAGCATCTCACATAGTGTACCTGTGCCTTTTCGGAGGACGTCGTCCGGGTTCAGCGGAATGATGGTGCAGAGCGAGAAGATGAAAGGGTGGATATATTTCATATATAGGTAGTATGTGGCAACGGCATCGGATACTGAATATTCAGCCAGTGTCTGCGGCCGTTCTCTAGCATATCGAGTCATGAGTTCCGGATCCAGTTCGTCTGGGTCATATCCCAACTTTGCGACAGTGACGGCTTTTAGACCCCTGCTACCCTGTGGAAGATAACTGTCTCTGTTAACCCATGCAAAGCAGTCCATGTGGGCGCAATGATCGCTTTGGTAGATATCCTCGCTGTTCTTCTTGAAGCCAATTTCAGCATACATATCAATGCCCAGGACACTTGCACGTGCTTCGACAAAAGGCCAATCGAAAAAGTCACCGTTGTAAGTCGCAATAACCGTAGGCTTCGCCTCTTTGATATGACTGAAAAAGCGTTCCAAAACATGACGTTCATCAGGTTCGTTGAAAATCACAAATGGTCCATTATATTCGGGTTTAGGCGTATATTCGAAGTCATTGATGTCTTCGGAGACGATTTCGCGGTTGGTGATGAGAAATCCATTGCCGTCAATCATATACGAAATCATCATAATCTGGTCGATTACTGCGTCTGGAAATTTCAGGGGAAGTTTGGTTGTCTCAATATCGAAAGCGAGAACCACAGGATCGGCTCGCTGAAGTCGCTCTTCTATGCAGGTCAATTTGGTAACTCCATGTTTTGCTTCCACATTATACCATTTTCCGATTCGAATATCTGGAACAATTAGTCAGAAGACCTACGGTAGGGAAATACATTGTGAGCGAACCTTTATCAATAGAAACTCTAACATGATATGGGACATCATATTCTCTGATATCAATGATGAAATCGCTGGCATTCAAGGCGGCATTAGGTCGTGATTCATCAAGTTCGTCGTCAAAAAGATCGAAACCGGCAGAAGTCCTGCGATTGTCAGTCAATTAGATTGTGTCGGTAAGCAATCAGTACATCATATACCTGGCCATTTCAGCATATGTATCCATAGCCGTCACGTTCTTTTTATTTTTCTCAGCAATCGGCATAAGCAGCTTTCGGGCTTCGAGCAAATTGCTGACGTTCACAAAACTGAGGCGCAAAAACGTTCGTCGGTTCCCCAGTAGATGATTGGGCATCTGCAGGTCTTCCCTCACAACCCTACGGACGTCTTTAATGATACCTTCAAGTATCCTCCGACACCATTCCTCAACCTCTTGTTCTCGTCCTCCCTTAACGGCAATAAGGAAGTATGGGTCATATTCAACTGTAGCCTTGAAGCTGTTGCCGTCGTCTTCTAGGAAATAAAAGTCCACTCCGGCCCGACCACCAGGAATATTCGGATCTTCGACAGAGGTGCTGTGCATATTTATCAACCATCCCGCTCTCTTTTCGCCGGCTTCAAAGCGAGAAAAGCCCATGGTCTCGTCGATGCTGTTGGCCAGCCGGATAGCCTCGAATTTCTCACCTTGGGAGGTGGCCTCAGTGGAACGCAGCGAATTGAATTCTACCGTCTTTGCGCGTTTCGGGTTGAATGACGCCGTGCTCGACCGGAACTTGTTATTTCCATATTTGCTGGGCTTGCGTGAAGGCATGGTGTTGTTGCTGCAAGTGCTGCAGGCATGTAGCAGGGTCGAAGAATTGGTCGTTGCAGTCAATAGATCAAACCCATATGGTGAACGTTAAACATTAACAAGAATTAGGAAACTTCTCATTTCTTGCACTCGATAATGTTTATAAAGAGCTCCCGTTATGCGTATTGTCTACCAGTAGAAGGGAGTTGGTATGAATACTAATTGTCGTGGTGGTGCTGACTGTTATTGATGCATAAACACTTTTGGCAGTCACCCCGAAAAGACGCGACCGCGTAGAGTGGACAACGCGTCAAGCAGGATTGTCAATCTAACCTTTTTGGGAAACATTATCTTGGTCCGGATAATTACCCTTCCGCTTTCCGAGTCCGCTCCGACTAAAGTTTCTTATGTCTTATGGTGGTTCGCGAAAGCGGGCGAGTATGTAATGAAGTCAGTTTGATTTTGGAACGAGCTCAATAATCATCATATCGTCAATTAATTTCATATTCTTGCTACCTGTGCAATTGTTGAAATCTTCGACTTCGCGAGCGTCGCTTCTCACCCGGCCGGCCGCAAAACACCATGGCCGAAGACACTCAAGGCGGAGATCCCGCATCCAACAAAAGTCCTACGAACAGGCCTAAGCACGAATTCCCCAAAACACAGGTCGGAAAGCTATGGGAAGCATTCGGGAATCCGGAGGAACCAATCAATGTGCATCCGGGAGCTTCATATAATCCCACTCATGAGAAGCCGAAAGATATCACCATTTCCGAGTCGCTCAAGTCAATATCATTACAAGACTTCAGCACTTTCCACAAAAAGCCATGTGCACGAGATTCATTGTTGGTAGGACTCGGAGCTGGCTTTGGTATCGGCGGAGTCCGTGGGATAGTTGGAGGTGAGAGAATAATATTGTGCTGCTTCAAAGCTTAGGTTATGGTCTCGTCTGACTGATCTCTCGGTGCATGTAGGCATGCCAGCCATGTGGCCCGCCTGTAATTGGGCCGTCGGCGCATTCGCAATTGCTTCTTTAGCTTCGTACGAGTTCTGTCAACGGCGTCGAGTTAACGAGATGAAGGGTATGCAGAAGGCGGTGGAGCTCATGGCTGAGCTCAAGGTGAAGAAGCAAAAGGAAAAAGAGCAACTGAAAGCTATTCAAGAGGCAGAGGAGGAGGAACTTCGCAAACGGAAAAGTTGGACCAACCTCTCCAATTATAAGTTTTGGTAGAGGAAAGAGTATGTATTTCGTGGCATGAATGTGGAGTTACGGCGTTTCTGCATTGTATATATACCTCTCCCACTTGCTGATTGATGATGAGGCATCCTGTAAATTAGTGTGAATAGACATACGGTCCAATCGCTGGCTACAAACGCAAAATCTTGTTTGAAGAAGATTCAGTTTGTGCTCATAGCATGTGCAAGCTTTTTGGTAGCATTCACTATATCAGCGCAGATCAAATTTCACTTTTTTCTGAACTCCCGCGCCAGGATCATACTCTTGAACTCGCAAGGCTCCTTCCCGACGCTCTCTGCGCTTTTCTCGTGCCTCTCTAGCTTCTCGGTTCTTCCACTCGGCCACTTGTTTCTGTCTTTGCTGTGACCGAGCCCACGCGATTGCAGCAGTAGGTTTGAAACCAATACCATTGATCCCGTATCCATCATCATTGGGGTCGGTTGGGTCATGGCCCGTTATTTCGGAGTCACTCCAAGTCAATGATTCTAGGACAGCACCCTCATCTGGCGGAGGTGATTTTTTCGTTCGCGATTTTGTAGGTGATATCGGCTTCACCTTACTGCGAGAAGGCCCATTTGTTGATTGCGTTGTCGGTTTTCTTTGATCATCTGTAGCGTGCTCTTCACTGGGGTTCTCCATATCGAAAATCTTGGACTGTTTCGTCTTACTTGGACTCGCTTTGGTTGACGGTTGTGAGTTTTCAGCCTTTCCAGTTGCTTCAACACAGTCTGCTGCATTGTCTGAGGAATTATTCCACTGTGCAATGGGCGTTGAGTGCAGTACGCCCTCATGTAAAGCTAGTTCTTTGAAGCGACCGGCAACGGCTGTACGTGGGCTATAACGACCAAGTTCACCCCCTTCAATTAGCCTCAGTTCTGGATAGCTGGCCACTGAGAGAGTAGAAGTTGGAGAAGGTGGTGGGCTGGCATCTTCAACTTCTTCTACGGCGTCTCGTTTGCGCTTTGGGGAGCGATATAATGTTGCTGTAGGCACCATGTTTGTTGCGGGGTCGGAGGGATTGCCGAACATGGCCTTGTCTCATCGAGAAAAAGAAAGTGTTGACAGTCAGATTGATCACTTAGTTTCATTCATACATGGTCCATATGAGACTCAAAATTCCTGTTCAATGCATTTCATTTATATTCAACGTCGTTGCAATCTTGTGGGGCTCCAAGTGGCAGGCAATGACGGAAAAGAACTGCGGATTTGTGGCCAATCGCTCTTAGTCTGTCTACCTGCATGCTGCCTCAGGCGGCTATCTGAAACTGAGGCTTATTGCTAGTCATGGTAGTAACTGATAGTAGTATTTTTACAGCAACAACTAAATCCAAGAAGAGAACCACACAATATCAGAGTCGTTATCTGACAATAAATCAAAAGGAAATCAAGCAAAGCGATGAGCGCCAAAGATCCAAAACAACGCCATAAAATGAACACGTTCTTTTCCCATGCCGAACCAAAATGATCAAGCTTTAGATTTCTTCTTGGAGGAGCCCACCTCACTGTCGCGCTTTCGCTTCTTCTTCTCTTCTTTGCTCTTCTTATCCTTCTTGTCTTTCTTGTCCTTCTTGTTCTCCTTGTCTTTGCTCTCCTTCTCCTTCTTAGCCTTCTTGGGTTTCTCTTCGTCGGCCATCTCGATATCACTATCCTCAGGCTCATCAACTTCCATATCAGCGAGAATAGAGTCCATGGCGGATTTCTGTAATCCAAGTCAGTAAAATGATTGCCAACATTTGCAAGATTGTATATGGCGTACCATGGCGATTTCATTCTTAGTAGGGGGAGCACCAGAGGCATAAAATTCCAGACGTTCTTCAACCTGCTTCTTGAGAGCTTCGCCAAACTTGGTCGATGGAATTTCAGAAAAGTTGTCAATTCTGGAGGCGATAGAACACTTGTTGGCGAGGAAGCGAGAGATTCTGCCCTTGTTCTTGGGCCCTGCTCTACCGATGAACGAAGAATGATACAGTAAACCGTACTTGGGTGTGTTGCCCTTAGTCTTGAGAGCTCTGAACAAAGCTTTCTCTGCGCCGAGAATTTGGACAGTAGAAGCCGGGTACTTGGACAAGTTGGTCAAGCTACCGGCGTGAGAAATAAGACGAGCACCAACAACTTCGCCGATCAAAGCAGCCAAGTTAGGGGCAACAACACTCATCTTGGATACAAGGTATGAGTGCAATGACTTTCGGTAGTTGTGCAAGCTCACAACGCGCTTGGCGAAAGAGATGACATTCTCCATGTCAGTCTCAGAGATATCTTGACCCATACTATGTTTCGCAGCCTCAATGATGGTGCGAGCGACTCCTTCGTCGTCCTCTACCAAGGCGGCAAGATCGTGTAGACGGTTATCAGTCAAAGTCTTCTTGTCCTGGACAAAAAGCGCAACTTGAGCATAGCGATGATTTTCTGACACAATCTTGATAAGCTCGGGAAAGTGCCACGAGTACCATTCTCGCACTCTCATTGAGAAGGTGTTGATGGCCTTGTCCAACTGGTCCAAAATAGCAATCGCCTGGATGATATGGTTGTCGTCACGCTGAACAGAGAACTTGACCTTGGCACGCGAGTAGGCGTGACCGAGACCCAACTGAGCGGTATCCAAGTCGCCCTCCCTGAGACCTTTCAAAAGCTTTGTTGAGTGCAATCGGATGCCTCGAAGCATATCCTGCACGACTTCACTGGTGTCACCGGTTTCGCACTCGACGGATGGGAAAGCAGCCTTGATGCTGGTCGCCAGAACACGATCGTACACTCCCAAGCTGACCTTCTTCTTTTTACCCGCCTTGGGAAGATTGAGTTCAAGGAATGAAATAAGAGTCTGTGAAGCAACACCTTCGGAAATGTCGTTGATTTCGCTCAGGGCTTGCTTATTGTTTCTGGAAGCTTTGTCAGCACTAAAAGTCGTGCGATAGCAATCATGGGTACAGATAGTACGCACTCAAATGGCAAAAAGCTGACAAGCTCAACCATTTTTCCAAATTTGGCAAGATCCAACACACTTTCTTGAACTTCTTTCAAGCGGTTACCAACGGTATCGGCCTGGTGTACAGTCTTGAAGAGCGAGTAACCCATCGGGGCCTCGAAAAGAAGGTAGTCGGCCATGGCGAGGTTTGTCGCGAGTCACTCCAGGGAAAAATTGGAGTAATTGACTCAATCAAAAATTAAACCCGACCAGCAACCTCTCAATTGATGCGAATTAGCTGAACGTGGGATTCCGCGACACGGATTGATAATGCGAAAAAAGATTTGAGATGTTCACGGAAGCTCTTCATTTTTTTTTTCTTCGGCAGCGGCGCTAGTACAAATCGGCAATGTGGGCAATTTTGGGCAAAATTAAGCTCACCGCGTTGAGACGGCAGCACTACCAAGTCGATTACGGCTGTTGATTTTGTTCTGTCGGCGAAATTATTTCTATTGTATCCCTTTTGTTTATTGAGCCTGACAAGTTTTTACTTTGTCAAATAAACCATGTCTGCCACCCAGTTACTCAATCCAAAGGCGGAGTCCAGAGTAAGAGAGTACTTGTTACCCCTCCGCAAAACATGCACTGACAGGAATACAGCGGAGAGCGGAGGCTCTCAAGGTCAACATCAGCGCTGGTGAAGGTCTTCAGGATGTCTTGAAGTCAAATCTTGGGCCGGCCGGCACGATTAAGATGTGAGTGTTCTGAAGAGTCACTACTGGAGAAACTCATCTAACCTTCAATCCCTAGGCTCGTTGACGGTGCTGGAGGGGTACGTCTATCGCTATCGCTCATGAAAGAACAAAGCTTAACGTGGGAATAGATCAAGCTCACAAAAGATGGAAATGTGTTATTGAGAGAAATGGTGAGTATCTACATATTCTAAGTCAAAGATTCGTTTCGCTAACTTAAACAGCAAATTCAAAATCCTACAGCCGTAAGGGCCCTTTTCGGTACTGTACCTCGAATCGATCGCTAATTTGGGAAGGTCATGATTGCACGGGCAGCAACTGCACAAGATGATATTACAGGTGATGGAACAACGTCGGTCGTCCTTTTGGTCGGAGAGCTCCTCAAGCAAGCGGACAGACAGATCTCCGAGGGTCTACATCCGCGAGTTCTTACGGATGGATTTGAGCTTGCCAAGAACGAGACTTTGAAAGTGGGTTGCTATTTGTACCGTGTTATGAAGAAGCTTACTGATGGACCATGTGCAGTTTTTGGACAGCTTCAAGATTGAGCGTGAGATTGACCGTGAGCTCCTCCTGTCTGTCGCTCGAACATCCCTATCCACCAAGTTGAACAGCGCTCTTGCCGAGAGTCTCACCCCTGCGATTGTCGACGCTGTTCTCGCTATTTACAAGGCTCCAGCCAAACCAGACCTTCATATGATTGAAATCATGAAGATGCAACACCGAACAGCATCTGATACTCAATTAATTCGAGGCTTGGCTTTGGATCACGGTGCCCGTCACCCAGACATGCCCAAGAGAGTGGAGAACGCTTTCATCCTCACCCTCAACGTCAGTTTGGAATATGAGAAGTCAGAGATTAACTCCGGATTCTACTATTCGAGTGCGGAGCAGAGAGATAAGTTGGTGGAGAGTGAACGTCGGTTTGTTGATGCTAAACTTCAGAAGATTGTGGAGTTGAAAAAACAAGTATGCGGTAACGACCCTAAGAAGGGGTTTGTCATCATCAACCAGAAGGGAATTGATCCTCTCAGTTTGGATGTGCTTGTGAAGAACGGAATAATGGCACTCAGACGCGCTAAGCGACGTAACATGGAGCGTCTTCAGCTTGTCTGCGGCGGTGTTGCTCAGAACAGCGTGGATGACCTTACGCCAGATGTTCTTGGTTGGGCTGGCCTAGTCTATGAGCACCAACTCGGAGAGGAGAAGTACACATTCATTGAGGATGTTAAGGATCCTAAGTCCGTAACTCTTCTCATCAAGGGACCCAACCAGCACACCATTGCTCAGATCACAGATGCAGTCCGAGACGGTTTACGATCAGTCTACAACACAATAGTTGACAAGAGCGTGGTACCAGGAGCTGGCTCTTTCCAGGTTGCAGCTGCTGCCCATTTACTATCAGAAGAGTTCAGCAAGACTGTTAAAGGAAAGGCCCAATATGGTATCAGAGCTTTTGCAGATGCTTTACTTATCATTCCCAAGACGCTTGCTGCCAACTCCGGCCACGATATTCAGGACTCTCTCGCCAAGCTTATCGACGAACAACGTCAGGGACACGTTGTCGGATTGAATCTCTTGAGTGGAGAGGCCATGGATCCTGTTCAAGAAGGCGTATTCGACTCTTATCGTGTGCTACGTAACTGCATTGCTTCCAGCACAGGAATTGCTTCCAACCTATTGTTATGTGACGAGTTGTTGAAAGCGAGGCAAATGGGCAGGTCAGGTGGACCTGGGCCTGGCATGGACGAGTAATACTTCAACTAAGGGTATACTTTGTTGATAAAGAAGAGGTCCATGTACCAGTAGTCCAGTACCTTTGGGACTGTTTGAAATAAAAGTCGGAATATAAACTAATCTTTTAATTCATGGAAATACGTTATTCCTTCAACTTTGAAAAGTGCGAACTTCTACTGCATGTAAGTTAGGTGTCAAGCTGAATTTTTCTGACGAGGTTTGTCTCTTTCGACTGCAATTCAGTCCAGAAGAATTGGCGACGCTATAAACAGATAAATTCACGATAACTAGTGGGTATCTAAAACTTTCTCCCCTCTACATAGTCCTGAACGCCGCTGTATGCAAATCGCCAATGGTAAACAAATACTGCTGCCTATCATGAAACTTGACGGATTGCCCACCACCAACAAACCGGATGTAACTCTCAATGGTCTTCTTGCATTTGGAGTTTCTCAGGAGCCCATTCACCAATGAATCCATACTCTCTCACCGGGTCTCGGAGGGCGGCATTATGGATCTTTGTCCACTCTAGGACATTCGATTTGCGGATGATGACTGCCTCACCATCTGAAGTAGTAGTTTGAGCACGTTTACTCGTAGTTCTTGTCGTATGTTGCTTCTCTGGTTCCACCACACCCATCCCTTTCAATGCCGTAATCACGTCTTCCGGTAACATTCCAGTTGCCTGGCCGATTTCTCGCACCGTCATCCGTTCCCTAGGAGGGAAATTTTTTCCCGACGTAGTTGTTTTCATGGTTACCTGTTTCTGCTGAGCCTGTTGGACGTACTCATCTGCATCTCCGCCGGGAGGGCCAAGTAAGAAGTACCGTGCCATGCGCTCTTCCCAAAACCGTGTATAACTTCGACGACCTAGTTCACTGAGCGGTCTTTCGGGTCCGCCAATCAATCCTCCTTCCCACTCCCATGCACTTAATTTGTAGCTCACGCCCATTAAAAGTTTGCCTAGTTTCTTGTGTTGGTATGGAGGGAAGATAAGGATGCACGCGAGGTTATTCAAATCCCAGGACAATTTCTCCTTAGAGAAGTATCCAAGCACGTAGTAATCGTCTGGTGTCTTGGGGTCGGTGAACGTGAGAACGTAATATAAGAACGACGAGACATCAAAAAACACGGATTTATGGTCGAGGAATAATTTCGCAAAAAGAGACAGATTCTGTGCAAATAATTTATCGTCCTCGCCGTCAATTTCCCAGACCGCATACCCCCCGTGTTCATAGACTTTCTCGCCCGGAGGCGTCGTGCGTCGGTCACATAGCTTCACATGACTTGCGTAGGCTCCAGCGTCGCAGGTATATCGAAAACACCAGCGGCATACATATAATATCTCGGTATCTTTACTGACCAGTTCCTCGGGATAAATGGAATGATACCAAGTCGGGAAGGAGAGGTCGCCTAGTACGACGCGCTTTACGCCGCCGCGATTAGCATGTTGCTTTGCGATATTTGCGGCTGCAGATTGCGCCATTGGAGAGACGAGTGTCGGATCAAGCACGCGTTGCGTAAGGCTTTGCTGATACGGTCATGAGACGTTCGTGGGGGTTAAGGCAAATAATTTGATGGTGTCCTTGCTCTCATGAGGTTCCGTCAATTCACTACAATAGAGGCTAACCAAGGCTTTGTCTCAGATGGCACCGAGGGTCAACATCAAATCTCTGTTGACAGCACCAACCATGCTTTTTACTTGTTTATTCATTTGCACGTATATTAGTTCGTAGGGCGAGAGACCTATAGAGACAGTCTCTATTTGTATACAATCGATAAAAGGAGAAGAAATCGTGGAGATTCCCTAATACCACTCGATAAGGCCGAGCGGGGAACATCCGGCAGCCTAGGTTAGCTCCTTATCGATTAGAGCTCTCACTCGGATTCTTCCTTCCTCCTTCGAACTCGGCTGCCTGAGACTCCTCATTATTATTCATCATTTTCTTATATTATTATATCGTCTTCCTCCTTCTATTTGCTCCGTTACAATAGAGCCCTGCAACTGCACTCGATGATGCGGTGTTACTCTTCCGGTCTCGTGTAACTCTTATCGCCACTTGAAGCTCCCTGCCAAACTAGGCTGCCAATCTATCAAACCCATCAACTCTTCGGCTTCTTCCTCTCCGTCATTCACCCTCAGGAAACTCACTTGAAACTGGGAAAATGGCAGATATAGTGCTGAAGCCCTTCCAAATCAGGAACCTACATTTCTATCCGGCAGAGGAGAACCTTTATGACTCTTCGACGGAGAGTATAGTCTCCAACTCCCCAGCAGATGACACCCAAGCCAGGCCATCGAGCCTCATCCACTTGTCGGCGGGAGAATACGATAAAATTATCAACGATCATCCAAATGGAACTCTAACATATATTGACGACGATGACGGTGACATCATTACTGTGAGTGCTGCTCTCCTCCCCTTGACATTTATCTATTACTCACAATACTGCTAGGTTGGATCCTCTTTCGAACTCGAACAACGACTTGATGAACCAACACCATACACAGCGGTCACCTCATCAAATCAAACAGAACCAACTCCGATCCATCTGTTTGATATTCGTCGACGCAGGTCCATAATCAAGCTTTGGAAAGATATTGAGAAGCGCTCCGAACTGCACTGGGACTTCAAAGCTCCAGAACAAACCACTACGGAGTTCATGGACTCATCGAAACCTAGCGAAGCTGGTACTTCGCTTCACTCCCGTGGGCTAGACTCCAACGAGTCCACGGACTTGCGGAAACGATGGTTGGATGCATGCAGGCCGCCTCGGCTCCAGTCTCAGGAGACGGAGAAAGAAGTCCCATCCCCTATCTCTCAAGACGTGGAATCCTCCACGCCGACTATTATGTCACTGTCGGCTATTACAGAGGAGGGTAGGCGTCAGGTAAGCAATGGCTCCTTTAATCTTCGATTCGTCTATACTAATCTCCACAGGCTGAAGAAGCTGGAAGTCGTATACGAGGCATTTGGGATTTAAATAATACTGCAGCTTCTCAAGCAGCTCCCGACTTTATCCGCAACCAACCGAATCCTTGGGCTGTTTTGGTAGAACCGGTATTGGAAAGCAAGAGCAATAGTCATACGACCGAATCCTCAACTAAGCTGCCTTCGCAGGCATCAAAATTGCATGAGGGTCCGCTCCCAGACTCCCAATCATCATCATCGAAGACAGAGGCAGAGTCACAGCCACTCTTATCTGCATTCGAGGCTGAGATGGCCAAAATCCTGGAGAATGCTCAAGGCCGTGTAAACGAAGCAGGCAGCTCTTCTACCGCTCAGGAGCCACAAACCCACCGTCTCGGGTCGGTAGAGCCGACGTGGCCTGTCAATCTAATGACTGGTATTTTGCAGACGGTTGCAGGTGGGATTGAGAACCTGGGATCAGAGCTCAAAACAAAGATTCCGGAAGTGGAACGCCACTTAGTAAATGCACAGAGAGCCATACCTGAGGATTTAGGCCCCAAGTTGCAGACGGCATTGACAGTAGTTGAGTCACAGATCCAGAATCTGACACAGATTATACAGCACGCATCTGATGCGTCAGGCGAGGCCGCTGAAAGGGTTCGTCAGGCCGACCTCCGTGCTACCGAGGAGGTGCTCAACGGGCTTGGAGACATGGCTCATGAGTTTGAGGATTTTGGAAAAACCTTGTTTGCTGCTTTTGAGGCTGAGTTTGGTCAACAAAACAGCAGCAGCGAAACAAATTCCACCAATGCTACTATTGCAAGGGAAGGCGAGAATATTGCACAGTCCCAAACTCGAGAAGAGAAAGTCGCGGTAGTTACTCGGCCACTCGATCAGAGTACTGAAGCTGCTGCGGAAGCACCTTTGGATACAACCTCAGCTACTGCATATCAACATACACCCCCACCTCCTCCAGCTGCTCTCTTACCATCTCATCTACGAGAGTCTTTGCTCTCAGAAATCAGAAACAGTGCTGTTCAAAATAATCAGCCACGGGCAGTTAGCCCTCTCCAACAACAGATGCCAGAGTTATCGCCCAATATGCGAGACTCGTTGCTCTCCGAGATTAGAAGCAGACCTACTCTGCGAGATTCCTCTCCTTCGGAGGCTGGGAGCAGCCCTATTCAAACTAATCAGCCACAGGAAGCTTACCCTATTGAAAAACACGACAACATAAATCCCTTATTTGTCAATTGGCCAAACCGCCCAGCCTTTGTGTTGCCATCTAAACCAGCAGCCACTCAGCCTCCATCTGTACTCACAGTCACTCGTCCGCCAGTGCCTCCAAAGACTGTGAATGATAAGCCAACTGAGTTTCTCTGCTCATTGCAGGATGATACACAACCAGCAGTACATTCAGAAACCAAGGAGCCAGAGCAGGTAGATGATACAAGTAAGACCCTGTTCATGGGCAATATTGGATTTGAGGTCACTGAGCGAGTCATAGAGGAGGTATTCTCCTCTCAATCCTTCCCAACCAAAGTCCACCTACCAATAGATTCCTCTACTGGTAAGCATGCTGGATTCGGATATGCCAATTTCACCTCCGTTTCGTCTGCCAAAGCTGCTCTTGCCCGGTTTCAGGGTGTTGTCATTGACGGCCACTCATTGAATTTGGAGTTATGTGACAACTCTCCCATCGGTGACTTGCAAACCCAAACCCCTGTCAACCAATCGAGACTTTCAAACCTGTATACTTCAAGCGCTGGGGGAGTTGGAGAACGCCGGCCACCTGTTACCTCAGGTGACAACCTTCCAAGCGTTTTTAGTGGTAATGCTCGTAGCATTATGCCGCACTCCAACAGGCCCGGTTACCCGCATAGCAGTTTGACACCCCAAGATCATCCGGAGGAAACTCCCGAGTTTGCTGCACGGTACCCTTCTCTTCTTCCCGCCTTCAAGTCTCAGGAACATCCTTTGACAGCACCTGCACGTTCCATGACGTTCAGTCCCAGTTCGGAGATTGCTCGCTTTCCTCCTATTTCACAGATAGATGCACATCTTCTTGCGGAGACTAGCCAATCTCGGACGGGTCCCCATCGTGCCTCTACACTGCCGTGGGAGGAGTCCAGGACGAAAGGCGAAGAACACCGTCGAATGCGAGAGCCACGACGTGTCTCTTCCACTATCAACCGGAGGTCTCTCGCTCAACCTCCTACACAACCAGACAGCGCACACGCTCTTAGACGTAGAGCGACGGAGGCTAACTCATTGCGTCACCGCACTTACGGCAATCCCTTCCGAGAACAACGTCCCGTAAGCCTCTATGATAGACCTACAGGGCCGATTCCTGGCAGTTTCCCGGCGGATGATACCCCAATGCCGGCTACCAACAATGACGAGCATAACGCAGGCGATAGAGGGTTTCAATATGCGATGCAGCAAAGCCTAATTGACCAGTGTGTTGATGATCTGTTGAGTCTCGGCTATGGCACAGTTGTTGATGGAGGACGAGATAGACTGAGAATCATTGCCGAAGCTGCCAACTCTCAGGTCGCTGATGCAATTGATATGATTGAGGAGGAGCGGACGGCTTATGAACGCTATACTCCAAATGCTTGATCAAACTTGTTTCTGAAGAGCGAATACAAGTATGATACCACACTCATTCATGATTTTGCTTTCTTGTGCGAACGTGAAGATTAAGGGCGTATTTGGTGCCATTCATGCTGATAAATAAAAGATAGTTTAGTATCTGAATAAATTGAAGAATATCTCACTAGTTCGCTAAAAGTATCGTAAACTCATAGTTTATTGTTGGCCGTTGTAGATAGTCGATACTAGACAGTAGCTGCACTGGCAGTTAGTGGACCCACCTCGAATTATTGCTTCTCCAACACAACATGATTCAGAAACCACCTTAGCTATCCACGCAATAATATATCAATCAGGCGTGACTATTTCGGCAGTCAAATCCGCATACTCGCAATGCGGGCATGGCGACGCTCCTTCTCCACATCCGTCGTGAAACGATACAGTCCATCAAGCTCTCTGGCAGCTAGTCGATTACGGTGCGCCGAACTCTTGAATGCGACGACCGCAACGACGGTAACGGGAACAATAGCCGGAGATACGAAGACACATAAATATGAAAATGAGGAAGTTACATTAAAGGGATTTGTGCGATCAGTCAGGAAGCAGAAGCGGTTCGCCTTCGCGGAGATATCGGATGGGTCGACGGTGAAGTCGTTGCAGGCTATATTGACGCCAGAGCAGGCGGCTGAGTATGTGGTTTCCTATATAAGCCTTAGGCATGCTAATTATTTGTCGTTAGCTTGTCGACTGGAACGGCGATTGAGATTTCTGGGAGATGGAAGGCGTGTCCTGCTGGGAAAGAACAAACACATGAATTACAGACTTCAAAGGTCAAAATCGTTGGATATGCTGATCCGGAGGTGAGATCGCGTATTTCCTGATTGAGTCGATAAAACGTACCAAGAGGAACAAACTAATTCATGGCGTATATAGACATATCTAATTCAGAAGAAATATCACTCCCCCGATTTCCTACGACAAATCCCCCACCTACGGTTACGAACACCCTTCAACTCTCTCCTCTCCCGATTCCGCTCAGAGACCATATATCAGCTAGGACAAGTGTTTAGGTCCGTTCCGCAAGGAGGTTTTGTACAAGTGCAGCCGCCATTGATCACCTCGTCAGACTGTGAGGGTGCGGGAGAGACATTTACATTGTCCCCGCAATCATCTGCACCACCTCCATCTGGTTCAAAGGGATCGGAAGATGAAGAACATTTACATTTCTTCCGCAGTCCGAAATATCTTACAGTCTCGTCGCAACTTCATCTAGAAGCATACGCTGCTGAGTTGGGAAATGTATGGGCATTATCGCCGACGTTTCGGGCGGAAAAGAGTAAAACACCGCGTCATCTGAGTGAATTCTATATGCTGGAGGCTGAAGTGAATTTTACGGATGACCTACCCGCCCTGCTGGATTTGGTGGAATATTTGATTCGGGATCTGGCGCGCAGACTCTACGATACCCCAGTGGCACAGGAAGTGCTGTCAGCCAAACGGACGGGCGAGTCTGGCCTGGATAGTAGCGATGATATCCATGCTGTTCTTCGCAGGAGATGGGAGGTATTGTTATCCGAGACCATCAACTGGCCTCGAATTACATACACACGAGCAATTGAACTGCTCCAAGACGCACAAACCAATCATGGAGTCTCATTCGTGTACCCCCCATCCTGGTCCGAGGGTCTCCAGCTTGAGCATGAGAAATATATCGTCGACACTATCTTTCAAGGCGTCCCTGTCTTTGTCACGGATTATCCGCAAAAAGTCAAACCATTCTACATGGCGCCTTCAGAAGGTGCCGATGCTGCTCATCCAGACCAAGCTACCGTAGCTTGTTTCGATCTACTCTTCCCTGAAATCTGTGAAGTTGTCGGTGGTTCGCTTCGCGAACATCGATTGCCGCAACTGATCATCAAAATGCGCGAGTACGGTCTAATCAAGCATGGTTCCACAAAACCGTCATCATCATCACAGCCAAACGACGACAAAGACGACGAGCATGTGCTTGACCTCTCAAAGAATTACCCGTACTTACAACCCAGTGAAACTCTCGGCCATTTACAATGGTATGCTGACCTTCGTCGATGGGGAACTGCACCCCATGGCGGGTTTGGACTGGGGTTTGATCGGTTAATGGGATATTTGGCTGGAGTGAGCAGTTTGAGGGATGTGGTCCCTTTTCCTAGGTATTTTGGACGAGCTGATTGTTAGATATTCCGGTATGTGGAGATGTAAGTAACTTGTACGTATTATAATTGTATGCATAGATAGATCCAAGCCACTTAAGATGCAATTTTATATGGCCCCTATCCTTGACTCGGACAACTCGACTGAGACTTTTTCATCTTCAAGACTTGACTCAGGAACATGATGCCAGTTTGTACACACGAATCTAAACTTGAAATATTTTAAATCGTCCTAGTCCATGAGAGCAATCATCAATGTCAGCATTGCCATCGTTGGTCAGTACGTAGTTAGTCTCGGGGAGTCAAGGGACGTAATCGAGACAGCAGAGACCGGGATAGGATAGGAGATGTCTCACTTCTTTCTTCATTTACTCTAACCTCAGCCCCTATGGATCCTGTGGTCCTATCAGTCCAACGACAGCTACGTACAAAAGTAAACGAGGCTGAAACGAACCCCTGGAGAAATATACGAATACCGTATAAACAATTAAGCATTGTCCAAAACAGAAATATCTCCATATAGAAACATACGTAATCACCTATAAAAAACAATTATAAGACCTATCATAAGATGAAGAAAAGTTTCAATAGTAAATATATTTTTCAGAATCCGAAAAACCATCTACCTACGGGTATAGTATCCGTAACCCCTGAAAAAACAATAAACAGTGAAGTTTCCCAATCCCGTATACGTGCGTATCATCATCCAGTAAAGGCAACCGGGCCTGACCTGTTTTTTCTTCGTACGTTATAAAATATATTGATTTATATATTTTATTGACTGTCATAAAAGATGTTCCCAGTTCCTTTCTATATTCAAAAATCCTTCCCAAAATAAACGAATAAATAAATCCCAATAGTCCGTCATAGAAGTTTAAAAAGGGGGTGCGACAAGCTGGGAGTCCAGCCTGTCCTAAGAAGAAAATAAAAGTCGAAAGAAGAAAAAAAACGATCGAGTCAAGTCAACTGACTTCCAGAATGAATGGGTCTACCTGGACCTGGCTGTAGCTCAAGAAATTGAAAACTTTTGAGACAAAGCGTTTACTCAAGGAGAGATCCAAGGTCAAGTTTAAGCAGATCGTGGCTCTGGCAAGAGTGGGTAGCCCAGTTGTCGTCGGGAAGCAAGTAAGCTGCAGCACAGGCAATGTCACCAGGGGCGCAGGTAGCAGCCTCGCAGGTAGAGTCAGCGGAGCTGACGGCGAAGCCCATGGTGGTGAATTCGGAATTGTCACCCATGTTGATGCAGGAGAGATCCCACCAGATGATGGGGTCTTGGTAGGTGTATTCGTATTGCAAGACATTGGTCTGCTCAGGAGAGAAGGAGATCTTGATGGAAACACCGCCACCGTTGGGGTTGGTGCGCCAGTTCTCGGAGTAGCTCTCGCCGCTGTTGAGGGTGTACATTTCGCTCGAGACATCGGAGACGGACCAAAGGTAGACGGTCTTTTCCATGTTGTTGACGATCTGGACGCCGTCGCTGGTGATGTTTGCCTCTTGACGGGCCATCAATTGACGGTGTTGAGAGTGAGCATGATGGCGGACGTTGTTGCTGTTGTGGACAGCAGGGAGGGCAGTTGCCACTGCGCTGAGGGCAGCGAAAAGACCGAGAGCCTTAGAGAACATATTTGAGTTTATGAACAAAAAAAAGAGTGTTTCTGGAGTGTTTCGAGGATTCGAATGAATGTTTTCAATCTTTTCAAAAGACTGTATAACCTCTATCAAAGAGATTGGAAAGTTCGACTGATGGGTGAGCTTTGGAGGGCTTCAAGGGAATGACTACTCTCACAAGAGTTGATATAATGAACGATCGATAGGGAACGAAACAAAGCAGGAAACATCGGAACCGGGGTCAAGGATCATCTTATATACAAATGACCCTCGGGTTACCCATGTGGGCGCTGAGGGGCGGAGACATGTTTGTTTCAGGCACACACAGAGTACTTCGCTAAACCTGAGTAGCACTTAGTCGTATTTCCAGTCTCCATCTGGCGTTCTTTCTTTTCCCCTCTTCCGACAAAGTTTTCGTTCGGAGTAGTCCACCCACACCTGTTTGACCGTCGGACGGTGTCTAGTCCACGAATCCTAAGGAGGAATCAGACATCCGGGTGCCATCTGTCCCACAGGTCAGGACCAACGTCAGACACACTGCAGTTTAGACCTGGACTAGTCAGATTAGTCGGACAAATACTACAAAAGAAGGCTAAATCGAGGCACCCACTCAGTGGCGCTGGCCAGACGCAAAGCCAAGAGCAAGCCCTTCGATCTCGCCGGTGAAAAATCCGTCTTTCATCAACTAAAAGTTGTGACTAAAGGATCCAGACCTGATCAGCCATCGGATTGGCAGATTACCGGCCGCTTATTTAGCTGCATCGGCGCACAACGATCTGACGTCGTGTCATTGGCGTGTTCCTGAATTGGCATCTACACGTTGGCGCCGAGCTGGCGCTGGCAGTGTGAACAGAGTCCGGAGTAATCCCAAAGATGTGAGAGAGGTGCATGTCAATTGAGATAGAGGGACAACCATGGGAAAGAGGAAAAGCAGACAGCGAGAGGCCAGTCGGGTGCTCGTCCAGTCTGAGTCGCTGTTTGGTTGGTTTGTTTCCTCTTTTTCGGTCAGGCACCGAATCCTACCTGGCCAATCATCATCCGAGAGTATCGATTTTACGTCTTCTGATTGGCTATAATGCCTGACTCGTCCCGCTCAGAGTTCCACTCATTGAAAAATTCGGATTGGCTCTGAGTGAGGGCTTTTTTTTTGTCTGTGCGTGGCTATATCCGTGATTTATTATTTCCACACACTAATCCTGTAATGCTACGGCATGGTAGCTGTGGCATTATTGTTCTGTATCCTCAGCACACACTCCTCACTGCAACCCGGCATTGTTCGCATACGCGCCGGTTCAATGGGTGACAGAACCATAGGCAACTGTTCACATGAATAAAGCGACCGACTCCTCGGTAAGCAGGACAAAATAGTTGAGTCGGCCTTGTGGCAAGTACAGATGATTTCCAAATACACTATTGTACGTAAAAGGAAGGCAATAGAGAAAGCTTTCTCGCAACTCAATTCTGACTAATTCGACAGAGTCCAGTCAGTGAGATGATATATTTTTTTCATCATAAAAAAAGTAAGGCGAAGAGGACGGAATACTTGAAAGGTAAGCTGATGTAGTGGCGAACATCGTTGGTGGGATATGCCCAATAGCAGTGTAGGCAGTGGACATCCAGGAAGAGTTTTCATTGTAGTCTTCTATCCAGCAAATCACAAGCACGATCTATATTACTTGTCTGCAGTCTCCGACTCTCTCTCTCTCTCTCTTCCCGATTACAGAGTCTCCATCTCATCGGATTATGCGGGTTAAGTTCCCTCACCTTATGGCTCACAGTCATCGTGATCAGACCTACTGTCAATTCTTGCAAATAACTGACTAGCCAGTGGCAAATCAATGCAAAATCAAGCGGTCGTTGCGGACTTCTTTCTTTATTCGAACGTTACTCAAAATCGTCTACTATGTACTTATGTTCTTCATTATTGTTCTATCTCCATCGTCTTTTGAATAAGGCTAGGGCTTATCGATACGGAAGCCACCACGTGTTCTAGCCCATTGTCCGCTGGGAGATCGGCCGAGCCTAAATCTCTTGTCATCGGTCGAATGCAAAGAATCATGATTAATATTGAATGAGTCCAGATTAGATGAACACGTAGTGCCAACTGTTTTGATCACGTCCAAATCGAATTATGTACATGTCAACTTAAGGAAAGAAGAACTAAGAAACTTTGTTCCTGGTACCTTGCATAGTCATCAAGTCTCCGCCAATAAGATCAGCGTATCGTTGACCGATTCGCGCAAATGCGATCTATCTAGAAAATCTTTCTGCCTGAAATTATTCTATTCGTCGTTCTTTTCTTGGAGCATTTTTTATTCCATATGATTCGAAAGGAATGCATGTGATTGACTACCTCGTTAGACTAAAAGAGAATTTCAAACCGAGGGATTCCGGTGCATCGGGATATAATTATACATATATTCGTGTTACGTAGATGGCTTTGGAATCGACAGGTCATCGTGCTTGACGAGGACAAATCACAAATAAAAACTTTGATGCATGAAAAGACTGAATCGGTATATGCATTGGAATCAAGTATGCAAAGAATAGAAGAGATGTTCCACACGCTGATAATTTCGGCTCTGCTCGCTCGCTTCGAAGTTTTTAATATAATTAATCATTCAGAGAAGGAAAAAAATTCACATTCGTTGCCACCACCATAGTATAGAACCTGATTACCAATAAGGCGCTCGTATTCCTGCAAGACTAGCAAGTGCCCCTTCACCCGAACCAGTATTACTCTCGTCTTTTTTCCGATGCCCTGCCAATTCAAGATTGATCTGGCGGTGTATATGCACCAGCCAATCGACGTAACTCTGTGCCTCGTTGTTACGATCTTCCACTAATAATCGTGCAAACTCGTATTCTGCACCGTCTATGCCCTGCCGCGCCAATTGGATGGTGACTGCTTTTGATCCGCGTACTGTAGAGAGGTATTGGAGTAAATTGCGCACTTGGGCGTTGAGATGCGTCTCAAGGACCGGAAGTGATGACGTGTTCGGGTCCAAGGCTTGCAGAGAGGTGATTCCTGGACCGAAGAGGTCTTCGAGTAAGTTGGGGGATACGAAGGAGTGTATCCAGAGGAGAATGCTTTGGCCATTGTCAATGAGGTATGCCCCTCCTTCTTCAACGCGGGAGAACGATGCTCGCATTGCAGGAGGGACTTGCAGCTGGCCTTGTTCACTGGCAAACCCGTCCTCGGCGCTCATGTTGTGGATTGGGATGATTCGTGGATACAGATACAACGACAACTCCAAGCAACCAATAGCACGGAGCATTCGCAAGTCATGTACACGTCGATCTGCCGTCTCGCTGCCGCCTGTACAACACATCTGTTAGCTTTGCAGTGAAACCATGGGAACAGTCGATTAACAACCTACCTTTGAAAGCTCTCGACTTGATCAGACCAAGCATGTACATTGAGAATTCTTTGAGGTTTTCTGGCAGGACCAGCTGACCAGGAGGATGCGAGCCAGAGAAATTCTTGCGATATCCAGAAAAGATATCCACAGTCTTTTCCGTGATACTGGCACGGATATCCTTCAATGTCTTATCTCCCGCTTTCGAGGCAGCTATTCCAAGTCAGCACATATTCGCCATCTCGTAGTGTATAGAAGACTCACCTTCTTTGGCAATAATGGCCACAACGGCGTCTTGATCAATGCACTTCATTGTCTCAATACCACCCTCATTAACGCCAGCAACAACATTGATACACCGAACTCGTCGCTGTCCAGTTGCTGTAGTGTACAATAAAGCAGCTTGGAAATGTGCGTCAAGTTTGGGGTCAAGTTTTCCATCGTAACTAAAGAGCACTCCCAGCGCCTTATCAGCATCCATCGTTCCGATCTCAAGATCCGCACCAAATGTATGCTGCAAGAAGTTGCCATGATATGCCGAAACCTGTAGCCCGTTGGAGCATCGAACTTTCATCAAAGCTTGATATCCAGTCTCGCGAGTCACCGAGTGGGATAGCTCTTGCGAGAGTTTTAATGAATCCCGAGGCGAGTGGAAATTGGGATAGAAGAAGGATTCACCGCCAGAGATAGCCGCAGTATAACCTACACCAACGTCAGTCCGACTTGAACAAAATATATCAGCAGTTGGTCGACTCACCTATCGTTGTCAAGTCCATGAATTGTCCACCAGGTGCCGCGACGAAAAAGTCAATTCCAACTCCGGCTTCTGTTAATTTGTTCGCCGCCGCCTTCCAGTCAGGATTATCAATAGCAAATAGTTTATTTTCCCCATCTGGTGCCTGGCTCTTATCTTTCATGACGAGTTTACCCGGGCCATAGGTAGGTAGACTGGCTAAACAACAAACAAGCTTGCCGCCTGTTGATTGTAATGCGGATAAAGCCGCTTTTATAGTGGGTAGTAAAGTAGATTCAGGGCACTTTACGCGTGAGAACAAAGTCGGTAATTGTTCCAGTAGAGAGGTAATAACGGCCCTGCACATATGTCAATATTCCTTGGCGATTCAATCATTCGTAAGATTATCATACTTCGATTCATAGGGGTCCACAAAAAGACCTTCACTGAGAGGGACGAAGGGCTCTTCCAAATCCGTCATCACTATCATCTGTGCTTTGTCGAGCCGGGACTATCCACACTCCGTTAGCATCCGTCTTCGAATATGCAGAAAGGAATTCCTTACGCAGAGATTGTAAAAATGTATTTCCCTGTCAAATGTGACAATGCCAATCTTTGACTCTTCAGGAACCGTTCTGGACTCAGATTCCGTTTCCTCAACCTGCTCCTCCTCTTCGTCACCATAGAGAGCATTGATGATACCGTCGCACACTGCTTTCAAGAACCCCCTATTTACGGACTCCTGACTAACATCAATCAAAAAGAGCTGTTGTAATCCAACTGGTTCCTTTACCCAGTATTCCTTGGGCACTGTAAACTCAACCGTCCCCAAAACCAATTCAGGTCGCTGCAAACGATCGACGCGCACCCCTGAAGGGTCCACAGGAGCAAAATATTCGGGTGGAACTTCGTTCGGGAACGTGCACATATTACAGATAAACTTGTTGCCTCCGGATCGGAACGTCATGAACGGGTTAATGTATGTTCGGCATCTTCGACACCTCGGGGGACCTATATCGCCAAAATCGATCACTGGCACGGGCTGTTCCCCGGCATCTAACCTCGCCAGTGGCTGCAAAATCATGCCGAGTGGGAGACCGGTGGAATGCAGAAAGTCGGAAGATGAGGGAATATTGTTTAATGTCAACCGCGCAAATTTTGGTGATGAGTTCCCCTGGTCTTGAGCGATAAATGGTATAGAGGCTGGTGGAGGTACATGCTTTTCCATGGTAGGGTAGACATGGCTGAAATAGTATTGTGCGGGAATGTCTCGCGACCTGGGGACGCTGGGGATCTGCTCGGGGTCAATCTTTCCTTGTGTAGGAACTGACCCAGCACCTCCTCCTATGTCTGCTGTTGCGCCGGGAGCAACATTAGCTGGTATTTGCGCAGTCGAAGCCCCAGGGAATGCTGCGGGCGTTGCTGGATGTTGCTCTGGTTGATTCAAACCGGTGTTGAGATATTGTGACTGAAGGTTACTCTGAGAAGGAAATGTGTTAAGTCCCTGGGTGGAGGGACCTCCAATATCATGATACGCATGTCGATGCTTCTTTTTGTGTCCCCGAGCGCCGGCGTCCGAACTTATGCCTAATCCTTCCATCTGCGCAGCTAGACCACCCACAGTAGATCCGCCTAGAGCTTGTGGTGATGAAGGTACAGGACCCGGTCCATAACCGACGCCAGGCTGTCCAGCAAACTGCGCAGGTTGTGCTGCTCCATACGGTGGTAGTCCGGGCTGTTGTACGGCTTGACCAGGAGGGGCATTCGGATGGTAATATGGCGCGGGTACAGCTGACTGTTGTCTGTTCGGGTCCTCACCAGGGGCGCCAGCATAGCCAGAGCTATGATATGTACCGTACTCGGCCATTGCGACTCATGGACAGCTAGAGGACGACAGCGATATATTGCGGAGGGGTCGCTAGTAGAGTCCGGATTGAGATCGTTTCAAAATGGTGCCATCACCCCTATGTCCGGTAAGTAGTCAGAGATAAATGTAAGTCTGGGTTGTGCTATTCATACAGGCACCAGCAGATTGTATGCCGACCAATCTGTCCAGAGGTAGTGTAAAGCGTGATAACTGGGGGGAAGCTACAAGTGAACTGACCACCAAAAGGTCTCTGGTTGGTCGATCCATCGCGGATTTACTTGGGGCCGACGGAAGGCCCACGCGTTGCTGCCTGAGGCATCAAGAACTGCCATGTATATAAATCATCGATAATTCTGTCGTGCTATGCTTCGGTCAGCGGTGTTAGGTTAGGAAACCTAGGCTGAATAAAAGGACTGTCGCTGCAATTCAACGGCCTTGACTGTTGCAACGGACTGATAGAATTCATTAAGGAACAATCTCTTTTTGCTCCACAAGTCCAAGCAAGCTGTGTGATGCGTATTAAAGATATGCTACAAGATGAAGTAGAGAATCTTTCTGGCTGCATCACCCCTCTCTGTAAGCCCTAGCTCGCCCAAAAATAACTACAGAATGATAAGTTGGCCGGCATACGGAGTCCTACTTCCCGGGCAGCCCCAGTATGAAGCATGACAGCAGCAATGTCATGATAGTATCAACAGCGACGTGTAACTACTTCGCTATCAAGGTATGCCTGTAATCCACTGCCCAAATAGGCAGCCAACGTACGATGCATAAATTGTGAGGGGTAAAAGGAAGGAGGAGCGACGGGTCGGCCCTTCCTTTCGCCATTCCATCCACTTATTGAGTCTTCCAAAACTTGTGGAAATTCATTTTCTTATCTTCACCTCTTATTTCTTCTTTTTTTCAGATGGATTAACCAGCCAGTCATAGATAAGGTCGTGCTCACTCGTGTCACTGTCGTAGCGCGTCCTACCATGCAGTCTGTTATCAATCAAAAACCAGCTCACAGTGGGTCTGGCATATGCATGGATAGCTACATACCTTGCTCCTCAATACAAACCAATCCTGAGACTTCATTCTAGCATGTCCAATTCATCTAATGCACAACAACCCTCATCATTTGCCCGGATATCTCCCCAGCTTTGCATGTGTCGAATTACGCAGCTTCCTTTTGATTGCAGTGCGGGACACCTATTCTTATCATTCAATCGTCTGGCATATAATCCCTGGTAACACGACATACAACGAGGAAGAAGAACAGAATCATAGACCGGTAGCCGGTCTAGCTAGACACTGATCGTGGTACCATTGCCACTACCAAGCTGTCCCACTTGGAAATTTAGCTTCTTATATTCGGTATGCTGTCACCTCTTTCCGCTGATCTTAAATTCATCCGGCATACAATCATCTGCTATACGATAAGCAATCATGGAACTAAATTCTACTGTGCAGTATCCGGAAGGTGTTGTAACAGAAGAGAAAAGCAAGCAAACACCGGCAAATAGACCACTAGATGATAATAGACAGCCGGCAGATATGGCGACTATACACGATGACGACGAAAGGCTTCTAGCCCGTATCGGTTATAAACAGGTATGTACTTCAACTTGGTCAACATTCGCCTTGCATTAAGATCATCATGCTCCAGGAACTTAGACGTGAGTTCTCAAGATGGTCGACTGTTTCTTATGCCATTTCAATTCTTGGAGTGCTGGGTTCAGTTCCGGCCACATTCTCATACCCGCTCGCAGCCGGCGGACCAGCTGCTGTCGTCTGGTGTTGGTTCATTGGCTCTTGTATGTCAATGTGTGTCGGCAGCTCTGTGGCCGAGCTGGTATCTGCCTATCCTACCGCCGGTGGTATGTACTTTGTCACCAAGCATGTTGTACCAAAGGAACAGGTCGCCATTTTTGCATGGATTCAGGGATGGTGCAATCTTCTTGGCCAGACGGCAGGTGTGTCGAGCGTCGCATATACTGTCAGTCAGATGCTTCTAGCCTGTGTCAGTATGAATTCGACTTATCAAAGTAATGGGGAGTACTCCTTTTCTCCGTGAGTGAGCCATCGTCTATAGAGTGTGCCAAGATTATTGACTCATGGTTTATAGAACGGCTGCCCAGACAGTACTTGTGTCTATAGCACTGCTGTGTGTAATGGGTGTCATTTGTTCCCTTTCGACAAAGACATTGCATCGGACTGTTATGTGGTTTGCACCAGTAAATAGTAAGATATGAACTTAACCATTTTTCAAAAGCCTGCCACTGATCTTACCATATTATCTAGTGCTTGCGACTGTTGGTATATGTGCCGCGATCTTATACTTGACTCCCGAAAAACAGTCTGCCAAATGGGTGTTCACTACCGTAACAGATGGATCGGGATGGGGGTCAAAGACTTTCTCGTTTCTCCTCGGGTTTTTGTCTGTAACATGGACGATGACTGATTACGACGGAACAACCCAGTATGCACCACTCTAAACCCCGGACTTACAGTTTACTGATAATATCTCATAGCATGTCCGAAGAAACTCACGACGCGGCTGTGCTGGGACCACGGGCCATCCGAACGGCAGTTCTCGTATCAGGAATTTTCGGATGGCTACTGAATGTGTCCATGTGCTTTTGTATCAATGACCTGGATGCAGTATTGAACAGCCCAACTGGAATGCCTGCAGCTCAAATCTTCCTTAATGCCGGTGGCCAGACCGGAGGAACTGTGATGTGGTTTTTTGTGATTCTAGTTCAGTTCTTCACCGGGTGCTCTGCAATGTTGGCTGATACTCGGATGACTTATGCATTTGCTCGAGACGAAGCCCTGCCATTCTCGAAGTAAGTGGATTTTATTTTCTCGACAGACTAGTTCCAGAAGCTTTGCTTACCGGCGGTTCAGGTTTCTAGCTAAAATCAACTGGATAACACATACTCCTGTGAATTCCGTCTGGTTTGTGGTCTTCTTCAGTACCGTACTCAACCTGATTGCTATCGGATCAACTCAAACAGCAACTGCTATTTTCAACGTTACCGCCCCTGCTTTGGATCTTTCGTATATCGCGGTGATTCTCGCTCATCGGATTTATAGACATCGTGTCCGGTTTATAGAAGGGCCGTTTACCCTTGGACGATGGGGCGCACCTGTGAACTGGATCTCAATAGTATGGGTTATGTTCATTAGTATTGTGCTATTCTTCCCTACCACGAGACCTATTACAGCGGCAAATATGTGAGTATCTCGATTCACGCCCAAGCTGACTCCAATAGCGTAGTAAACTGACATGTGACAATCATTCAGGAACTACGCTGTATGCGTAGCCCTTTTCATTGCCATCTTCTCTTTATCGTGGTGGTGGCTGTCAGCTAGAGAGTGAGTAAAGCTACCTATATGCCCTCCGAAGACTACGGTATTTTGTATGCTAACTCGGGAATAGCAAATATATCGGTCCTCGTACCAAAGACCTTATGGAGTCCGTTCCGGAAGACGATTACGACGACCTCGGTCAACGGAACTCGAACGACGTATGATTGGACATGTTGATATATCATGTCAATGCTAGATTTTAGGTTTTCGATTTCGGTTAAAGATAGAGAAGCGCTAGAGGGTCGGATTACACTATAGCGCAGATTGGCGATAAACGATAAAATTTCTTCTGAATATCACTGCCGCAGCAGAAGTTATAGGGCATTCAGTCCGTTCCGCAATATTCAAGGTTCGGGTCGTTCATCGTAACGTTAAAATCCCAGCCAGGTATTTTTATACCTAAGTGAAAACTGCTCCCTATATTAAATCATTGCATCCCAAGGTCACTCGGCATTGAGCACCATAGAGTTCTTAATTATGTAATATTACACTTCAATAAACTACATAGCCCTCGTGGTTCCCTTTCCGTACTCAGTTCTTCCATCGCAAGCTCTTGTTGCCTTGTTACCGATCTGTTTGGTTGTTGGCTTGTATTCACCGTGGGTTGACCGGGCTCCTGACTATCATGTAGTCATGCACTACCAGTAACATTACTACCAACAACGACCTTGGAGACGGTCTCGCAGAACGCCTTGCCCTGACTTGTGGCAATTTGCAGTTCTAGTGCGCTGGGTTGACGCGAGCCATCGGTAGCCTATTAATATATTAGCTCGGCGCATCTCCTGAGAGCAATTCGTGAAGAGAACGCATTACGGCAAATGTTCCAGCACCCCATGCACTTCCACCGTGGACTTCGTCTAAGTTCGACAACATCGGAAAGACAGTCTTGTATCCCAACGGAACGTAGATAAAGCCGTGGTGCGCCAGCGTGCTCATAGCAGCAATACAGGTAGACTCCTGCCCACCACCCAAGGTTCCCGTAGAGACGAACAGGCCAGCATATTTACCCCAATAGCCCCCAGAGGCCCAGATTCCTCCGGTCCGGTCCCAGAATGCTTTCCATTGAGCGGGGAAGTTTCCATAGCGAGTTGGAATTCCGAAGAGGACTGCGTTGTAGTCCAACAGGGTGTTGACTGTTGCAATGGGGTAGGATGATTTGGGAGGAGCGTGCATTTTGGCGAGAACGTCCTCTGGTAAGGTTTCCTCGATTCTGGATAGTTAAATCATCAATGGATACACGAGGTAGCAGAGAAGGTACAGTACCACTCACTGGTAGATATCGGCTTTACCACCAGCTGCTTCTATCCCGGCTTTTTCAGCTTCGGCCAGCTTCAAGATGTGACCGTACATGGAATACTACATGTAGGTGCTAGGGATCAGTCTTCTGACCCATCGCACGGGGAGCATATATAGAACTCACGAAGATGATGGCGATTTTTGGTGAGGAAGACATGGTGACTGTCAATTGACCATGCCGGTGAAATTTCGTATGTGATAAATGAATTGATTCAACCTTAAGTGATTTTGACTATCACAATACAGCAAAGATACAAAAAGCTGGATTGTAAAATGCTATGCTTACATACTCCCCTGAATTGCCGGAAGTCATGTCACCATGATGACGCTGTCATTATCAAATATGGACGCAATCGGCGAACCTAGAAGTTACTTTGCAAATGGTGTTGGTTATAATTGGCGCCATCAACACTGATCGAGCGAAAATGCTGTGCGTCCGTGCTTTAGGTGTTTTGTAGTATGATAGGGTTATATGCGTCAACTGGTAGGGACTAGTTAAGGAATGAAGGATATGCGACCTGCCTATTCTGGCCAGAAGCGGTTCAAGTAGCATCACCACTATAACGCTCAGGTGATACTTACCATTGTTCCTTCTATATGGTCATACCGTAGATAGCAATGATACTGGAAAGACAATAAAAACAACGTCCACTATGAAGGTTTACCTTCCTTTCCAACCGGCCATGAGAAAGGCATTTTCGCCATGCGGAAGTAGTCATATAGAGGCTAATGATGAACAATCATCCTCTATCTCAACACATATCGTATTTATTCATAAAAGTAAAGACTATCGTGTACACAAATTCGATGGGATATAAGTCCCTTTCCCGGTTCTTCTAGCACATACGACCATAGGGTGTGGAAAATAGGGCTTCCCGTCCGCTCAGCCGTACTTAAGCCACACGCCGGCTGGTTAGTAGTTGGGTGGGTGACCACCAGCGAATCCCAACTGTTGTATGTTTTTTGTTCTTTTATTTTCTTTTTATCTTCTATCAATTCCACCCCTCTCTTTCCAGAGTCAGCCCCCTTCGTTTTACCAGCCTCTTGATTTCTCAGGACCAATGAGACTAAGTTCGCTAATCAAATATGTACTAGTACTATGTATTTCGACACGTGATATCATTGAAATTACACCAGAGCAAATCGAAAAGAAAGAGTCTCCAAGAGTAGGCATATTTCCAAAATGATGCGGAGGATTGACCCTGCGCTATTCAGCGACTCCAACCGCCTATTACCCGACAACCTCATCAACATCTTCCGTGTAGATGACAAGACAGTGGTCAAACTCTGTGAGCCGAACCGCCTCGCTGAAGCTGAGGCTCTTCGTTTCGTTCGAGCACATACAAAAGTCCCGGTTCCGGAGGTTTATGACTCCTATGTTGATGAATCCATAAACCGCGGGGTAATTGTCATGGAATACGCCAATGGGGAAGTCCTCTGTGATGTTTGGGAAGACATGGATGATGGCCAGCGTCAGAACATCATAGACCAATTGAAACGATACATGGAGGAGCTACATCAAATCAAGGGTGACTTCATCGGTTCTGTCGATGGAACTGCTTGCGAAGACCCGATCTTTTGTGCAGACCTCGGTGGATTTGGGCCTTACAAAACAGAACACGAGTTTAATGAGGGCTTGATCCGAGCTATGAAACTGTCCCAAGAAAACTCATGGGTGGATCATATTGCTAAATTCATTAGAGCTCTGCCTAGTCATAATATTGTTCTCACCCATTCGGACATCTCACCACGAAACATTATCGTGAGAGATGATCAGGTTGTCGCCATTATCGACTGGGAAATGGCCGGATTCTACCCTTCATATTGGGAGTATGTTAAGGCGTTGTATTACCCAGACTGGGAAAGTCGTTGGATAGCTGAGGGCACGGTTGACAAGATATTGCAACCATATTATCTCGAACATGCTGCACTCATGCACGTTCAGGAACTTCTTTTCTGATGACAAATATATTGAATACGAACTTAGATATACAAACCGGCCTAAGCAACCACTGCAAACGGCCAACAAATGAATCAGAATCATAGCCATGCGCAACAAGATACCGAAAACGATAGCAGAAACTGGACAGGGATTCCACAAACATAAACACAAAAGGAATAAGTGCTGAAAGGTATCACATGTTGTACACATGTAGGTCGAGATAGTGAAGGCATCAGAGTAGACATCAATGAAATATAACAGAATATGGGGGCTTCTCTCAACGATATTGCAATGAATATTGGCTACTCTGGTATCTGCTACCGATACCACTGCTCCCTCTAGGACTTCCACTTTGCCTACTTCCAGTTCCACTTCCACTGCTACTGCCACTTCTTATTCCACTCCTGCTTCCACTAGAGGGGTCCCGACTCCCAGACTGCTCGAATCGCGAGGGTTCTATCTGGCTCTCAAACTCGGCCATTGTTCCTGGCGGCACTAGGCGCTTTGCTTCTAGCTGCCCAAGAACTGCGGTTGTCCAGCGCTGGCACCTTTGTAAAGGCACCGATTGAGCCGCTGATTTGATTTTGTTGATTTCACTTGCCGGGATGGTGCTGATGAACCTCTTGCCGGATAAACCGAAACTGTTGAGCCTCTTATTGGCTTGGATCTGAAGCGTGTAGCCCCGGGCTTGTGTTGGACCACCAGTGACATGATACCAAGTGCATCTGTCGGTTCCAGGGGTTGCAAGCATGAGAATCCAGTGTAAGGTATCATTACCTCGGCGATTGCCGAATCCGATATATATATCCAAAGTGGAAGACATTGCAACGCTTGACAGAATTTGAGTTTGAAGACAACTTAGACACTTTAGTATTCAATGGCAAGAATGAAAGAGATGGAAGATGGTATTTATGACTTCATGTTCTAAAAATTACCTCCTTCAAAGGCGCCTATATACCATGATTTGTCCTACCATAGGAGGTTTGAAATTTCTAGCGGTGGTCATTAACAAGGTACATGGTCCAACAATTGGTTGATAGACATACATCTATCGCCCTGGGCTATGAGGCATTAGCGACAGTACAAAACTGTCAGGAACAGTGGCAATCAACAATTGGTCTGCCATGCTATGGAGGGTGCATCCCGTCTCCCCTGACCTGGGTACATTACGAGAGGCCGTTGGTTACTCGAGTCACTCGCCCAAGTAGTAGCCTAGAAATCTTGTCAGTAAGCAACAAATAATATCCAATGCTTGGAATGATATATATAAGTGTGTCTAATAATAGCAAGTTCTAGGGGTTCACTCACGTAGTCTTTCATTTCATTAGTGGCGGCAATAAAAAAAAGCTGGCGCTAAATAAAACAGTCCCTATCTCTTTGGTGGGCGGCTAACTGGGCTTCCTGTCTCTACATGACGCTTTGGTCAGATGCAAGTTATTCTTTTGATTGCTCCTACACATTATCGAGTGATTGCTGCATTTGCTTCAGCTACATTCGCAATATCCCTAAACACCGCGAACCTCACTGAGGCTGCCCAGGTGGTGTCTATACTGGATTATATTTTCAGCACCTTCACTACCTAATACACGCGAAAATGCACAAGCAAGGAAAGAAAAATCCTTATCCAATCCCATTCTGCGTCGAGCCTTTGAGACCCCAACATACACATACATTCATTATCCTCCATGGCAGAGGCAGTAATGCAGAGAAGTTCGGTCGCGAGCTTTTGGCTTCGGCCAATCTCCCCGCTCGTCTGCCTACTGTGAAGTTCGTCTTTCCCACTGCCTCCAAGCGGCGATCTACAGTTTTGAAAAAGATGCCAATCAACCAGTGGTTTGATAACTATAGCTTGGATGATCCGAATCAGAGAACGGATCTGCAGGCTGATGGGCTGATGGAGACGGCAAAGTTCTTGAGAGAATTGGTTGATGCTGAAGCACGGGTTCTGGATAACGGTGCCGGTGAGACGGGACACAAAAGAATTATTATCGGAGGACTGAGTCAGGGGTGTGCTGCTGCCATTTTTACTCTTCTTGGCGGTGGATTTGGAGAGAGTGGAAATGAGAGGCCTGGAGCTTTCTTTGGGATGAGCGGTTGGCTACCGTTTGAGAAACAGCTGAATAGTATGATGAACGTTCAGGGCATGAGTAGTGATCGAGTCCATGAGACGGAAGAGGAAGATGAAGAAGAGGATGACAGTGAAAGTAGTGATGATGATGATGACCGCTCAGAGAGCGACGTTGGGATAAATGTCTCGTTCAATGACACTGCAAGTGATAACTTCGCATCGGATGCAGAAGTCAATTTGGCTTCCTTCGACCCATTTCAGCGTGATCCTCAGGATAATCCCGAAAATAACATTGCGGATGCCCTCAATTCTGTCCGCGACATACTGGATCTTCCACCCGTGGTTATTGGCCTTTCTGCTCCTGACGACGATGATAACGAAACAACCCATGAAGTGACCACAGAGGCTTTCCCAATCCTTCAGACACCAATTTTTCTAGGTCATGGATCGGCTGATTCCAAAGTGTCTGTTCGCTTGGGTGAGAAAATGGCCGAGCTACTGTCGAAAAAGATGAAAATAGATGTCACATGGAAGACTTACGATGGGTTTGGTCACTGGTACAAAGTCCCTGATGAAATTGACGACATTCTGGAATTCCTGCAGCAAAATATTAATTTGCCAGTTGAGATGTTAGCTAAGTAGCACTTTCTTATATGTTAATTGCATTTGGAGTTGTACAGGATATGGTCTATCTTTGAATATAATTACACAGCTACGTTTGACAAAGACTTGTCACTTGTTTTAATCTTGCCTATCACTCTGACTGTAACTCATATTGATTTAGACCCGTGCTTTTCCGATGGTACAGTTGTTTAATATGTTTCATCCTATTCTCTATAAGGCATACAGCACCTTGCAAGTGCGGCTTTACACGGTCTGCAACTCTTTCACTCTTTCTCAGCGCTACCTCTGCAATCTAGATATGGTTAGCCGGCTCCATCCGTCAATTGTTATGGCTTTGTGAGCTGCCTTTGTGACATGTCATATCGGTACTCTCCGAGCTGTACATGTTGGATCTTTGTATCTAGCGATTTACTATTGTAGGGAGATGGCTCCAACTCCACTAGCTAGCTCTGTCCTTGCTCCTGTCCCTATGATTAGTTTTTCTTCATCGATACCGCTACTCACTGACAGATTCAAGCTTTCGGCCTTGAGCTCTCGTCTTAGTTGACTGACGATGGGAACTTGGAGATTTACGGACTAAGTTTTACTTAATTATGGACTTAATGCTTAACATATACTCGTCTATTCTTTCCAGTAATTGTTCTTACCGGTGTCATGTAGAAGTTTGGTTGAGCAAAAAGCTGATGGTTGAAGCGTGGAAGGTTCATGTGTGGGCGTGACCTCAGAACACTGAGTAAAGGAGCTTTCGGGCATTCGACATCAGATTGACAGTGTTTATACTCGATCCTCGTAGTATCGGTAGGTATGGCTCAGTCGCTAGATTTTGGCCTGATAGACGTCTGGGTTCTCGATCAACCCAGGGTTGAATAAAGGGACGTTTCAGTTCGCAGACCTCTCCATAACGCGAGAAATTGGCCTGCTCAGGCAAATAAGCCATGTCTGTCAGGTTATTAGTGAATATCACAGGCCTGGCGTTCCAATCATCTGACTGCCGTGCTTGAAGATTTTGAACATGTGAGGGAGACATTGTTACGACCATTGTCCTGAAATCGAAGAGATCGATAACCGAGCTCTAGCAACATATATCTGCATATCTTGCTATGGTGTATCACCTATCCGTCTTTAACACTAAGAAAGCAGAGTTGAACGCTCATCCAGTATCGAAGGATGGACTGTTTCCTTTGATAGGGTTTGAGAATGTCACATGACCGGAAAATGTTAGATTCCATGAACCTTTATAATTTAATTAGGGATCAAACACTGTGTCCATTCCTTTTTGAGCTTGTCTGCCTGGATGCTCTGGAGAAAAGTATAGGAGTTTGGTACTTCGAACCACTTTCTTCTTTCAATCAGACTGAGTCAGTACCCCATGGACACATTCTGTAACGTCCCGTAATAGTTAGAAAGTACATTTTGCATGTCAATGTTTTATCTCAGAGATCATATCAAGAAATTCAAACATACGTGGAACACGATACGTACGCTAATTCCATATGACTGATATTCGAGTCTCCACGCAGTGAAGATCATTGTAGATCGTCCGGTGAAATGGAGGTAGGCATTGCACTGATTAGTTCTCAGTGCGCCTCGGTAGTATCTATGCGCAAAGATCTGCCTGAATGAAATGGTAGACCTCCATAGTCAGTGACCGTGTACTTCAGGTAGTTGTATTTGATATTCTCTTCACAGTGGTTTGGAGTTATGCAATGCTATTGTTGCAGTGTATCCACCATTTATTCGTAATACAAACAAGCTGACTACCGTTCGGCTGTGTAGATGGGCGCTATGAGAAGATCGCCTCTATTGCAAGATCTTTTCAACCCATTAACATGATAAGTGTGTATAGCTGAATTTATGGAATGTATGGAAGGTATAAAATTATGCGTACCTGATGCTCAGCTTAAGCTTAATTACAGTTTTAACCTAACTCCAAACAAAAATCTACTTTGAGCATATCCTGACACGTATTGTATTCGGACTTTCCTTTCCTATATTTTACAACTCCGAGCTGTCGTATATTTTAGAATACTCGGAGATAGACCCGGATCTTGCAAGATGATAAGTAAAGACGGACAGTAAAGAACGGAGTCCGAACGGTGAACTACGGATTCGACAATGTACTTCCCCTTGGTAATTAATCTCTTTAGTGCTTAGTTATGATCATTGATCACTTGTTGGTGTAACTTTAATCAACCTCGTATTGAGACATGGACACTAGCAACGAACTGATGGTCTGACAGTAGCGGCTCAGACACCAATTATGATAGCATTACACACCCGGGGGTTTCAAGGCTGGAGTTGGGCTAAGTGACAATAAGTGTACTTCACACCTGTGCACGACGCCGCGTAAAACGCTATCTGCGTATAAGGTTTCCTGGGAATAGTCCGCTATTATTAAACGTTACATGCTCCATGTTGCTAGCGTTATTACTATATGGACGGTTCTCCTTCCTGGCCCCCATCGTCGACAAGAAAGTCCGTGATTGACGTAATTGGAGGTTCTCAAACGTTACCAAATCGGGATAACCGAGAAAGATGCACGTTGTATGTGAGTTTCCGACTTTCAATGCCTGAATAGGCAGGTAAGCATGTAGCAGGATGACCGTATGTATCCTAGATGGTGCGAGGAAGAAGTTTCTTTTTTGGAGTGATGGTAATGGAGGCACGAAGCTTTTCCTCCGCATGTACGTAAATTCGAATTTATAGGATGATATAAGATTTTTTGTAGACCATTAGTTATGAGAACTTGATGATCTATTTGTAATCTTTTCCCCAAACTAGATGTTGCTCGGAACTGATTTGTCTCTCGTATAATGACAGCCCTCTAAATCACTAATGCTCTTTGGGTTCTGGATATTAAGCTTACGTATCTTTCCGTCGCCCGTCGATCTGGGCTGGAATGTGCGAGAACCACTAACTTAGTAGTAGGATCGTCAATACGGTACATCTACTCAGATGATAGCCTACCTTAGATGTTTCCTTTTCAGGCATTTGAACACGAGTATTACCACTTGACCATAACCCTGTCGTGTGCAACGTCGGGAAATAACTGCTACACATGAACGCGCGGACTAAATGCACCATCATTATATTGCAGCATATACCTGGGTAAGTTGCTGAACAGCCTGAATTGAATGCGGAGCAGGTGGAATCAGCCCTCGCCGACAGGGATATACCCTTGACTGCTAGCCTGGTCTAACTGTAGGTAGTACTATATCGGGACCGGGATTGAATAGATAGAAGTGTGTAGCTACATAAGAATGGTGCAATGTAATACACATATGACTTCTTTTACAAGGTTGGCGCATGTGTTCGCCGCGAAGCTACGGAACCGAACACGGCACTCTCTCGATGGGGGGAAATGCCTATGTTCAGACTTCGGAGACCTTTGTAAGCTAGTTATAGAATAGTCGTCTTTGAAGAATTAGACCTGATTGCAATCCACAAAGTTCCAGTAAACGATAATGGCAACGACATTCGTGACACAAGTAGGTGGTTCAAAGAGGAACCTAAAAGGTACCGAATTAGTGCTTCTTTTTGTGTAGTACAGCGTGGTACCTAGGAAGCACGCAGTAGCAAGCCAACAACGACAAGGTTACCAATTCCAAATGATCGCCGCGGCTCAGTTACATCCTACTATTCCATAGAACGCAATCTATCGCAGATGCACTGTTGGGGCGGGAAAGTACCAATTCTAGTAGATGCTTATTTCGAAGTCAGCCGTTGGTTACCTGAATGTCATCTAAATCTCACAGCTAAGCCTACTTGCATGTCACAGTATGTACAGGACAAAGGTTCAGCCGTTCATCCCGATCTTGGAACTGGATCGAAATAGAATAACAATTGAGGCTGAATCTCGGTCCCTTTATTCTTACCTGGAGACTAGGTTTCAACGCCCGTTACTTTTCTAGTAGCCATTGCGTAGTGCGACAGTGCAAACAGTAGAAAAAAACATAGTACACCCTTATCTACACAATCACTTCATACATCCAGAGAACTTTTTTCCAGCGTCGTAGTGGTCCAAGTCTTAGTAAACCTATCGTACCTATAGATATCGTAAACTCAGGTCCGGACCCGTTCTCGGTGTGCGGAGGTAGATGGTCCTCACTCACCGCAGAAATACGTACTCTTTCGTTACCGAGTATTATCGGCTACATACAAAGTAGTTGACTGATAGTTAAAGCCGACAAGGAATAAGGCAAGTCACTTGCTAAGTATGTAAAACTCTCTGTAGTATCCATTGGCTTGTGTTTGATCATCAATCTACCCATACGAAGAAGCTTGGACACGTTGTAGTTAAGCCGAATGCTTAAAAATAAGCATAAAGCAACCATTTTTCCACGCTTAGTATCCAAATAGCCCATCTTTCTTTAGAAATCACTCTTAGCAAGGATAGTTTATCCGCCTCAATTTTGGGTAAAACCCTAACTCGAATGATTAGCGATTGGCTCCGAACACCGTTAAGTACTAATTTAGTCGACGCGACACCTAAGAGCCAAAAGAAAAAAGAGTCCGGCGTTATGCTATAAAAAGTAAGAGCTTAGATCCATTTTCTTTGTTTCTCAAGAAATCTAGCAAGATAAGCTGCATAAATGCGACATGCACTTGTCATTTAGAGCATATTCCTTCTTTTTCTAGCTCGCCCCACTGTTCAGCTTAGAAGGTGTACTAATTCTTGACCAAGTAACTACTCCTCTATCTGTAGGCTGTTGAGACACCGTTCACATGATATTTAATATATGTTGCAGCTAGCCAGTGCGAATCTGAATCCAATAAGTAAATGGTATTGTTTAATACTCGCCGTAAGCGATGTATATTGTAATACACAGACAGGGATACCCTGCTACCATCCCAGTCTCTCGCAAAAAAAGAGGTTAACAAACGCACACACACAAATGACCCTGCATATGCAATGTATATATTTATACATGCTTATCAGTGGAAAAAAAAATAGGTAGGCAACAAAACAAGCCTGTTGGTGCATCACCTGATCAGACTGTAGCTAAATTGGAATAAGCAATACGGAGTAAACGAGTCATGCTATAATACTACGTATAACCAACAACCAACATTTTCCCAATATGGGTAGCAGGTATATGTAAGCTAGCTGATTGCTTCTTTAGTTGTACAACGGGTGACATTTGTATGCGTATATGCGTACCTAGGTAATATTTGCAGTACCTCAATTTGGAAATGCGTCATCGTTTTCCCAGGTCTGGCTGTACGACTATCTATACCCGTTGCTGAACTATGTGTTTGTATCTGTATGTCATGCATTTATGACTACTATGCAGTCATAATATTCGGTCATCTATCTAACCTAGTCCTCGTAGTATCAATCAAAACAATAAGGCAAGGGAATCATGCACACATACACACAGTAGAAACTGGCTAATGCTAAAAACAAATGTAGTCACGGACGAAACAATCAAACAGCCGTCCTGTGATTATACATACATACGAAATACCCCTGTATGAATAAAAAAAATCCCCGTAAAACCTTGGAAAACCAGAACCGCCCATGCAAAGTTCAAACCCCAGCAAATGTCTCAGATTCATAAACGCCGTTCCCATGAGCCCGTAGGCTAGTTAAAACACCCATTGAAACCAAAACAAAACAAAAACAAAATACATAACTGCTTTTTTGAGTTGTAATCGGAATCGGACAGAAAGCCTAAGCTGTAAATACCCGATCCAATTGTCGTAGAGCACGCATATCTTCTCCACCAAATCCAATCTTATCTGTCGGGATGTCCTTTGGACCGTCCACGCGTAGAGAATTTGGACTGCCGTTCAATTTCGAATAAGGTGAAGTAGGAGGGCCACTCATCAGTGTTCCGATACTGGGCACCGTCGTTCTAGTTGCATGATTTTCATGAGGTGGTGGTAGATGTGATTGATTAGGCGTTAGAGGTTGCCGAGGGGAGGGCCTGTTTTCACTGCTGGAGCTTGCCTGTTTTTGAGACCGAGGAGACATAAGGCGAGGGTCGACCTGTCCAGGGAGATTCGCCTTGACTGCATAACTGGGCGAATGTACCCTTTGAGCCTCCATAGACATAGGACCACTGCCCGGCGAGCGGGTGTAACCAGGATAACCAGGTGCCGAGACAGTGCCAGAGGGGACGGGTGGGGGAAGCGTTGTTTCGAGATGTAGTGGTCTCTCCGATGGTGTGGGAAGCTGGTGGTGAGGAACAGCGATAGCTTGTGGATGTGGTGGTAGTTGTTGTCCATAAGGCGAGGGCGCAGCGAGAGGTGGGAGATAATTCGGTCCAGGATGGTATGGAACAGTGGCGGCTGGCGGAGTCGCTGAGGGAGTTGGAGGCCAGCTGTACAACGGAACGTACGACTGTGGGTGAGTAGCGCCGTTTCGGGCATAGCCCGCCATGTGCATATGAGGAGACAGTGTCATAGTGCCGGGCATTGGGCCTCGGGTCACGACGGGGAGGTTCTGCTGATCGTTGACTGTTGACTCTGGATAAAGACCTTTTTGTGGGCGAATATGGCGTAGAGCGGGATCTGTAGAAGGCTGGTTGAAATTAGGGGCTGTCGGATGTGATCGAGCGTAGTAGCTGATGAGGTGTAGGTGTTGCCCTGTAGACGTGGTGATGCTAAAAGACTGTTTCATGAGACCGTCTGGTTTGTATCTGTATCCATCTGGGCCATCTTCTGATCCATCCCTGTCGTCGTCGCTGTTTCCTCGACTGTCGGGAGTCTTTTCGCTTCGAGATGTCGAGACGCCGCCTCCACGCTTGCCCTCCATTTCGCGATAGGTAAGAAAACTGCCTGAGACTCGGCTGGCGCTCCATGATTTGCCGTCCGTCCACCTGCGCATACCCGCTTCACGTTCGTCCCACACAAATACTGAGCCAGACTTGATAGCTTGTCGTTCCTTTTCGGACAGGCGACGTTGCACGCGAGGAAGCAATCCTAACCGGCAGGCTTCGAAGAGAATGATGGCGTCCGCGGGAGTGCGAACGAGACCGTGGTAGGTTTCCATTGGAGTTGACGTTGGGAGAGCCTCTGCTTCCCGAGAGATGCCTGTTGTGTGTACGTATGCTATTTCAACTGTGGACTGCTGATATTTTCTTTCCCCAGGGAGTTGTAATTAGTAGGGCGACCTGAGGTTGAGAGAGAGAAAGGGAGGGGTGAGTGGGTGAGAAGAAGAAGAAGAAGTGGTGGAAAAAAAGAAATGAAAGAGGAAAGAACAAGGAAGGAAGGAAGGAAGGAGGGAAGGATCGGCGCAGACGGGAGAAGCGACAATAATATAAATTTTGTTATAAAATTGTGCTACAGAGCGACTAGCCAAGAAGGCAAGAACAGGCAGGGGGCTCTCGGATATCAGATCGATGCATCCATCCATGTGGGCAAGAAGCTTTAATTTCACCTAAAGTTACCTATGGTACGTCACCCAACGGGGCCAAGCTGGTCGAAACCATGGATACGTCCGTAACCATACAAATGATACATACAATATACAAAAAATACATACAGTACGTACGGAGTTCTCTTAAGGACAGGCATTAGAGATTTAAGCTTAGTTGGCCAATGCCGGAGTAACAGCCTAGAGTTACGTAGTATGTTACTAGCGCAGCGATAGCGAAGCATAATCTGATATTAGTCAGTGGGTAACCATCTCGATGATTTACTTAACTGGGCAGTGGTTGAGTCTAACAAATCCTGACTAATGGTGCAGAAATAAGTGCGGCGCAGTGCATCCAACGAAGCAATCATCGACTATATTATTGGAGCAGTTATAAGAAAGACACTGGTGGATCGCCGCAATCCAAGACAAGCTGATACTTTTTATTTGCTATCTGCCATGTTGATTTTTGCCTCTTGACCAAGCTTGGGTACTTGTTTCTGCCAGAGAAAAAGAACAAGCTGGATTTGACTTTGTTCGCTATCTTGCGCCAAAAATAAAGTAACGATGTTTCAGGACAGATTGCATAAACAATGATTACTGACACCCAGCTAGAATTTACTATGTAGACTTGGCGATTAAGTGGAAGCCCTAATCTCCACCGGGGCCACACGCACAGATGGATCATGCATTGTTGGTAGAATCAATCAGGAAAGCAGTCGGAGAGCACTGATAACAGTGTGAATGGTATGTTTTGGCGAACCACAACTCGGGATTCGAATTTGAGTTGCATGTAGACCCTCGCTTTGTTTTTAATCTGTCCCCATACGTTATTTTGGCTCCTGGGACGTGTGGCGGAACGCCACAAATCAGTCAATCAGAAGAGAAGAAGCCTGAAAGAGTTAAAAAAAAAAAAAGGTCAGTCAAAGGACAAGGTTTGGTTGTCAAAATTAGTTACTATGTATATCGTATCAAGGGCCTAGGACAAGACAGTCTGAAAGTCTTCCTTCCGTTCACCCGTTCTCAACAGCTGTAAAAATATCTGATTGGACAGTGCGAGTAATGCCATGAATGTCAGTTCCATACCTGAAAATAGCCCTTTGGATGGCCAAGACTCGCTGTCCATGATATGGTAACCTTTATAAAGTGGGGAAATCATAGAGCGATAATGAATAAGCATAGTGCATTTTTGGATACGCACTACTACAACCGACAACTGTAGATAAAATAAATAAACAAGACCCTTGTCTACTTTCAAGCAAGGCGTGCATTCTTTTGCGAAATGCGAGGACAAGATCAACATGAATCATGATTCTGGGTCAGTCCGTACGACAAGGCTTGGCTGTCTTGGCTTTGCTTAGCCTTGAGAGATAGATGGATTGTTGAATATACTTTGGCGTTCTAGAAACTAACGCATTCATAATCTAAGCACACTGACTCATCTAAACAGTACATAGCAGTCAAATAAAAGAGCAATTAATCGAACCAACAAGGAAATGCGGACCGAGGAACGGTACGGCTGTCACACCTGCGATGTGAGTGGCTCGTAATAATTTATGGATACGACGCATAATGCGTAATAAGATTGGCAGAGGTTGCGAAGCTTAAGCTTAATCCAACACGAGGCATCAGACGCTAGTTTAGTCTGAATTACTCCTATTGAGGCAGTATTGGTCAGTGGCCAAAGCTCACGCCAAGTCTTGGTGTCCCCCACTGGCTTACGAGGACTGAGACCCTGACAGTCACGTATGCCGGGACCGGCAAGGAGTACTCACTATAAGTTGTTACTCCGTATATTCGTGTATAGAGTACATTAATAGTCGATCAAGTGCAAAGTCAGAAAATTATCATAGGACATCCAGCAAAGCAAATCGCACTCCGTAACTTATACGGACAACGGACAATAATAGAGTTGTCCGAGTCTATCACCAATCCCGGTCCCGGTCCCGGCCGTAATAGACGCCTTGGCCCTTGGCGCTCAGTCGCCTGACGTTAAATGCCGCCAGAATTTTTTTTAATGTTTTGGCGTACTTTCAAGAATTTTGAGCTTAAATCCGACCGATTCTGGCGCGACTCGCCTAAGATTTGCCGCTATTGGGTGGATTTCTTTTGTTTAATTCTGAACTTTATCCTTACATATCGTATCCGCAAGAAGGATTCGTACTCGGTTGAATTCACCCTGCTTTGAATATCGAAGCGAATTTAGGCCTTTGTTAAAGGCCGTTCGTGCGTATTTTATTTTATTTTACTACGTATATACTTCGTACCGGGTACGTAAATACTTATACGATTAAAGTTGTGGGTCATTTCAGCGTGGGAAGGCTAAACTCGATGCCTACATTTGTAGCGAGTCGGTCCTTACTGTATTCGGTAGTAAGGGCAAAAGAATAGCCATAATGACTAAGGGTGGAGCATCATTGAATACCGACATCCGAGACAATTCGTATGTACGGAGTCGGAGAATGTTTTGCAATCATTTTATTTTATAAACTTAAAAGAGATGCGATTAGACGTGAAAATAAACTTATTTTTTTTTTGGTGGTTGAGCGTGAAGTCACATGCGACTTGACAACCCCTAATTCATCTCACAGCTGCAGATGCTAAATGATAATAAGCAAGAATAAGCGTCGATAATATGTGCTCCGTCCACTGATTAGTGATCACCAATTACACTGTCAGGCCTGATACACGGAGTTAGGGGTGCCGATGAATTTTACTAACGGACGTTAGAATTGAGCAGTGCGTCCACTGCTGTGGGCCTTTCTTTTCCTTCTTCAGCCGGTTTACCTGCTTTTTGTGGATATCAAAAAGGCCCGACCATCATCATTCAATTGCCCAGCAAGTAAGCATGCTGGTGCAGAGGTTACGACCGTGTAATACTTACTACTGTCAAGAATAAGCAGTGACGATGCATGTAGGGTCTTATCCTAACGCACTACATGCATATATATACCCGCATATACTTGATAAAATTGTAGGGATGAGGGCTTAAACTGTGATCTACGGCACCATTGGGAATTTCATTCGTTCTGGCGTATTTGTAGAGTCTATTTCACTGTCAGATGGGTATCTTAAACTCCGTTCCGCATTACGTATTTAAAGGGCATGTATGTGGCTACTGTAGTTAATAATATATATATAGCCCATGCAGATCATGTCGACCCAAATGAGTCAAATTGAGTGGTTAGGTCCATATAGAATGCGACTGTAACACAAACATTCTCACATAAGCTGGCGATCTGTTTGATCGACATCGATGTCGCGAACATATTAAATCTTATTTGACTACATAAGTACGTACTACATGCCCATATATGGAGTATATACGTGCGTGCCAATTGACAAACTGCATCCGACTCTCGATACACAACTCATCAAAATGCGCCGAGATGCAACCCGAAGCCCCTCGCTTCACCTTACTCCGAGTCCTCAGTCTGAGACGTGGAGTCGAGACGCTAGATCCGGCCGGACATACTACTATCATCGTTGGGCTGCCTCATGCACGATGACAACACCGAAGATCAATGGCTCTGTGCTTAGCATCTAGTTATTTGGCATAACGCCATTTGCTTGGTGTTACTTGTCGGTAAGACGGGTATCTTTTCCGACACTTTCCGTCTTTGCATGAGAATCTGGTACGCATATTCTTGTATGCGTAGTATGCATGCTCCATTTCCTTATTTGTTCACTACCTACCCAAGTCTGACTCCAGCGGATTCTCGATTTTGGACCGTCTAGTTTGCAATCAGTCCAATTTTTCAGCAGCTATCTGCTATTTCAGATCCTGTAATAACGACTCAGTCGATCGAAAATCAGGTGACAGGCCAAGAAATAGTAAAAATTCATTTTCCGGGTGTGCATGGAAAAGTTCGAAAGAAGATCTTGATCAAGGATTGACACCGGAATATACCCAGAAAGGGAAACACTCTTCGGTTTTCGGGAACTAAACTGAACCCTAACATACCTAACTTCTAGATATAGAACTACCCGGATGGACTGCATACTCTTAAATAGTCCGCAACAGTTGGCTGGTGGTCATAAAGAGTGATTGGGCTACTTTTGCCTCAAAAAATCATAAAAGGAAGGCCCGAGAGACCGAGAGGAATAATATATCGTGACGGTGTGCGCAGAGTCAAAGACGATAAGCGAATCAAGATCTGCGTAATGGATGGATGCATAATGGTTGGCATAAGGCCGCCAACGGCCCACATAATTACGCATGCTCATCAAAGAGGATCTTTATGGTATTTTCCACTGAGCAGATTCTCTTTCGTAAGTTCCTATGAATCTACATACGAGTATTCCGTGATTGTCTACATATAGAGAGTATGGGCAATGCCAATGACTTCAGAATAGAGCGGAGCATGCCGCCGGTGTCCCTTCAAGGTTAAGCATGTTATGCCTATCGCCGTTAAGGTTTTTAAGCATGATTCAGCCACATCTTTTTTGATGCATTAGTTACGTTTATGTACCTCGTACTACCGTGTTTGTAACTACATTAACTCGTACTACGTATGTATCTTTCGACTCACTGCCAAGGGCTTGGAACCGGTCTATTTTCGCCATACGTAGTACATTATTCTGAAGTTGGTTGGTAGACAGTTAAATGACTATCAACTTGGCATTAGCCTGTTCCATACAGCGCAGGTCACCATCATGAATTAGCTACATACACGGATCCCTTGCTTACTTGCAAGTTTTCAATCCGCCACACTCGCTCAGATGAGAACTACATAATGCCGAGACATGGATGTACCAGGTAAATTATGCAGTATACTACCACCTTTGACAGGGACTACATGTGTCTACCATGAAACTTGTTTCGCCGGTGTTGAGAATAAGAAGTGGTCATTACCCAGCTATACTACCTTTAGTGATGATCAGTCATTAGTAATCTATTGGGTTCAGCCTAGTTTATGCATGTCAGGGTTGAAAAGCGCTTGATAATCCATGAAATTACACACTTTCCTAGTACGGAGTACGTAAATACACGTTCTACGATAACGGCTGGAGGCTCGGAGATCAATTGCGCTGACAGCCTCGTCCGGGTTGTCACCCTAATAGGTGCTGTAATCCTCTTAAGGATATCACAACGTACAGTGGGATGAAAAAAGTGTTGGCACCCCCCAATATCGGTAACATCCGCACAAGGGTGTCAACAACTTTTTTCGTGGTACTGTACCAGGACGGAGCTATATTCGACGATGTACGGCATCACCCAGTTCTTAGCAGCGCATACCTATACCTTAAGTAGAGCAAAACTCCATACGTTGTAGTTTCAGTTTTCATGTCTCGGACTTTTCGGCGAATATCCTTGTTAGGATTTACCCGACTGCATCATAGAGTGTAACGTCGTATGAAGCCTCGGAAATAATAGCTCCTTGCGATGAGAAGAAGTAGATTGAGTTAGATTGGTTTCCGCTTACTTAAGCTTGTTATGATGTTAGCGCTGACGAGTCCTACGGAGTACGCCGCACGCATATTGAGGTCTTCCGGGGCTTTTTCCCAACCCGGGAAAGCTGTACGCACAGTGTACTCAACTGTATTGTGTATATGAATTCATAATCTAAATCCATTGTACCGGTACTATCGAAGGAGTTTACATTGTTAAATAGCTATCATAGGCTGTTGCCAGGAAATATTAGAAGAATGAATGGATACTTGTAGGCGCAATGTCTTAGGGAATTCACTTGACTATGATCAATCAGCAAGAAGTTGCACTGTCGAGCTTCTAAAAGTTTAGCCGCAACTCGTATATACGTACATTACACAGGTATGTACGGAGTAGTACACTATCACATGAGAATAAACACGGTTTATGCAACCAAACAGGCAGAGCGCGAGACCCATCCTAATTAAGCGTGCCAATAGGGATGCTTCGGATGGTTTAATTAAGATTTTGCCATGTGGAAAATTGGCTTTGGAGCCAACGAATGTACCGCTATGTTTCACTGTTTACGAGGACAACGAGAGGGAACGATACCATAGTCTGGTCGGATGTCATGTTGGTTCTTCGTATTCTTCAAAGGAGATATGTATGTAGAAATGAGGAATAATGGCAGGGCTAAAATCAACTCTGTTCGATTAGAGTGCGTGGAATGGAGACTCGGTACTGTGTAGCTGACCAACTAAGTTTACCTTTTATCATTGGACGTTGGAAATGATTATTATTGGACCAACGCCAACAATACTTCTGCATTTCTAATTTACCGTATTGGTTCGTTACCTTCAACCACTCCGTCACATTCCGTAACCCACCGTGGCTGAAGACTTGAGGAAAAAAAGCATAAAGGGATCAGCTGGTCAGGAGAGAGTAGAAACGAAACAGGAGATTGGAAGTTGCGTAATCTAGTTACCTGCTATGTATACATAGAAACTCCGGACAGCCAACAAATTACAGTTGGTTGAGTATAGAGTGTCTCGGATATAAAATTAGGAAAGTGCTTGATAGCACAAAGCCACGTAAATTTCGGCCAATACTTAAGATTAGCGAGCGCCGAACATGAACACTAACTTCGATAAACTTCAATTAGTATTTATACATCTGGCAGATTCCAGATCGCTATCTGTATGCCCTTCGGTGTTTGTAAATTACTTCGACACTTAACTTAGCACTCTCGTAGCTCGCATCTGGATACTTCTTCCCTTTCCAATGGCACATTTCCTGTTGCGACTCAGGACGACCACTTTTAGCCTCATAAGTTCGTATAGAGTGTTTACGTCTCAGTTTAAGTATTTTTTGGCCAAGTTAGTGAATTACATCGTACGTATACTCCAACCTATGACTCGGGTCCCAAACCCCAAGTCTCGGTCCGAATAACATGTACGCCGAATGACAACATCTTCATGTGCTGCGTAGTCAATACAGTCCTTCACTTGTTGACATGTATATTAGACAATTTAGAGCCCGTTTCAGTCAGCCTCACGCAGTTGTATCTGATCCAGTAAATGGTAAGTCCCAATGATCCGCCTGGTAGATTATAGTTCTACTCCATATCCCACACTTAGTAAGTTATTCGGCTCAGGTGGTCCACAGCATTATCAATACGTATAAAGTATGTTGGTTACGAATAAATTCCAATAAAGTGATATCCACATATGTACTTCGTATTCGCTTTTCTTGATATGCAGTAGAAGGTCATTCTGGCATGTAGAGTTCCGATGGGTCGCCTCGTGGTTATTGTCTCGTCAACTAAATAACTAAAGTCAAAGACAAATTAGTCTTCACTTTGTCATGTGCTCCTACGCATGCCAGACGGATTTGCTTTACGAGTCATGGATGCTAGTTGGTTGTATTGATATGATATCCTAGTGCATACCCTCATGGTTGAAAAGTCTGTGTTCGGTGTCCACGACAATACGAAGTTAGACGAATGGACTCGTCTGAAAACCTTAACGCATAACAAGTCTAAAGTTGATAGTACCAGTCCAATGCTAAAAACTATTAAGTTTGTTCTTCTTGAGTTCGTTAAACTTCGGGCCTGAGCACCTAGATCTGGGTAGCTGATATGCTGACTTAATCTGACTTACAAGTAACTAACTAACGTATTTAACGGGTAAGTGACGCACCAAAATAGAATTCCGGCGCGATATCCAACCACCACTTTTCCACCAACACCTACGCATCCAGAAAAGGGAAAAGCACGTGCAAAAAGTGATTCTGGCTGTAAAGGAGGCTTCAATTAGCTATTGACGCGATTAATACAAAAAGAATCGACAAAGTACGTCGAGCTGCACGTCTTTTTGATGTATCCGAAGCAACTTTACGAAGGCGCCTCAAGGGGGCTACCCGATATCAACATAAAGCTGGTGTTTATGTCTTGTGGAAGGGAAACGTCCCTTAGTAAGTAAGTCAGTCCTTGATAGACCTTCAAGCGCCAGCATAGTTGAGGACGATTCCGAACTTATCCTCGCATTCATACATGCTACTTTCACTGGACGCAAATCTCTTATGATAAGCATACTTTTCGACTGCCCTCGATTGTCTTCGTGCGTAATTATTTAAGTTGCGCCCGGACGTGGGGGCTAAATCTAGATGCTTTTTTCAGGTTGGCGAGGTAGGGCAATAAGCTACGAAACCCTAGTTCCATCACCACAAAGCACATCTCCCAACTCCAACATTGTTACCCATGTATCAATCTGTCTTAAATATTAGGAGGATATTATAAAATCTGCCTGCTTCTTTTCCTTTACACTTTTCCTTTTTTCAGTCAAATAGATAAGCAAGTCTAGATGTAAGCACAATCTAGTCCTTAGACCATTCATACCGGGCTCTGCCGGGAACAAATTGGGGGTGGATGGTAGCGATCCTTCAGAGTAGTAGTTGGTAGCTTGTTAATTCGACAAATAGATTCGATAGACATGGGAGCCGACTGGTTCACTACACAAAAATAAGGTTGATAGATGACGGTACATGAAATACAACGGCACTACTTTGATGGCTGCGTTCAATAATAGTACAAACTCATGCTCAATACTCTAATAGGGGAGCTTTCCTACACCCTAAGAACTTCGCTCTTGTCTTCCAATGGAATTATCACCAGTAAAGGACTGATTGCATCTAGTCTAGTTTCGGCTCCTCATGGTTCGGAAATGAGTTATCTCGACTTCATCCTACGAAGATGAGCCCGTATCCTCCGTTTTGTAACGGGTGTCTGTTACGCCTCTATCCATTGTACCTACGTACACTGACACCAGAGATGATGTCGGACCTTTGTGGTGGTACTATCAACGACCTGGCTACCTCTATCCTGTCATCTCACCCTCAAGTAATAGATTTCGAACAATGCTTGCTCTTGTCAAATATATCCTACCCCTTCCGTCTCAGCAGATCTCTTTTCACATATTCCTCCCAAGCTTTGTAGTATCCGTATCAGCAAGTTATCTGGATAGAAAGACACAAAGAATTTACAACTCGACCAAAATCATTCAAACAAGAGCGTCATGTTTTTGGAGCAAATATCTTATTGTGTATATGCCCTGTGGTAATTGGTTTTGTCGTTCTAGGTAGTCCAACTCTTCGCAACGTTAATATAAGTGCCACGGGGTCAGAGGAATTCTTAAAATCGCTCAATAGAAGAGCCTAAGATCTCAGTAGAGGCACTCCACGTCAATATAAAATCTTATTATAATCCATCACTTAGTCAAAGGAATTCGCTGCATTATTCGAAGATAGATGGATCATGTCACGCAACAAAGACGCAGGCGAAGGTTTGGAAATTAGGGTTCTGAAGTCACGAGGATCCTATGTCTGGCAGCTGTGACTACGAGTAGTACAGGTATATTATTCGCATTGATTATAAGCATACAGACGCTGTGTGCATGGTCCCCGCGAAATATGAGTCTCCGGTCTTGTGTATAACCCTCAAATTCCCATCCTAGTATGAACGAATCTTGAACGTCCACGATTCCATCCATGTCGTTGAAAATAAACCCGCGTACGTATCAGCAACGCCCCAACGAGGGATGTCAAGATGTAGACCGGATCTGTCGGATCTATCATCCTACTTAAAGTCCGTCTGTATTGGGATTGAGGCATTGACCCCGGAATAAAGGGTGACTACATTCCTGGCTGATGCCAGAAACTCTTCCCATTGGACCGTAAGCCAAAGACCTTCTGTTCGTAGGCCTGTAAGAGGCCATAAAATATTTTCTAACTGTTCTTGCACATTCTGTTCCAGTTTAGAAATTCTGATCTGTCTAACCTTGCAGAGGAATGTTGTTAACGTCAGATGTATACTGTACTCTCCTGAGTCATTCACTGGCCTTTGGAGCGTCTGAGCTCCACTCAACTATGTCATTTTAATGAATAATCGATCTCCTTGGAAACTACATGTGTTTATAGGTCATGTGTTCTTAGAAGAGAGCAATTTGTGGCTTGAATTCTAGTATTTATAGTGTCAAGGAGGAATAACTCTCCTTGAGAGAAGACGTAAAAAGGTCAAAGTCTCAGCGACTACTGCATGGAAGCTCTTTCCATTAAGTAATATCTTGATAGGGATATGCCATCCGTCCAATAATAACAATCTGCGCACATGATGCGCAATAGAACCCTTTTGGGTGTATTCCAAGTTCATGACTGTTTTTTCTTATATAGAGCGCTATTTGCTGGAGGGACTGAGTACTGCACTCCACTCGCTAATTTCGGGGTAAGAAGAGGTAGAGTTCGATATTTTCACGGAAGTGTTTTAAATGGATATTTGATAGCGGTAAGATACTTGGCCTGTACAGGCATAGATGCTGTGTTTATTGGGTAAGCTGAGAGTAAGTGACTAACGTGGTTCTAGATCCTGACTTACTCGATATTATTGGTACATCATTTCTATTGATCGGTGTCAAATGAATTTTCCTGGCGTTGAACTATCCAACTTGTCGAGACTTTAATTTGACCTTGGCGTTTGCCAACCCGCTAAACGGCGGAAATCTGGTCACTAAAGCGACCTCATCTCCAACCTGGTCCGGTTCTTATCAAGTGAAGCGCGAAACTAATCTCAACACAAGACCAAAAGAAAAACGATCGCTAGCTTAGTGAGAGCTAGTATTTGAAAGCATTCGAGCTCCAATAAGACATCTACCTGTCTACCTGACCTACAATGGAGGTATCCGGTAAGATATGCAGCTTTAGGAGTTTCTGCTGTTACTGACCCAGACAGTTGACCAGGAAACACCTCCGCCTAGAAAGCGCCGGAAGGTCGAGGGAGAATCTTCCGAGCCTCTCTTCTGGTTTGGGCAAACTAACGGCGTGATGAAATTTGGAGTAGGGCTTCTGCAACCATTTTCTCAAGCAATTGACCCTCACATTGATTCCATTAGTCTGAATCTGCTAGGAAGAAACCTGTTCCCTGCAAAGCTATCAAGAAACCAGTTCGTTTCAGACGACAGCGATGGGCCACGCTCCAAAAGTCTATCGCCGAGGACCGCAGATGCAGATTCAACAGCTCAATCTACAAGCGAACGGGCAGAGTGTGCACCCATGAGACCAAGACAATATCAGGAATTAGGCGGCTCATTAGCTAAAAATAGTCTCGCAACACAGAAGAGTCGGGCTCTCGACTCACAATGCACATTACTCCCACCCCCTCGAGTACACGTCCGAAGTAGCTCCGCATTCCCAGAATTGAATGACATAAACGAGAAACATATTCCAGCCGCGGCTCAGTTTGATAGAAGACGGCGCGTGAATTCTCAGCCTGCTTTATACCACGGCACCGAAGAATGGCCTCACAATTCTGCACTTCAAAGCAGAGAGGGAGGAATACGAGATCGATCTCAACGGCCGAGTGAAGACTTCACTTCCGAGAATTCTAGCGAGCAAGCTCCTCTTCTATCACGGTCTCGGCAGCTTGGCTCAGGCATGAACGCACCGCGTTCTCAGAAACACCAATCCTTAGGCGCAGGAACGGCTGACGGAGTCAACGAGACCCGTCAGCATATTGGAAAGTGCAAAGGTCTTTGGTTTATGGCAATAGCCATTTTGGTGGGGTTGTTTCTTATTCTCTTCTTGTATGCTTTTCATATTATACAATGATTATCATGAGGCGCTGCGTTCGAGCGAAAGAGACTGAACAGATATCTTCGAGTGGATATCATCAAGGGGGACTGTCAATCGACCATCGCATGTGTCTAAACCATACTTATATTCAGGTAACAGTGTGTAGATCATTAGCAAAAAATCATGTCTCAAACAAGTAGATAATACCTGTCTGAGCTTTGAGAGATGATGTTGAAAGACGCTTGTTGTGATTGGCTCAAAACAAGGAGTAGATGATTAGCGCGACGGGGTGCAAACAATGCAAACGCGCTTACGACAAAGAGCACGCGGCTTGTCAGACTCTCCAGGTTTCTTCGTCAATTCACTCTATCTTCGAAATTAGCTGCAAAGGCCATTTGGTTATGAATTAGGATCTTATAGTTTTCAGTCGTCGCCCTTGAATAGTCAGACACTGCAACCTGTGCTGATCGTGTGGACGGTCCCTATTGAAGTCGGCACCATTAGGTGGCCGTCTTCAAAATGTTCACGTTCACGCCCCTTCTGGGGGCACAGTTCTCGTCATCAAAAGCGTCGCAATCCATTCTTGAGCTTGAAGGAGGAATCAAAATTCTTGTTGATGTGGGATGGGACGAAACCTTCGACGTTTTGGAGCTAGCAGAGCTAGAAAAGTGAGCAACACCTTACCCTCCACACTATGTTTCCCAGCTGACGTGACGCGAATTATGTTCCCAGACATATTCCCACACTATCTTTGATACTCTTGACTCATGCCACGATTTCCCATATCGGCGCTTTTGCGCATTGCTGCAAGACGTTCCCGCTATTCACACAGATTCCAGTCTATGCTACAGGCCCGGTTATCTCGCTCGGCCGAACGCTTCTGCAGGATATGTATACATCGGCGCCGCTCGCTGCTACTTTCCTACCTAAAGTATCAATATCGGAGCCGGGGGCATCCACATCTGCGGCATCAGCAGCGGCCGCAACAGTGTCTACAGAAGGAGATGGAAGAAGCAGCAGTATGCTCGCTACAACAGGGAGAATTCTACTTCAGCCACCAAGCGCCGAGGAAATTGCTCGATATTTTTCGCTAATCCATCCGCTCAAATATTCACAACCTCATTCCCCTCTTTGCTCGCCCTTTTCTCCTCCGCTTGATGGTTTGACCTTGACCGCATACAGTGCTGGACACACAGTGGGAGGGACAATATGGCACATTCAGCATGGTATGGAATCTATCGTCTACGCCGTTGATTGGAATCAAGCGAGGGAGAATGTTGTCGCCGGCGCTGCTTGGTTTGGAGGTTCTGGCACCAGTGGTACTGAGGTCATCGAACAATTGCGCAAGCCTACCGCATTGATCTGTAGTAGCAAAGGCGGCGATAAATTTGCACCTCCTGGTGGTTTACAAAAAAGAGACGCTTTATTATTTGATATGATTCGCAGTAGCCTGGCAAAAGGTGGCTCTGTTTTGATACCTACGGATACTAGTGCGCGAGTATTAGAACTATCATACGCACTTGAACATGCATGGCGGGATGCAGCGGATTCTTCAAATGGCGAAGATGTGTTCAAAAAGGCTGAGATATATCTGGCTGGGAAAAAAGCGCACAGCACCATGCGCCTGGCTAGGAGTATGTTGGAATGGATGGATGAAGGTATAGTCAGAGAGTTCGAAGCCGTAGAGGGCGGAGATGCAGCGGCGGCTCGTGGCCATAAAAGAACCGACAGTCAGAGTCGCACTACAGGTTCTTCACGGGATAACAAGGCAACAAAATTGGGTCCCTTCACCCTGAAGCACCTGAAGATCGTCGAGCAAAAAAGGAAATTGGAAAAGATTCTCGGGGATGGTATCCCGAAAGTGATCATTGCCTCAGATACTTCATTAGACTGGGGCTATTCGAAAGAGACATTCCGCACTCTTGCAGAGGACTCACAAAACTTGATAATCCTGACCGAGACTCTTCCGAGCCGCTATCAGACTGATGACCCAGAGCAGCCCGATAAGATGACTCTGGGGCGAATGATATGGCACTGGTATGAAGAGCGAAAGGATGGGGTGGCTATGGAGACAGCTTCCAGTGGAGAGTTGCTTGAGCAGATACACTCAGGTGGGCGAGAAATCACGCTCGTCGATGTAGAGCGTGCCGCTCTTGATCCGGATGAGCAAGTACTTTATCAACAATATCTTGCAACACAAAGGCAGATACAAAACACCTCACAAGCGCGAGGCGATGCGAATATGGACAATGCAGCCGACGCTCTGGATGATGGTGCTAGTTCAACTTCATCTGAGGACTCTGACTCTGAGCAGCAAGGAAGGATCCTCAATTTCTCGACATCATTAGCACATTCCAACAGAAACAAAATCGGGTTAAGAGACGAAGACCTAGGCGTTAACATCCTTCTACGACGTAAGAATGTGTTTGATTACGACGTTCGCGGCAAGAAAGGACGTGAGCGAATGTTTCCTTATGTCGCTCCCAAGAAACGTGGGGATGAATACGGTGAATTTATCCGTCCTGAGGAGTATCTGAGGGCAGAAGAGCGTGAAGAAGTAGATGCGCAACAGCGAGATTCAGGACCACAAAGCGAGATGAAGCTTGGGCAGAAGCGGAGATGGGACGAAACAGGGCCGAATGGCCGACGACTATCTGGTGGAGCACACAAGCGTCAAGCGGTGTCTCCAGATGGAGTCCTAGGAGGCGATGTGGGAGATCTCGGCGCACGTGGTGAACTAGCGGCAAGTAGCGAGGACCTAGAATCTGAATCCGAGAACGAAGTGAACGAACAGCCATTCGAAGGACCAGCTAAAACTGTGTATAAACATTCCACTGTCACTGTCAATGCGCGTATCGCATTCGTTGACTACATGGGTTTGCATGACAAGCGAAGTCTCGAGATGCTGATCCCCCTGATTCAACCGCGCAAGCTTATCCTTGTGGGTGGAATGAAAGAAGAAACGACAAACCTTGCAGATGAATGTCGGAATTTGCTTGCCGGGAAAGATGCAGGAGACCGATCTGCTGTGGTTGACATTTTCACACCTAGAAATGGCGAGTCGGTTGATGCCAGTGTGGATACTAATGCCTGGGTAGTGAAACTTAGTAACAACCTGGTCAGACGACTCAAGTGGCAGCATGTGAGAAGTCTTGGTGTTGTAGCTCTGACTGCTCAGCTCAAGCCGCCGGAGACAGTGCAAAAAGAGGATGAGGCCATCGAGTCAATCAGCAAGAAACAGAAGCTCCTAGAAACTGAGCCGGATACCGTCTTAGCCCCTGTGGACGGAGCAAATGCGTCGTCATTATCGAAACCAGATACATATCCTATACTAGACGTGCTTCCAGCCAGTATCGCGGCAGGAACGCGCTCGATGGCTCGCCCGCTCCATGTAGGCGATCTTCGACTTGCCGACTTGAGGAAACTTATGATATCTGCGGGACACAAAGCAGAGTTTCGCGGCGAGGGAACCTTGCTTATCGACGGTACGGTAGCGGTCCGCAAGTCGAGTACGGGCACTATCGAAGTTGAGGCTCCAGTACAGTCCTCTTCCTCAGATCGCAGAGGTGTTTCTGGAAGTTTCCTTGCTGTGAAACGCAAAATCTATGAAGGTCTTGCGGTTGTTGGTGGTGGCTGATTATGTATCGTAATGATTGTATTATACCATATAAAATCTATCACACGAACTTACGAACCGGAAGCAGAGGAATTCCCATCAAGTTTCTCTTCTGCACATTAGACGATTATGAGGGGTTCCAGGGCGACGTATCATCGTCCGCACCAGCACGAAGTCACAAGCTTACCTGAGAGACTAGACGAACCCATTGAGTCAATTATCTACAATGACATTGAGGGCCCTGTCCACTCATACATCGAGTCACACGGTGGCGACCTGAGTCTCTCTCAGTCCCTATAAGTATGAGTGATGTAGCACGTCTGAAAATGTCAGAGTTCTACTTCTCTATTCATCGTTCCCAGAATCGAAAACTACCCAGAGATTACAAATTTCCAGGAACGAACTCCTCCTTTTTCCTGAACCGAGAATTCTATAGAACCCCATTATATACTCCAAACATGCCTTCATATCACTACCGGTATATATACAAGTGCACCAGATACGCTCCTGTTGATGAGGAACACCGTCATGCCAGACATCAGGACGATAATCCTGTGAGAAGACGAAGAAAGCATCACAGCAGCTCCTTTGCTCCCGGAGAGGAGTCCACATCAAGAAGCAACGAGTCTCTCCGTTTACTGTGGCTGTCTGTCGACAAGTCTAAAAGCAATCATTGCGTAAGCCACGTATTTTTCAATTTGGTCCCGTGCTGTGACTTAGATGAGATCTTGCTGATTGTTAGTACGTATCTAGCCGGACAGTGGTAGGTATCGGCGTCGAGATGATGAAAGGGAACAAGACCGTCATCATAGCCAAAGACACAGAAACTGGACTTCTCGTACATCGAGTCACAGTGACGGCGTCTCTGAAGATTTATGCGTTGGTCAGAATGGTCTGCCAGCACCAAGACGATGGCCACTAAGTCCCGAGTCACCATCAACACCACTACCCCCAAGACCTAAACTACAGTCTTTGGTGGGATCAGAGATGTCCTCTGTGCCTGGCTACGTTGATGCAGGAACCAATACTCTAAACCGCTGGCGCTACCTCGCACAGAGCGTTGTTAGTCCTGATCCCCAAACATTGTGCTCGCCTCCTCCACCATATACGACAAATGAGTCATTCTATGCAAGCGGACGACCGTCGACTTTAGAAGCTCCCACATGTGGGTTGGCGTGTTGCGGTGTTCCTGCAGGAGATGAGTGTGTAACACTGAGACATGGCCATGTTCCTTATGTTACGACTCCGATGATTACGTACAATGCATGCTGTCAGCCTTCGATCTCACTGGGGTATCCATGTATTGGAGCGTCGCACATCTGAGCCTATACATATATCACGGTCTTCCAGATTCTTATACCCCGTATCCCCTTCGAAAGCCTTTATTTATATTCTTACATTCTTGGGACATAGAAGGTGTTGCGAGCTGAGATATGTTTAATGTACCATGTCTTTGATAGCATCAGATATCATTCGATCATAATCACTATTATCAACTAGAGAACTATGTGGCTCTTATATTTGATCTATTTATTAATGATATGCTTTTCGGACAAACATTACATGTAGTATCTATGTAACAGTTCATGATTCCATAAGTCGCAAACCTTTTCTCCAGCGAAGAAAAGCTTCGTAGGGCACATAAGAGTACGAGAGATAAAGCATGCATACTAAAAGGAAGATTGACTCAAGAGCAAATCAAATCAACCTCCGTTTAGGTTAAAAATAATGTGTGTGGATGTACACTGTCTAAACTTAGTCCATAACTATCACTTTAACTCTCATGATGTTTGCCTTCACGATCCATGAGAGGAATACCTTCAACACCATCCTCGTCATCGTCAAGGTCGCCACCGATATCGAAAACCTCTGCATCGGCAATTTCTTCTAAATCCTCTTTCGGAATGGCATGTCCACGTTGCTGCGACTGGCGACGCTGATGCTGCAGCAATACATAGCCATAACCAGCAATTTCGATGCACCAAATCACGAACCAAGTGAATAAGCCCAGAGTAGACCATTTCCGGTAGTACATACCGACTCCTACGTTCATGGTACCAAATAGAAGAATTCCACGTCCAAGCCATCGATGCACGAGCGTAAAGATGGTTTGTCGGCGAATCTTGACAAAGTCAATGTGATGCTTGTAACCCGCAGCAGCCTGGATGATCAGCGAGCATAATATGGTAAGACCGATGATTTTGTGCGGGCCGAAATGGGTTGAGCGTAAGAACATATATAGGCCGTTTCCGAGGGCCAGGACTGACGCGCCGGCTTGGATCATCCAGTGATACTTAAAAGCGCGAACAACTGGGGAGCGAATGGCCACACTGCCTGCAAAATATAACCCCATGAAAGAGATAGTCATGATGGTGCCGTGAACTCGGACCGGAGTGAAGAAGCCTTTAGGTTTCTTTGGTGAATCTGGAGAGTCACTGGCGATTCCAATGATTTCATCACCTTGGATAGATGGGGCTGAATTTTCGGTAGTATCTTCGGTATCGACAGTCATGTTACCCCATACCTTACCCTTGAACTCGTGGTACATCAGGCTCGAGTATTTATCAGCCGAATGAAAACTTTGTTCTCTGTTTCCAGCAAAAATGTATGGCGATAATCCCTTAACTTCCACATCTGGCGACCAGCAGGAATAGCAGATGAACTCCGCAAGATACTTGTTATCCGAAACTGTAGCTTGCAAGACCGACACTTGGTCTTCCACATCTTCTAGAACCTTGGGCATAACATGGCCGCTCGCGGATCGAACGCTGGTGATGAGCGATCTGCTCTCTCGATCTTCATAAATAATGAACATCAAAGAACCTTTCATTTCCCGACCGAATCCGACACCAATCCAGCCTCCATTCCGGGATGGAGTTGCAGAAATAGTTAAATAGACATCATGGCTATCACTTGAGGTGTTGTGCTGTTGAGTCGCAGCAAAACAGAAATCGGCGCCGGTATGGCAGTATTGGATGCTGGCGACGAGAGTTGATGATAGTAAGAGAAGCACGGCGTATACCAGTGCTGTGGGGGTGTGTAAAAGGGCCATTTTGCGTGATCTATATGGTTTTCCCTGAGTTCTCGCTGCGACCGTGTCCTCTCCCCGCGATTATGAATCTCCGAATTCTCGACCACTCAGATGGAGCCGCGTAAACATTTGGAAGAGCACGCTTACACCGTGAGTGCCCCGTTAGTTTCGTAAATACCCTCGTAGTTGATGCGGGGTGAGGTTATGTTCAAAAGAATTGAAGGAAAGCAGTACATAACATGAGAATTTCGGTCAGGTATAGAGATTTCAGGACGAGATGAATGTCTCAAAAAGACACAGGTAAATTGGAGAGCCCGAAATTCGCTATGGCCCCCAGCCAATCATGCTCAACTTGGTAATCACAACGCACAGGAGACTTCAAACCCCCAGGCGTTCTGAACTCAGAACTGACGGAGCTGATTGGTATACGCTTATCAGATTGAGCATGTCTGATCCCCGAATGACAGTGATTCGCACGGCATCGAACGGATAAGAAGCGTTAAGATTGTCGGAGTACGTACGCGGTGGATCTTACCCCACAGAATAAATATGTTCTGATTTGTTATTCGCCTCAATTTCAGCCAATCACCAATCCTGAATGGATCTACAATCTGCTCTATGATTGGTCCAGACAGATTCAAAGATCTCTCGATATCGTATGGAGTAAACATTTCAGATATTACATGCTACTCTATGATCGAGTCAGTGAGTGCTAAACTGAGGACCAATCTACGGGTCTAAAAAACCTTCCGTCAACCACGGGTCACAACATTTCCCGTACAAAGGCCAGGAACCAATCTTTATCTTCACCTTCAAGTCTTTGTTCTAATAGTTTAAGATTAACATCAGGAATAGGTACGAGGCCTCTACATTTGTCTGCAGCCAGTAATCGAGAATGGGTAATTGCAATTGAGGCAGTTAGTTCGACTGGATGGGCCTTACCTTTGTGCATAGTTTTCAAGGCAAAGAAATACACGCGGTTAGGCTGGTTTGAGGATCTTTCAGATGGCTGAAGAATCAATATTAGCGATAATGGATGGACTGCAGATAAGATTGGATTAAAATGGCTTAAAACTCATTTTATTCCTCTTACTGATGGCCGTACAATGGGAAAATATCGAATGTTGATTTTTGATGGTCATGGAAGTCATTCGACTGCTGAATTTGATCGTACATGCACTGAGAATAGTATTATTCCAGTCTGTATACCTCCTCATTCCTTATATATTCTACAGCCTCTTGATGTTGGCTGCTTTGCTGTTTTAAAACGACATTATGGGCAGCTTGTTGAGCAGCGGCTAAGGCTTGGATTCAATCAATTGACAAAATCGACTTTCTGATGGCGTTTCCAAAGGCTCGCACGATGGCATATAAAACTCAGACTGTTCGGAATAGCTTCACAGCAACTGTATTAGTGCCATTTAATCCAGATCGAGTTTATCAACAACTTACTATTCGATTAAAGACCCCAACGCCCTTTCCAAGTCGATCAAGCAATACACAATCATCTTGCTTACAGACACCTCGAAACATACGTCAATTTACACGTCAATCGACTACAATTACGAGGCGTATAAATCACCGTATGGGAAGCCCCAATGAAGTGATTAATCAAGCAATTATGCAGATTTCAAAGGCTTATGAAAAGACTACAAATGACTTTTGATCGTACGGAAAGGAAATCAGGGTTTACGAGCTGCACATGAGAAAGTGAAACGAAAACGTCAAAGATCTCAGCAGCAAATATCTCATGAGCAAGCAATTACTAGAGAGGAAGTTCAGGCACTCGTACAAGGTCGGATCGAGGCATTTCAGGCTGTTACTACTACTCCGGCCGAGCCTGAGCTTCCAGTCTCTCGTCCACCTGTACGACGTCAATTTCGCTGCAGTGGTTGTGGTGTCGAAGGGCATAAGATAACTGGATGTCTTAATCGTCCTAGTAGCTAACTTTTTGTACATAATTTGTATGTGGGTTAGAAATTAAGATTTAAAAATCAATATGGAACTCGTTTTCGGGAGAGGTGGCCGGATTGCTCACATGGCTGGGCCGCTTACCGATTACTAGTTATTGGTTGTAACGTGCTAATTCTCTGACAATAGTAATGGATTGTTATGAGATCTAGCTTGATACCTGTTGGTTTAGCTACGGTCCGTATCACGAAGCATAGACGGTAGTAAGGCGCGAACACGAAGCGGCCTAACGAGCCTGACAATATGAAGCTATCTTGATTCCTAATATTGTGACTGATCCCCAAGAGAGAGGGGGACGGGGAATAGCTAGCTAGATATATACGCGGCACGCACGTGCTGTTAAAAGAAGCTTTATATTTATCCAATATATTCAATTATAATAATAATAATATGAAACTAGGCGTGACAGCTCGGCGTCGACACGGCTGCAACTAGGGCACGTTCGAATAAAGCCCTATTGACGAATAAGATTATCGATATGGCACGTGGCTAGACACCTTATCCAGATGTCGTGGGGATAGATTCGAGCGACGGTAGTTACCATAGTTCTTCAGTTGCACCGCTAATGAGGCGATATGGGGGCCTATAAATACAGGCATGCCGCCATTTCCCCTCGATATATAATTTTCCTCTTCATACACAGTTTCCTTGTCGATGTAGACACCGCACATAGTGAATAACATTCATTTGTTTGGATTGGTAATTTGTCACATTAAGATAAATCTAATGCCAAGACGGCGCCCTGTGACAATACAAACCCTAACGTCAGCCAATCAGAGCTGCTGAATGGGTACATATACGGGGCTCCGATTATCTTATTATCTAGAGATTTTTCTTTGATGATCTAAGTTTAAGTTCCATCTGCGAAGTAAATAGCCCAACTTTGCAGAACAAATATCCTGATCACTGCACTTGCAAAGCTCAAAGAGAGACAAAGGTCGCTTCTGAGCGCAACCATGGCCGATATCGCACTGTCGGACTTGACAAGAACAAGTGCATCTAGAACAAATCATCATACTGAAATCCAGAGCGACAGGGACATCAATCTGCTAACTTCAGATCGTGCACTGACAACATCCTCCTCATTCTCAACGCCAGCTCACAACGATATCTCACTTTGGCAGTTGGCCAATATAGTGCTGGCGGTTTCTGGAATCAGTTTTCTCAGTAGTTTTACTACTGGACTTCTTACTATTGGTCTACCGCAGACAGCACAGGATGTTGGGCTCTCAGAAGATTTGATATTATGGTATTATTCAGTTTTCCTTCTGATATTAACTTACATCGTGCTAATCAAACTCGACAGGCCATCCTCTGTTTATTCGTGAGTGTAATCTGGCAGGATTCTGTCCAAAATCATACTTACCAGTCAGACTGGCAAGCGGCTCTTGTCTCCTCCTAGCAGGCTCCATTGCCGACATAATAGGAAACCGCATAATTAATCTAACCGGCTGTTTCCTGGTCGGCTGCTTCGTTACCGCATGCGGCCTATCACAAACAGCCATTCAACTAATCATGTTCCGGACTTTACAAGGTGTTGCCGTATCGCTCTGTCTACCGACGTCTGTAGCTATTGTCTCTCAAGCGGTCCCTGCAGGTAGAAAACGCAATATCAGTTATTCGATTTTGGGATTTGTCCAACCGGCGGGCTTTTCGGCTGGGTTGGTCTTGGGCGGTATCATGGTTAATACCATCGGGTGGCGATATGGGTATTATATCTCTGGTGGATTGACTCTGGCGTTGTTCGTGGTTAGTATTTGGTCTCTACCGGCCGACCGTCATGGTAATGCAGGACGAATCGGTTGGGCCAGGCTCCGAAACGAGATCGATTGGATTGCCGGCGTTCTATCATGTGCTTGTTTAGCCATGTTATCGTACATTCTTGCGTGAGTCTATGACCGATAGGAGAAAATTTCAAAGCTAACGTCTTATGATCCAGAGCTCTGACGAATGATGTCTCCAACATTAAGATCCCCGGAAATATCGTTATTCTCGTGATCTGCGTGATACTTATGCCGGTGTTCATACTTTGGGAACAACGTCAAGAGCGACTCGGAAAAGCGGTACTCATTCCAAGCTCACTATGGCGCAACGCCGTTTTCACAAATGTGTGCTTGATGGTCATATTTTCATGGGCAGTGATTAATGTCATGGAATTGTATTGCAGTTTGTTGTGCGTCTTAATCCTCTGTGATACTGATCTGCGACAATACTGACGACGAACAGTTTCCAACAAGTCCAAGGCCTATCTGCACTTCAAGCCTCACTTCGCATCTTACCCAGCGTCGTGATCGGGTCGATATGTCAGCTGAGTACAGGACTATTAGTCCATCGCATATCGGCATTTTACCTAGTTGTCGGATCAACCCTACTTAGCGCAGGAGCACCCCTATTAATGGCCGTGATCAACGTCCAATGGCCATACTGGTACGATGCCTTCTTCGCACAACTATTGGCCCCTCTCAGCGCCGATATACTCTTCACAGTGGCTTTACTGGTGATTTCGGACGTATTTCCTCAAAAGACGCAAGCCTTGGCTGGGGCAGTTTTTAATACTGTCTCTCAATTTGGGAATTCGCTTGGTCTGACGGTTATGGCTGTCATATCGTCCGTGACTACGAAGCATGCTGCAGCATCACCAGCAGATGACGAGTCTCGGGAACCGCTTTTGGTGGGCTATAGGGCTGGATTTTGGGGTGCGTTTGCGTGGATGATGTGTGCTTTTGTTATTGGGGGGTATGGGTTACGGAAGATTGGCAAGGTTGGATTGAAGAGGGATTAATCTGATACTGTTTATTGATTCATGTGAATGGGGCAGAATGTACATAATATGAACGCTTACCGTTTTTGACAATTTGGTCATTGCTTACTGATCGTATTTTGGATATACGAAGGAATGCACACTCAGCTCTGATTCACGGCGCATATTCACCGCTATTCTCGAACAATCTGCAAGGATTAGGTATCGTATATGCGGTCAATAACCCAGGAGAATCCTAGGTACAGCCGCCCGGTCCATATAATTTGACATTGCCCGTCACTTATATCCATCCCTGATTTTGTTATACTTCATCTCAGCTCTTCAACATGACAAATATTTGACTGACAATGAATAATCACCTCGTAAATCAGGTAAGTAAGTCCATATCGTAATAAGCATTAGCTCGGCCTCACAAATACAATTTGTACAAGAAAAACATAGTATCAATCAGTTATTTCTCATGAGTTCCCTAATCAGGCAAGTCGTCGTACGTCCGGGACCATCAAGACGATCGATGTGTGGGGACCCCGCTTTTTGTACGACGGAGAACTCCGTACTCCGGACGTACGTACAATCGCGTATTTACGTATGTATATGTATGTAATTATGTTATTACTTTGTTAGGTAATAGAAGACGGGCGTATATCCATCCCTATTTCCGTGTAAGATTGGGTATTTCATGGTGATGTACTGTAATACAGACATAGATTGGTACGACAGTCACAAATTCTAGACTTTAGATGTCTTACGGATTCCAGCAGCGCGAGGATCATACACAGTTTGGTACAGGAATATTCATTGGCCACAGAAATACCTCTGAACGTTGAGGAATATTGCGAGTAAGACCTATGTTACGTTGTACACAAGAGGACTCCTTGTACACTGCTTAATTTACGGACTGATTACAGGTCACATGTATGCTCTACGTCTGTACCTACCTATGTAGGTAAGCCTAGCCTTGTCTTGTTCGCCTCATCTCGCCAAGGAAGTCAACGAGCAAATCGGAGAGAAACAGAAGCATATTCACAGCCCGTCCTCAAACTACTGACTACGTAAGTACTGCCTAACTACGTAGTGATCAGAATGAATGTAAACCAATGACTCAGATAGATACACAAGTCAGCAACACTTGCACCGGAAGGGTCGGGTCATCATTAGAAATTTAGGTAATGTACAAATCAGGCCCATGGGTCAATAGCCAAGAAGCGCTGGAATAACCAGGTAATGTATCGAATAGGTATGGACGAACGCTATGCACAACACAAGGCATCAAGTAGTCATCCCAGATACAAAGACATAGACAGTAAGATGTAAATGATAATCGAAACAGAAAATAAAAATAATTGATACACAGAATCGAAGGATATGTACGTTAATATATGTAATAAGAATCAAATGCATAGATTCAGTGTGCATTCAGGCTCCACGATCAGCGGGTGTAGGAACACATTCCAGCCAATATCATCAGCTTCATCTCAATCAAAGAGATGAAGAAATGCCCCTCGACATATTCCTCACCTGTATTGAATGATGCTCCGCAAAAACTCCAGACAAAGAAAATCCCCCTCCAAATATCCCACAGATGAAACGAGTAATTGTTTTTGTCCATTTTCCGAGATTTCCACACAAAACCTCCCAAATTTTTGCACCTGTGGACAAGAAACGAACACTAGATGCGCCTGATCCGAATCCAAATGACTGATAACAAGCAACCTGAAAACGTGGACGTATAACACAAGTGCGTATAATGTGACAACAGAAAAACAGAAATCGCACCTACGAATGCTATGCAACAAAACCAGAGAACCCCGGTCATAACAAAAAACATAGCCGTATTCCGTACAAATCATAAAAAACAAGTAAACATGGAGAAGAGAATCAAGGTGTTGTTCTTGTAGTGTTTCCTTTTGCTGCATTTCGAGGCCCTAATCACCATCTCAGGTAATTTGTATGGTTGCGTACCGATCAAGTAATCAAAAAATCCATATGCATCTCTTCAATAATCTTCTCCCAATCCCAACTTTCCTCCATCTTGGTGTCCATGACTTGCCAGACCCGTTCGACCACTTTCAAAGCTGGCTCGATATTTCGTAAACTGGAGTACTGTTTCATTGCATCAAACCCTACCTTGATCCTCTCACGTTGACGCGGCAGGAATGCCGAACATCCAATGAGGAACAACGGCATGAGCATGATACTGTATGCTCCTGCGTCTTGAGGAAGGTGATCCAAGTACTGCAAGGCATCGTCGACAACTTGGCAAATCTTTTCGCTAGGACGTGATGGTCGGATCGTTCGATACAGGTATACCCATGTCGACTGTCGGTACAGTTGCGAGGCATACCAATTCGGCGTGTCCTTGGCATATGACGGTTCCCAAATTCGCAAGGCGTTATCGATCCTCACTGCTTCACTAAGGGTCTGATAGTCGACGGCCGGCTCAAACCCTTCGCTATGACGCGCTCGAATGCGATCCCTGATCCGAGTTATCTCGGAAATATAGTTGAACAAACCATCAAATATACCGAGAAACGTCCCTGCCTGAGCGTGAGGCACAAAGTCCGGAAGTCGAAGATCACCATCAAGCTGCACTGGTCGTCGGTCCAAGGAAGTCAACGAATTGGATACGTCATGATACTGGAAAAACTCGATGATGAACTGTCGAAACTTTTCGTTCTTTGGCTTCTGATTGACTAGGAGAAAGCGGGCAGCATCCATATGAGATCGGTACTCTCCGCTAGTCTCTCCTTCGCAGATAGTGTTTAAGCATAAAGCTAGGGTTGACGCTATAATGGGGTCCTCCACCAGTAACTGCGGTTCTTGAGCATCTTCCGCCAAGGGAGCTGCATTGATACTTTCCCGTAGATCGGTGATGGCTCGATCGAAATGGTAGTGTTTTCTTTCCTTGAAGCGTGGTTCGGGGTCACGGGCTGATAGATGGGATCCTGACAAACACATTAAAGAATGCATCAAACCTCTATGCTGAGTAGCCATAGGAAGTAGGATTTCTTTGAACGGGTTGGAATCGTCATTGATTAGTGTGAGTACTCGACTAAAGTCAAAGACGAAATGGTCGAGAAATCGCCTGTCAACCTCCGTTTCAATCCCGTCAATCAGGATAGGAAGTCCTCGTGGGAGCAGTGAAATGGAAGTTCGTCGGACCGCTGTTACAATAGTTAGAACATGTTCGTAAAGAAATTAACAGATACCTGTACGTACCATCTGCCATTTTCTGCTTCCCGCTTTTCCATATTTCTTTCGGAGGATAACCTTCGCAAACAACAGCATTTTTCTGACAGTTCAGACCTAGCATATGCACATTAGCCTTCAAACTCCTTCTGTCGACGCCCCTCCCGCTCAAGTATTATCCTTACAGGCTGGTTTAGTCTCGTCGCATTTCTTCTTCCTCCTCCGACAGGTAATGCACCCCGTCTTTGAACGACCCTTGGCGACTTTCATCTGGCCACCTGGCACGGGTAGTGGGTGCTTGCGTGGTCGACCTCGCTTTCGTGGCAGGCTGGTTACGGCATCGCTGGCGGAGCGGTCATCGCCTGGCTTGAGGGTCATCAGAACCTCACCATCGTCATCCAACTCCTCGATCTTCGGCGGAAGCCCATCGGGCGAATTGGCATCGATAACGTCGCAGACATTGTTGTGGTTGAGGTCAGCGCTAGCAAATGTCGCAGACGTGGCAGACGAGGGGGATGTCCGGTCGGACTCGCGGCGCATTCTGTTATAGGCATTCGCGGACGAAAAGATTTGATGGTTGTCGGCCTGATGATGCCAATTATTCACGAGTTCGTCGGCAGCATCATCGTTCAAACTGTGCGACTGAGTGTCGTCGGACGAGGAGGGGCTTTCGATAGCACTCCCATGAACATGAGGCTGGAAAAGCGACGTTGTCGTTGTGGTTGTTGGCGCGCAACGGAACGGACCGGCTCCACTGCGGGCAGAAGGGTTTTTTACAGCAGACGATAGATTTTGCACCGAGGACTGAAGATTGTGCATGGCCAACATTGGGATGTCGACATAAGAGACGGAATTTACTGGAGTCGATCCAGTGGTAGGTTGCGTTGGGAACGAGCGAGCGAGCCAGGTAGTATATACTATATACTAGTATGCTAGTATACTTTATACACGGGAGTGGGTAATAGCTCGTGATGGGAGGGGAAAGGGCAGTCTAGGGGCGCACTAAGAGGAAGCCTGGTGGGAACAGCGAGAGCAAGTTATATAGACAGTCATTCAAGCGTCGCAGTGGGAGAATTACACCAATTAGAGCTGGCAGGTGACAAGCGGGGAAGAGAGTCGAGGTCGAGGGCTTGGATATTCAGATGATATGAACCGGACGGACACGAGGCTCGCTCCTTAGTAATGTTCAGGCTGGGCTATTGCAAGGTTCTATTTTGAAATAGAATTCAAAGAAGAGGAACTACGGCGGACTCAGGTGGGCACTGTCGCGTATTTAATGTACATTTGCAGAGAAATTTTCTTTTGTCTGCAACGTCGCTATGGCCGGAACATCTCCTCCGTGCGTTGAATGCTAGTCAGTAGGTAACGTAGGAGCAGAAGGGAGTACGCAAAAAAGAAAGCAGTTCCGATGGTTGCTTTACCTAGAGAATAACCAACACGTAATGGTAATGGTCATGGTCATAGTAATGGAAACTAAGTCAGATGAGACGGGCTACATAAAGCGACCCAGAGGCCCAAGCAGAGAGCGTAGAGGCCAGTGTGGTGCCAGTATATACAACGGTACTCCATACTTGGGCAGGCCGTACGAGTGACTAAGTGAGTATGGGTTTGTGACGCGCCACAATCAGATTGTTGCCGTCTAGCTTGCTGCATATGCACTGATTTGGCATGCGGGGATCTCTCTGTACTTACAATACGGAAATACATCCATACAACTGGTATTGATCCGAAACAGAGCTTAGCCAGTGTTCATGAATTCATGACTGTAAATGCCTTGCTGCCTAGCACCATACCACCTAGTTAATTAAGACTCACAATACCTTGGCGATGATGTACTCCGTAGAACTAGGGATACTTGACCAGGATCAGGATGAGTCGCTCCGTTGTCGCACGTTGTACTCCGTCCAGACAAATAAAAAAAGCAAAGAGATGCGACGGACGGACAAATGAGCATGGACTTCGCGTGGACTCCCTTGCATGAAACAAGAGGATTTGCAAGGAGAATCCGGAGGGCGAGTATGGGGTAGCGAGACTCAAAAGGGATCCATCTTGGCTGGGGCGGTATCGTATTATGCGTAATATAATACGGTATATAATACATAACGTATTGTGGACAGAGATCTGGTAATCCAACTATGCCACAGTAATAAAATCATTGGGCAGACAGGCAAACTCCAATCATGCTGACAGCCAACCCACCCTGGATGTGCCCCAGGATACTTACAGTAGGTGTTGCCCTTGTGTTTCACTCAGCTGTTGGAGACTCTTTTTATTCAGAGTAGCGTTCAACAGAGCTCTGGGGAAACTCAGCCGACAGATCCTAGCTATTTCCGAGTACGATTCAGATAATGTAATTATATCTACAACATTCTTCTCGAATAAAACGACTAGCCAGCTACATAGTACATACTTTAATCATAGTCATGTCAAATGTAGAAAATAACTGCAAGCAAGAATTCAACATCCGGGGCCGACAATAATGACAGACAGCAAATCCACCCCCGGAAACAGTCTAGCCAAATTCTCAATTACGGTAAAAGGGGTTCTGTCTCCACCAAACCACTTATTCCTTTTCCTTTCTACATTCCTACGATATTTTGACAGCAGGAATTAGAATTCCTGGGGATATAGTTGGGTAGAGCACATATTGAATATGGTGCCTGAATACAATAGTTGATTACTTTAAGTGATATGCATATTTCCTGGATATGTACCACACACTTGATATGAAATCGTGTATGGAGAGTTTGAGACTAGCGATACACAACAGCAAAACGAGTAGATCATCGTACCTAGAAGGTTTAAATTTGTACAAAAAAAACGTTGGTTTCAATGGTTCGAATGGTTGTATAGAATGAGATTGATTTGGCTAAGCATGACAACGGTCACATTTCATTAGCTGTTCAGGTACGGAGCAGACGATACCCGTATTCAATGTATTGAGGCATTTATTCGGAATCTGAGCTACAGCAGATGAGAGAATTTTTTTCTGCGTCCCGAGTATCTACTGAGCCACAAAGGAGCAGCGACTTGTTCTGCCATGAGGATCGCATGTTGTGTCTATTCGGAATCTCTATGAGATGGTAATATGGATACGGTGGGGTAAGTGGAGGTTTGGTTCCGGCCCATCTATCCGCTACGTTCCGTACCTTACTTCTGATCCAGAATCAGATCGTGTTAATCTCAACAAATGCGATCATCATGATGGTATTAGATAAACATATCAAATTTGAGCCCTAGGAGCATGCGTAGGATATCCTGGACTCGATCTAAGTCTGACTTGTACGAGGACAGTCACATTAATAATGCTGTATGTACTTGCCCTCGCTTTTTTGCTGTTTAAATACTGTTATGTATTCATTGAGCTTTGTATTAACGCACAACACACATCGACTCTCGCGCTTTCCAAACGCATTCTCTGTTCTAGAGTGTCTGGTCTCCTTCTTTTACTACACATACTCGTAGTGAGGATTCCCTCCTTTTTACTTCCCTCGGATCCTGATACGGAGTGCATGTTAAATACGTAGCCAGAGCCGACAAATTACTTTTCTATTTTTGTAGCGTTTTCTTGTCTAATGCACTCTTTACGAATAAGGAAAGAGGGAATGGGGTATGAAAAATTTTTCGTTAGCTGTTCAACTCTAATTCGTTCTTGACATGCATGCATAATGACACTCGAATTAATTTAATATAACTGATGAAGCGAGGTCTCCACTAGGCAAATTTCTTGGCTGACTGGCTAGCTATATACGTGCGAGCGAAAAAAGTATGGGGAAGAAAATCACGTACATATACTAGCCATGTATATCTACCTAGATCACTCTAAGTATGTATTCGTTGGCATCTCCGTCAGTACCTACGTCTACATACATAGAAAATTATTGATTCAACCTTTAGAACCAGTAGGTTGAAAGAGTCTGAAAAGAACGCGGCAAATGAGGGAAGTCGGGATTAGTAAAATCTAACTCACTATTCAATTAAGCGAGCACTGAATGCGTACGAAAAGCTGAATTGCTTACGTACTCGATTATAGGTCAATTGTAGCCTACTGAGGTCTAGGGCAGCCTCATCTTTTTCGGTCCCTTCAGATCTACGACGCACATACGTACTACGAGCAGAGCACGAAGGACCTCCGCGGAATTAAAATGGGCACATGACCTATTTCCTCGTCTGAAGCTGTCCCTTTTTCGATTCTTAATTTCCAGGGATCTGGTTGAATAAACATGACCAGCGACTCGATCATACGGTTGGCGGGAATCGCTGTCCTCTGATTAGACACTGACTCAACGAATATCAAATTTGACTTTTGAATTATGTGCGTACAATTAAGAAGGATATTCAATTTGACTTTTCACTCTCATCCACTCGATCCGTGACGACGTCAGATCAATATCGCTCATAGGCTACCACTGGTTACCAACGAGGTGGTTCTACATCATTTTTCCTTCTTTCGGCATCTATCTTGGGGCCGGAGAACAGTACACCGGAATGACTTGTCTGGCGCGATGCTTACTTTTGTAACGACTCAGTTTTGAGCATCAGAGGACAAGTAGTCTGCAATTTCTTAAGTTAGTACGCATGTAGTACTATTCACGCCAAGTATGGTAGGGTTTCTCCTCGGAAGGGCTCTTTCAGTCTTTTACCACCCGCTCAGTAATGATTCAATTTTTGTTTTTTGGTCAATTCAATAGTCGGATATTTCTTTGTAGTCATCAACCTATAGATTCTGATATGAACCATCAGATTTCTTTTTTTTTGTAATTGTGATGGCGTGATCAAACCCGACCTAAGGGAAACGACCTTCAGTAGTTGGTCGATTAGATTAGGGCATATGTACCCCATACGGAAGCGCCAGATCCCCCACGCCTGCTGTTATTGTACCACCAGACCTGTATCACCGTACTGCGAAGCTTCTGGACTACGGAGGATGCCGGGGAGACAATGTCGGTACTATGCATGTAAGACAGATTCCCGCAGAATTCCAAAGTCAAAACTTACCGGTCGGTACCTGGAAAAGAAAAGAAAAGAAGACGTTTCTTTTGACTTGTGAATAGTTACGGAGTCCTAGTTCATGATTCCAGACTTTTCGTTATGCAATAAAAACCAACCTCGGGATGGACTCTCAATGTGGCTTCTGCAACAGATCCAAGATTTGGGTACCTACTGACCACGGGAAAATACTCCGTGGAAGGCTTGGAGTCCATATGATCTGGTGGACGAATTTGTACACTCATAATCGACTTGGATACTACTGCGTCCGGTGTTCGGTGTACAATATTAACATGATCATGAGATCAACTGCATCATACAATATCCCAAACCTTGGGACCCAAATGTTTAACTTAGCTTCAAAAAGCTTAAAGTTCAAGCCAAGAACGTGACCTCGTCTGTTTATACTTTATTCGAACTAAACTTATTGAAGCCATACGTACTACCAATAGAACGAAAGTAGAATGACACAACGGAAACACCTGTTCAAGCAATCCGTCGGTCAGACAGACTAGCATAAATAGATACCTAGGTATATTAAAGTTACTAGTCGAAAAGCCCTTTAACCTCAAGGCTGTCAAGGGCTTGAGCCACTGGGAACGTCCCCGTCAAATAAATCCAGGGCTTAGGGTTAGCCTCACTTGGCAAATCGAACAAGTTCGGTCAGAATCTGAATCACCAACAGTACTTTTTTTGACTTAACTTCCCAGCTTAACCCGCTTATACTCTCCAAATGCAGAAAAGCGTAGGATCAGACCTGTTTTTGGCAGTCTCCTACTTGCTTATTAGTAACTTAATAAGTGTTCGAGCTGCACTGCTGAAAGCCTGAAATGTGACTAGGATTCCTTGGTTTTCGGTTACAGTTAAAGGGTCACAAACTGTGCGGGGAGATAGGTTTGAAACAAGCTAGAATAATCCATACAGTAAATACTCACAGTACAAAGTCGGAGTTCGCCGTCATCGCAAAGCGCCATTTTCTCTATCCGTTCAGCTCATATTTCGTACTTCGAATTCTCGAAGAATTTGCCCCATTCATGGTAATTCAGCTATTTACTCCGTTACAAGTGCGCAAGTCTAGAATAGTCTCTCCGCATTATTGATAGCTCAATAGAAAAAGAAAAGAAGGTAAAGGCAAAACAGGACCCTTATACGCAGTACAGAGTACTCCGTAATTAATTACTGTAATAATTTATCCACTACGGTCGCTAATGCTTTCCTTCCCGCAACGGCTGATGATCGCTTGAGCGTATTTCGTATACATAGGTAATTACAATACCAAATACGTACTAGACATACAATACCCAGGTATTTTGACTCGTTGTTAATTGACAGAGCATTAACTAATTGACTATATTTTGGCCTCGAATTGTGCATGTATTTGCGAAAGAATCAAATTTCTCACTCAAATAAGTCTACCTAGGTAATATGCAAGATCGAGGAAGCCTTCATACATCGAGGTATTGACTTTTACGTAGTGGGCAGTATGATCCACAGACTAGAAATGATCATGCATTTATGTGGATGCGATTCATATTTAACTCCACTCGATGATTAGGATGTCGGCTTGGAAGTTTTATCCGATGTCCGGAGATATTCGATCGTATGTTGGTAGGTTGAGAAATTCGTGAAAAGGAATCATCATGATAGAAAGAAAAAAGTGGCATGAATGGGATTATATTCAATATGATAGATATCATGCAAATGAGAAACAAGCAGATTCTGGCTTCATCAAGAAAGTCTGCATTCAACCGAGTTCAATGATATGCACTCAGCGTAAAGTTCTCTTCACAGTACGCCACTCCACCAACGAACGAGAACTCCAATTTTTGCGTTGAAAAGGACAACAACAACGGACGGCACTAGAAAACATTGTATTTTGCTTAGTTATTGAAAGTACCTTGGCTCATCAAACACATGGTACCGATGACCACGGACACCTTCACCACGGAACAGTGCTGGGAAGCGTTGGCCCTCAGGTACCATTTCCTCCGGGATGCGAATCTCCTCTTCAGATTCCGGTTGACCGATGACAAATTTACCAACCTAACAATATTATTAGCAGTGTTTAATGTCACTCAGAGAAAAGACTTACCTGAAGTTCGGTATCGGTGATGGTGCTTCGAGAAATTCTAGCATAGCCAGTTCGCTTCAACTTCTTGTACAAAATGTACTCGCACCACCTATCCCAATCCGTCGAGTCGATGTCCTTCATTCCACTCACGTCACTCACATATGTGTTGTAGTTGCCTTCAAGTGGTTTCGTGACTAGATAACTGAGAAGGATCAGTGGTCGGGGTGATGAGCCCATGAGCTTGGAGAGATATTCAGTCTGTAGCCGTCGGTCCTCGGGGTCTTCTTCCTGACCAGAGTGAAATACGACCACGTCTACCGCCTCGCCGTACATGTCGAGAGTTGCATGAATGGCTGGGGCCAGTTCACCGACAGGGGATGGCAACAGATGATGAGTCGAGTTGAGAATAGGGAACTTGGAGAGTAGTGCGGCTCCCCAGGTGTGCTTGTTGGGCCCCGGGCCGTAGTCCACGTACATACCAAGTTCTTCGGCAAGGACAGCGGTGAAGTCACGGTTGCCCATGATGATGCGCTGAGTATCGGACTCTAGCAGACCAACGACATCAAGTTCTGCCTCTCGGATGAGATTGATCATTCGTCGTTCGGAAGACCACATGTCATTGTCAAGAGAAAAGTGAATCGTCCAGATACCAGCCGTAGCAACCTTGTCTTCCTTGTGGTAAGGAGTATAGTCGTTTGTGGGGAATCGGAGGTAGGCAACAGCCACGGCGAGAAGCTGAAGGATTGCAAGGGCATAAATATAGTATGAGCGCTGTCTACGGCTGTTGGGGTTGATGAAATTCTTCTTGGAAGGGCCGGAGTTGGTAACTGAGCTGGAGAAGACACCGGCACCCACAAACAGCATTGTCACAGTCATTAACCAATCAGTGTGTTCACGAACTAGAGGACCACCGGGAACGAAAGCATACGCCACGACCCAGACGTGGAAAAGACACAAAAAGACCCAAACCGAGAATGCCGTACCAAAGGTAGATGCAGGCGAGTGGTGGACGGCAGAGGCAATGAACACGGGGGTTATAGCCATTAGGTAAAAGGCAATAGTCAGACCACCGTAGAAACCAAACCAATGGCTGTAGCAAGTAAGCACCGCAGCACCGAGAGAACCAATGCCGAACGCTGTCCATGAACCAGCTAGACGAGGGTAGTACAAGCCAAACAAGTAACCTGCGCTCATAGCAAAGATTGTCAAAGCACCATGAGGAACTTGAATTGGGCCCCGGATAGGGAAACCTTCCCAAACCCAACTGATCATGGTGCTAGAATCGGACAGTAGTGAGTGCAACCCAAAGATAACACCTCCAAGCCCAATACCGGCAAGAATAGCGGAACCTTTCTTACCAGCTGGTGGGTAATAGTCACCTCCGCTTACAGCTGGCTGTCTTGCAGAGCGTATCGCAGCGAGAATACCCAGGAAAAGACCAAACTTGTTCCATCCACCGTTCTCCGCGTTCATTGTCGGCCAAACAGGGTTGTTTGTCTGGAAGGCAAATTTGGCCACGCTCGACATGATGAGACCAATGGCAAAGGCAGAAATGCGTGACTCTAGTCGGACATTCAAAGCCCGTTCGCCATAGAACGTTGCGGACCATATAAGACAGCCCATAGCAACAGCAAATCCTGAGATGAAGAGACGGTAGACTGGGTCACGGACGAGGAAAGCCATCAGACCGGTCAACGGCAAAAATTGAAATACAGCCCTGTTACGAATCACCAATGACCGGATAGACGGGATAGCCAAGATCAATGGAGATACAGTGGTAACAATGACAGCCTCATATCCAGAAATACCCATGTGCCAAAGCGGGAAGTCTGCAGATGATTAGACGCATCTCAACAAGTTAAGAGAGGAAACATACACCACACAAGTAGAGGCATAGCAGTATAATTGGACCAAAAGACAAACTGTAATGTGTCAGCGTAATATCTTAGATGACCATAAACTCAAACTTACGCCATTGTAGATGTCGGCAGCAACGTCAAAAGCTTCAGGCCAGGAGAAGCCTGTACCAAAAGTGTTCCCAATCGGCTTATCCTTCCTAATATATTGTTATTACCATATCATCCTGGGAAGCGTGTGATAGTAACGAAAACATACTCTTTTTCAATTACTTTGTCTGCCGTCGTCTTGAGTTGCCTGTTGAGGTATGGTTAACCCATTTCGTTTCAACCAAGTACCGAACGCTATGCACTGTACATTTCAAATGTCTACTTCGGAAGCCACTGCACATACCCTCTGCTAACTCCTTTTACATCCCTCACCACTAACTCAAAAGCGTCGAAATCCAGCGCTGTTACCGCGTCGAAACCGACATCGAAGACGATCAAAGACCATTCAAAGAAGGCATACTTGGTGTAAGCTAAACAAAAATCAGTGCAAGTCATTTCTTCTTACTGGTAGTAATTCCTTACCTCCGGCAACCTTGTGTACCTTGTGCTGAATGAAGTAGTAGATCAAGGGAACCAAGGTTCCAAAGAAAAGACTGGCGAGAATCTTGCGGTATCTGACAGCACGGCGGTTCGCAGGGCTCAGAGCAAGGCAGCCCAATGTCCATGGCAGAGTAGCGACCAAATACGAGATCATGAAAATATCATGCCAGTCATGATCGTCCGTCGATGTCACATAGGTCCAGCCACCACACGTCAATGTTCTGAACAGACCAGTAAAGGCGACAACCTTGGGTAGCGTTGAACCGGGTCGAGCCGTCATCAGATACCAAAGGAACACGAGAGCGAAACGGGGACCGGATGTGATAGCAATGAAAACCTGAAAGACTGATCGTTCGGGATACCGATCACCAATTGTCGCCGAGACAGAGGGAAACCATTCATCAGGGTAGCCGAAATGCTCGTTTTGCACGATTTTATGGAAGTGTAATTGCACGCCGACAACGAAGGCGCCGATGAATGCGATGGCCGCAAATAGGGTGTGCGCGTGAGAGATCCATTTGCCATTGAGCTATATACAAATTGCATGTCAGTGTCACCGTAGATAAATTTCACTCGCGATTGAGGGCAGCGTACGCTCACAACGGCATCCCCGTCTCTGAATTTGGGTGCCATGGCGGCAGAACGGGAAAGGGAAACAAAGCGAGAGGCTGTCCACGAGTGGACAAATCAATTGCTGGTGAAAAAAAAACTGGAAACTTATAAAATATAGATGGATAAAAGAAAGTCAGGAAAAAAAAAGAGCAGTTGGAAACCTGCTTATAGGCCTTGAAGAAAGAGAAGAAATCAGCGGCCCCTGAGACATGTGTAGTCTTGAGGAAGGCGTGAGGACGACTAAGGCTTCGGCATTCGGTCCTCGACTGACACTAGTCCCGGTTAGGGGTAGTGCATGTTGGAGCTTAGTCTTTGTGCACGGACCACGCTCAATCGATCATTTTTTTTTGAATCAGTTCGGATTGATCTTTGACAGTCTAGACAGGCCTGAAAATAAAATCAACGTCATGGCGGCTGAAAAGGCTCGTTTTTATTTGGAAAAGGCAGTTCCAGAGCTCAAGGAATATGAGCAAAAAGGCATATTCACCAAGGTATGTCTCAATGCGCCAACAGCAACTACAGTATCAATGCTAATCTAATATCGTCTAGGATGAAATTCGATCAATCGCAAAGAAGCGCTCTGATTTTGAGCACAAAGTCAACACTCCCGGAGTAACGGATTCCGACTATGTCCGTTATATCGAGTATGAAATGAACCTGGAGGCTTTACGGAAGAAACGTTCAAAGAGATTTGGCATCAAAGCCACCCCCCAACATGCGGGACGCCGCGTCCTGTTCATCCTCGACCGTGCCACGCGCAAACTGCCCGGGAGCTTAGGACTCTGGATACAATATATCGAGTACTGTCGGCGACAAAGAATGTTCCGAAGACTTTCCGATGTTTTTTCCGATGCATTGCGCCTCCATCCTGCCAATGCGGACCTGTGGGTTTATGCTGCCAAATATGCCATGGAAGACCATGCGGATATGACTCAGGCGCGGAGCTATTTCCAGCGTGGTCTCCGTTTCTGCAAAAGCCAAAGGAATATCTGGATTCAGTACGGACGGTTGGAGTGTATTTACATTGCCAAGCTCTTCGCTCGTCGACGGATATTGGGTTTGAATGAATCTGGAAAGGCCGGCGATGTGCCTAGTTCAGCCGCGGATGAGGATGCAGATATGATTGCACTCCCCGCAATCACAGAAGAGGACATCAATCCTTCAAGCAAGAAGAACGATGAGATAGACGAAGGAGCGTTGGAAGCACTCAACTCGACACCTGCTTTGACGGGAGCTATTCCGATAGCGATTTTTGACGCGGCCATGAAAGAGTCGAACGACAACATCATTTTATCGCATGAATTCTTTGATATGGTTTTTGAATTCGAAGATCTTCCGTGTTTGCGCAAAATCCTGGATCATATTGTAACACATCAAACGGCAAAATCACCTCTCCATTATCGCACAGCTATTTGCCATATTAAAGTGCCTGTAGCAGGACTAAAGGTCACTTCACCAGAGTTCCCGCAAGCACTTGGAATTTCTCTCAACAATATGAAGAAGTATCAACTGGACCCCAATCTCGCGAAAGAATTGATCAATTGGCTCAAGCCGTTGTCGGAAATCGAAGAGTTAGATCCTTCACTCCAGAAAGTGTTTGAAATAACGCTGAGTCGCGCCCAAAAATGCCTTCCATCCATGGACGAATAGTTCTATACTTTAGATAGCATGGCGTCCATTGAGTGTGTCTTCACGAATGATATCCAAAATCGATTCTCAATCATCATATTTACTGTTACGACGATTGCTTTTCTTTGCGCTATGCATTTTTTTAGATTTAATTCGTGCCTCCGTCTCAGCTTTTCTCCTTCAAGTCCTGTCAGTATGAATATTCGGTGTTGATCAAGTATATAAGAACGTACAAATTCTTAACACGCTCTTTCTGTTCTTCGGATGTTTCTCCCGGAATTACATCTCGAGCTGATTCTTCAACAATCTTGTATAGCTTCTGATAACAAGACTCGATGTTCGCTGATTGCTTTCTAGCCTCATCGGACTGAATCACAAGTGCATCAGCCCTGTCGGCCACATATCGAGATGTTCGTAAATTCTCATGAAGTATTGATGGTACCAGAGGTAACAAGGAGCTCAAGGGCACTCTGAGCGTTGCTTTTGAGTTCACCCTATTAATCTGTCTTAGCAAAGTTTGTTTTGCCGTTTGAATGTAGAGAGGATCAGGACATACTTGTTGACGTTTTGTCCACCGGGACCGCTCGATCGACTGAATGATATGGAACATATATTGCGTGGAATTGAATTGATATCAAACTTTGCAAGCCAGTCTTTGGCCTTACTTAGCTCGGATTCATTCCAAAGACCAGATTGCGTGGCATTCCCCTTTTTGGACGCAAAGTGTCTTGTAATTGTTAGGGTAAATCGCGCATTGTAACGTGACAGGAGTGACTGAAGATGAACAAATGCCATATCTTCACATGTCTGGACACTTGATCCAGTCAGGTATGGCTCATAGAAGATCTCCAAGGTTCTTGAATGTGGAGACGGTTGACATAAGAAGGCGCAATCTACTCTGGCCAATCGCGGTGGCGGATTTTCCACCCCAGCCTTAAGGATCTGGCGCAGTCGTATTCGATCATGATCACTCTTCACTCCCTACAGATCTACACGGACTACACGGCCATATGCTATCGCTCCGGTCGACTGCGGTCTTGCTTATTCATTCATGAATAATATCGAGATACACTTTACGTTGGTTCGAAGCTCATTTATATCGTCTGACAAAGTGCATCCGGCCCGATAAATTGGAGCATCATACACCCCCAGCAAACGTAGAGCTCGAGCGAAACGTCTTATTGAACCATACCACATGCGGCTATATATATTCGATACGAAATGGCCTCGAATAATAATACTTTCTCTATGAAAGACAATGGCCCTAAGCGACATGCCGCTTGCGATGAGTGCCGTATAAATTCCATGACTATAAACAATCAGTCCCTGATAATGCTGACCATTCTCCGCTCGCAGGTAACCGCAAATTAAAATGCTCAGGCGAGCAAACCGGCTGTCGACGATGCACCGCCCAGGGTCTTTACTGTCATTACTCCATACAGAAACAAATGGGTCGACCGCGAAAGAAACAAAAACTGGATGGCCGTAGAAATGATAACAGCGACGGATCAGAACCACGTTTGTTAGGGGCAATTTCCGACATAGAGAAGGAGTGGACTTCGGCAGATTTGGGTCCTGACACGACTCTTCTATGCCCACAAGTATATCTCAGCCGTTACGGTGGTTACCTCCCTTCCAAAGACGTACTCCACTTTGACTCTTCTTCATTACCACAACCGCCACAGCTGCAACCCATCGCTGCGACGATTGACCCCTGGCCTGATTTTTCGACGACCTCAGCCTCTGCTTCAATGCTGTCGAATGTGCCATCTTCTGCTGCATTGGGTGAGGACGCACCCACTTGCCCATGTCTATCTTATCTCTACCTCTGTTTGAGCACGCTCTCAAGTCTTAATTCATTCTCGATCAACCGTGAAACTACCACGTCCCTGTGTACAGCGGCTAGAACCGCACAGTCTGTTATTCGTTGCGAAATATGTCCACTGAGGTTTGCCACTGGCATGCAAAACGTGATGATGCTGGGGACCCTCCTGAGCGTCATGGCAGACGCCTGGTACAAAATATCCCTCACTGATGCCAGTACTCTAGGCCGAGAACTTGCCTCCCCCGAGTTCAAACAACTGGTCATGAACAACAAAGACCCTCACGCAGAAGAATTGGCATGGAATCACTGGCTACGGCGATTCCTTCGCCGCGCTATCATTGGTACGCCCATTGATCCGAAGTTATGTCCACCAACAGCTGTTCATAACATAACCCCGGATCTGTATTCGCTCATCCGGGAATTGGAGGATCGTCAACGATACTGGCATGCGGTTCGGATTTCGCATCCCACAAATCCGTTCGATACATTGAGAGCTTCCTACGGGTCTGTGTCTACACCGCCATCATCAACATCCACATCAGACTGCTCAAAGGAGAGCAATGCGGATGCAAATTCTAGTTCCTCTTCAACGGCGAATACAACAGGTGAAGGAGTGTCGACGGCATTGCCGCCGGATCCGGCTGAAATTCATCAAAATGCTCAAGAACATGATTATTTGTGTTTGAAGATTGTTGGCGCTGCTAAACACGTTATCAAGAAGTTTGAGTTTGGCCCTGAAGAGTATCCAGAGGGTGTACCGCCGATTTTGTTGTCAGACTAATGATCGATGTCTTTTTTTTGGTGCCATGGCTGAATGAAAGATAGTTTACATATTACTTGACGATCTTTTGCGTCAAGGGTGCTTTTTATGAAGAAAGATATGAAATGTTTACCGTATCTGTCCTCGATACATTTATTTGACAGGTGTGAGCGTTGCAACTTGTGGCTTTTCTCATACGAGTACATCCTGTCTGTACCCAAAACGGAAATAATAGACAATTAGCAGCCTTGCAACAAAGCCCCAGAACCCCCCCACCCACGACAATCTGTGGTTATATGTATAAATATAATAGATGGTATCATTGCTGGAAGACGGATAATTCAGCCTCGTCTGTGTGGTGGCTCAGTTTAAGCTGATCTTGGGTGTCCGATTAAAAGGCCCATGTTGCCCGCGATATACTCTTGCCCGCTCAAATCTGAGGTATAGCTCTTAATATTCATTAATCCAAGCGCTGCGCAACATCGTAAGTGTTACATCGCAGTAGTTTCCAGTCTAGACTCATTAGCTAACACAAAACGGCCAGACTGTTCGACCAAGATGAGCAAAGAATCCGTTACCGATAATCAAATGCCCCTAGAGGAAGCTGTGAGAGATCCAGATCCTGCAATGTTTGAATCGATGCTTAAACAACTCATAGATACTGGAGCTGGGAAGATGGACAAACAGAAAATTCTATTTATAGCTGCAAAGAGAGGGGATGTGGCGGTGGTGAAAAGGTTGCTTGAGAGAGGCACAGATATAGAGGCACGCGATTCAAGTGGCTGGACACCGCTCCTTATCGCAGTGATGCGACACCAGACTTCAGTGGTACAGCTGCTTCTCGAGCATGGCGCTAAGACAGACGTCAAATGTAGTATGGGTCTTCGAACACCTTTACACCAAGCGACTGAGGCCGGGCATGAGGAGATCACCGAGTTGCTCTTAGCTCACGGGGCCGATCCAAATCTTTACAATGTTAATGGCCGCAGACCTTTGGTATTTGCTGCCGCCGAAGGCCACTTAGTACTGGTAAAGATGCTGTTGGATCATGGCGCTTATCCGCAGACTAAAGAGGATCCTTCAACGCCTCTGTGTTGGGCCAAACGGCACGAATATGATGATATTGTGAAACTGCTGGAGCCGCTCTCCAAGATCGAGCCTGAGCAACCGTCTAGTGAGGTGCCTGAACCTGAGAAGAGTCAAAAGACCAATGCGCAAACCACTTACCTCAACCGATGCTTGATTCAATGACTCCAGGCAACCATGCTGCTGTTCTATATATTCGAGATTATTATATCGCTGGCTGTTACACGGTACACTCCTCTTGGGACTTGTCCTCTCCTTTCTGATTTCTCTCTGTTGCTGCTCTATTCCAGCACAGCAATAGAAAGACATAATTGATCCAAACGCCACATACCTTCCTAGTCACTGTTACAAGAAGCGAGAGCTGTTCTTCCAAAGGTCTTTAAACATTGGTCTATGAGATATGATGCCCTGGCTTCTAGTCGCACCTTCCAGTCATCCGCATAGTCGGCAGTTCGACGCTGTTTTTCGAAGAATTTGTCGCCTTCTGGATTATCCCATTTCCCCCGCGTGCGCCACCAGTAGTAAAAGAGTAGGCTTTTATGTATAATGGGTGGCTGCGCAGTAATGATCATAGTGTATCCAGGGACTAGTCTAATTGGATATAGGAAGACTTCCTTTGCAGAAGATATTATCATGTTACGTATTGACCATATGCTCTGACAAGCCAAAATCAAATTGAAATAGACCTCATAATAATGCAAGATGCTATTCCTCGTCGTCATCATCCTCAACACGATAACGATTCTTCTTCCTCGCAGGTGGCGAACCGGAACCACCTTCACCGGCATCTCTCCGTTTAGGTGATGGCGCACGCTTTTCGATTTCCTCATCATCATCCTCTCCTTCAGCATCCATTTCATCGTCAGGAAGAGATTCTTCATCCTCAACCTCTTCTAACTCTTCGTCGTCATCAGCGACAAAATCGTCAACTTCATAAGAATCCTGTCGACGTCGGCCGTGCTCTTCTTCATCATCTGAGTAGATTTCACCGTGGCGATTGGTACGAGGACGTCTTTTGGCCGGTCTTGTAGCAAACATGCCATCATCGTCTTCCAATCCGGCAGCAGTGAGCCCGCCGCGAGATGGGCGATATGTTCCACGGCGGGCAGTTCTGTTCTGTTCGCGGTCTGCATATTGTTGTCGCTTTCTGTCTTCCCTCATTTTCAGTTTTTCCGCAGCTTCAGCCCTCTTCCCAGCTAGTTCGGGGTCTTCCTTGATATCGATGATAGCAATTCCATTGCCGTTGGCATTGGCTTTACCGCCACGCCCAGCAGCGGCCAGATTCTCTTGTAGACGTTGAATAGCGTCGTCGGTCTCTGAATTGGTTGGTAGAGGTCTTAATTGGTGAGTCAAATGCGACGTGATTTTGAATACTGAGGCGGTCTCGGCGGCTGCTGCTAAGTATGTATGTGTATCAAGAGTAGAATCGTAATTTCCTGCCTTGTTGAGTGGTGCCAGTGGTTTCGATGCGATCCTGTACTGTTCCTTGGGATTAGATGCAAGTTGCAAAGTAAGTGAGCCGTCCTCCCATTGGATGATACGAGCGTTGGATTGGAGGCTCGTCTGGTCTTTGGGATCGTATCGCCAACACAAGGAAGTCGCAGCTGTAAAGTACGGTGGCGCCACATATGTTTCAGGTCTGAACTCTTCCGTTTCCAAAGAGAGAAAATTTGGAATTTCCATTGTATAAATCTGAGGCCAGATGTTAGGACTTTCCAACACAGTATTGTGAATTGACCTACCTCTTCGTTCGTGGATCGCGGCTCCGGCGCCCTTCCAAGACTGAGGTCCATTACTTTCACCTCGCCGAACCCCTCCTCTCCATCTTCACCCAAGTCCATGCGATCCTCTGTCCTGTCATGGCGTCCCTCGTCGTCGCCAGAATCTAGGTCCGAATCGTCAAGAGTGCGATGTGGCCGTCTGCGAGACGATTAGTTACTGCTTGATTTACATTTGGCGGTAGTAATATGAACTCTTCCAAGTCAGGTTCTGAGCCCGAGCCAAAAAGATCTTTATCATCATTTTCATCTCCAAACACATTGGCGTTGTCGTCTTCGTTGCTCACGTCCTCGTTGTAAGCTCTTCCGCCGCGACCTGGACGTCGGACGGCTTCATCTTCGGACGAGGACATTTTGTGTCGCAGATATCCTCGTAATAAAGCCAAGAATTCGTATCTGCAAGAAGAGAAAGTAGAGGAGAGGAGACAGTCAAGTTGAGATGGAGACAATGAGTGATTGAATGAGTCTTGGCGGCCGAGTGAACCTTTCCATGGCGCTATTCCTGATCAGGGCAAGCGGCGGTTGGGAGTGGATTCTGCTCCACGCTGAAACGAACAACAGAGGGAGGAGCGACGGCCAGAGCGAACAACAGCTTCTCTCCTCTCCGCTTCTTCGTGTCCCCCTTTTGTCTGCTGCTATTGTGGGAGCACCCATCATTGACCTGATCTTTCTGCTTCGTTTGTCGAGCTGCCTTTCTATTCACTATTCAAGATGGCAACCTTCTTTCAGAGCGTGTAAGTCGTTCCCCGCATCAGCATCGGCTGTTCTGTACACCCAACCGACCCCTTAAACCCCCTCTGTTCAGACGTTTTAATATCTGATGTCAAGCTTGATTCTCAAGCTCGTATTCCTGCGTTCTTTCTTATTGCTTGGACTAATCTTTGGTGCTATCTACAGTCGTCAAGGCTTTGGACGAGGGGGGAACAACAAGAACTCCAATAACCAACCCAAAATGAATACTGGAGGCCAGGGTCAACAAGTGGCACAACCGCAACAGGCTGTGCCTGGTGCACAGGGTCTCAATAACTCGCCTTCGATTGCATCGAACATGTCTGCCGATATCGTATCCAATAACGAAGATGCTCCCAAGTATTTCTTCCAGGAGAAATACGCTCCATTGAATGTGAAGGGCAATTTTTTGACGCTTTGTGCTTGTCCTAAGAATGTTGAACTTGGAGAATGGCTTGCTCATCAAAGTAAGCGGCTACGAATGAAGCTTCTGCATGGATCATGCTAACATTCAATTGCAGTCGTTGAGCAATATCGTCTGCTACATGGCATGCTGCAAGTCATCCAGGAAGTCAACACCGTGAATGGGTACCCAATCTGCAATGAAAGCACATGCCCAACCATGTCCGCCGGCCGGTATTACTATTTCCGTCTCTTTGGATTGAAGTATACATATACTGATATGTGTATAGATTGACCTACACTTGGCTTGTGGACGGCCGAGCAGCAAAAATCTCCGCACCAAAGTTCATCAACCGAGTCGAGAAATGGATCGTGAGTAAAATCCACGATCCCGTCATGTTCCCCACAGATCCCGTCCAAGGAGCCCCTCATACCTTCGCTTCCGGGGATGTCTCAACCCCCCCTGCAACTACCCCGATTGCGGCAGGTCCCACGAACTTGAATGCGTCCTTGACTACCCTTGCTGGTCAGGATTGGATCGGCAAATCTAGTGGATTTCCTCCTACCTTTTACAAGGATTGTCAAGGAATCATGAAGCAGATGTTCCGTTGCTATGCTCACCTTTACCATGGACACTGGCTCGACCCCTTTTGGCATATCAACCGTCATGAAATGCTGAACATGTGTTTTGTGCACTTCGTCACTGTCGCCAAATACTACAAGCTTGTGGCCGATAAGGAAATGGAGCCAATGCAACCTCTTATTGATCTCTATATGAAGCAGGAGAAGATCCCTCCAGAGGCTATCGCAGGTCATTGGGCATCTCAAGAAGCCGCTGCTGCTGGTTCGTCGACACCCGCAGCCAATGTCCCTTCTACTTAGAATTGCATACCTCATGAGGATGGGATAGTAGGCGCGAGCGCCTAGTCTAGGTGTTCAAGAGGAGGATTCCATGAGGTCAAAAATCTTCTTTTGCATTTTCCTTTTTGGTTTTATACATCAGTTCGTCTATGTCCAGGGATAGCAATGTTGCTACGTCTCGCCCTACCATATGCATACTATTTGACGTTGTCATTTGATTACATAAATTTGGCTCTGACAAGGGCGACTGTGATTTGACCGTTCTATCATGCTCATCTCTTTTTTGGCCCTGCTCTTTGTTTGTTCACGGGTGCCTCGTCATAAGATAGGAAGTTTGGAGTTTGCAACCATAGTCAAGATACACTCTATTCGCATATTGAGATACATATACAATGAAGATAAAACTCATAGATTCAAATATAGCGGCAAAAACCAGGGTATCATTTTCCACTCATTTAATAAAAATATAGATGCTTCGCTATTTTTACAAGTAAATACCTTCATCATCCTCGTCGTCACCGTTCCGCTGCTCTTCTCCGTCGCCGTCTTGCCGATTCGACGGATTCGTAAGCCCATTAACACGCCTCTCACTATTATCATCTGTAACCCCATCCACTTCATGCGACGATACCCCATTTACCAAAGGTGGAGACTGAGCATCCTCTTCTATCTCGCCACCATCACCATCTTCCAAAACCTCCTCCATCCACCGCTGCCCTCTCCCTTCCACCTCAACCTTTAACAATCGTATCCTCTCCGCCATAGCCTGCATAACCTCTTCATTTTCAAGAACGTATGCCTCTAATTCCTTGTTGTCTGGCGAATCGGGCCCTTCTTCTGACTCGATTATGTAGGTTCGCAGCTCTTCATTGGAGCGGGTTAAGTGTGATATTGAGTTGCGGAGTTCGGAGACTTTGGCATATAGGGAGGAGAGGGGGAGTTCTTTGATAGCTTCGGCGAAGGCGATTGGGGAGATGGGTTGGGCTTCGGCGGACATTTTGAGACTTGAGACCCAGCGGGGTAGCTGTATAGCTTCGATGTACGTGGGTATAGTAGTGTGGATCTCCTGGCTGAGATAATATCGTTGCGACGATTTTTAGGTGAACTTATGAAAAGTTAAGCAGCTTCAATGGTAAAGATCAGCTAGCTGCTTGTTAGATGAGGTTGAGAGGAGGAATGATTGATCCCACTTGGATTCCTTATCGCATGCGTACCATCACGTGAGTATGAGCTTTCTTTGTAGTCAGCATAACTTGGAGAAACAGATAAAATTTCATACGGACTGTAATAGCTGAAATTGATCATTGAGAGTGCTATCTTATAAAAGTTAGATTCTATCAGAAGACTGTCGCATGCTATGCAATTGACATTAGATCAGCCAACCAAAGCTCCGCACGGAAACTACTCGGCATCTCCATCACCGCCGCTCTCTCTTCCGATCTTTCCTCCGTAAATAAATTCAACACTACTATCAACCTCCCTTCTCAGCGTGTAAACACAACACACGTGGAGATGAGCAATGTGCCCTCGGTAGCATGGCATGGTTCATGCCTTGTTGGCATACGGGCATTGTTCAGGTCGCAATGTGCCGTTCAATCATCAGCCAATTCGATTGCGAGACATTTGCGACGATGTTGGACACAGCAACAGCTCTCATATAGCTCATTAGGATATCAACAAACATGGAAATCAACTCGACCTACATCACATACTGTTCCTCGCCTATCAAACGCTTTATCAAGGATTAGATTTGCAAGCTCCGCCGGCAAACAACAAAAAGAACATGGAGTCCCCCTCGACTCGCAGCCGTTATCCGCCGCCGAAATCAAGGCAATCTTCCGCTCATCCACCGTCACACCTGAAATGGGAAATCGGATATTATCCGTCATACACGGTCGACGATTAGCAGGCACTCTAGACCAGGATCTTCCTTCGGACATTACACGCGCAGTCCGCTCGAAGACAATCGAGAATGGCTTACGATGGCTCCGCGCAAACCATCCTCTAGACGAAGATGCAGCTATACTGGCCCGTATCGAGCGAGAGGAGAAAGAAGAAGAAGAACGATTGTTGCGCTATGTGAAAGAGATGGGTCCGCAAAGCGGGCATTGGGGTGCACAATTGGGTGAAGGGAATGATATATATGGTCGAAGCACTTTCCAAGAAAAGAGGAAGGTGAATGAGGCGAGATTATTGGCTGAGCAGGAGAAGAAGAGGAAGGAGTGGTTGGAAGGGGAGATGAAGGATCGGGAGAAGATACAAAAGCAGTTGAAGGGGAATACGGAGTTGCAAAAGTATAATCCTTCGGCGGTTGTAGAGGGTGAGTTTCCCTTTTTGCTGCTACTGAAAGAGGTCATAGAAACACTAACTGAATGTAATAGCTCGACCACGAGCTGACCCCCGGGAACGGCCGTTTCTCGCATGGGCTCAGAAACATTACATTCGAGCCGAGAATACAGATACAGATTTCACCTCCATGACAACAGTAAGCCTCTCGACTCTTTTCTCGCAACGAATACCTAACACAAACAGGCCCGTCGCATCCTACCAGCACTTGGCGTAACCCTCCTCGTCTTAGGACTATGCTACTTCTACGCCGAGACCTACCAACCTCCAGCATACGGAACACGAATGTGGCGCGATATTCCCCCCGCAGCAGCAACAATTCTAGGAATCATAGCCACGAATGTATCCGTATGGATGTTGTGGAAGATACCTCCTGCATGGCGAATGCTGAATCGGTACTTCATCAGTGTGCCGTTGTATCCTTATGCTATGAGTGTTGTGGGGAGTATTTTTAGCCATCAGCAGTTTAAGCATTTGCTTACGAATACTGTTATTCTCTGGTTGATCGGGTTGAGACGTGAGTTCTTTAATCGCCTCATCAAGAAGCAATCTACTAAAGGCTGCAGTCCACGATGAAATTGGCCGCGGCAATTTCCTCTCTTTATACCTTTCCTCAGGTGTCATTGGCTCATTCGTCTCTTTGACATCGCACGTCCTCCTGCAAAGGTTAACAGTAACCTCCCTCGGAGCCAGCGGTGCAATCGCCGGTTTAGTCGCAGCTTGGTGTATGCTACATTCAGAGTACGCCCTTCCCCTTCTCCCTTCTGAATTATCACTAAAATAATATACAGCGACAAACTTGTCCCAAGCTTCCTCCCCAACGAATGGCGCAACTACCTATCCGCCAACGGCTCCACCGTCCTCTTAGCAATAGTCGCATTCGAAATCTTCAATCTGGTCTCTCCATTCAAAGTAGTCGGGAAACTGGACAATTATGCACATCTAGGTGGTTATTTTGCAGGTGCCGTGTGGGCGGCGTTGTATAAATCGAAAGGGGAACGGGAGAGGCAGCGGAAAAGGAATGAACAGAGGGGGTTTTTGGAACGGTTTGGTTCTATGTAGATGAAATTATCTGATAATAATATGGGTGGTTTATGTGAAAATATGTATGTACTATTAGTATGAAATCAATATACAATCACTGGATTAAGGGATTTGGGGGTATTCGCGGCTTAAATAATGATACAGTGGATTCAGGCGAGATATGAACTAGTTCTAAACTCTGTAAATAAGCCAGACGTCATCTCCTTCGCACATCAAGCCCAATGTTGATATCATGTTTTATGATTTTCAATTAGTTGTACATTCAATCATGATCACCCTAGATCCGTAGTGGCAGTGACGGTCTACAGACCGTCAGAAGCGGGAGGTCCTTTGTATGCTAGAAATATCGGTCAGCATCAACTATCATAATCAAAACAAAAGGGGTCTCACTCTTCCGCGCATAGATGCCATACCACACCGCTGCAATTGCCATGAATCCCACAAACACAACAGCTGCGTAATTCATCGAAACAGCAGTTACTGGTAAAACAGTCGGCATGCAAAACAACACCAACTCAAATGCAATCCACAACAACGCAATGATGTTAACCACCAGCCCCAAGACAGGCCCACAGTTGAATTTGGCTTTGTTGACTTCTTGACGTTTGTGGAACACGCTGGCGCCAATGGGGATTGCGTAGCTGATTGCAAGAGCGACGACGCCGACGGAGACGAAAGCTGTGAAGGCGCTTGAGCTACCTAGGTTAATCAGACCGAGCAGCATCTGGACGACAGTCACCAAAGCCAAAGACCAGACGGGCACGCCCAGGCCAGAATGGACTTGAGCCCAAAGTTTGGACATGGGGAGAGCCTCGTCACGGGCAAAGGCGTATGTTGTTCGTGATGCTGCCACCGTGATACTGATTGAGCAGAACAGAGTGATGGCCAAAACCAAGAAAATAAGCCCCAATCCACCACCGGGTGAGCCCATAACAGCTTGGAAGATGTATGGCAACGCCTGTCCAGCGGGGGCCAAAATGATGTCCTCCAAGGGGGGCAAAGTGACGCAGATGGGGATTATGAAGAACAATCCTGCAATTCCACCGACCGGAACACATAGAGAAATGGCTTGAGGGACTTTGACGACGGCGTTTGAGCATTCCTCTGCCATGGAAGAGATCATACCGACCGCTGAGAAACAGTATGCAGCTGGTAAGAGCCCGATGAAGAATGTAAAACCACCCCAACCTGACAAACTGGTATCGTAATGACCCAGAGAATATGAAGCATCATGGCGACCCAAATCAGCCTTGACGGAAAGTGCAATCATGATGATCAGGATACTGATAGCAGTCCAAGCAGCGCAGATAGTGTCAATCATAGGCAGGAACCGGTTTCCAAACGTGCAAATGACGAAGGATGCAAGACAAATTGCATAGAAGATCAGAAGCAGCTGCCAATCATTCGCAGACCAGTCGGGATGATACATGGAGACGGTTCCGGAGAGTAGAGACGCAAATCCAAAGTTGACAGAGAGGGTGATTGTCCAATTCCCAATAAGCCAGACCCAGCCGTTGATAAAGGAAAGCACGGTTTTGGCTCGCTGAGGCACAATCTGAAAGGACCAGTAGTATGGACCTGCAGAGGTAGGCCAGCGTGAAGCCAGCTCAGCGAGCGAGAGAGCGACACATTCATCTAAGATGCAGACGACAATCCAGCCCACAAAGATGGAGAGCGGACCACCACCGTAGATGGCGCTCATCAGAGGGCCTCCCTCGCCATAAGGGATGGCGGCGATGGCGAGTGTCTGGAAGAGAAGGGTGAAGAGGGATCGATTGCGGGTTAGTTCCTGCACGTATCCCAGCTTTTCAAGGCCTTCTGCTTGCCCAGTGCCATTTGTGTCTTTGGCGATGAGACTTTCAGATACTGGCGCCAGTTTTTCGGCCTGTTCGGTGGACATTTTGTGTTGATTCGGTTCGGTGTCAGTCAATCGGTTGAAGAGAAAGAGGGAGAATCTTCAGAAGATATCCTCCTGGAGTTGAGTTAAGGTTGACTCTTGACTTAGGGCTCACTGCAGACTCCCGGCTCAATGCAGGAATGTTGTGTTGTCGGAGCCAGTCTGGTTGGGAACCTGGCGTTTGTAAAGAATTGATTTGATGGATTGGCTTCAGGGTGAAGATGTGAAGAAATGTAGGTGAGGGAGTTCATGTGACACAAACTCGCTTGTTTGTCATTTGGGGAAGGAGGAAGACACCACCAGGGCGTACACCCGGGACAAACACGCCCAGCAGAATTCTTATATAACTATTTCTACATCGATAAGTATATCACTGCTATCATATCGCAGCACTAAGCAACCTAGGCTCACGCTATCGCCGGTATCTGCATGAGGCGCATTGACCAGTAGAAGACGCAGATAGAGCAGTCTCCCAAACTCTAGCCAGGAGCTATGATATCGAAACGTTGCCATCTTATTTTATTACCAGGGTAGGCAGTTAATTGAGCCATCTATCTATTTACAAGGTTTATCTGATAAGAATTGTTACCCATGACCTTGGATATGTTACTGAGAATTTGTCAACTGTTGAGATATCTACTACCTACACAGTAATACCTGCAGAATTAGACAGCCATCAAGCCTGGCCCGAGTGTCCTGCAGCAACAAGAGTATGTTGATAAATTGCCTCCTTTCATTATTGTATAGAAATCAATTCCTTGTCTTTCTTCTACCTGAGCAAGAGATTACCTTTGCTCCAACTCTCCTCTCATTATCCGGCTTATCAGCCATCCATACTCCGCACATTGAGCCATGGATCCATATCGATTATGAAATCCACTCCGGCTCGAGTCATCAATCTGTCCATCAGGTTAATATATTTTTCTCCGCACATTCTGCACGCACGGGATCTGCAAGAACGGCGTAGGACGTAGTAAGAAACGCTCCAATGTTTTTCAATGGCCTTGGGTGCCACTAGCCTTGTTTAGGTAGCTAGATAGGCCAGACTAGGGTTTCGTTTTTGGTTAGCTTGCCTCAATAAGCTACTTCGCTGCGTAGTTGTGTATTGCTGGTTTGGCATTTATATCGACAGCCTCGAAACTCATAACTTATGCCCTGTGATCCTGGTAAAGTCAACATGCCACATGGTCGACATGCGGATGTACCATGTAACCATCCCCGCGAACCTTACTCTGCAAATTAAACCAAACTCATAAATAATGTGTAAAGATACAAGTATTAGGGCTGTGGCCAGAGCACAACCTGTAGTACGACTACATAGTATCGTCACTCAATACCCTCGGTTTTGATTGCTCACTGTATCAATCGATGAATCAGTCATTTCCAGTCCTCTCGCTATATTATTGTCCATATCAACGAAACCATATCCCCTCATGAGGGACAAGATTCATATAAGGAAAGGTTTCCCTCTATCTTCCCTGAATCTCCTCGAATCGAAACGTCTCTGGTCACGACTTCTCAATTGGGAAGGTGGAAATTATTCCTGTATTAGGTATAGCGGTATTATAGGTTGATGGTTTGAAGACGGTATTTTTGTCATCCTCGTGAGTTAAATCGTCGTATCGCTGTATCAGTTTGTAAGCAATTGTTAAACACTGTAATTATGTTGATCACATGAAGCTCCTAGAAAAGTACTTTGAGGAGATTAAGTAGCATATTTCTGCTAACCGCATAGTCCAAGTAGTTTATGTAGTAAGATGTGAATCAGGTTACAGCTCTTGAACTAGTTATACCAACAAAGAACCTCGCCTTCATCGAATGCAGACCTTGCAGATTACCTACGTAAAAATATCTAACCAAATACCCCATTTGGAAAACGGTAGTGCTCGAAATATTCCAATTGGCCCATCTGTGTATTTAGTTCCTGGGTATCATCACTTGGACAACTAGCCAGTTCACTTTCTAGTGCATTGCAGGTCATTGAAACCTGGAGCTTGCCACGTCTTCGACTCTTGAATTAGAAAATTATTCGCTATCATTAATCATAAGAACTAAATCCTTAAATATATAAACACATTCAAAAAAGAAAAGAATCAGAAACAATTCATCCAAACTCCCAACATGATCAACCTGCGGAGTTGAGCAGGTCGTCATACCCAATCACCAACGCCTCGTAAGAAGGATATACCCCGAAAGAAAGCCCGCACTACCCGAAAAGAGAGAGGAAAAGAAAAAGGTCTAGAAAAGAAATGCCCTTTCCGATATGGGTTTAAAACATTCCCACCACGACTCAGACTCAGACGAGGAGGAGGATAAATATCGCGCCCACAGCCCTTTCAAGAAATTCTCCATCACCCTCATGGAGCCAAAGTTCAAAAATGCAGCCGTTGAACGCATCGCAGTTAGACTTGCCTTTTGCTGTGGTTCTGTTCGACAATGAGCTCCGATCACGAGTGCTGGGAAGAGAAGACAATGCGCGAGTTTCCCCCTTAGACGTGGTTCGCAAATTGCCCTTAAGCCGTAGGAAGTGGCTTGTTGAACTAAAGGGTGTGATGTGTCGAGTCCGTGGAAGACGCGGTATATATATATCAATCCTGCTAGACGGTAGCCGTTGCAGAAGACGGTCCAGGATTGATCGTGATCAAGTTGGGGTTCGGTTGAGTACATAGGAGCTAAAAGGTGAGGTGCGAGGGGAGCTTGTGTGTTTTGAGATGTTTTGAAGAATTCATCTTGTACCAGAGACAGAAGATCTGGTCCATCCGCGGTTGGAGTATGGCCACATAAGGTCATGGAAAGAGCGTCTAACTCGTCGGTGAAGAGAGAACTGTCCCCGCTGCTATGCACAGCATGTCCCATCTGAGCCAGACGGGAGAGTATCCGCATGATGTCCAGGAATGGATCACACGGCTCAAGTACACCCCACCAACCATCACTACCAGCGAAATGAGCCCAGGTAGTATCGCGGAAATACTGCTCCTCACCACTGAGAAGTGAATACGTCAAATCCATGGTCGCGAAACACGACAACATCAAAGCCGGAAGACCTCGTTTCTGTCGTTGCAGAAGCTGTCGTTGCAATTTCCATTGACTCAGAATGGCACGTCCGCCGCGGTAATGGACTTGGGAGGCGGCATCCTCATCGTTGGGATCAATCACACCGTCGAGAATGCAGAGAAGAACATTGGCAATGAACAGATCTAAAGGGAGGTAACGACGTGATATTCGGACTTGATGTTGGTGATTTTGGGTTGGACTTTCTAATTGTGTCCGAAAATTGTAAATCGCCTTCAGCCGCGCTGTCCTCTTGGATAGAAATGCATCACGACGTCCGGGACAGTAGGAAAGGTGTTGATGGGCGTTGGCAACCGCAGTGACTGAATATAGAAGAGCGGGATACTTGTATACCGAAGCCAGATCTACCAGAACCGGTTCTGTCGACAAATTGAAGCGGTCAACCACAATGTGCTCAAAGTAGAGCATTGACTGATCGGTTGTTATAAGTGGCGGCATGGCTGTAATATGACAAGCATTGCTGTACTCTGGCGACGACGGAGGGATCTCTTCATCCTCTTCATTACCAGCCCTCACAACCTCCAGACTTGGTTCTCGCGTCAACAACAGCGGAGATGACTCCGAAAATGACCACGAAGGCGACGACAACGATGACGGTGACGGCGACACCTGCCAATTCTCAGATTTCTGATATTTATCTCTTTGCGACTTCTTCTCATTAACCGCGACGTCAGAGCCACTGCTTGAAACAGGCATATTCTGACCTGCAAAACGACCCCTAGCAGCGACACCATTACACCATCTCAACCGCAACTTGCCGTACTCGCAGACCTGATCTTCGGCGAGACAGCGCGAGCATTGCGGTCGTTGCAAGTCGCATATAACGCGACGATCTTTGCAGGCCCAGCATGAGCCTTCAACTGTTCTCACTCGTTTGGGCGTCATGGAAGTAGTTGTGGTGTATGGATGTTCATATGTTCATATGTTCATATGTTCATGGGAGGCATCAATGAGTATGTGAGTGGAGTCTTGTCTTGTGCCGAGATAAGCTCGGTACCCGTGAGGTCTGCACTTGGGCTTGAAATTGATCTCCTTTCTCGATGCGTTTCTCTCTTGACTATGAGGTATGGACTACCTTCATCTCTCTGCTTCCAAACAGAGCTCTTTATATACACTGACCGTCCCTAGGAATATGTAGCGGATAGTCAAATGGTGAGCAGAGATAAGTACGAACGTCCAAACTAACTCGACTATCAATCGGAAAGCGGAAGCGCTAAGATCCGAAGCGGGATAGCGTGCTGTTTAAATTACGTGCGTATCTGCCCTTACCTTTTGTCATTTTCAATTTATGTATGCAGTATGTTACACAGCTTGTCGCATGGTCAGAGTCTGTACTCCTTGACCTACACTGATTACCAAGACACGGTGTGGAATTGGCGAGTATGGTTGCACATACTAACAAAATACCTACTTTCTTCTTTTTTGATCGATATCCTATTCGGCCATTAGTGTGTTACCTCAGATTTCCACGGAGTATTTCATTCACCTACGGCTCATTCACAGATCGACGCCTACATTTTAGGAATACCTAGGGTTGCCGATCGAGTCATGTCCTATGTCCGTGACAGGAGACGGGAATATATCTCCCCTGTAGATCGGGTGGAGCATGCAAGTAGCACACACGGTGCCTATCATCATGCTTGATATCATGAACAGAAAAGGAAATAGATGCCGTAGAAGAAAGAAAGGCGGTCTTCACGAGGAGGGTATGCAAGATCGAGAAGATGCAAAATTGAAATTTGGACTTGATTCGATTTCTTTCATGCGATCCGGATGAATGGATCTGAGCGGTCTGGCTATATACAAACCCGATTTTGCAGTCTGGCTTCCTTTTCTATTCATCTTCTCTCGGTCGTGCATTAACTACGTATAGATTCGTATACACTACCGCTCAGTGTAGAACATACATATAATCAAGTAACTACACCGCTGTCCGGCACGAACCTTGGTCAGCTACAGCTTCAATAAGATGAGAGGGATTTACATTTACATACATGGAAAGCTTTTCAGGATAACATGCAACGTTACGCTATTTTACGATCCTCGCCAAAGGTCTCGTGATGATTACCATATAACTGAAGCGCCAAGCAGTTGTGCAAAAGTCGGACAAGGCTGAGATTAAAGACCCGGGCGAAGGGCAACGTTCCTGGGTTTCACAAATTTACGTATGAGTTATCATCATTGGGTAAGCTCATGTAGCACGATTATAAATACTAGGAACCCCTCGTCCAAGTATGTTGGTAGACTATATATTTATTAGGCGACATATAGAAATAAAGACATGGGGGTATTGGTTGGGTACACATCAAGGTCAATAATAATTATGAGTAATAATCAAAGAATGCATCATGGATGTCCATGTACTACCACGGACTAGAATTATACAGCAATAAGTTGTGGAACTATATTAAATGTCAGCCAATTGATTTCTCATGTAGTGACGATAACAAAGATAACTTACTGCTCAATCCATAACCCTGCGCATTACCGTCACGGTTACCTTGTTCAATCTCAACTCGAATCGCCACGTCCAGTCCACCGGCCAATTGACTGGTGTTACTATATCCATCCGCAGCTGGATGGCTTGTTCCAGTGCCTTCTTCACCTATATGCAACGGTGAGTGGCCATCCTTGGGTGCAGTACTGGGCGCCAATGAGTGGGGCTGTGAGCTCGAGCCGTTCGTAGCAGGCGTCACAATTTCGGTGATACAGGCGTAGTTGCGCGAAGGCATGGTGACCTTGTTCCAGGATGCGCTCTTCTCCACGCCACCGGGAGGGTTGTCAAAGAGTGGCATAAGTGTCTCATCTGTCTCGTGGTCAAGATGATGGATCTTGTTCCTTCGTGCAAGGAGATTGGCCACTGCCTTTGGAGGTGGTTTATTGGTGATGGCACTGCTGATAATGTTTGGCATAAAACGAAAGTCATTCTCGACGGGGATATTCAAGTCGACTTTCGAATAAAACCGACCCAGTGCTGCTAGGTGGACGTCGCCACCGAGGATTGTAATACGCACTGAATGTTCCTTGGAAAAGTGCTGAAGACGATGGATTAATTCTCGGCGCTCAGCTTTATGATGTCGCGCAGTGTAGTGATCATCAAGATCGTCCAAGAGATCCACTTGACCATCGAACTTGTTGAAGAGACCTCCGGCAACACCGAATCGCTTGTTGAGCAGGCGAATTGGCGCAATCAACGGAGATGTGATAAGATTCTCCAGCCAAGCGAGACGAGGATAAGCAATAGGAACCCCGAGCAGTAGAATCATATGCTTGATCTCTCCATTAGCCTGACTAACTTCTTGATCCATGCGCTGGAAGATCAGATCATAAGTCTCGGGATAATTAACCTGCATACGTGTACGCTCAGTGCGCGCATCAATACCAACAAATGCGATTCGCCGTCCCAGGCGCATGTATAAGTTGCGGCTTCTCTCTTCAACGTACGGACCCGGCGTTTTGCCCATTATCCATCGTGGATCAGCAGTCTGTTCCTCGAGAACGAACGTATTCTCCAATTGACGAGGATCAAAAGGCTCTGTTGCATCCGTGGTAAAAGTAGATTTTGGTGGTGCGATATGATGCTGGAAGAGACAATAGTACTTGAAGGCGACTCCTCCGATACCCCTGAACACTGCGCATCTCATGAAATGGTCAGTGTACGACCCAAAGCCATCGATGATGTCGTGGTCATCCCAGATATTGACCTGAGGGATTTGTCCGTTGGCAGTCTTGAAAGGCTCGTGATTGTACCATCGCACATAGTTTTTGTAGTAGAATTCATCACATTCAGCCCTCAATTTGCCATTAAAGTCATGCGCCTGTCTCTTGATAGGGTTTTTGATGTTTGTCCATTCATTAAGCGGCCCATCAACACGAATGCCATCATTGTAGATTTGGTCACCGCCACCAATCATGACATGGAAAGGCCGCTTTTCGTGAACTCGCAGGACATCGTTCCATAATGCGGGACCAGCCCAGCTTTCTGTATCTGTACCAACCGAGAATCCATTGCACGAATGGAACATGATACGCATAGACTGATGCCAAGCGGGGACCACAAATGTCCACTCAGACGCGTTGGACGCAGATTCATTGACATATCGGAACCCCGGAATGGTATATGCCCAGCGAGCTTCATAATCGGCCAGGGGAAACGAGAATTGGAATCTCCAAAACGCTTTCACTGGATCTTCATACAGCTTGACACCTTCGTATGTGCTGGGCGCCTGCGATCCTGGCTGCACATTTGCAGCTTCTTGCGACACGGGTCCAACGTGACGTAGGGATAATTGCGGTTGGGACTGCCCGGGATTTGTAACGATCAGAATACTGCCGTAGTACGTCGCGGAGGAGCCATTGGCGTCCATGCGACGGTAATTAAGTAATGGACCGGCTATCACGTCCAGAAAACCGGCGCTGACAGTATGAGTACCGTTCGTCTCTATTTGCGATTGAGTCATGTTAGCGCATTTCACCTTGGACAAGAACATGCAACATACCATAATTCTGTCCAGCCGGCGCAAATTGGCCCGGCGCTTGTTGATTGTTATATGCCATAGATGTGGTATACGTCGATGCAATGTTTTGTTTAGCGACTGGCGCGTTGGTTAGATTTGCGAAGCTCGATCGAGGAAATCAACTCAACCTTCGAGGACAAAGAAAGACGAATAGTGATTACAACGGAGATGAAAGAGAGAGGGAGAGAAAGAGCGTTGGGAGTGGTAGAAATAAAGCTGGGAGGAAGAATGAATCACCAGGTGGCAGCTTCCTCAACCGCCCCAGTAACTTAGTCAACCAGCTGAATTGCGACTTATCAGGCAGTCACATACAACTCATCAATTAACTCATCAATCAGACGAATCTGATTAGTATTCACAACTCTAACCCTTCAGACAAGAGAGTAGCTCCCGTACTCCCCAAGTGTATATTTGTGACACCTGTTGTTTTTGTTCTCATGATTTGTATCGATTCCTCCAAAATTCCAATTGAGTCTTGAGTCTTGACGATGCCAAGTGCCCCCCTGATATAGATAACAGCCAATTAGCAGCAGGCATATTCTGCACTAAAGCGGTCGCCGACTTCCACCGGCGTCACTAGGCCGACTAAAATGGACTAGTGTCACTAGCCTCTCGATTATCATCTAAACTGACCAACCAGGGTTTAGATGAAAAGGGCATGAGCCACAATGCCAAGCGCGCCAAGCGCCTCTACCTAGGTAACGCCTCGGAGATGGGTCGAACAGAACCCCTAAGAGCCAATGATTATTCTCCCTCTGGCGGATCGAAATCTCTCATCCTCCGAACGCTGGGACATCGTCATTATGTGGCTGTGCGACCAGTCTCGCATATGCGGGCTAAGCCACACTGATATGTTGTCGCCTTGTCCTGCATACCATTCCTCCCACTGCTCAACATTCAGGTGGCTGAATTATCGAATCGGTAAGATATTTTGGCCTTGGGAAAGTACTCCGTGTGTGGAGGTACGAACTGTTGGGCCGTGGGGTGGCATTTACGGCTGGACCGGGTGAGGATGACATACATATCCAGGTTTTACACACATGCAACTTACATGAGTCAGTATCTGGGCAGTAGGTATATTCACGAATCATTGTCTTATGATCGATACACCCAAGAATATAGCTGGAGGCACGGCATGTGTATGCAGCCAGTAATATCGCAAATACAAGGAGCCCCATGCAGTTAATGCATAATATGTATCATGACACCGCAACTATTCCACGGACTCATGTCCGATAGACCTCCGCTTCCGTAGAACGCCTTCATTCGCTCCATGTCGGTAATGGGGAACAACAGCCGGCTGCTGACTGACGTCGCTGCGGCGCCGTCGGCGCCGGACCATCTGATAACAGCGATCTAATTCAATCTCAATAGCACATCTCACTCTCAGAGCGCTGACAGCAGGCCACACCCCTCGCTCGCCTTTGCGAATCCAATAATCTAGACCGGCCTTGGAAGGTGCTTGAAAGAGTTTTAGGAAATCGCTCGTGGTCAGGTCTGGAATGAGTGTTAAACTCGGGCCGGGAATGTTCTCGTCCATGAGGAGTCGTCGGAGACTCATGGGGAGGAATCCTAGATAGTCTAGTTGTCTTAATCGATGTCGCATTTCGAGCATAATCAATCGCATAAGAGGTCGATTAAGACTCGGGTGATTACTGTTTCTTTGGCCGGGGTGAGTGTCGGGGTACAGAAATGGAACGATGTATGGCCGTGTTTGGGAAACGATGAAATGGTTGACATTAAATAACTCGGCGAGTCGAGCTAGCGGCGATTCTCGTCCACTGAGATTTACCTGTCGCCAGGATCGGAATGTGACATCTTGTGTATGCGGCCAGGGGACGATTGCACCTGTCTCGTCTTTGCAGTGGAGTGTCTCTGAGGAGGCATTCGAAGCCAGGGTAGCAGACCGGATGAGCTGTATAGTCAGTAACCGCATTTGACACAGCAGCAGGGGGCAAAACTTACCACATTAGGTGCCGTCAGGTAGTTCAACAAGTTAGGAAACGCGCCTTTCACTGAAGCCGCTACTGTAACATTCAATATCCTTTTGGTCTTTGCATACGCCTCCTCAAAGGTCATATCGCCAACATATGTTCGAACACATTCCTCCAAGACAGACTCATCAAGAAAGTTTCCTTCCACAAAATATCGCCGTAACCGGCCAAAACCTATTCGTGATTGTTCATTATGTGTCGTGCTCCCTTTCCCTTTCCATTTCCCCTTTTGGCTTTGACCTTCGAACACGCAATATTCAAGGATATCACTATCCAAAAAGTCCAGTAGTTCGTCTTCTGTACGCACACCGACGAGCGCAGCAACTAAAGCTCCCGTGGCAGTACCGGTGATAATACGCGGTAAGAGACCGCGTAGATGCAACGCCTTGACCACGCCTAGATGACACAACCCAAAGATAGAGCCACCTTGTAGAACGAGAGAGGTTCTCCCGAAAGCCTGGCGAGTATCATGTAGCAACTCCAGTTTGGCCTGCGACGTGAAACCGCTCACGTGCATAGGCATAGTCTGTAAAGAAGTAACATACTGAATCGATAGTGCGACGTGTGTGATATAGTCGTCAATCAACAGTTTTGTACCGGTATAGGCGTGATTGAATAGTCTCATGGATGTAATATTTCCAAGATTGCGAACCAGGCCCGAGCGAAGGATGCTGACCAATGTCAATATGTCCTCCGACTCTCGAGCACTCAAGATTGATTCCAATCTTTGAAGAATAAGTCTGTAGTCATAATGTTTGCTTGTTGGGTTTTGGCGCCTGTATATCGAAGAGACAGTGAGGGAGATGTTCAAGGGTCTGGGCTCAGATGTCCGATATAACATACCATAAATCAGCACTGGTTAACTCGTCAAGTCGAAAGGCGGTCTCTTCCCATTCTTCGAATGTATCGGCTCTAGCCAGTGCATAAGATAATTGATCCTTGGGGGATCTTGATCTTAGCCATAACATCCATCTCTTTGTAATTAAACGGTTAGCAAGTCAAATCGGCAAGACGATATGACATCACATACATAATTCCAAAATTGCAGTACGTCAAGGATCATGCCCACAATTGCTGCTGACAAGCTCCATAATTTGGCACCGAGTGTAAGCAGAGGCATGCTGTAGCGTCTAGCATATATCCGGAAACAAGTAAGTCGAATAAACCACCGACATGAGATGTATCTATGAGACGAAGGTCTTCATATCATCATCAACGTAAGGAAGAGAGGTACGATCCCGGCATATTATAGTACCACGTGAATTATATAAATTTAAAATAGCGAATAAATGATGAAGAATAATTATAGGTGTAACTCAGCTATCTCGTGAACGGAGTCCAGCTTTACATGTGATCGGAGTCATCTTCAAGAGTCCAGCCAATAGGGGGGACTTTACATTTCCCCGCAATTGCAGTAACCGCTAGTCCACTTTCGGATAAGGGCTTAGGGCTTGCTATCGTAAGACAATCTTTACTGCATGACCAGATAGTAACTGATACGGAGCTCTCCAACCGTGAATGTGTGTAGTTGTAGAAGTCGTATCATCTGTTAACTGAGTATACAAGAGTACGTGGTACCTATTCAAGAGCGAAATAGAGAATGAAGACATTTTCTCGGTTCAATATGTGAAATTGAAAGTGTTTGATTTTTGAAATTCCGCGAGAGACTCCCCAAATCGAATGCTGGTCTTCCTTTCTAAAAAGAAAAGACATTTTATGCGAAACCAAAAGGAGCAAGAAGGAAGAAAAAAAAGAATATGAAAATAGTATTTTCTTTGCCTTCAGGTATAATCTCCTATTTTTCCCAGAAAAGGAACCCGGTTCATTCCTCTACCTCCCACTTCACCGTACAAACAAGAAAAAAAAATTACATCATTATCGTCAATGCTTTTTTTCTTTCGCGCTTACTCGACAATGATGTTGGTTCGCTCCGACACGTAAAGACCGTCAAGGAACTGTGATATGATGTTAGTATAGGCGAAAATGGCTATCTAGGAAACGAAGTGGTTGTCTCACCTTTCGGATATCCTTGTTGCGGACTCTGCAAATCTGCTGAATATCGGCGGCACTCTGGGAGACGGCCTCGAGGGAGTTTCCGGACAATTGGAGCTCATCCTTGACGTTAGGGGAAGTAATGACCTCAACACCAGGCTGAGCAGTGATACGGCGAACAATCTTCTCGCCAAGGAAGTTTCTGCATTCAAAACCCAGTCAGACTCTCTCTCATGTAGCAATCCGCAGATAATAACATACCGGATCTCAACCTCAAAGTTACCAGTCTCGGCATTCTTCTCAATGTTCACGTTGATGGGAAAGTGAGCATAGACGTAACGCATCTTGTACAAGAAACCACGGGTGACACCGATGATCAAGTTGTTGATGATGGTACGGACAGTTCGGAGAGTGGCAACACCCTTGCGAGCACCGTGGTGCAACTCGATGGAGATGGTGCTCTTGTTGGGGCGACCGAAGCTCACGGCGATGTGGGAAAGGTCCTTTGTGAGTTTGCCCCTGGGTCCCTCAACGGTGACAACCCGCGAGCGAATGTTGACGGAAACTGTTTAAAATGCGTTAGTCCTTGAAACTTTGTTGCAGAATATTGAATTTTTCGAGTGTGTCTGTTCCATCGGGGGGAGGTCCATGTCGCAATATCTGTCCGCATGTACAATCGAACTGTCTCCTTCATGTTTTGTCCTTTCCTCCCTTCTCTCTCGAATTATTCCTTCGTTTTCAATTCGACAGTCGATGTCCATATTCCACCCTTGAAATCGTCCTTATATCATATCATCCATTTCCTTCCACATCTTGACCTCCAAACCCCGACAGAAACAGAGCAAACGAAGGGGAGAAGAAAAAAGCGTATAGCTTACCATTCTCGGGGATTGGCAGCGTCTCCTCAGAGTGAATGAACCTCATTTTGCCTCTCTAAATGGTGTTTGTCGTGGGTTGAGGGAGAGAAGAATTGTCGGATTGGGCGCGGTCGTCGAACGAAGCAATCACAAATAGAACGAGCAGCCGCTTTTGCTTGGTGGAGCGAATTTTCGAGGTTGTGCGTCGCTTAGGCGTACCTTTCTGGTTAGCGTATTGGATCATCACGTGATTTTACCGGAACTAATATTGCGCAGCATCAGCCTCTCTACAACTGAATTTAGATAGCAAATCTTTTTACGGTCTGTGTAGGAATGTCTTTTGAATGATAGATTCGATCAATCTATCGCTGTTTGTCCTTTCCCGAGATCTATCAATTACGTCTCGCTAAAGGCTTAGAAAGAACATCGTCTCTACTGACAGGATGCTACAGGCTTCATTCATTCACTTTCACAATTCAATAAATACATAGAAGACTCAATGAAATACTATCCAGGATACAATAACCAAATCCAACGCCGGCCCATGCAATTCAAATCCTCCATACACAAGCTGTCATGGACGTCAACACATAGAGAAAATATATACCTTAGCCTTACGGGAATAGCGACGACATATCAAGTTTGAAGAATGGTTCAAATTTCATGTTCATGTCCTTCCATCACCCGCATGCGCTCAATCTCCATGATGCTCTTGCCTCCCACTGACTTGATCTTCGAGATGAGCTTATCATCTTTGTCAAGAGCTTCGACATCATCACCTCCTCCGATACTTATACCATTTATTAAAACATTAGGAACGGTACGGCGACCTGTAACTTTGCCCAGAAGTTTCTGGAGGTTAGCCCCGAGCGGGTGCTCGTTTAATTCCACGACGTAAGGGGCCGGCACGATACGGTATTGGCTCAGGATTGACTTTGCTTTGCGACTATAAGGGCAGTAAGACTTGGAGAAGACGATGACTACAGAGGTTTTGATCAGTCACAAATGCTCAATGCGCAGAAAGTCGTCGAGGGAAAAGTGCGAATGCTGCACAACATACTCGGAGACCGTTTCAAGATAAAATCAAGCTCAGCGCTAGCCTCTTTTTCTTCCTCGTCCTCCTTTGAAGTTTCATGCTCTTTAGGTGCGACATGCGTTTCAGCCTCAGATTTCACAGATGGAGTGTCCACGCTATCCGTCTTCTTATTAGACAGCGGGACTTGATCCTCCTTTGGCTTCGGAACTGACATCTTAGTTCTTCCAGCGACAGAAATTTCATCGGAGGTGTCGATCTTGTTGTGACTTGAACCTATTGATTTCTCCTGCTGCTTGTCATTGAGGGCACTCGGCGAGCTTGGTGTTTTCCGTGCACCATTATTGTTGTTATTGTTATTGTCAAGGTCGAGTCTCTGTATATGCGATCGATCCTTGCCTTCGCTATTCTTCTTCGTAGTTGCGACGTGCGCATTGTTCATGGCGGTGACGGTTTTCTTATAAAAGCGATGGTTCTGTATGCCTCCACCCGTATCGGTCTGTAACCAATATAGAAATCAGTACGAGAACTTCAATGATCGGGGAATTAAAGGTGTGATATACCGTGAAATAAGTAAAAGCCACCAGGAAAACCACGACAACAACCACATAGAGTCTCAGTCGGCGTTGTGACCTCATCGTGCCCGGAAAATGCGGTTGAACCGATAATCAAACTAAGTAATTGTTTATGGCCAAAGTAATTCAGCGAATGTGCAGACAGACAGACAGTGTGCGTTTAAGTGCCTTGTAGAATCTGGAGAACGCTGCGCAATAGGGGATGGGGGGGTAATCTGGACTGAAACGGTCGGATATGATGACTGATGAGAGAACGAGCGGACGATGAACTCCGGTAGTTCAACGGATCGATAGAAACATTTGAAGTATAAACGAGAGAAATCGAATCAGTACGATGGGTTGTACACAGGGAAGAAGAATTTGCGGCAGTGAGACAGAGAGACGCAAGAGTTTATGGGCTGATGCGACTCTTATTAATGCGACTCCTAAGTTCCAAACGAGATGGGGGGGAGGTGTAACAGAGAGTCTTGGATTTTTGTTTAGGGCCGGGGCTAGTTCATGGTTCTTGCAGTCTAGGCTTATCGCCGACCCACCGGATCAGCTCTCAGCCTCTCCCATCTTTATTCACAATGTCGTGAGAAAACAGTCATGGTACGACTCATGAAGATTGGAACTGTATTTCCTCTACACTATCAATAAATTTGATTTTGCGACTTTATGCTATGAAGCTGAGCCATGCAAAAGAGAACACAATACACAATACATCTGTATCTGTGCTGGAGCAATCTTACACTTTTATTAAGAGAGAAGGCTGAAAGAACTCATCTGAATTGCCACACCTTGTCAGCCCTCAAACCTGTTACCTCACGAATTGATGTATTGCACGAAAGTCAACGACTCTGCATCACATTGAATCCCAACCTTTTAGCGCAGGAGGTCGATCTCAGGACCGAGGACCGACGCCAGGGAAAAACTACGCCTGACAGCGATGGAGACATGAAAGGATACGACCAATGTTTCGAGAGACTTCATTCTCCCTTTTATATTCTGATATGGATCCAAGCAATCCAGCAGAATGAGATTTGTTTATCTCTCTTGTCAGAGACTTCCAGAACTTGGAGAAAAGGCCTGGAGGAAGCAATACATGCCGAAACGTGTCAGGATGCTCTCTAACCCTGTATTGAAGAGTTTCAACATGAGGTTATTTCAGCATTCAAGGTCCCCCCGGATCCAAGTCAATATACCCAGAGATAAGTTTGATTCAGGGATGGAGAGCACCCCAACATACTAATCTATTTGATGACTGGTAGGTAATATCGACGGCAAAAGAATCTGAAGGAGTGAGCGGAATATGCCAAGAATGAATTCCTTTTGAACCTGTTGCTTGTCTGGGTTGCAATGTGCGTCCGCTTGGAGACGTCAGGTTTGCTGGTTTAGCAATGAAGACTGCTGATGGCAATGCACACCCGCTCATGGGGTGAAACTCACAATTATTGCCGAAGGAATTGCGCGTGATATACAGGTTTTTATTGCACCTCATAATAACTAGGGTCACCTTTTCTTGCTGTTGGGCATTCCTTGGCTATACTCAGTGGACGCTAGGATTTCCATACGAGAATCATCAATCACCATTGATGACAAAAATCTTGGCGAGGAACCTCGTGCTATCATAGGTCCTGAGCTTGTCCATTTCCCTCTGTATCGGCTTTTTTCCTTATGTGTCCCAATATTGAATCTCGGCAACAATCCAGGGACAACGTATATGATGACGACAGTGACAGTGTTGAGGAGCTTTCTTCTTCCGACGATGAAGAAGCTGAGGCCGGTTCTGACTCTGACGAATATCCTGAATGGCGATGAAGTATTTGAAGTATGGTAATCATGTCCATGTGGGAACTACTCAGATCTCCCTACAATGTTAGGACGACGGTACCTTATGAACACCTCCTCAATAGAATTGTCTACAGACTCTACAAGTAAGTGTAATATTTACATATCCGCTGCATAGTCACAGAGTTCGTTAAGTAGAGAAAAGAAAGTTGCAAGGAATCTAAAGATACGTCGAACTTCATGTCCATTGGTATCAAGCGTGTAACTATACTTCCATGAAACAAGTTTCCATCAACTTGGGTCATCAATAACGCGGCTGCTCTGTATACAAGCTACGCCGTCGACTGCTGCCGAGAGCGTCCTCCGTCTGTTCCTCCGAATAGAACAAGGACTATTTCGTCCAAGATAGTAAAGATCAGGTGAGCATTTAAGCGTGGATTATTCAGAATATCATATATCTTTCGTGACGCGGCTTGGGCATTAGCTCTACCGACGACATTGCCAGCTAAATCGGGTATGAGGGCAGCTAGCATAAAACTGGCTTCGTTCTTTGTTTTGGATTTCTGTGACGGCGTCCGCACTACAGACTGTCTCAATACACCGCCAGGCCACATGGTTTCTTTGGCAAGAGATAGGTACCGAAGCAAATTATCGTCTTGAACAAGCGATTTCGCGCTTTCGCGGACCTTGCGTTCTATAGTTCCGCCAAGGAGTTGATGAAGGACCACGACCACTGCGCGACCACGGAGCCAGTTGTTTCCCCGATTGAGCTCGAATGCTTCCAAGAAAAGATCGCAGATAGGCTTAATGAATGGTTCCAGCTCTCGATCCTCAAAAGCGTTCAACTCAGCTTCAGCTTCAGCAGCAGTCACTGCGTCTTCAGTAGCAAGTGCGGGTTCTGGCCCAGTAAGCTGGCTCGTGGCGGCAGAGATAAGATTTTGTCCGGCGGTGGAAAGCTGGTCTAGCATCGCAATATTGCCCAAGAAATCATCCATACCGTCAGCAACTGAGTTGTATATGCGGGATACGATATCCTTGGTTTCTCCCTCGGTTGCCGGTGCGTCATGGGGTAGAAGCGCTTGCTGCGATAAGAAGGCTCGGAAATCTCGACTTCGACATACTTCAGGTAACAGCAACAGCTGTTGTAAGTATGCTTCTAGTGCCGCACGCCTCTTCTGAAGGAAATCCTTTTGTAACTTCATCATCATTCGTCTGCGTGGAAATTCCAGTTGGCGCACAGACGGATAGCGCATGCGCAGTTTCTGATGAAGTTCGTGAAACTCGCTATATCGGCGTGGTACTGCCCAAGTTGCTGCAGGCATCTGTTCCCCAGCCTTCCGACGTACTTCAATTACATCTGGACTTTGATATTAGCGTACGCGGAGCAATTGCCAGCGTGGAGATAAGACATACAGATTGCGAATTCATTTCCATCATCCTCCTTGCCAACCATGATAGATTGAATGTGAATAGTAGATCGGCCGTAGAGACTGTTGTCACTTTCCTGAATGACGTACTGTTGTCGCTGCATCTCTTTGCGGCGGATTTCGCGCTGAATACTTGCCTTAGACTTGCCCAAGATCCGCAATTCAGCCGTGTTATTGGTGAGTTCCGCCTTTCGCGTCAATGTATCCAAGACCGACTCCTGTGCGCTTAATTTCTCAATCTCCTCGGTCAATGCTACAATAGCTTCTGTCAATCCAAGATCACCCGGAGCTGCTTGGTGGATTTCATCTGCTGGATCCTTTTCATCCCCTTCTGGGTCAGCGTACTCGTCCTCAATGAATTTCTTCTCATCAGGAAAGAGTTCATCTTCAAATACGCCGGTTCTGGACGAGTTTTCGATCAAGCCTAAAGAAGCGATGCTTGGCTTATTCTTTTCACCTGATCGTACGTCACTTCGGGGAACTTCCGAGGAACTTCTCGCTGATATCTGTTCTCTCTCGGGAAATAATGATGATGATGATGAATCCGCACCAAACAGCCTCGAATCCTCGGACCTTCCATTATTTGGCTGATCAACAATAATCTCATTAAGCGCTTGTTCCATATTCTCAATGACTTGAGTATTTTTCGCTTCCGAATCTCCATTTTGAGAGCTCATGCTAAAACTATGTGAGAGAGGGTCGGTGTCATAGTCATCATCAAATAATGGTGCCGATCTGTCGGAATCAACGGATCTCCTAGGTGAAGAGTCGGCATCGTCAAACAATTTGCCATTGCTTTGCACATCGTTAGAAACTGCAGCTCGACGAAGATCCTGTGGCTTTTGCATACTGGGCTGAGACTGAGTTCGCGTCATAAGTGGTGGAAGTGGTCGACGTTCGCGTTGCTCAGGTGCTGGAGTCGAAGCACGAGGTGGGCGTTCCTGTTCTGCCGAAATTAACGAGGTCTCGTCAGACGCAAGATACTTGTAAAAAAGATCCGAATCCTTGAACTTGGGATAGTACTTGATCTCCATCTCCTCAAGAATTGCAGACTGGGTCATCAGTATAGCAGTCCTTGCTTTCCGATATTGCTCCGGATTGGCTTTTTTCCCAGCCTTCAAGAAAGCCTTAACTGCATCCCGAGACTCTTCTGGTACATTCAGCTCAGGTTTTGACAGATATGTTTCGTTAATGAGGATCATATCACTGACATCGGCAGATGTCCAGACTGCTGAAGATGCGGAATTTTCGTCACCAAAATCGTCCTCTAAGGGGTTGCGAAATCCATCTACCACTATCCAGAACTGCACGAGGCTCATTTTGTTCTGGCGATCCATAAATTCCATGAAGTAAGATAAGCCTGACGCATCATGCATCAAATCAACCAACGAGACATCCTTGTGGTTTGGTATACTGTCACGTCTGAATTCGGGTTTCATCGAGGCGGGACGACGAATACTAGCATTGGCTGCTAGTTTAGAGACTTTTTGGTCCAAAACACGTTTCCCAGTCTCAAGGCGCCTAATATAGACTTGATCTTGTCCTTCGACCATGCTCTCCCGCTTCAATTGACTCGCAACTTGGGCACGGAATTGCCTTGCATCGGAGAGATTATTGCAGCGTCTAATGGCCCTGACAAACCGCTCAAAAGCTCGCTCGGAGTCATTTGGGCCAAGTCGAGGAAAGGAAGGTGAGCCCTTTGGCTTGGACGGTGATGCATGTTTGTCGAGAGCGGCGCGAAGCTTCTTGACCGTCTTCCGGTCATTCAAGGCTGTCCGTCCGTATATCTCCAATATTTGATTCCACGTGTCTGGGTCAGACAAAAGATTTATCACAGGAAGGAGCACGGCGCACGCAACTATTTCTCTTATCAAAACAGAAACTGTGCGGCTTGTCAGTAGGCTGTCGGGAAGAAGTTGTGGCAACAATCCCATAACCAGCTTGCGAACATAGTCTTGCTGGATCAGTTTCTGATCCACAAGAGACACCGTGACTGCTGGATGAAGCCTCCCATCGCGGTATTTACTGGCAATGGCGAGTCCTAGTTCTTCCGACTCTGTCACGCTCCGAGCTAGATTCCTCCCTCTGACAGCTCTTTCGGCGCGGTCGAAGTCTTTGATATGGGCCGTCAAGATCGGCACAATGCGCGATACAACAAGGGATGTCACGTCTTCGCTTGAGAGTCGATTGCGGATGTTTTCAAGAGCTATGCGCAAGGCCCTGTCGATCTCGTTGATAAACTTTCGGTTCTTGCTTATGTTTCCATACCAGGACCCGATAAAATCTCGAGAAGCCAATTGAAGGAGCTCATCGATAGATTCCGACACCACAAATGATTGGGGGTATAATGATTTCGCTTCATACTCGGTAGCTTTCCTATAGACACTAACTTCCGTGGACCACGCGTCAGCTGCTAGAAAGCGCAAATTGGGCACAGTTGTGCGTCTGTCAAAATAGTCGGATCTCGTCTTGACTGTCAGTAGTATCGCACTGCAAATGCACAAGCAGGTGAACAGAACACCGGCGATGAATGCATATCCTAGATAGCGGAGGAAGGGTATCCAGTTGACAACCAAGCCCCATGAGACAAAACCACTGAAGCCAGCGAGCAGAAGATGTCGTTGACTGAGGGCCATTGTCCTCTCAGTGATGAGCAGGCACCGGAAGACCCATGACGGGTTGCTTGGAGAGTATCCAAGTTGCAGTTGTAGGAGTAATTGGAGTAGAGTAGTTTGTTCAGATGATGCTCTCTAATGGAAAGCACTCCACAAAGACCCACCCAACCCCGTGACTCGGACAGCCCACTGTGCTTTCACGTCATCGGCCAAGCATGTGAACGACAACAAAAGAAACCAACAAACCTTACACTCAATTAACCTCAGTCCTTCTTAACGACCCTGCCATCCTTCTCAGTAGCGACATTTGGAAAATGTCTTCTATCACCGATTATATTGATTTCTCCCAGCCCAGCTTGCAGAGTAAGTTGAAGATTGCTATTGTTTACAGATCGCAACCATTCGGGTTTCTTCCGAGAGAAGCGAAAGATTCCGGCTGACGTTCCTAATAAAGTCTCTGCACTGGCCATTGCTTTCAACCCGATTTTCTGGAAGTAAGTCTTCTTGATTCGTCTATGACTTGAATTCTGTTCTCGCAAACTAATTGACTCCTCTCCATTAGTATTGTCGCGCGACAGGGTATGTGCCGAGGATGTGGTCACCACCGTAATCATTTGAGCCGCACGACTGACTTGGAAAAAAATTGCAGAATACAAAAATCACTTCCTAACACGCATCTTTGGCAGTCCTTACTATGGCTGTTACTTCCTCGCCGTCGTGATCTTCTCTATAGGCATTCTGCGTGACCATCTCTACCTCAAAGCTCTTGAGGACCAACCCTTCTACGAACCCGTCCACCAACCCTATATCGCCTATGGCCTGTTCGCTACCGGTAACGTCCTCGTCATCTCGAGTATGTGGGCACTCGGTGTTACAGGTACTTATCTCGGAGACTACTTTGGTATCCTGATGGATGCCCCCGTTACTGGATTTCCGTTCAATGTTACCGGCTCTCCCATGTACTGGGGCAGTACACTCAGTTTCTTGGGCACTGCCTTGTACTATGGAAAAGTTGCGGGATTACTTTTGACGCTCGAGGTATTTGTGCTCTACTGGTTTGCGTTGCAATGGGAGGAGTAAGTCTATTGCTGACCTTGTTCTATACTAACTGATGTCTTGGAATTTATTAACTCCTCCTTATAGCCCATTCACCGCCGAGATCTATGCCAAACGCGAGCGCGAGAGGGCCAAAGCCTCTAAGCGCTCCTAAAATTAAAGCAAATACTGAAAATGTCTGAGTAATATCCATCCGCGTGACTATGCCTTCGTGATATGGATTGGATTCGAGATTTAGCATGGATACATAATCTCACACGCAAAGTTACTCCACGACAGGACCTAGGGCTAGAAGATCCGTTAGATTTTCAGTACTTCTTCGGCAACATACCCAAGATCCCATCAATGGACTGTCAGACTGTCAGAATTGACTGACATCGACATCAGGGAAGGGCTACCCATCAAAAGACACCCGTACCGGGGAAAAGGAGTGAAGAAAGAGCGGGGGAAGGTGAAAAAAAAACAAATGAATGATTAGTTGGTCTTAAATCATCATACATTCTAATATTTCAGCTTTGAGTATATATTTTATTCATCAAAATGACATTGAACTATCAAAACAAGAAAAAGGCAGCCCAAACTCCTGATCCCAAATCCCTGATCGCCGTTTATGATACATAAAACTAAAACAGAAAAAGCTCAGGTAGGGTATGTAGTTGATGCCTCCCGCAAGTAAAGACAAGCAGCATCCAAGTCTGATCACAAGTGATCCTAATGAAGGCTGTGCAAGAATTGAAGAAAATGCATGGAGGAAAACCTGTCTACTGACGTCTACGACCTCTCTTCCCCGTAGTTCTTTCTTCATGAACAGTATTCTCAACCTCATCATCATCGGCACCCTTTTTCAAATCCTCGCCTTCTGCCAACCCCAATTTCTCCCTATCATACCAATCTTCACCGTCACTCATTTCGCCAATATGTCCCTCTGCCTTGCACCATTCAAAGACATCTTCTTTGAGTTGGTCGGCTCGACGTAGGGACTTTAGCATAGCTGTGAATCCGCGGACTGTTTCTTCTTGCTTTTGGATGTAGGACCATAGTAGTCGACGCGTTTCTTCTGCTTCGTTCGGCGGGAGGCCGAAATCTTTGTCCGGTCGTATGTTCTCGGGTACGAGGAATAGGGGGTGGGCTGTTGAGAGCTGGGTAGCTGCGTCGGGAGATGGGTATCGTGAGCTACTGCTTGTGATGACTTCATTCTCGTTTGTTGCGTTTGCTTGTGCGCGAGTTGTCATTCGTCTTGGGGGGTCGGGAGTTGAGGTATCTTCTTTGTCTCTCATACTTTTTGATTCTGATGCATCCTCCATAACGATATCGCCGCCCTCGGTATTTTGCGCATGTGGAGATTCTGTAGTATGAGGTGCTTGTTCTTTTTGATCGAACTTGCCGTTCTCGGACGAATTGGTCTCTCTGGTCGTTGAATCTGCATCTCCGTTTTCATTATGTCGTAACACGTCTCTTAGGGAAGAAGAGCCATCCTCTGTCTTCAGATTCTTTGTTTCTGCATATTTATCTGTCTCGGACACAGGAGCTTCTGCCATCTCAACATCGTCACCTGCACTTCGTTCATCTTTATTGCTCGATGCTGTATCCAATTGGGTATTGTCGCCACTGTTGACATTACCGGCATGGCCCTGCCCTGTTTGTGATCTCTTATCTCTGTGTTGCTGATTAGATGCCTGTGCATGCCGCGGTCGAAATATAAACGGATCATCTTCTGTTTCCAGGGTTCCGCAAGGTATCCAGATCGAATCTCCCAAAAATTGACGATGCAGGTTATGTGCCCGGGCGAGGAGTGCACGTTCTTTTCGAAGTTTTTCGTCAATTGCTTTGATCATTGTAGGCAATGCTTTTGATCTGTAAGGTTGAGATAAGGTAGGGTGATCGGGAAGCTCTGAAGCTTGTTTAAGAGGACAGAGAATTTCTATGCAGCAGAGAAATTAGCCGCATGACGATTTCAAATGCTGTCATATAACATACGTTCAAGTGCAATTCCTGCAAATGGATTATCGTCTGCCGCCTCGGCCTCGACCTCAGAATCCACTTCTTCATCGCCATCAATCTCGTCACCGTCAGAATCATACCGAGGAGGGTTCCGGTTCAAGATGTAACGAGTATATCCGGCATGTTCAATTTTCTGTATTCAATTCCAAAATTTGGTCAGACAAGTAGTTCTCGTAAATCTCATTCCCTTCCTGCTAAGCGCTTGCATGGTCTGAGGAGAGCGGGGCGAAAACACACCTGTTTATAGAAATCGCGCGGATTCGAAAATCCTAGGGCACCTTCATGAACATATCTCGCATTCACTCTTAACTTATTTCCTCGATTCGTAGGCTGCGTAATAGCTTCGTCGGATCCGCTGTCTATTGCCGAGAGTAAATTAGTACATGGGGGCAAAATCGAAACGAATAAGAATTTCTGGAGCGCACTTGTCACTTACAGTCATTTTCTCGTCGCAATGCTTTTTTAAGTCCAATAATGGTCTCTTCGATCAGAGCTGCTTGTGCCGCCATGTTGACAGACTCGTAGCCGTGAACAGCCTCTGAGCCGATTTGACAGACCGTAAGAACTTTGGAGTGTTGCAGGAACAAAAGTCAAACAGAATTCGACATGTAGGGTGGGGAAAAAAATCAACTAAACATTCTGCGATAGCTCAGTGAGTGACAGAACAAACGCTCCACGTAGTGTAATTTGAGGTTGCTGTCAGCAGTTGTTTGCAAGAAGAAAGGTCTCTTCCATGTTCGTCCTCCTCCATAAGTGACTATCGCTGCACGCGTTCACCGCCTTCGGAGGCTTCTGGTTCGCCGATCTGTGACGTTACTTCTATCAATAAGGGTTAGGGTTGTTATCTCCCTTCGATATATTTCGAAGTTTGCTCGTCATAGCCATAAATATTCTCTCCATAGCTCATTTAAGGACAAACACATTCGATCTGTATGCATACCATACACATGCATATCAATGTTTATGTTCAGTTATCGTAAATTACCTAGATATAGTTATACTAAAGTTACTCCATCCGCAAACCACCCAATTCGTCTATAGACATAAATCATTAAGACTCATAAGCATCAACCCATACCAATATTCCCTTTTTATCTGCTCTCATACCCTCTGTTGGCAACACGCGTAGAGTCTTGTTGAAGTAAGTATCAACAACAACAAGATGGGGCTGGATCCACATCCCAGATCTGAATGCAAATATATTATATCGAACTGTGTGCCTGCTTAGAGGGACCAGTTGAAGAGCTCTTGTCTTGGCTCCACTGAAAGCAAAATGCTCACTCGCATCCATGGTGAGTGAGAATGTTAGAGTATGCATTGACGGGTTTTCAAGGGTGTAGTCTAGATGTATTAAACCAGGGAGTTCTTTGGATGCGGATGCAGATGCAAGGACACGGGGTTCGCCCATCGGGATCATGAATCGTGGCATGGCCAATGATGTTGCTGTGGTAATAATTTCTTCATCTCCATCCGCCGACGACGGTCTACGCCACTCTATATTGAGAGAAAGATCGAGCGCCACAGACCTTCGGTCGTCTAGACTGATTTTCTGCACATTGAGAATAAACTCGGAAGTGCGAAGTTCTTCAGGCAGTATTTGCTTTGCCTCTGGAGTGGTCAACTTTTCGGGCCCAATATCACATATTGCCCCACCGTGAATCTCCAGGAGACCAACGTTGACTTTCTGAATGACAAGAGGCTCGGAAGCAAATGAGACGATCTTTGGGCTGACACACCATCTCTGCTGCAAGCCGTCAGGTTTGTCACCGTCTGAATCAGTGTTTAAGTGGAACAGATTAGGCCAGGCATTAGGATTAATCCGAGGTAGAAAGTCGTAGTTTGCTTCAAATGGTCTGATAAATACGAGAGTGGCGGATATTGATTTGGATATTGGTGTCTCCGGATCGGATACCAGAAAGTAATTGACCGATATCTCAACCTCGTACTCCAAAGCATCTGCTGTGTTAGATAGGATGATTGGGATCTCAGATATAGCAGCTGGAGACAGGGTGCCCACAGAACGAGACTTCAAATGATTTGTACTTTCAACACTCACGCCGTCAAACTCGGTAGTCTCGTCAGCGTCGTCAGACCATGATATTTTAAGTGGTGAATCAGGCTGTCCACGGACCCTGATCTGCATGGCTACTTCTGCGGCATCATCTTCATTGTTCTGTATAGCCACAGTCAGACTGACGCGTTCGCTAGTATAATAGTGCGGTTTGAGATCCGGTAGTTGAATTTGTATGTTCGGGGGCTTTGGAAGGATCTTGCATGCCGTAGTATCACGACCTTTGCCTATTCTTTTCTTAGAGGGGCCTCGAAGGCCGTCTCTCCACCAGAAAGACATGCCTTGCTCGTGATTTGTGATCACATATAGGAGATTGAATTTTTCCTCTTCAATCGCTATTGTGATTGAAGCTATCCGTGATTCACCAGATTCACGGGGAATTGCAGTCATGTTGAACACTCTGGCTTCTGAAGGTCTGAAAGTCAAGTCGGCCTGTCCTATCATGGATGAAACGTGGCCGGTTGGCGACAAAAGTGTTGAAGACTCAGTGGAATGGGCTGAGTCACGTAATTTGATGTCAAAGATCTGAGATGAGGAACTGTTGGGTTTCCCCGTGGCGTCATCTGCCTGGATTGTAATGGGGCGTAGACCACCTTCGAAGATAACTTTGACTTGAGATAGCTTTAGTGGTGCGGCATGTTGGTGCGCATGCGAGGTGATAGCCATTTGTAGCTGTAGTGCTTGACCGACATTGCCTTCGCCTTTTTGGAAGACCATTGAAGCTGACACTGTTGCTGTTAGATGATACCGCAATTCAAGTAGGCTAGCGCGACTTACGACAGGTGAGAACATCTTCAGCTTTGAGGACTATGGTGGGTTTTGGACTGCCAACTGATACACCATCAAGACATCGATGTAAATTGTAGTCCCAATCAGGTCGCAACGGCAAAGCTAATACATGCAAGATTAGCGGATTTTTCAAGTCCAAGGAGAAATATTATCAAACCTTTACTCAGAAGTTCCCAGTGGACCCAAAACAATGTATCAATGTCGTGTAGCTCAAGGGCGCACGATCTCAATGCCCAAGCGAACTCACCCATCAGATCCCACCAGTGACCTTTTCGCCATGTCAGGTGAGGCCAAAGTGGTTTCAGGATATCATAGGCCTCTTGCCATTGTTTTGCAATGATGTGAAACTGTGCGATCTCCAGACTCAAACTCTCGACTTTTCGTACCTGATCCCGTGCCGCAAAATGTTGTAGAGCTGCTTTTAGCGTTTGTAGTATCAAAGTGTTATGGTCAAATCCGGACCCTTCGGGATTCGGGGCTTCTACCGCTGGCTCAGGTGCTAAATAGGTATCATAGAATTGTGACTGAGCAACGGCTTGCGATGCAGGCACTTGATCGATCGCAACTCTGTGTTCCTCTGGAATCTGCTCCGCAAGTTGACGACGCCGAACAGTATGTCTGGCGGAGCGATCGAGCCAATACCCCTGGTGATGGAGATACTCCCAGGGGAGTAGGTTTCCGTCGCTCGAAGTGCCCTTTTCAGGAGGATGAAATATTGAATCGTAGAGCCGTGCAGGATTTTGAAGAAACTCTGCCGAGAATGCAGGAAGCTCGGCCCGTGATATAAGTTGAGCCATTACCATTGACCACCGTGCAACCCATGCTTCCCACCCGTAGTTCTTCGTTCCCTTGCCCCTGCGATTGACAATGTCCTCTGTATTACTTTTGTGATTAAGCCAAAATCGAACGGCAGCAGTCGGTTGGCTAGTCCAAAGAAGACAACGGATGATACGAATAGCCAGAACATCGCCTAATAGTCGCGCCTCGTTGAACCTTGGGCTCCATCCCGCAATCGATTCAAAGACTTCTTGTCCGAACAATGTCTCATATGCAGCTTCAAAGTTACGTTGAGCTGCCTCCATTTCCTGACGGAATTCAGCAAATACTCCCAGTTTAAATTCATACCGAACATTCCAGCCTTGCGTTGATAAAGTCTGCGATGTTCCTTGTGTAGGTGGAACTGTTGGCGGTGGTATGGTCCCTCTGTTACGTTTTCGCCGGGCATGCTTTGATAAGTCTCTATAGTAGTCTACAAGCGAAGCTTGGATAGACGACAAGAATGATCGCACAAAATCCTTGACCTCCACGGGCGACAAATCCGCATTCAAGACATGTAAAGACCTGGGATCCAAGTTTGTAGCCCTGCGAATGTTTGCAAGACGGTCTTCAATATCCTGCGATGAGATGCCATCTTCAGCCACAAGTATCACAACAAATCGAGATCGATAACCGGAAGCAGCCCATGATTCTTTCAAATCTCGTAGTTCGATTTTCAGCTGATTGTCTCTCAACGTGCTCATACTAGGGTCGGAGGTTAATGGAAAGACATTGATTGTTGCGGCTGGTACCAGGTCCTGGTGCTTAAGCATCCATAGCGGCGTAAGGATACCATCGGGAAAGGTCGGGGAGCCTGGTGTCAATGGCGAGATTGGGGAATGCACGACTGGTACGACAGAGGAAGAGGAGAAGTCTGCATCCGAAGGAAATTCCGCTTTTTGCGGGGGAAGGCGATAGGACTGGTAATTACAGTGTTAGTCTCTGAGTCGTAAACGAGGTGTGCCCTTTGTCTCGAGGCTTATAATGCAGGTTCTTAGGAAAATCCCCGGAGGGCTGACATACCCTTCCAATAGTCTTGATTCTTAAAGGAGATCCATTGAATTTTCCAGTATCCGTCGGGGGTCGCCAAGCGGCTTCAGAAGCGTCATGATCAATGAATGCGGAGCGCAAGATATCGACAAGAGGCCCCGTCAATAGCGGAAAATCTGACTCAATTGCCGTGCCTCTTTGTTGAAGGGATGGATATTCGGGCCTCGAGGCTGCTTCGTCGTGCGCAATGCCGGACAGTAGTATTAATGGCAGATTATGCACGATATAGTCATTTGGATAAGCATCCATGGCGTGAAAGGATGCGGTTTCCTCTGTGCAACAGATCAATGCATGTTTGATCTCGAATATCTTCCACCCGCTGTCTCTCAGCTCGAGTGATTAGACACGCATCGAATCGCAGAATGGTGGTTATCACAAGCGACGACGTTGGTGTTTACTGTTGGTGACTGCGGATGTCGGACGTTCACAGCTTGGCAGCTGTTCATTGTGGCCTGAGGCAGCCACAATCATATAACCCTAACCCTTGATTGTTCAGCCTTATTCACCCCTTGAAAGTTTAACTCCAGCATGGCTTACCCCGACAAGGCTTGTTTGGAATAGTATGGACAGTAGAGTATCACCATTCAGCAACTATAAATCCTTGTTCAAATGAAATCGATATGAACCACCTGAGAGGGATTCAATACTTCTTTCTTTGACCTTAACCCCAGCCCTAATATGAAATAATACGTGTAAAATACTCGATACATGACAATTACAATACACGGAGAATAAGCTATGTTCAAGAATTGGCACAGTTCGGCAAGGTGGGCTGCGCTAGTGGGACCATTTACCCAATCAACAAACGCCTTATCCTGTCCCTGGCGGGGTCGGAGTTGCATAAGGTAGGGCCATCTTAGTCTTTTGCATAATAATCTCTACTAAGTGCTTCCGGGTATTTCATTGGCTACACTCTGAAGCGCTAGAGCCAGATACAGCTAGTACGGACTGATTGCTCCTTTCCTAGACAGGATGATCAATTCTTCTCCCTGGCATCATTTACATACTTTGACGTCTGTCATTCTTTTCTTTCATGATTGTCTTGATGCCTGACATTCTACCAGCCCTGTTATTTGTCTACTCCTGACATCTTCGCCGTCAAGTGATGCTTTTACAATCCGACTGGCACTAGCTGATCGGGCTGTGCGACTCCACTGATACATACCCCCTGGGAAGGACTTCGGAAAGGGGTAACTTATCAGACGGCTGCACTCCAAACCGGAGGGGGAAGAAATCCATCAGACAAGCACGCAGTCAACGTGCTGCATATTAGTCGTCTATCTCGACCTGCTCGAGTCGAATTTCTTTTCCTTTATTACCTCGACAGCTTGTTCCCGCTTATCAGCGCACCTATTGGGGTCCTGCGGTGCGACATTGGTCCACCGTGATTAAGAAGACGACAAGAAAAATGGCTCCAACACAGGATACCGTACCACCTGAGTTACCGCGCAGTCGCGGTACGCAGGATGCGAATACTTCCAGACGTCGCAAGTCACTACCGGGTCGATCGACGAGTTTGCCGCGACAACGGCCATCTGGCCATGTGCCTCCAATGCCTCCCGCATCTCCCGAAATAATATCGTCATTGATATCGTCTCTTTCCAGCATCTCATCCCCCGCTCGAACCCATTTTGATAATTTGCCGCATATTAGCGCACAAACAGCGCCTTCTTCGCCCGGGTTTCACCAGACAGAGTTCGCACAGTCGCAAGTTTCCGGACAAGGATTTGGAGTGGACTATGGGGCATACAAAACGCCGAATGATGCCGCCGAAAGCCCGTTTTTACACCCTGACGATGCCGCTTTGGCTCCTGTTGTTCGCATGGCCCCCGCACCCACGCCTAGCTCTCCACGGTCGCCGCGATCTCCTAAATTAAAGAATAGCTTCGGCCGTGATCGCTCTCCATTAACACATAGATCAACAAGTTCATTCTCATCGTCACAAGCTGCTATGGAGGAACAGTCGCTATCAGGTTTTGGAATCATCACAACAGAACCGGGCCCTCGTGTTTCGCGTGCCGGTAGTGTTGCGTCTACAAGCTCCGATGGTCGAAGGAGCTTGAGAGGTGCACTAGGAATGTTACGAAGGGGATCTAGAGATTCATGGCAGGATAAGGAAGCCGAACGCAGTATCAAGTCTTCATCGCAGAATGAAAACCTGAAACCAAATCTTGCTCGCAGTCGTACTAGCCTTAAGTCGAAGAATTCGATGGCAGATGTTGTTGAAGAGGGGGCGATCCTGAACCCCGCTGAAGATCTCAGTTTCAAGAACATCAAGGACGCTACGGCTACAAAACAGTCGTCACATCCAACACCAAATCCATCTCTACCTAGCCCTGGAGGTATTGGAAGCGGACGTATTATCCCGACACGCGAGTCGTCACTGAGGCATACCATCAATAAAGCTCCTCGAAAGAGCAGGCATAGCCGATCAACTGAACAACGGCCTACGACTAGCAAGGAGCGTAGTTATGGTGAATCTGCCAAAACATCCGAGGCAAAGGCTGCTACTGAACAAACGACGAAAAGGATCCAGCAGGTCAAGGAGCAACAAAAACGAATTAAAAACGAACTGGCAAAGGCTCAAGAGGTCCCTGCTGGTCGGACATCAATTGATACATTCAATTCACGAGCCAAGACGACGCAACCTGTGGTCGCGGAACATACATCTACACGATTATCTCAAGACGATGCATTGATCTCTCGATATCTACAACACGCAGAAACTGATCCCTTCGAGGAGAGTGCACCTTCTCCAGCAATACAAACGCGGAGGACGAGGGAGAAAAAGAGACAATCACTCGACAGAGCGGATGTACCACCCAGCCCATCTGTACCTAAAAATCACAAACGTCATTCCTCTGGGGCATTTACGATGGCCACTCGTCAGTCGATAGCTGAAGAACGGCCTTCTAGTGCTGATTCTATCGACCTTGCTGTAGAGGCATATGTTGCTTCGCCCAGACTGACGCAAAAGGTGCCTCATCCGCGCTCAGGAAGAATGATTGCATTTTCAGAAGTCGGCGATCCTAAGGGGCACGTTATATTTTGCTGTCTTGGTATGGGTCTCACTAGATATTTGATGGCATTCTATGATGAGTTGGCGCGGACATTGAAACTACGTCTGGTGACACTTGATCGACCGGGTGTGGGCGAGAGTGATCCTTCAGGGGAGGGTGAGGGGACTCCATTGACCTGGCCTGGTGAGTATTCACAAATGTGGTGTGGAAGAAACGAACTAACTGATTCTAGACGATGTTGCGATCGTATGCAATCATCTCAAAATCACCAAATTTTCTATTCTGGCACACTCAGCAGGGGCCATATATGCATTAGCCACTGCGCTTAGAATACCCCAACACATTCGCGGCCGTATCCATCTTTTGGCGCCTTGGATTCCTCCCTCACAAATGACGAATCTGGGCACGCATAAAGAACCACTGCCGAATAATGCAGTGCCTTACTCTCAGAGACTCTTGCGAGCCCTTCCAACACCGTTTTTGAAGGTAGCAAACTCGAGCTTTATGAATGCCACGAGCAGCAGTCTGACGACAAGTCTACCGAAATCACCTCGACGAAACAATAAACGAAAGAGCTTCGGACGAGACACAGTAGCTCCGACGGTGACAGAACTCACATCATCCAACAACAATACCTCTACCAACACGAACGGCAACCAGACAAAAAACGACCGCAACTCAACCATGACAACAGCCAGCAACTCCACCTCAACACCATTCCTCCGCAACGATCAGCGAAACTCAACCCTCTCTCAAACCTCCGCCATCAACGCCAACCGACCCACTGCAGCTGAGGAAGCCGCAATCCTCGCCTCACAACAAAAAGAACGCCAAACCGAATACGATACTCGCCTTACTTATCGAATCTGGGAACTAGCAACCACCAACGCCAACCCAGCCGTTGATTTACTGATTTGCCTCGAACGCAGACAAACCATCGGGTTCAGATATGTAGACATCAACCGCGAAGTCGTCATCCATCACGGGACAAAAGATACGCGCGTCCCCGTTGATAATGTGCGTTGGCTCGGAAAAACGATGCGAAGGTGCGAAGTGCGTGTGCTGGAAGGTGAGGGGCATGGATTAATGGCCTCTGCCGTAGTGATGAGTAATGTTTTGACGGAGATGGCTAAAGAATGGGAGGATTGGACGACCGTTGTGCAGGGGAGGGCTGGGAGGGGGAGGAGGTCTACTGTTACGGCGACTACGGCGCATTATACGTCGAGATCTGTTGCTGTTTAATTCCTTTCCCCCATTCGAGGTTCTTATTCTTTCGATTCATTTTATACCCCTTTTTATTAGTTAGTGGTTTATTATGTGCATTTCCCCCCCCCTTTTTAGTTCATGGCTTGATCTGTGTGTTGCGGTTAGTATTCGGGAGCATAGCATGTTTGCATTATTGTGGCATATTAGCATACCTAGGTATCTACGGATGAGAATCAGACTTGTTACTCGAAAAAAAGTTTCATGAGGGGATATTGATTATCATTGATTCCGTAGTAGCGATAGCTAGGGTAATCAATCCAGTCCCGAATGAAGGAGTGACGACAGGACAACACATTGGACGACAAAGTAAAGCAGAAATAAAACATAAGATACACAAATAGAACCCATCCTTTCTCCTAATCAATAAACACAGCTCTAGGTAGAAACAAATTCTACTACGTAGTCTGATGATTCGATCCATAGATAAAAGGTATCCGAGGTTTGTATGCGGGCATAGGAAGGATTTGAGCTCAAGTTACTGCTCCTCCTTCTCCTTCTTCTTCGACTTCTTACTTGTAGCAGCTGGCGCACCAGCCTTCTTTTGGTGAACGATTAGTTTTGTCCATGACTCTTCGGGATCCCATTCGAAGCCGGCGAGGTAGGGGTTTTCGCCTAGTTCGTCGTCCGCCTATACATATTTAGTTGGCATATTCTATAGATAGGCAGATGGGTAGGAGGGAAGGTACCTTTTTCTTGAATTGTTTGTGAATTGCATCCAGGGCATCTTTAATAGTGACGCCCTTCAGATTTCGGGCGGTGACTTCTAGTCCCAACGGGAAATGTAGATCGATCTTCTTTACGGGGGGTGTCACGAGGAACTTGCTCAGGATTTCCCTGTCGTCGATTGTGGAGGGTGATGTGTTTAGTTTCCTGTGTATGTCAGTGTCATCCGATATATGAGCAGAGAAAGGGACTGACTGACCAGCCTGTCTTTTGCGTTTCGATGGCAATTTCAATTGGGATTTGCTCTTTCTCTATATGCATGTGTCAAGAGTCGAAGCATAGATATAGTCAGTAAGGAGTCTTACCCAAGTCCTTGATGTTCCTTACCCCTTCTGCCGTTGATCCAACACGTTTATGTGTCTTGGCCTTCTTCTCCTTCTCTACCGTCTTGGTTTGCGTCTTCTCGTCCTTGGGGGATATCGAGAGACCGGCAACGGCGGAATCGATACGGGTGAGCTCTTCCGTCATGGTTGATGGTGTGACTAGGCTATTCTTCTCAGTATGTCAAATAGATTGATGTAGAGGAAGGGTTAGCTTTAGCTACCTGATAGCTAGTGATGGGTTGATGGGGTTGAATTGATTGGTGATGGTGAAGTGATGAACTGATGGATGACTGTGAGAAGAGAGAAGGAAAGAGAGGAGAGTATAAGAGAGGGATCCAGGGTCACGGGGCCAGAGAAAGAGAGGGGGAAGGCACCTCCCCCCCAACCAACTGGTGATCCTCTACTCTAAATGTCGCCCATCTATTGGCTCTCCCAGCGTATTCTAATGCAATCCTCCAATCATGGAATGCTCCCGGTCCGGGGCTGAGCTGGCAATTGGCTGCTCACCCTCCCAATTTCCTCTTTGGGATGCGGCCTCTACTGTCTCGACTCCTCTTTCTGTATACCCTGCATCTCTCTACTTTGAGTCTTCAATACATCCACATACCTCTCTATGCATCTATACGACTCTCTAGGACGACACCCCGGAACGAGCGGATCGGCTACGGTCGAAGGTTTGGCGAAACGAAGGGTACCAAAACAGCCAATGATGGTGTGTGCTGGGTGAGAGAATGGCTGCGTCATATGTCACGTTATCTCTAACTCAAGTCTACTATGTTACATAGTGAGACTATTGAGACTAATGATTAGGGCTAGTGCTGCACCCCGCATTCCCAGCGACCCCATTTGCTCCACTCGTTAATTCTTATCCGTCCTGTGGGGTATCAATCATGACTCCATGACTTGCTATTCTTTCAGCCGTAGTTAGGCACTATATAGGGGTGCGTATATACTGTCGATTGCTGAATACTTCGACCAGCAGTTTCTTCTCGACACGTACAGGACTCTGCACCCTAAGTACATAAGACACACAGCTCACGTGAAGCCATTTCGGTTTACAACAGCTCTGGCCAGTCTCGTATTACTCTCTTCCTATTGGTTGGATAAGTAGAAGTCGTACGATGCGTTTCAGGAGACCTGTCTCAAAGATGTGTACAGACCGCATATCGACGTCCAAGCCGAGGCATGTACTCAATCATGTAATTAGTATGGGCTGCACTCACTGCATGTTGATGTAGCATCAATGTACCAGGAGATGTGTACATCAGGTAATGGTGTTGGCCTCTGACTGGGTGATTCCGCCACGAATCAGCAGACCATCAGGTGATTATCTCCGCCCTGCTAAGTTCTAACGTGACCAAGTCACCTGACGAGCTGTCTATCTGGTCTCATGTTGCCCAGCCTAGCTTAGATAAGACGAGCTCCAACTGCCAAATCACAAATAACGTCAGAGGTAGTCCGGTTGTTGATGCCTGGGGCATCAATATACCATGTAAAGATAGCTTAGTAATTCCGCCCATCTGAGCGTATACGCTGATAAAGTAGCTATGGCATGTCCGCAATACTTCTGCAATGTTCCCTTTTCATCCCTCTCTTCTTGACGTCAACTTTCCTGAGAAATGGCGAAGATCGATTTGTCGAGTAGAGGCAGAGATTCAGCATTTGTGGATCATGTCAGGAGTTGGAGCACCACTCCTGGGAATACAAAAAAGAATGATATACCAATAATGAGAGATTGCTCTAGGTGAGCGACATGATAATCTCCAAAACTCTTTGCTGTTATGTTGTTGTAGGGTTCTGGCGGTAGGAAGAGACAGAAAGAGGAAAGCTCCTTGTTTGCACTGTTTGCACTGGCCGCCCCACTGATCAAGCTAGTGTTTTGCTGAACTCACGTCTCCAAGAACACTTCATCTGCGCGCTTGCTCTAACACAAAAATCCACCACCATCTCTGCCTCACCTTTCAACAGTCGTTTCCCAGTCATTATAATCTTCAAGGATACGAGATTGAACAAGAAATACAGCAAATCCAGTTGAATGTCGGGCCTCTTTGGAAACGTCGGCACGACTGCCACCGCGACATCAGCAACAAACACAACTGGCGACATTTCCAAAGATGTTGCTCTAAACTCCCCTCCCGAAGACAGTATCTCAGATCTCGCCTTTTCGCCCGTCAGTAACCATCTCGCCGTCTCGTCGTGGGATAAGAAAGTCCGCATCTATGAAATCAACGATCAAGGGCAGAGTGAAGGAAAAGCCTTGTTTGAACATGAAGCTCCTGTCTTGAACTGTTGTTGGTCTCCGGTAAGTTGTCCCTTTGGACTATGATGAGTGTGAGCTACGCTGACGGCCTCAGGATGGAACAAAAGTCGTTGGTGCCGGAGCAGATAAAGCTGCACGATTGCTCGATCTAGGAGCCAACGCCACTACCCCACTCCAAGTCGCTGCCCACGACGCGCCTATCCGATGCTGTGAAATGATACCCAACCCTACAAACTCAGCACAACCACTTCTAATAACGGGCTCATGGGACAAGAAGGTGAAATACTGGGATTTGCGACAGCAGACCCCCATCGCGCAGGTGGAATGTCAAGAGCGTGTTTATACCATGGACGTCAAGAATAAGCTCCTCGTCATTGGCACCGCTGATCGTTACATCAACATCATCAACCTGGACAATCCCACCACCTTCTACAAAACCATGCAGTCTCCGCTAAAGTGGCAGACGAGGGTGGTTAGCTGTTTCGCAGACGCCACCGGTTTCGCTGTGGGTAGTATCGAAGGCCGCTGTGCCATTCAATACGTCGAAGAGAAGGACTCAAGTTCAAACTTTAGCTTCAAATGCCACCGTGAAACACCCGCCAACAACCGTGACATTAGCAACATCTATGCCGTCAACGCCATATCGTTCCACCCTGTCCACGGCACTTTCAGCACTGCTGGCAGCGATGGTACTTTCCATTTCTGGGATAAGGATGCAAAGCACCGATTGAAAGGATATCCGAATGTTGGTGGAACGATTCCCTGCACGACGTTCAATCGGGACGGTAGTATCTTTGCGTATGCTGTTAGTTATGATTGGAGTAAGGGGTATACGGGGAATACACCACAGACGCCGAACAAGGTCATGTTGCATCCGGTCAATCAAGAGGAAGTCAAGCCTCGACCAAATGCACGCAAACCTAGGTGAAGTGATTGTTTTAGATGAACAGAGATAGATCTCGATAGTTACATTACGAATACCTAATCAGGCATGAATCTGTCTGACTTGATCTATAAAAGTTCGTAGATGTGCACCTGTAAGTCTTGCTATGTATTCCATGGATACAATCCGCCCGGCAGAAAAGCATCAAAATTATCTCCACAATCTTCTATTCTTAGAACCCCTCACAACCAAGCCTTTTCGACGTATCACATTCTACGGCAACCACAATAAATGAGATTTAAAATGGACACCGACATACTTGATAATATTCTCTCCCTGGAAGAACAATTCTATAAAGAAGGCTACGACCTCGGTGTCATCGATGGTGCTCGTGCAGGATACACAGAAGGAAGCGTCTTCGCCGTTGAAAAATCATTCGAGAAGTTAGTCCAACTAGGCAGATTGTATGGCAGAGTATTAGTCTGGAACCAGAGGTTAATCAGCTCATCAACAACTACCGAGGGCATGAACGAAGATATACCCTCAAAGGATGAAGATGAAAACGCAATCAACACCGATATATGCAACTCAATGCCCGCATTGCATCCCGGCTCAAGACTAGCAAAGAACATCCAAACACTACTCGGCTTAGTCGACCCTGCTACACTGGTTTTACAGAATACTGAAGATGCGGTTTCGGAGATTGAGGAGAGGCTCAAGGGTGCTTTGGTGAAGGTTAAGTTGATTCAGAGGGCTTTGGGGGAGTCAACTAATGTTTTTGTGGAGGAAGGTGGTGTTGGAGCTGGGGATGGGTCGGGGAGTATTGAGGATATTAGCTCTTTGCGTGTGAGGCATTGAGGATTCTTTGGTGGAGGATGAAGACTACTATGGATTTGTGGACAATGTGCGAGTCACTGGTTGGGGTATCTGGACAGACAGCATGTGATGCCAGATCCAGCTTTTTCGTCGATGGGTTGCAGGATCCTAGGCGCTCCTCGTACGACATCTAGGTTGTATGCAACATTATCTGAGATGGGACAATCCCCTTGATGGACTGCAGTCCACTAATTTGACTGCGATCGCATTCCTATGCGACGACAGACAACGCATGAACTTTGATTGTGGGATTGTTGCTTGAAATCCTACTGAACAGTCAACAGCAAGTCTTGAACAGCCTGCCAGCTGTGCTGACTATCAAATCTGAAATCATCACTGGATTGTTTCGGTCAACCTGCTTATAGATCATAATTTGAAGATCCCACTATTTCAGCAGAATTCTCTCTGACCGCTTCATGGTGGCAGATGGTTCATGCAGAAGTGGAGCGACTAGAACTTGTCGACTTGTCCAGATGCAGCAATGAGAATAAGAAATTAGCAATGATGTTGGATTAGATTTACACCGCTTTAGAATACATATTTCACAAGGGAAGAGCATAAAGTCATTATAATCCATTGAGAAAACAATAAGAATCCATTCAAGCTTTCATCATCTCAAGGAGTAGTAGATCTGGCACGTGAAGATACGGTGTGATAAGATCGCGTGCTTATTTGGGTTTATCAACATCCGCCTAGAACTTTCTCAGTCTCAGTCTACACCACAACTTTTTTTGACTGTGTGTGTCTTTCCTGGTCACTGCTACTTCATACCAGGTACCAACAGCTGATGACATCTGGCTTTGAGTCTGGTTAGAATACATTCAATACTCCTCCCTGCTAGGCAGGGGTTTATCACTCTTGTTGACAATTCTGGCCTGTTTGTCAGTCACCCTTTTATTCCCCGCGACGACTTCCAAGTGATGATTGACGACTGACACCGCTCACCAGTAACAGACAAGAACAGAAAAAAACAATGTGGATTCTCCGTGTCTTCTCCTCGGCCATCTACCTGACCGCGATCGTCCTCTCGATCCCACTCGCCTTTGATGTCGGCGGCAAAACTTGCGGTCTGGCCTATTCGCTCTCTCTCGCCAGTTTCTACTTCTTCTTTTCACTACTGAAATTGGCGACACCCGACTCGTCGCGGTTCAGGAGATTATTCGTCATTCTCGTGGGGTCAACGCAATGGATCATCGTGCCGGCGTTGTTGATCTGGTCGCTGAATTTGTTTTCGGTGGATTCAAAGAGTCGCAACAATACCAACGGGTCATGGGTCGATAGATACACCAGCGGCAGTCATGCAAAAGAAATTGACAGCGGTTTATGGAATGGTATTTCGACATGGGTTTTTGGTCCTGGCGGTTTGGTGGAATCGTTTGCTATTGGGAGCTGGGATAAGCTTTTGCGATGGTCGTCGCCTTTCTTTCAGCTTGTTGAGGGTTTTTGCAGTCTGCTTGTTATCCAGGCTGCTGGGCAAATTACGCGTTGGCTGGTCAATAGGAGTGGTGGTGATACGTGGATGGTAAGGCAGTCAGTTTCTATGGTTCATCTTGGATGCTAACACTCCACAGATCAGTCTCCTTGTCGTATCTGCTTCGATCATTTCCAGCTCGGTCTATTTCCTCTGGCGCATTCTCCAGTTCCCCGAAATTTCCAACGTGGATGCCGCTCTTATTGGTGTCGCGATCACTAGCGCTGTCATTTTGTGCGCCTGGGGAATTGGAAGTGGTCGTGGCAATGCAGTCGAGAGCTCGCTTCTCTTTGCTTACATTGTCCTGTGCGTCTACCAGATCTTCACCGACTATCAACCATCTGCACCTGTCGAGCAAGCTCCTCCAGCCCAAGCAGCGGATTTTCCCCCTCTGCCACCTATCATCATGGCGTCGTATAGCACATTGATGAACCTGCTGTCGCTGCTACCGTCTATTCTCCATGCTGCGTTCAATGTCATTGCTGCCGCTTTCAGTGCCGTCACACCATCGATCTTGATCACCCTTACCTATCGCCTATTCGTGTTCTACGCCTCCACGCGCATTATACCTGCAGTTCGCGAATCCGGTGCCCGAGCCTTGTCGCAAGAAGCATCACTCGACGACGATGATGGTGCCAACAAGCTTTTGGGCTTACTAAGCTGGTTTTCTCCCAGTATACTCGTCGCGGTCTATACCAGCTTATTAATGCAGCATTTTGCCGCCAATTCGCAAGGCGCAGCTGGCGGTGCAGCGGGTGGGCAGTGGTGGTTGAGTCAAGGGGATGTAGGCTCGAATTTCTGGCGATGGATTAATTTGGCTTGTACGATGGCGCTTTATGCGTTTGAGTTGTGGATTGCTCAGGAAGATGTTGATACGGGGCTGATGGGGCATTGGAAGACGGATTGATCGACTGACATGAAAGTTTGTTTCGTGTTTTCTTTTATACCCTTGACTGGGGATATATCCATATGTGCAGCCCAAACCCTGCCAGTCTCAATCACGACTCTGTAGTGAGTTCGGTCGCCCTTGGATTGATCAGAAAGACATACGCAATCTCTGAATAGCCAGCACACAGTCAATGTGCCAGAACGGGTCCATTTCCAGACGCTCGCCGATTTTCAGTTCTGTTCCACGTCTTGCCACTGTTGAAGCCGCACTTTTCGCTTCATCCTCGCAACCACCCCTCCCATTTTCTTTATATCTTCCTTTGTCATGATGATACCCAACTAAGAATGTCGCGTTTTCATCCCTTCCGTCTTCCTACTTCTTACATGTCATTTCGTGATGTATTCGATGATTGACTGTTTACGCACTAACTCTGAGAGACGGTGCAGTAACCCTTTTACATCCTAGCTAGCTAGAAGAACAAAACCCAGAACAAGATCCTTTCCTATTTCCTACTCCGGAGGCCCCTGAATATATACCATTCAGGGACCTTTCGATTTTCCAGTTTCTTATCAAAGATACCCACTTCTCCAGCTATCCCCTTTGCCATCTCTTTGTTGATAGCATTGCACCGCACTCCCTATTTCATTCTTATTCTCTTCTCGCTCGATTACTCCCTGACAGCAATAGCTAAATTCATGCGGGCTCTTTCCGTTCTTGTATGTATATACATACTTTTCTGCTTAGACTGTTTGAGATCTTGCGATAGACCTTACATGTAGCAGCAATGAAGATTCGAAATAACTGATCTGGAGGTCCTTTCAGGAGTTATTCATAGTTCCTCAATTACCTAGGTAGTCAATGTAACAGAAGACCCGTAGTAATGCGTTGTATATTTTTCTCTCAATGGCATATTCTATCTTCTTTATCTCATTCACCAACTCAAGCAGAAACAGCTCCAGCAGCAGCAGCTTGTTGCTGAATCTGTGCTTGCAATTGAATAATCTTTACATTCAAAAAGCTCCAAGTCAGATATACCATCACAGCCAAAAGCAGCAAAAAGAAACTTACCTCGGTCCTCTTCCTATCACTCTTACTATTAATCTCCTGAATCTGCGTCTCTATCCGTTTTCTGTCCTCGCAGATTAGCTTAAAGATAAGAATTCAGAGAACGGAGAAGAGGCGTACATTTCCTTCTCGATGAATTCCAATCGACCATCAACAGCCATGACGGCTTCGGACTTTTCCTGCTTTAGCAGGACTGGTCCGACGAGTTTGTAGATTTTGGAGTCGTCGTCTAGGGATGCGAATTCCTTTGACGGTCAGTATGTCATTCTCGACAAGACCAGTAAATGTGTAAGGGAAGGCTTACTTGCTGCACGGCTTGGTTTTCTTGTTGTTGCGATTCGAGCTTTTGTCGTGCTAGGATGATGGATTCTAGTTCTGTATGTCTGCCGCTTAGCATTTTCTCTTCTCATTTCTTCTCCGCAGAAAATGGTAATGAGACAATACCTGCTTGAAGATTTTGATATTCTTCTGAGAGCGCCTGTAGCGCTTTTTGTGCTGCTTCCATTTTGATATTCAGGGTTGAATGTCTTGTGGATTAAGTTAGCGGGGAGGGTTTTCTATGTATGTCAAACTAGTTTCCCCGTCCGATGGCGGCAGGCACTCGAGTTCCAAACATAAACATCTCTCTGATTCCGCCTTCGACTTATTGAAACTTCCTCTACGATATTTTCTCACGATATTCTAGCTGCAAAGACTTGTGTCTTGAATTGATCATTTCTACATCTAGTGATCCTATCGTCCTCTCGAGTCTTTGCGCGTGCGTTTGGAGTTGGCAACCCCACTCCAAGCGGACAATCCATCTCCAAGTCACCTATCTTTCAAGTCAAAGACACAAACTCTCAGCATACACAAAATGAGTAACACCGACTTCCTCGGCCGGGCCATCGACACCGTAAAAAAAGCCATCGAACATGATAATGCGGGCGAATACGAAAAGGCTTATCAAGGCTACTACGCCGCGCTGGAGTTGTTCATGCTCGCCCTCAAATGGGAGAAGAATCCCAAGTCGAAGGAGATGATTCGAGCAAAGACGGGTGAATATATGGATCGCGCGGAGAAGTTGAAGAATCATTTGGCGAATGCAGATAATAAGAAGAAACCGAGCGCGGTGGGCGCGAATGGGAAAGTGGCGAATGGGGGTGGGAAGGGGTGAGTTTTCTTCTTTTCGATAGACTTGAAAATATGCTAATTTTTACTGAATATAGGAAAGAAGACGAGGACGGCGAAGATGCAGAAGCTAAAAAGTTACGAGGCGCTTTGCAAGGGGCCATTCTATCCGAAAAACCTAACGTGCGATGGGAGGATGTTGCCGGTTTGGAAAATGCAAAGGAAGCTTTGAAGGAGGCTGTTATATTACCGATAAAATTCCCTCATTTATTCACGGGCAAACGACAACCTTGGAAGGGTATATTGATGTATGGACCCCCTGGAACGGGAAAGTCATATCTCGCAAAAGCCGTTGCGACGGAAGCAAACAGTACATTTTTCAGCGTTAGTAGTAGTGATTTGGTTTCGAAATGGATGGGTGAAAGTGAAAGGTTGGTCTTAAACCTAGGTTTTCTTGTCGAAAGGAGCTAACATGTGTGTAGACTTGTCAAGCAATTGTTCAATATGGCAAGAGAGAACAAACCGGCTATTATTTTCATTGACGAAGTTGATGCCCTCTGTGGACCGCGTGGAGAAGGTGAATCCGAAGCATCTCGACGCATCAAGACCGAACTTCTCGTGCAAATGGACGGAGTCGGCAAGGATTCAAGAGGAGTTTTGATTTTGGGCGCAACGAACATCCCCTGGCAACTGGACGCTGCCATTCGACGACGATTCCAACGGAGAATTCATATCAGTCTACCGGATATCAATGCACGTATGAAAATGTTCATGCTGGCCGTGGGCAGCACGCCGTGCAACCTGACGCAGGCCGATTACCGACATTTGGCGGAGATTAGTGCAGATTATTCCGGCAGTGATATTAGTATAGCGGTGCAGGACGCGTTGATGCAGCCTATTCGGAAGATTCAAACAGCCACACATTACAAAAAGGTATGTCTTCTGTCTTATTCTGTTGGTATTATCTAACTGACAATGACTTGTAGGTCCTCGTCGACGGCGTCGAGAAATTCACCCCCTGCTCACCCGGAGATAACGGCGCAATGGAAATGAATTGGATGGAAGTTGATTCTGAGAGACTGCTCGAGCCACCTCTTGTCTTGAAAGATTTTATCAAAGCTATTAAGAATTCCAGACCGACTGTCAGCAGGGAAGATTTGGAGCGGAATGCTGAATGGACTAAGCAGTTTGGGAGCGAGGGTTCATAATCATTACATCTTAACTTTTCTTTTCACTCAATTCAATTCAGACCACCTCACTTCGTTATGGGTCCATCTCGTTTCTCCGTACAGTTGTGATATGACATTTCAAGATCTGGAGTTTTGGTCTCAATGGTTATGTCATCTGTTGAACGTGTTTTGTTGGTCTGGACAGGCGTTGTCATCCACTATGCTACTATATCCCATACCTAGACATCATTTCATATAAATACATTGACCAGGATCCTTAGTTTGATCAATTAATAAAGATCGTAGATAGATAGTGAGCTAAACTAAATGAGGCCTAGTGTCATCTCTGCAAGCGGACTAACGTTTTGGCTGATAGGCAGTCACCCCTCACGCTCATTCATCTCTCTCTCCAGAGAGAGAATCCTCGTCTTCTCGACCTGTCACTAGACTGACCTCATTATATTTGACCTATCTACTAGTTATCCGAGCTAGAGAACAAGGTTGTTGCCATTACTCAGCAATCTCACCAACAGATTGCGCCACTTTCGGCATTCTTTCACGTTCCACTATCGTCCGAACTAATCTTGATTACTCGTCACGTTCGCATCTGAAACAAGCACGGACTGACATCAGAAACAAATGTCAGCATCCTTTATATTCTCGACATTCTTCCACTCTTAAATAAACGTCTTGTGATCCTCCTATTTCCAACAAAAGACCGGATTTCAGATTGCACCGATCTACATACTACATGCGTTCATATCATGCCGCCATGATCCGACGCAACTCCGATCTAGAAATCCATCTACCAGATGCAGATGCACCTTCATCCGCTGGAATCAATTCCACTGATGTAGAAATGCTCACATCCGACGACGAAAAGCGAGTTCTCTCACTGCCCCCTCATATCGCGGCTCGTTTCTATCGACGATCCGCCAGCGCTCGACGCGCATCCGATAAGCTCTCACGCCGGGGTTCTGTCTCTTCGATTCACTCGCATCACTCGAATACATCTGCACACGGCGGCCCGCAAAGCGACCACGTTGCGCAGCATCTCCGTCGTGCCTCCATTCTGGAATCCCGCAAAGCACGCCTAGCCGACCGCGCTGCTTATGCCGAGAAAGTGAGACTCCGGGCAGCTGTTGCGAAAGCTGCAACAAGGAATCTCCAACGAGAAGAAAGGGCCCTGGCTGCGCAGCAGGCTCGTGAACGACTCCTAGCTGAAATTACCGCGAAATGTGAAGATGAAGTCCGCCGGGCCAAGAAGAAAGCTGAAGAAACTCGCGAATTGAAAGCTGCAAAGTACGCTCGTCTTCGTTTGGAAATGGCGGAGAAGTTTGCCGAGGCTGAAAAGAGACGGTTACAGTATCAGCAGACGCACCGGAGGCCACGGACGGCTAGTCTACCTTCTGGAGAAGAAAGCAAGATGGTGAAAACGGTGCTCAATTCATTGACGCGTGATGCAGCGGCTCGGATTATTCAAAAGGCTTGGAAGAATTATGTTGCGCGAAAGGTGATGGGTTCATTCCGATCTCTGAATCTCTCACGAGAACAAACTGCTATCATGTCCTTCGACGATTTGAGTTCGCTTCTTTCGGAGGATACCGTTTTGGAGACAATGGGGAGAGTGCTTCGACTCTGCGGATTGCAGGACATGGATGGTGGACCAGTAAGCGAGCGAGGTGCTGTCCGGACATTTTTAAGCAGTTACTTGATTCTATCGCATCCGTCTTCGGTGATGAGCAGCGGTGGCGAGCAAGAACAAGACTTGACTGAGAAAGCGCGCGACTTGGTTGTGTCATTTGAGCAGATCACGGAGCGGCTTCTGAAGCATCAGTCTATCACTTCCATGTCCAGCGAGCTTCAGGTTCTGCGGGAAGCATACGGGGTCTTTTTCTCGGCTTTTCATGCTTGGAAGACTCACGATTCTACCGTGTTGATTGAGATCATGCTAGCTCAATTCGTTGAGTTGGAGCTTATTTGGCAGACTGTAAAGGAAGATCGAGCAGGAGGTGCCGCAGATGAATATTATCAGGGAATTCGACACAATCAAATTATGCTTTTGGCTAGGTTGAAACGACTTGCCGGTTCCGATAGGGCTCTGGACATGGTCAAAGAAGCATTGAGAAAGGCCAAGCGAGAGAAGAAGCGCTCAAAGTCGTCTAAACAATCGATCCCACGGTCCGCAGCAGTTTTGAATAATGCCGATGCTCACGCGGATAGCGTTTCGTCTCCGATCAGTGAGACATTCAACAATGTCGAAAGTGCCGTACTGCATGAATTGGACAAGCAAAGATTGTCACCTCATGAGAGCTTTACGAAAGCCTTGACAGCTTTACCTGAAAACCGTGTTCTAGTACACGAATTATTGATCAACCGGGAGTTCAGGATTGAGCAAACCCAATACACCGCTCCTCGCCAACAACTCATGAAACATATGACCGACATGATGAGAAGTGATGTTGATGCAGGTCTGGGAACAAAGTGGATAGTTGCAATGGCCACTGTTATACAAGACCGACTTTTGAGGTCCTTGAGACCCGGAAATTCTCTGCATGTTTTGATCAGCGAGGCATTGGACCCGAAGTTGATTGAGAATCAATGTAACGCCGGTACATTCTCGTACGATTTTTTCTTCGAGTTTATGAGTCGTATACTGCCTCAACTTTGCGCCCCTGCCCGTGACGCTGAAGTCAAAGCTTTTGCTGAAGACAAGTCGGCTGATCCTATTGATCGACTTTCTAAGTTGATGGGTATTATTGACCTGTTATCTTTGGACCATACCAATTTTATGATTCAAGTCGCTGCTCCTCAGCTGATTCAAGAAGCACCGGGTTATGAGCAGAGGACATTTCAAAAGGGACTTGAGGATGGTACCATCAACCTTGACAAGACCAGGCGATTCTGGCAAAAAAATCATAATCTCGTGGTTGACGATATGAAGCGACGAGATCCGGAAATTGCAGAGAGACAAATACAACCTCCAGCTGCCAAGGTTTATGCGCAAGGCCTGGTCGATCTTGTACTCAGTAATGCCCCTGTTCCGTCAGATCTTGTTCCTGAAACACTCGAACTGGACAATGCGCGACTTGAAAAACTGCACATGACTGCATTCAAGATTGCTGCGACGGCAGCTGTCCTCCTTACCGCGAAAAACTTATTGAAACGAGATGTACGATCACAATGGAAAGCAGAAGCGGATCGCATCTTGTCCCTTGATTTTGCCGAAATCAAACCGGAGAGAATCCAGTCGATTATTGAATCTACTCGACCGATGCCAGCTGCTGCTCGGATACAATTGTTATCGACTATGAGACGGGTATTGAACCCAGTTGCCACAGCCACTACCTCTGTGGACTACACATTGAGTTCTCAGATGCCATCAATTGAATATGTCTCGGGAGCCGGTTCCTCCTCGTCTTCTACTACTTCCGCCTCCACATCCACCGTGACTGAGAGCACTACCACATCATCATCTTCCTCGTTCACAGACCCGGTAGCACGACTCATGCTCTCCCGTCTTCGCACTCACATCTTATCCCGACTCAGCGCTGCAAGTGCTAGCGAACGAGTCCGCGCAACAACCACGGCAAGTCAATCCCTGGCCGCTGCGGGGATGCCCGAGTTCGTCAACGAGGTTGGTAAATTGGTCGATGAGTTGAGTAAAGTGAGGGATGTAGACTGGACGTGTCACAGCTTGGTCTATGAGAGGGTTATCAGTGAATCTGTTACTAGTTAGACGCACCAGAAGACTCGTTGATGCTTCATAGAGTTTGCATTGGTTTTCGTTTCTGCTCAATTTTGAATGGATTTGGTTTATGATTTTATTCCTCATTTGTGCCATATTATCGATGCATACTAAATTGTTCAAGAATGATATCATTTGTTGATCCTATTCCAAGACTTCCAAGACTGTTTGAACTCATCGTAGAAACTATGGTACATTTCAAGTAGCTATTCTGCTTCTTTTGGGAGTTGATATCTCTTTGGGACATCTTCCCATCATTTGTTGATCCTATCCCAGGGCCGATCAAACTAATTCTGGAATGTCTTCTCTAACCCATAATGCTGTTCCTTTTAGGAGCTTGATGATATCTCTTTGGGATATCATTCTCACTCCACGCGATCCGTACCCGTAATCGCCCATATGCGCACAGCTTTTTGGCCTAGTTGGCCAGTCCCAACAGGCAATTGTTCGCAAATTCGGCGAGAAGTGGATGCATGCGGTATTGGATGTTCAAAATCACCTGCTGGGTTGTGGGCGTTCAGATACCTGGCTAAGATCTCCGCGCATATTGGGGACCGGAGCCGCTTAGTCCGGATGTTGTGGACATAGATAAGGAGGAACGCTGTTCAGGTTCCCCGAATCGAATCAAACGTTTTAAATTTCTGCGCATGATGTGGAAGCAACTATCCAAAACTGCGTATCTAGGCTTATAGCTGGGTCATGCATGTTGAGGTGCCTCTCAAGGAGGGGCCGCGCATACTGGGCCCAATTCACTTAACTTGGACGTTGTTGAGACGGAGAAAAGGGCAAGTTGCTCAAGATCCCCAAATCTGATGGAGCCGGTTGATTTTCTGCGTGTGTCTTTGAAGAAACCTATGGTACCCAAGCCCTTGATTCTGAGACTGGCCGTCGTTTGAGAATGTCACGCGGATGAGAAATGCACCCTGACATTCATAGTGACGAACAGAGACTTTCACTTAGCGTTGTCGAAAAGAGTGTCTCTCATACACAAATGATCTGGCAAGGCAGTAGTTCGAGATTAGTAATCAGGAATCCGTATAACTTATCGTGCATGACGGAGAATCATGTACCAATTGACCTGGTTCAACGCTTGGCGATATTCGTTACGTTGGGTAGCCCGCGCTTCATAAACCATTCAAATTGTCACCCCCATAACGGTGCTCCGTTTTTGGCGCAATGGTCGAACTTCTGTTTCAACACGTCGTTTGGAAGGAGTTTACTATAGCAGCCGGTGGGGAGTTGGGCAATGGGTCTGGTGGGAGATGAGCCTGTACGAGGGCATTCTGATTATCTTTGGAGGATTGTATTCAAGTCGAAATCATTCCATGGAGTGATATTCTGAGTCCCAGTTCTCTTCAGCAAGCCAGTTCCTCTTTTTTGGCATTCCAATCGTGACAACCATCAATGAAGATTTTGCGTTAGGCGAACTTTCGTTCCTCGTCTGCCATCACGGCAGCTCCGTGTCTGTTAGTTCTGCAAAATGGTGATTAATTAGGCTCGACACAGCCATTTTGGGTGAAGGAAATACACAAAATCTTAGAACATCGCCTCATTCGACATGATCCATGTTCAATCGTCTAGTATGCGCGCAGTCCAGTCGATATTCCTAACGATTCGAATTCATAGGTCCCTCAGTTCCACTGTTCCAGACATCCTCGCCAGGTTTCCCCATTGTAAACAGTAATGGCGGTATCCAAGTACGAGTCCTTCTCATCCACCTTGGAGGTTAATGCGACGTCAAACGGTCAAACGACTCGGTTATTCTCCCTGAGGTAGCGCCAATGCGGTACCGCCATTGGATAGCGGCCCGAGTCATACATTTACCCATGGGCATACCTGTGCCCACGGCCCCGAAAACAACAATGGGTGTATAACGGACGCATTATAGTGGGATGATGATGACTTGATTGGTCTCTCTCTAGGTCTCCGGTGGGGAGCTGGTAAATAACTAAGTAATTTCACGTGATAGGGTGCGGCTCGAACACGTGTGAGAGCAACAAGTGCTCGCAGATTGTCTCCCACTAATCCCAGACGCCCGCCAGCAAGGTTGACCCAATGGCAAATTACTATGTTGGATTCATGGCCTTGTACGGAATCAACCATGGTAATGTGTAGAAGTTCCTGGAACGGAAGGCCAGTCTTGGTCTTGAGTGCTCGAATAAAATCATAGTAACGGGTGATCTGTGCTTTGTACGGCGTTATGATGGTGAGTTGCCATTGTCCTTAAAGAATAGCCAAGTGAATATAACATTCCGGCAACTCTTGATTGCCTGCTTGTTTTGCGCTGTAATCCTCTCAGGACCTAAGTCAGCGTCCAGAGGTGATTTCGATGAACGAAAGGAAGGTACTGCAATATAGTAACTTCACTCCCAAATCAAAATATTTCAGGCCGAGATCAGTATAGATATGGAGCGGCCTTCCTTCGTTATAGCCAGGTTCTGCCACGATGGTGTAGGACACATTTGATCAATGTCTTCTTCATAGATTTCCAGCACTGGTCGACCGAAGGATCTCAGCGATCTTTGCGTCCTTGTTGACTGTGACTATCTGCACGATCGCGTGTGAGAGCAACAATTGCTCGTCGATTGTCCCCCCCGAATCCCATACCAGCCCCAGCGATAATGTTTATCCAGTCGCAGATAATAATGTTTGATTCGTGTTCTTGGATTGCATCAACCGTGGTAACTTGCGGAAGTTCATGGGACTGAAGGCCAGTTTCGGCCTGATTGTTTGCTGTTTGAGGTATTCACTGATAGTCGCATACCGACTTTCATATCAAATGAGAGCTGATGGTTGCCCGCCTTTGTAGTGGGGATATTCTCTAATCTCTGATTGTCATCCTTCTGTAAAGAGAGGAGCAGACCCTGCGACATCTTCTTTTGCTCACTATCGCTCAGAACAATCGAAGTATGGACGGTGTATAATTTGAGGTCATCCATTCTCAGGTGACTATAGTCATTGAGACTTGCGAAGTTTGTATGTCTTTTAGCACCCTTCTCAACTTGAACTAACGAAGTGTCTTGATAGATAGAATCTGATGTTTGCGAACAACTTCATATCAGACGAAACAGGCCAACGTACACTCCTAACGGGGCCTCGTTTTTGGTCGAACGGTATATGTTCCACTCCCATATCATAGTAACGGGCGATCTGTGCTTTGTAGTGGGTACGGAAATTCCTCGTAAATAGACTGCAGCAGATCGCTCACGACGTTCGAATTCTTCTCATTGTATCGTGACGAAGTCTTGTGATCGCGTCCGGCTTCCGAATCCACGACATGGATACCGAGAAGTCAAACAAATTCAGGATCCAACACCATGTTGCTTGAATGCTTCGAGATTTAACATTGGATTTTTTCAGAAAAGATGATATCGATGTCCACGCAGGCCGTGTTTGTCCACCAAGATCGGATTCGGACTTGCCACGGGTCTGGGCCGGGAGGTCGATGTCGCAACCGTTTTCTGGAATCTGAATTCGTAACGATCACCAGATCCAAAGTGAGAAAGGCAATGCCCACTGCCCAGAGAACTGCTGAGGTGGATCATAAGTATGCGCAGCTTTTCGGTCTAGTCGGGCAGTTTCAACGCATAACGACTTTCGTATAGGCCGTGGTGCTCTTAGATAAACATCCAACGCTTTCTGGAATGTTTTGGCTTCTTGTTTTATAACCTCCTTCTCGAAACTCGTCGTTGTCTTTCTCAGAAGCATGGTGAGATCTGTATTCTTGTTTTGAAGATCCACCTCGATTGCTTCGTGTTTCGTCTTGGAACTCTTCGTCCATGATGAGTCGGGTGCGTTCGAATTCAAGTTTCTTCTCTTCACGGTGGAATCCCTAGACGAGTTCATGACATGGTTTTTCAGCTGATATCCTTGCGGGACGTCGTATCTAAGCCCACTCGCAGCCACAATTTTGCACAAGGCGAAACTCGGTATCGCTGTCATCTTTTGAAGAATCGTCGTTCTCTCTGCCCTTGCTTGTGTTCGTTGTATCTACCACAGTCCTAATTGCTTTTTCATCAGGGTAGTTGTCGAGGAGATTGTCTGAGAGCGACGTAGGACTCGCAGACCCTAATAAATTCATCTCGCAGGTGGTTGGGCCCATTGTGACAAGCTGCATCGATTTCATCGAATGTAATTTTGGCTGCTATCAGAAGCTGAAATCGTTGAGGTCGCGTTTTCTTGTCGTGGTCGTTGACTTATCTTCTCGACCGTTATCACTCTTCTATCGTAGTGGCCACGCCTTCGCCCGAGCGCTGTGTTTGTAGGAGCAACAATCATAACACACAGATCGAGATCATATAAACTCTTCGCTAGCGTAGCCTGGACTAGCGTCTTTCCACACCCAAAGATGCCTTGGATAAGGGCAATTCCATTCCCTGGAATATTCCCAAAAAGATCAAACGTAGCTTGTTGCTTGGGATTCTAATTACGCAAATTCATCACTTGTTCGTGGATGCTAGCTGTTGCGAGCCGGGAAATATGCTGTTCAACGAAGAACAAGGCCCGTACAGCCAAATTCTCCGAAGTTATGAGCAAAGTTGTGCACCAGGAGAACACATTTCTCGTTTTTAGGAAGGGTCATGATATCCTCCACACCCAAGAAATTTTGGAATGTTGGCAACTGCTGTATGATGGTCTTCGGAGGTTGGGTTATTCGATTTATCTTGCAACTTCATTCGTTGTGTCAGGTAACGCGAGCGTTCCTGCAGTGTTGGCTTTCTCCATAGTGTGCAGAGCAGAAACATGTCAGTCGTTATTCGGCCAATTTCTGAGACTTCTGTAGGCGCATATAGACATATTTCCGGTCGACATGTTTCCAGTTGGTGCTCCCACGGGACGTTGTATCTCATTCCACGTGCAGCCACGGTCTTTGTTGTGTGAGCTTGAAACTCCAGCTCGCATGAAAATTTTACCCATGGCTTCTATTTGGAAGGCCAGGGGTTGTGAGAATCAGAAAATATACTGTTCTTCCAAAACGAGTCCCTATTTAAGAGGACAATCATTCAGTGTTGCTTAAATCTTGAGCCCAGGAGCAACATCCCAATCAAAGAGGAATTATGCTTCAGGAGTAGGAGCAACTTCAGGCTGTTGCAAATATTAGCCGATGCTATAACCCATAGAGATGTCTTCAGAACATACCAAAAGAAGGATAACTCTTATAATTGGATGTAAAGCAATCCTGATGTCTACATCTATGTAAGTCAGCAGCTTCTTCGGAAGCTCTTTTGTCTGAGGGACTCACCAGATTGATTTGTATCCATTTTTGTTACTTTCCATAGCAGATTTGATGGACAGCAGAACTCATAGCACAGATCGTTTATGAGCAGATGCTGGGCTCCACCAACTAGACCGGGAAGCTGCGCATACCAGATGATCTAGTACGGTAGTAAATAGCTAGGAGAGGTGATGCTCCAGACGATCGAGTGCATGTCCCAAGAGTAGATGTTTTTGAGAAAAGGAAAAAGGAAGAGAGAAAAGGAGAGGCAGGAAATAAATAAAGACAAGAAAAAGGGAGGCGGGCGAGGGGTTGGAAAATTTTTGTCGGGTGTTTCCAACCCCCGTGATAACGCCCACAGAACAAAGGAAATAATAATGAATGATGATAAATGACTGAAATATGACCTCAAATTATGGAAATGGGATGGTTCATGAAGTTTGTACATGTATGATAGAATAGATTGGAGGAATGGTTGTCAAAAATGCCTTGATATAAGAAAAGGGGAAAGCCCGTAAAGAGCATGCATCGTTGATATTTGGCCGTTGAAAATTGTCAGCAAAAATATACCTTCATAAACCAGTCAAATTGCGAACACTGTAACGGGATTCCGTTTTTGATTTCTGGTTCTCAAAAATGACTGTCTGGAGGAGAGGAAAGGAAGTCAAGTTCCAATGGGGGGTTCCAATGGGGGGTTCCAGGGCTTTTATATCCATCAACCGGGCGCCCAGTCCCAATGATCGCTGAGTAGTCGACACCGGTTCCAAAAAGGAGTCCGGTGAATTACTATGTCAAGTCATAGCTCTATTTGTACTACTTGAGTGTTGCTACTTGAAGTTCGAGTGTTGTCGTCGATATTCGCGGAAGTCACCTGATCTCCCTTGCCCTGCCAAGACTCGTCCTATTCATACACCTAAGTCATGAGTTTTCAAAAACAAAGAGAACCGGTCAAGCTGTCTTGAATATTTCTGGAAGTTCTGACTAATGTAATATTTGCATGTAACGACAGGACCATTGGCACTCACCGGTCAGGAGAAAAGGGCTTCTGAAAACAGCCAACCTAGACGGACTCCGGGCCTTGTCGAGAGCCGGTGTTGGCTTGAAGCTAATACATGAAAGAAGTGATTGATCTTGACGTAATAATCTGGTAATTGTCTGTAACTCCAAAGTAGATCTTTCTGAGATTCGTTTTCGACATTGAGAGGCAAAGTTGGCAGAGTATTAATGCGTTTATGTGACCCTAACCCTAACAAGTGTGATATATCTCTCGAGCAAAATTAATGTCTAAGCTATCAACCAATAGGCGAGCTAGACTAGAAATCTACCCTCGTTTTTCTGTACGATTTCTGCACAGCTTCTAATTTTATTTTGTTTATTAAAAGTATATGATCTAGTTAATTATAAAAATGTAAAGCTTCAGATCCGACACTGTGTATAACAAAGTAGCATGGACAGATAGTTAACTATAACTAACTTAACATTAGAATAGATATGTAAGCAGCTGTATCCGCCCCGCAGTTCAATCTCCAACTTTTTTTCTAATTCTGCGCTATGACGATCTGAATCATCCCACTTCATGTCACGACTTGACAGTTGATACTGCCAGCAATAAATACGATAACGGACTGGTAATTGGAGATTTATCAATGCTATGCGAACATAACCGGCGGTATATCATCACCGAGAGTCGTTAACCTGTCCAGTATCCATACCGAAGCCGATATTCGACTGAATAACCACAACGCATGACGGATAATCCAACCTAATAAGACTCTCCCTAGCCGATCTAGAAAACAACAAAACAACACTAGAAGTACAAAGGAGGGAAAATGTGGAAAATATCCCTAGTCTCAGACCTAACCCCTCCATCCCTCGAACGAATATGGCAATCCTCCCCGCACCCAACTCTACCTTTAGTGGCAACCAGCAGCGCCGACAAAACCGTCCGAATATATTCGTTGGTCAATTATAAATTACTCTCTATTGTATCCGGGGGACATAAACGGAGTATCAGGAGTTCGGCCTGGAAGCCTACTCCTCCTGCTACTACTGGTAGTAGTGGAAGAGGGGAGAGTGTGTTGGCGACGGGCAGTTTTGATGCTACTGTTGGAATTTGGAGGAGATGGGATGATTATAACAACCACAATAATGATACCGGCGCAGAGGAAGGAAAGGATGACGACGATGAAGATGAAGAATGGCGCTTCGCCGTTCTCTTGGATGGTCACGACAGCGAAGTAAAATCCGTCTCTTGGTCTGCCTCGGGCTCATTATTGGCGACTTGTTCGCGGGACAAGTCAATCTGGATATGGGAAGATCTGGACGACGGCGATAATAATTTTGAGACTGTTGCGGTGTTACAGGAACATACGGCGGATGTCAAATGTGTAGCTTGGCATCCCGTGGAGGAATGTCTTGCGTCTGGTAGTTATGATGATACTATCAGGGTTTGGAGGGAGGATATTGATGATTGGGGACAGGTGGCTTGTTTGAAGGGTCATGGTGGTACGGTCTGGTTTGTGGATTGGGAGGGTGTTGATTATGCTCCTTTTACGTCTACAACACCATCAACAGAGCCTGATGATGATCAATCCGCAAAGATAAAAGAAAAATATAGAGAGCATTACCGCCTCTCGGGCCCCAGGATAGTCTCCTGCTCATCCGACAAAACAGTCCGAATATGGCGTCGACAAGCAAAACAGGCTCAAATATCAACAGCGTTCTCGGCGTCGACCACCGGTATACCCAGCATCATTCGTCCGACCGGTCTGGATGAGACGTGGCATCAAGACGCGACTTTACCGGCTGCGCATGATTTGGCTATTTATGCGGTTGCGTGGAGCAAAAGGTCTGGATTGATTGCTTCTACAGGTGCAGATGGAAGGATTGTTGTTTATACAGAGGAGTTTGTGGACAACAAAAAACAGAAGGGAAATGATGAAGAGATGGATACTTCTCCCGATACGCCGTTTAAGACAGAGTGGAGAATAGTCGCGAGTATTGAAGCGGCTCATGGAATTTATGAAGTGAATCATATCGCCTGGGCGAAACGGGGTGATAGGCGCGGAGAACAAAAGGAGGACGAGATGTTGATCAGTACTGGTGATGATGGAAGTGTCAAGGTATGGTCAATAGAGAAGGAATGAATATAAACAGAGCTTGATAGATATTGAATGCGATATACCTATATTTTTCGAACTACCGCAGTGGAATATCATAATGAGACATTGACAAGTTCAGGAGGAAAATCGCGCCACACCCAATTTGATGGGCGTTTGAAGATCATAAAAATCATTTTGAAAAAAAAAAAAAAAAAAAAAAAAAAAAAGAACCGAATCCACAAAACACATTAACGCCGCTGACATGAATCATGAATCGATCAGAAAACAAAACAGAGTAGAATTCATTACTGATTGGAAACACCCTCTCTGCCCGCCGCGTCATCCTTCTCCGCCTGTCGTCCTCGATCCTCTTCAGTATGCTCGTCGTTATCCTCGTTATGAGAATCACGGTTTAAACTCGACTTACGCTGCACGAATGATCCTTCCTTTACGGGACTGCTGCGACTCTGAAACCCGATAGAACCCGGATGACCGCTGACTGTGCCGGGGATAGGTTGGGATGTAATTGTTCCGGGCGCACTGGGTGTGCCGATGTGAGTACCGTTACCGTTGCCGTTGGCTGGGTTCTGGGCACCGGGTGATGTGGCTGTTAGATGGGGGATGTTTTCGGGGACGGGGTGACGAGAGCCGATGTTTGTGACGCCGACGTCTGAGGCTTTGCCGGCTTTGCTGAGGGCATAGTCGCCTGAGTCGAAGTATTTTCGCTCCTAAATTCATATATCATTAGCATTTTCTTGTTTGATACTAAGATGCGAGTACGTACCTTGAGCTTGTTCTGGAGGAGATCTTTCTTGGTAGGGACTTTGCCGTACAGACGGAGCAGTCGCTGCTCATCGGGACTGAGAGACTATTGACGCAAATATATTAGTGTAATAAACTCCAAATAGAGAAGTATAGAGCATACGCTGATGTCGACTTTGTTCGCTTGGTGGGGATTCATTTTGGTGATGCTTGCTGTGCTCATGCAATTAAGTTGAAGTGTTGCCTAGTACTTCTGTACTTCCAAGTAGTGGTATTGGTCTGATGTACTCGCAATCGACTGCGCAGGTATACGAGGGAATATTTTCTGATCGTATCGAGATTTCTTGAAGAAGGAATCGTTTTGTGTTCAGACAAAGTGTTGTGGGAGAATATTGTATTGTAGATGGATGGTAAGCCAGGAGTGACGATGTCGATAGGCGTTGCGGGGAAGTCGAGCCGATCCGAATCGAGGGATTGTCGTGGCAAGGGAAGAAGAAGTAAAGAAATGAGAGAATAAATTCGTCTTGTCTAGACAGAATATATGTCAGGGATAGTGAAGTGTTGGCGGATGAGAGAGAAAGAGAGAGTGAAGTTACGAGTCAAGTGGTTGGGTGCTGAAACAATCAGTCCTACATAATCGGAGGTGGGGTATCTTCTTAGCTCTGCTTCTGCACTCACTAAGTTACGACTAAGTTAACCTACTTCAAACTACTCTGTACAGTTTCATTTGTTGTATTCTTCCTCTAGTCGGTACTTTCTATCAGATGATCTCGTCTACCGAATATTTGAGTATTTCTAGGGGCGAATCGGTCTGCGTGGACTGTTTACGTCAGATGCTAGCGGAATTGACTCTCGTGCAATCATCTCAGTTGCTGGAAGAGTGGTTGAGCCATAGTGCGAGATATATGCAATTGACTTTATCTTCTTATCAGTGAATTTTACCTAGGTGAACCTGTAGACTATTTGTATCCTGGCCATTCGCTGCTCTCAATCCATCATCAATTCATGCGGTAGCCCCGCACCATGAAGTATCCCTATCAGACTCCTGGAACGAGTTACTATATGTTTTTGAAAACTGCATGGATAGAATAAATATTGTTATCCCATTTACAATAAAAGTAACTACCACGCTCTCTACCCCGGAATATCAAAAAGTGGCTCGGATATCTTCCGCAGCGAAAATCTGTCCGTGACGTCCTCGACTCCGCCGCAAAACTTTTTTTTCACCATCCAGCAACCACAATAAACATTCCGCTTGAACAGGTACTGGGTCGATCGAGACAGACAAGACTTTCAAGTCGAACCGAATTCAAGAAAAAGTGGAAAATACGTTCTCCATCACAGAAAATGGCACAGGCTCCGTCCCAAAGGATGTTGACTTTTGTGGTCGAACATCTCGACCCTGAACTAGGACCCTGGTCTGCCCTGGAATATGCATGTATCGCACGGGAATCCAAAGAGTCTGGGGCCCAATTCTTATTGACATCGGTGCCCGAGGCGCTGCAAATGCCAGATAACCTGGCCCGCATGGAGGAACTCAAGGTCGAACGACGCAACGTGGAGGAAATCTTTGCAGACATCAAGTCGAGAGTATGCCTACTTGATCCGGCCGCAAAGACGGAATTGAGTCCTGCCGATGGAGATGATTTTGACGTGTTTTTGTTTGGTGGTATACTTGGTCGGTCTTTCTGAGTGTGTTGCAATATGGGCTCGAGCTAACGACTTCTACACAGGCGATGACCCCCCGAGAGGTATGACGGAACTGCCAGAAAATCATGAGGGTAACTAATATCTACATAGACCGCACATCTGAGCTACGAAAAAAGGGGTATACAGGACGACGACTTGGCCCTGTACAAATGACCACAGACACCGCCGTACGAGTTACTCGTATGATTGCTCTAGATCGAAGTAAGTTCTACTGCTGCATCAATGTTGTGACTATCGCTGACGAATATGACAGTTCCACTAGACAAAATCCCCTATGTTGATCATCCAGAACTGCGCATCAATGAACATGAAAGTACAGAAATGCCGTTTCGATATGTTCGGGACAGCAATGGGAAACCCATCATGCCTGATGTATGTCGTTTGTATCTGAAGTTTGCATCACGTTACTGACGTCTAGTAGGGCATGGTCGAGCTGATCAAAAAGGACGCGGACAAGTCTCTGGATGATTTGTTCTGAGGATATGATGAAAAATTAGAAGATATTGATATGTAGATACAAACAATGCAAACACGCCAAGATCAGATCCGCGGCTGGCGGCAAGACCCACCGGCAGTAGGCTCCTGCCGAAAATGGCACAGGACACTTTTCGTCCGGATTCAATAATTCAGTGCTTTCTTTCTTCAACAACAACTATATACCCCTTTCTATGACAAACATAACCTGTTATAATAATTATTTTCCAGCTCATAGAGGTTTTCTGCCAGTTCTTTTTACGATATTTTGCCTGTGAGCTCGCCTGTACGCCTCGGATTGATGACAACTCCGAGCTCCCTATCATCGAACCCTTCGATATCCGGAGGTTTGTCCTCCACCGTCTGAACTACGCAGCGCGTGATTTATTTGCAAATAATTCAACATGCTCGGAAAAGCGCTGCTACTGCTCCTGAGCAGTCCAATATGTGCGTTGGCGCAGTCGGCAGCTGACTACTATGTCAAGTCGATACCGGGACAACCGGACGGACCTCTACTGAAGATGCATGCTGGGTATGTTGCCTCCAACTTCATTTTGACGATATAATGCTGATTAACTGCTGTGGACAGTCACATCGAAGTGGACGCCCAAACAAACGGCCACCTATTCTTTTGGCACTTCCAGAACCGTCATATCGCTAATCGACAACGCACTATAATATGGCTCAACGGCGGACCGGGTTGTAGCTCAATGGACGGGGCATTGATGGAGATTGGGCCGTACCGTGTAAAGGACGATCATACGTTGGTTTATAATAACGGGTCTTGGGACGAATTCGCGAATCTCCTTTTCATCGACCAGCCAGTGGGCACGGGGTTCAGTTACGTCAATACCAATAGCTTTTTGCATGACCTCGACCATGTCTCCTCTCATATGGTTACTTTTTTGGACAAATGGTTTGCTATGTTTCCAGAATACGAAAGCGATGATGTCAGTTTCCCCGAGGCCCCAATCTGTATGACTGCTAATCGGACTCGTGACAGCTGTATATTGCCGGGGAATCATGGGCAGGCCAATACATTCCGCACATTGCCCGAGCAATCGTCGCGCGAAACAAAAACATTGACTCGAAGCAGCAGCCGTGGGTCTTGAAAGGATTGTTAATTGGTAATGGATGGATATCACCCCTGGATCAGTACCCAGCAACCATGCAATATGCATATGCGGAAGGTCTTGTTAAAGAAGGGAGCTCCACGGCAACCAGTCTCGACGCGATGAACGATGCATGTGCCCAAAAATTGGCCGATCCTGGTTCACAAAACATGATCAGAATCGGACAGTGCGAAAGTGTCCTGGATAGTTTAATGAGATTGACCAGAACCTCGGAGGAGGAATGTGTCAACATGTACGACATCAGGTTGAAAGATGCGTCATGTGGAAGAACCTGGCCTCCGGATTTGGATCCGATGACACGATATCTCCAGAGGACAGAAGTGCGCTCTGCACTCAATCTGGACCGCGAGCAAACGAATAGCTGGACGGAGTGTAATGACCAAGTGGGCTTTAATCTTCGCTTGGAAAACCCTGGCGTTCCTGCAGTTCATCTTCTTCCGGATTTGATTGAATCAGGTGTCAAGATTCTGCTCTTCAGTGGAGACCGAGACTTGATATGTAACCATCTCGGAACGGAGCAATTGATTCACAACATGAAATGGAGTGGTGGAACAGGGTTTGAGACAAAGCCAGGTGTATGGGCACCTCGTCGGGACTGGACATTTGAAGGTGACGCAGCGGGATACTACCAACAAGCCCGCAATTTGACGTATGTTCTATTCTACAACGCTAGCCATATGGTACCTTACGACTGGCCACGGCGCACGCGGGACATGGTCGATAGGTTCATCAACGTTGATATTGCCAATATTGGAGGGACACCCGCAGACTCACGTCTCGACGGAGAGAAACTCCCCCAAACCTCGGTGGGCAATACAACGTCCTCCACATCCGAAAGTGACCAAGTCGACCAAGAAAAACTAAAGGACGCCGAATGGAAAGCATACGCCAAATCCGGCGAAGCAGCTTTGATAGTGGTTATCATCGGTGTATCAGTATGGGGCTTTTTTATATGGCGTGCTCGTCAACGCGCATCTAGAGGCTCATCACCATCGAAGAAAGGATATCGATCCGTCTATCCGGGAGGAAGTAATAATACCTCGTCTTCCGATGGTGCGGGACTTCTCAGTCGATTCAGGAATAATACTAATAACAACGCCAGCAGCGACCTCGAAGCAAGAGATTTCGATGAAGCAGAATTAGACTCGTTGTCTCCTGGCCTACAGAATGCGCGCGAGAGAGATCATTATGTCATTGGTGAGGAAGATGAGGAGGATGAGGATATTGGGAACGGAGCGAAATCTAGTCTGCATTGATGGGATAGAATAACATAGTGTATTATGATTCCTTAGCTTTTTTCTCACTTCTTGGAATATATATTATATTTACTTTATTCATTTATCTACATTAGCAGTTTTAGTGCCTTGCACACTCCTACCAGGTGCAGGTGGTTGTGTATCTACCTAGGTAGGTACCTAGCCTTTTTGCCTTCGAGTACGGTTGCACCAAGGGAGCCAAATACACATGATATACATTTGGCACAGACAACATCGAAGGAGCTGTACCCGGATGAAGGGGGATTCTGGTCGGAGTTCGATATATTGAGCGGCTTTCCTTTCGTCATAACCATGTTCTAACTATGATTAGGTATGGAAGTTAAGATGTCATTACAGTATTTCTGAAAAGTATTATAATATATGTGTAACAACGTTACAAAGGATGTGTATAAATACGTTCGAGAGGGATCACTAAGGCTGAGTACACAAGGTAGGGTATGGAATGTCCATGTACTGAAAGCTATCTTCCGCTCTCCTGGAGCACCTGCTATCTTTATAGACATGTAAATTACACCAGATCTTCCTTCTCCGAATAGCTCCAATAGTCAAAGGTGTAGTCTGAGGAAGCTGAAACCATCCTCGAACATGTAAACCTTCATCTGGTGTAGCTGAAACCCAACTTGAGACGTCATGGGCGTATTTCGGAATAGTGAGACCCCAAAGCCTGCTGGTTGTTACAATATGCCTAAGAGCTTTTATAATTGAGAGAATTATTGGCAAAGAAGATATTAGTTAAGATAGAGAAATTATATATATCTGATTCTGTGTCTGTCTATATTATCTAGGAAAAGTAGGCTATTCTTATAGATATGATGCTGTACTGGTTCTTATAAGATCTGTGTAGTGATTTGGAATAGTTCATGTATATGTCGGAAACTTCGGTCAAACTACCGTCGAGTATATCTCGGATAGCTTATAGCGAACTGAAGTTATAAGGCTTCTAAGTACGAAAGGCTTCTTGAAAGCAAAGTCTTAACAATTGGATGAATATACCATTCTGCTGTCTGCGGGCTAGTTAGCGCACCCTGCATAATACCTTGTACATAGAGGAAGTTCCATCAGGGCAATTGAATACTACTACTACTACGTGCTTCAGGCCAAAGACAGCTTAGCGTGAGCAATTTATCCGAGCGACAAATACGCGGAGTGATGGAAAAGGTTGGCAAATATTCTTTATACTTTGGCATGTTAGTACGCTGCACTATCCCCTTATAGGAGTGTAACTGCTGATACTTCATGTTTCAGGAAGCTAAGTGTGAAGCGGGTCGTCTTCTTTACTGGTAGCTGGTATCTACCGTGTATCATATATCAGGCTATCGGTTTTACAAGTGTGCAGCATCTCATCAACATACGCAGGATCTGGAAAGAGAGAGGAGAAGCTTGCGAGGGGGACCACAAGTTGCAAAGGGGCAGAAAGTACTCTGTAAACAAGTCTTTGATAAACCTTATCTTCGCTCCTTGACGGAATATCTAGAAACCCCTCATCTACGTTGTACCCTTAGCCGCCCCTTGGAAAATCGATGCAACAGCGTACAAAGCGTGTCTAGTACGTCGCTCAGCATGTCAGCCCGGTGTGTTCCTCCCGTCACGGTGATGTGGAGTGACTCGCCTGCTCAGCGCCATCAGTCCTTCCTGCAATGGTGTACACGGGAAAGCATCTTGTATGAGATCATGTGGAACACCACACGCAGCAGCGGCATGGCTACGTATGTGTGCGAAGCTTATTCCTGGCCGCAAAATTGAGAAGGGAGCGATAGGTTCTGGCAGATCTGATGCTGTTGTCGGAATCTCAGTAGCTAGAGTTGCAAGGCCAGCAAGAGTGGGCTTTCGGAAGATGTCTGAAACCTTGATTGACAGGCCCTCACGCCGCGCAGCAAGGATAGAATCACCACCAATCCTCAAGAAATTGTCGTCTAGACCCAGCTTCTCAGCGCTTGTCTGGAGGGTACATGCCGAAGCCGCTTGCAGACGAAGCTCAGTCGCCGTTGTAGGCGCTCTCCGTCCACCTTCCCCGTAAGTGTTGCCGAGTGAGGTAAGCTCTTCCAGTGTCATAGAAGACCCAATTGCATGCAACTTCTTCTGGCCTGTCTTACCAGTAGCACTCATTGGCATACGTTGTAGAAACACGTATGCTCCAGGGATCATGTAGGATGGAACCTGCTCCTGCAGTGTTTCTGTGGCTTGGGATACACGAGCACCAAGTGCAGACTTGCCAGCGTTGTCATCAGTCACGGATGTGCTGACGAACGCTGTCAAAATTTTGTTATCGCCACCTTTTGGTAAGGTGCGGCAACTACACTGAGTTCACCCTTCTGGAAAGCGAGTGCATTCCGAACGTGATGTTCAATTTCAGCAAGTTCTACACGCTGCCCTCGCACCTTCACCTGTGCATCCTTTCTCTTGACGTATATCAATGAACCGTTTGGATTATAGCGCACCAGGTCGCCAGTCTTGTACAGGCGCCCAGTTCTGCCAGAATGACCTGGCCCACACTCAACAGCCAATCGGGATTCTCGATGTAGGCAGCCGCTCTCTTCTCACGCTCGCCAAAGTAACCAGCACCCACGAGTGGTCCTTCAAGCCATAATTCGCCCAAAGCACTAATGATTGCCAGCTTGTCGGGGTTCTCGGGCTGCGTCACCCAGGAGTTCAGCTCAGTTCCCCAACCAATTTCATTTGCCAGCTTGGATGGAGATGTAATCGTATGCGTGACTCTTGGGCGTACACTCGGCAGGCCCATAAGCGTTGACGGACTCCTGTAAATTCCCCCAGCGGATAACATCCTCAGCAAGGACTTCTTCACCACCAAAGGTAAGGTGTCTAAGCGAGGGCACTTCACTCGGTTCAATCAAACGCGTTATAGATGGAGTAAGATCGACATATGTCACTCCGTAGCGACGTATTGATGCTGCAATATCGCCACGACGCTCCTCTTCACTCGGCACACAGAGACAAGCTCCCACAGCTAATGTGAGTAATGCATTCAGTCACGAAACATCAAACGCATACGACACATAGTCAAAAACTCTATCCTTGGGTTGCATGCCGAGAGGTCCGCGTTGGTGGAGAATGGCAGAACTGAAATTAGAATGGGTGATCATAGCGCCTTTTGGTGTCCCGGTACTTCCAGACGTAAAGACTATGTAGACCCTGTCTGATGGGTCGACAGTAGGCAAATAGGTGTTCGACTTTCTACTCATGGGCCGTGAAAAGAAAGCCTCGGGTATAATCACGTTCGTGTGATCGCCTGCCAGTCGTTCCGCCATCGCTTTGTTGGCAACCGACGATAGAAGAACTTTTCCTGAGACCTGACGAGCAATGCGCTGTAAGTGGGCTTCTGGCTGGGTGATGTCCATAGTAACACAAGCGCCGCCTGCTTTCATTACTCCTTGAAGTGAAATGGATGTCCACATGGATTTTTCGAAGCATAATGGCACTATGGTACCTCTTTCAACACCCTGGCTGACTAGGTAGTGAGCCAAGTCGGTAGACATTCGGTCAAGCTCTCCATATGTAAGCTTACCATCCCAAGCACAGATAGCTGGGGCATCAGGCTGGCTGCGGGCTGTTTGTGACATCAAGTCATGTACGCAGTCGTTGGCCCTCTGAGGGACTGTCTCATTCCAGGTCCAAATGCGCTCCAAATCGCTCGGACCTGTCCAATCGATGTCTGATAGCTTTACACCAGCATTTCTCGGATCGCAAAGTTGCCGGAGAACATGCTCGAGCTGACGTTGGGGAGAACTCGCTTCATCGCGCCCGACTATGCGGGAGCATGCAGTCCAGACCGCATGCTAGCAATTTGAATTGGACCTTCAATGCGAAAGTGCTAAAGAGTGGCCCGTTTTGGGCATTGTCAGAGGCAGAGACATTCTCTAGAGAGCTTGGGTCGAATGGTCCATCTTTTGGATTCAGATACTCTTCCTGTAGATTAACGTCGACAAGAGTCTGAAATTCGCAAGCTCTCTCCGCATCGATGCTGATCTTGCAGATTCTTTGCAGCCCGTAATGCTCAACTGTGTCTAGCTCTGCTGCTGACCGTTGTAGTCTGCATACAAATTCCGTGACAGTAATTTTCTTGGAAAGCTCTACCTTTAATGGTATAGTTGCCATAGTAGGGCCAGTCATGCTCTCGATGCCAGCTACGTTGGCTTGTCGTCCAAATGTAGTTACTCCAAAGACTGCTTCATCTGTAGCTGCGTGCTGGCCCATGAGGACGGCCCATGCCGCCCAGACCATCGGCATCGTCTGGGTGCCGGCTTCGCGTGACCACGGGAGTTCTTTGATTACGCAAGACACCGTCTGATCTGCCTTCGGGCGATATTTGATGTTCGGAAGTGGAGGGTAGATGGGTGCCTCGTTACCATCCAGGTGCTGTTTCCATATCCTTTCTGCGGAAGAGACATCCATCTCTCTAATATGCTTCACAAAATTCTGGAATGGAGCTGAAGCAGCCAGTTGTTTGCCTAAGTGAACATCGTTCACCTTTTTTACAAGCAGTGGCACTGAAGAGAAATCGTAAAGCGCATGGTGCATTGTCCAGACGAAAAAGCGCTGCCTGCGTTTGTGATCACCGATAAGCGCGAATCAAGCTAGAGGAGTCCCTGTCCCTGTGGTCCGCTGACTGTCATGGCGCAGATATCCATCGAGATCGTCGGCTGTCATCCATTCGAATGGCTCGTCTATAATGGTTTGTACCAAGCCCTCGCCGGCGAGATCAACTATGCGTGTTCTAAGGATGGGCGTCGTCGCATAGGCATGGCTCCAAGTGGCTTGTAGAGCGACATCGTCGACGTCTGGGCGCAGCTGTAATTTGTATTGTGCGACATAGTAGCCTGGTAGATGCGCACTCAAAGCTAGTAGACCCTCCTGAAGCGGCGTACATGGAAAGGCGTCTTCGATCTGTGAGGACTGTACACGCAGGAAACTGCTATTTTCTGGCATATGTCGGCAATGCTGAAGTTATTGATGTTGTCCAGCAAGGAAAACCTATCTGGGCAATGCTGCATTTCGGTCCATTTTCGTCGCTCCTCTTTGTCCAAAACGCTCGAGCCTTTGGTCTTTGCCTGTTTATTCTCCGCGAAATCAGTAGATTGTCGCGTACCGTGACTATCTTCGAATCTATTATCGTCGAGATTCATCATGGTATTAGAGCTCTCCATCGTTTAAGACGTGTTCAATCTGGTACAGGGTACAAGGGTCAGTGGGCTGATGGGACTACTTATTCCGTATACCAATTGATGCCAAATAATGTATTTGATCTAGCGGATCTTCAGGCATTGGTCATGATGGCGCTAACTTGATTCATTTTTTTTTTTTGGTTCGTAGTCCGAAGTCTCTTGATGCGCTGGCTGATCCGACTTACCGTCGTCTTTCAAGCCGTCTCGAGCGGATTGCGATCATTCATAGGCTTACCTCTTTACACTGCGCGTTCCCTCTTACTACCAACTGGTTGGACGTTGATCGCCGCTTCATGTGTAGTACAGCGCTCCATCAACAGATGCAGGGGCTCCGAGCACCACATGACGAATTATTGCCAATTGGCCAAGCACGATAATCGTGCGCAGCGGCAACGTAGTGACGGAGATCCAGGTGGTCGACCCGAGAGGCCTATTCCTCAGTTGTCGATATCCAGTCAGCGATGTTACATTTTGCTGGGAAGTAATCGCTCATTCTGCTCATTCTGCTCTGATTTCCCTTGACGCCGGTGGCTCCTTTGCGCTTGCGTTGCAAACTATGGTAGCATGAATCATGCAGTAGTAGCAAAATCTGTGCAACGCCGCGCGCTGTGGCTGCATTGGTGGAGTACAGATTGGTAGAGCTATCTTGCGGTCCGCTATCTGGAAGGCAACCGAAGCCGAAAGCGGGCCAGTCCGTACGCTTGTCTCATGTAAGCAGCTGTTGTGGACGGCACGGCGCCTAAAGAGACCCTTCAAAGCTTAGATGGTGCCGACGTGGAGCTTGCTTCTGTTAAGCCTTCGCTAGATTGACCCTTACCAGACTGTTAGGCTTAATCCCGCACGTTAACCTTGGGACTCAGCGGAAGCACGTGGGTAGGCAGACGTTGTTACCCATCGGTCATCTCTTCATCCTGCAATGGTTCACGAAGAGTACCACTACATCTTGTGACAGCAGACGGAGCTCAACTCTAGCTCAATATACTTAACTAAGTCAGTAACGGCTTCCTCCATTCGAATCGTTTCTTAGGGGAAGCCATATCCTTCCGAGCTGCGTGATACCGGCTTTGTGACTGGTTACTTCCATTGCCGCCAGTGACTCACTAGGGAGATCAGCTACAACGATGGAGTCGGTGGACATCCATAGAGCGGACGACGACAACTTCCGGCTAGAATACAAGCCGACGCAAGAGGCTGGCGTTGCGCATTCAGGAAAAGAGGTTGACCCTAGCAAGGAGACAACATCCAGTCAAAGATCTCAGGATCCTCCGAGTCTCCAAGGCGTCCAGTTGATCGTTCTATTATCGTGCCTTTTCCTTGGTAATTTCACCATTAGATTTGTAGGTATCTTGGTCGTGCAGAATGAACTGCATTAGGCAAACCAACAAAGAGTATGGACAGTATTGACAAGGCTTGTTGTAGGACAGCAGTTGCATTGGCACCCTTCTTGTGATTATCACCGACCACTTTGACGCTCTTCAAGATATTGGTTGGTACCAAACGACATAGTGAGTATTGCACAAAAGCGTAATGATTTAACCTCCTCGGACTGCTGGGCTAATCGTTCTTAACAAGCTTGTTAACTTTGTGTTCGCCTATCTTGATCATGGGCCGACTGTACACCTTCTACTTTATGAAGACGCTTTACGTGCTCTCTTTAACCATCTTTGTCGCCGGCTCTATCCTTACTGCTGCCTCACCAACGTCTACTGCCTTCATCCTTGGCCGCGCAGTGAGCGGCCTCGGTGCAGCAGGAATAAACTCTGGCATGTACATGTTAGTATTAAGTATGATGGATTAAGTCTGTTACTCCCACAAAAGAACCCAGCGCTGACTTGTAGCGCAGCATTATTGCACACACCGTTCCGCTAAAGATTCAACCCATCATATTCGGCATGTGCGGCGCCGTAGAGTGCGCGGCGCTCGCTTTTGGGCCATTGATCAGCGGATCAATCGCTCATGCCGACAATTGGAGGATCAACTTCTGGACTATCGTGGGTCTGGGAAGCGCTGTTGCATTAGGCGTGTCCGGCAGTGTAGGCCATCTGCGCCAGAATGCGGACGACAAACAACCCAGTGTAACTCAAAGGTTGAAGCGTCTCGACTGGTATGGGCTGGCGACAGAGCTTCCCATGACGATCTGCTTGATCCTGAGTTTGCAATGGGCTGGTACGGCGTATGCTTGGTCGAACTGGAGAATTATCCTCCTGCTCACCGTAACCGGTGTGCTTGCCATCCTTTTTTTTGTGGTTGAGCATATCGGTGGCAGTAACAGCATGATCTCTTTGCCAATACTACGACAGCGAAATGTCGCCTTCAGCTGTGTGGTTGGCTTTTGTAATTTTGCCGCTTTGTGGATCTTTGCCAACTACGTAGGTTCCATCGAGAATAATCTACCTCATCACTGCTGGCAAGGTGCTAATGGTTCGGTAGATCCCCATCTATTTTCAAGTAGTGCGTGGAGCAAATACCCTTCATTCGGCTTTGATGTATCTACCGACCACGCTAAGTATGTCCATCTGCGCGCTGGCCAGTGGACCTTTTACATCTACGATCGGTTATTTCAATCCAGCATTACTTTTCGGCAGCGCGCTGAGTGTGACTGGAGCAGCATTGATGGCCACATTCGAAACCCATACGCCTGCAGCACGATGGATAGCTTACCAGATCATCTACGGTATCGGCGTTGGTATGGCATTCCAGCCTCCTTTCATCGCCCTGCAAACCGTGCTCGAGAAGCCACTTGTTCCTGCAGCCTTGGTACTGCTGAACTTTGTGCAGATGCTCGGTGGCATCATTTTCCTATCCATCTCGCAGAATGTGTTCCTGGACAAGCTGACAAACAATCTTACACAAAACATCCCGAATTTTAACCCAGCCATTGCCAAGCAAAATGGCGCGACTGGTCTGAAGGGTTTGGTGCCCGTTGAGTATCAACCGCAGGTCATACTGGCCTACAATTCTGCTATCATGGACGTATTCTACATCGCACTTGGTTTGGTTAGTGTTGGTCTGCTAGCTGCGCTCGGCCTTGAGTGGAGGTCAATCAAGAAGGACGATAAGAAGAAAGAGTGAACTCAAAAGAGATGTGTTGCTCTGCGCAGCTATTGGACAGTTGAGATGATTTTGCGTATTCAGGAAACCATCCCAATGTGTCTTTCAGAGGCGTGTTTCAGTAGCGTACTGTGCTACTTATATTCTCTCGCAAGGGTAGAGACCCCCGAGAAACATGTCGATAGTTATTGTAAATAGATCCTTGGATAAGCTCCATCGAACTCATAAAATATTGTACCACAATCTTTCTTTTTTAGGTTTTTCACCAAGCTGGTGGCAGCTTCTTTGAGCTCGATTCATATGCTCAGAAATTGTGCTTGTCAAGTGCAACAACATTAATCAAATTTTACTCTAGATTCCTCCTGCAGTCATTCAAGCAGAAATTCCAGCATTATCGCTGCTATTACGGCTCCATCATGCGGCAAATGTACTCGGGACTTAGCCTCGTTGTAAGTTTCCTCCCCAAACACAATAGGACCGCGGCGCTCTAGCAACTCATCCGCAATGCTCCTATGGTACTCCGGATGACCCTGCATACTTAGCAGACGGCCTTTCTGGTACATAACTTGCACCGGGCATCGCTCTGACCAACCCAGAAGCTCCACGTTTGCTGGACAGGCAGGCAACATGTCTCGATGCATCTGGTGAAGCGCCTAAGATGATCGATCTCTTGGTCAGTCACGGTGCTCAGTATCGAGAAGCCCTCAGCAATGGTTGTTTGCTCATGTGACGCACCAGGGAAGGCAAGCCGAACAATCGTCGACCCTTCGATGTCATTTCGATTTCTGTGACCGCAACCTCCCATCCATTCTCGTTCCTCACCGGCATCACACCCAATGCTCGCCCGATGATCTGGTGCCTGAAACAGACCCCTATCAATTTCACCCTTGTTTGTTGATGCAGCAGGTTTGAAACAATCGACAAGTTGCAGAATCCAGTTTTCCTCTCCATTTGAGAAACTATCGTATCCTTGTGCGTACCAACATCAGCGAAAACTGTTGTAGTCAAACTCGCAAAAAACATCCTTACTGCTACCTCAAGACAACCGCATCGATGTCACCTAGCAAAGGATAATTCCGCCCCAGACGAATATCATATGAGGATTCGACAATTTCAGGGCCTTCTCTGGAGCTATCTCGCTGTAGGCGTACGCCATCTGCAGCGAACAATAGATGGAACAGGTTGCCAAACGATCCATATTTCCTTTTGGTCTCTCCAATCGGTTCATCGCACTCCAATATGGCAATACGAAACGGAGAGGACATATTCTTGGACTTAGAAACAGAAAGAATTTCTGAAGTGTGACTGTGAATTTTGCTGTACGAAGCTGGAAGGTGTCTGAACGTCTGACTGGGGTGGGCATCACTTTATACCTCACGTTGTAGCAGAGTCACGCACAGACGCAGCACATTATACACGACATGTTCGCGATAAGTGTTGAATGTCTAATCAGCATTTCAGCGTCATACACTATTGGCGATAGTGGCCTGAGAGGTCACAGGAACGAGCTTGCCTCTACGAATTGCTACCTTCTATTGTAGCATTATCGCCTGCTTAAGATATCGTTATGCGGCCTATTGGACGGAGACTATAGTTTGAGCCATCGTCCCTCCTTTCTGGGAAAGGCACAATCGTCTGATCTGCGCTATCTATTGCCTCCAAGAGTACACTATGACAATGTTCTTTAACCACAGCATAACCAAAGACAAGCGATCAAATTTTGCTTCCATGAGCTCAGCCGTGGGGACATTTATCCAGCGAACCCCTGATATCCATCAACACCAATATCAGATCGGCGAGCAGTTCAAGCGTACGAGTAGCAGGTCTCGTCTCGGATCTGTTTGAGGAACGGAAGGAGCGCTGTAACCCCCTGTTCCCCGCGCAGCAACTTCACTGTCCTCGTGACTCAATTCTGCGGTAGTAAGACCTCCATAACGAGGTTTCGAGTTGATATGTACTTGGCATGGCTCGCAAGCTCCCTGCCACCTCCTCGCATTACGATTACTGTTCGCGTCCTGGAGAAGGATGTAGCGATTTGTGATCTGCAGGTGTATATCTCGGAATCTCACCAAAGCAGCGATACAAGCATTATATGAGTTGATAAGCTGTTCGTGATCTCGGTTCATCTCGACAAAGGCTCGAATATTGGCAACCTTGGCGAAGCGGATTAGGAATCGGCGGTGAGGACCAGACATGTAGTCCCGCATGCTTGCCACAAACTCAGACTCTTCCTCGTGGGTCGAATCAGTGAACCGTTTCCCTGCATGGATCTTGGTGGGGTGATGTCTGACACCCAAAGCGAGGTCAATGAGTTGGATCAGACTCGACTGGGCATTCGATCCTCCAGCAAATCGAACTGGTTGCATTGGATGTGTTCCATTATCAAAGTTTACGCCATTGGGGAGTTTTTGACTTCCCCTGCTACCGGCGAGAAACACACGGATCTTGTTGTAGGAGAAGTGTGGGTCGCAGTTGTCATACATGCGCTGTGTCAACGCTCGAGAAGACATATAAGCTGAGCAGCAACCGCATTGACTTCGTTCCCTTGCGCATAATGAACTGCATCCAAAATGACCCTGACTAGTGGATCACCCCTAGCCTCGATAGCTACCGAGACGAGGTAGAACCAGCTCTCATCGATCGCACCCGTGAAGGTTATCTGAGTTGAGAGGTTATCAATACGATAAAGCGGTTTAATGTCCTGTGCAACTGTATAATTTCACAGTACTAATCCAGCATAGGTCACAACGGGAGGCAGTTCCAGTGACTTGCAGATCAACAAGAGCGGGCTCGATACTGATTCCGGGATAACCTAGAGTATGAGTCAGTCGCAGGATTTAAATGATTTCTTCTGCATCATACCTCTGCCGGCTCTTCACCTCCCCAAATGTATGCATGGTAAATGAAGCCCAGCATCGAGTATGCTTTTCTTCGCTGCGATATTGTCTCGAGACGCTCACAGCTCAGGACCGGAATCCCGTCAACGACGTTTCGTATTCGATTGTCCATGATCAAATTTTGTAAGTCCTGAGTAACGCGGATCCATGGCTGGTAGTATGGGTGCAAATCGGACTCGCAAGATACAACTTCGGGCAGAAACCCGGTTCTAGGCGACACATTGTACGCCTCAGGTATAGGTAGCCCAATATCAGAAGCCATTTTGGCTTAGGAATTGGGAACAATCGCATATGAAAGATCTGCTAGTAAGATATGACAAGAGAAGATGCTTAAGAGATAGAAAATTGTTAATGTACAGAATGACACGCAAGAACTGCGTTTGATCATGGCGATTCCCTCAGTATATTTTTTATCATACAGGGATTATCTAATTACTGTTGTACCTTTCTTAGCCAATAAATTACTCCTGATTCTCTTAACAGTAGGCTATTTGATTTCTTATAGCACGCGGTCTCCTATTTAGATATTAATTGGATTATCACATAACCTTGTATAACTTAAGAGTAAAAACATAGTCTTTGGGAGATTAACAATGCATTAGTATAATTATTACCCAGTCCAGCGACAACTTACTTTGTAAATTTCTAAACCGACCCACCCAAACATACTCAATTTGAACGTCAATACAGACCCACTTATAAACACTTTTTAAGACCCACTTCTTGAACACTACTCTGGACCCACTTAATATAAATACTGTTAAGACCCACTAGAAAAAGCTTGTTAAGGATCCACTTATTACAAACAATGTGATCTATGGAATACAGCTTAGTGATTACAGTTTAGCTCTAGTTAACCCTTGATAATTCTAACACAGTCATGTGGTTATTCCCATATTAGGAATTCTTTGGGATACAGTGACAGACTACTTTGACATAAGCAAGAGATTTGTTAGGCCGAACATCTATAATGATGAAGGCACCACTCCATACTCGACTACTGATTTAGGTATAACCAACCTGATTCTGAGTTCTGAACAGACCCACCTGCATCCTCAAATACTTAGCCTGAGAGCCGCATATTGCCATAGAGTACATCTCTTACGTCATTAAACCTTGACCATCTTCCAGCGAAAAGAACACGCGCCCTTGGATGATGATTATGGCAGGGCATGCGACCTGCCACCAACTACAGTCCCTGTACCTTCTGTCCCTTCGGCTATGAGGTCTCTCCAATATTCCAAAATGACCTTTCATTTGTGAGCTGCCTATGAATTTGTTGAAACTGTGATTATACTAGATGTGACTGCGTTCATTCTCTATCCTAAGAGGTAACTAGTCGAACAAAAACTAAGCATGAGGAAAAAAAGGAAAAGAGCACGCTCAGCTGCGAGCAGAGATCTCTTTTGTATGTGTGCGTACGGCTCTCATCGGAGCCTAATCGGGAAATTGTGAAGGCAAAGAGATATCCCGATTTGGAACTCCCTAGAGCTTAGGGCTCCGACGAGGAGCCAACGCGATAGATCTGCCAGGCCCGTCACACTAGACTTAACTGTGCTTCAATAGGCTGCTTAAACTGCTCTATGATGATCATTTCGTACATGACCATCTAAACATTATGAGCAAGTTTTCGATGGATAGATTTTATGGTAAGGAAAAGGTTTGAGCTTGCTGGAAATCAAAGTGTGTAAGAGCACTATATGTAAAACCACCAAAGCAGTGTAAAAGTAGGGTTTCAATGCTTAGTATCGGAAACTTCGGTCAAACTACCGTCGAGTATATCTCGGATAGCTATTAACAGGTCGAAGTTAATATGCTTCTAAGTACGAAACGCTTCTTGAAAGCAAAGTCTTAACAAAATGGTGAATATCCGGTTCGATAGAACGCATACTTAATTCATTGGCTGTGGATTTTTGATTCTTCTGACAATCTCTTTTTTAATCAGCTGCCTGATATTAGCTATCTGTGCCTTGGGTTTGTCTTCTTCTTTGACATGAGACGAGTCGATTGTGCAGAATAGTGTATTAGCGAATGTAGGAGGCACTAGAGGGCCTAATTGTGTACCCTGTTGGTAACCAGATTGGCTATTAGTTATATCTATGAATGATGGCTGTGATTTGGTCTGCATAAGAGCTGCGTTGATTGGCATCTTCGCAATAGTATCCAGCTGCTCCCGGGGTTGCTTGCAATCTTCTGCAGATTGGCTTTAGATTGCTTCCATTTAGGCTTGCAGCCCCTTGATCAAGTCATTTTGTTTCTAGATAATTTTCTCTTGTTTACCGAGCATTTCTTTCAAACTTTTGATTTCCTGATAAGTGCCCTCTAAGTACTAGCACATCTTTCTAAATATCTCTTGGTTTTTGTCTAGGGCGCATTGTCTTTCCTCAAACAGGCTAGCAGCCTTCCTCACTGTAGTTGGCTTTGCTTTGGTCGTTGTCTTCCTAGTTGCAGTAGTGGCGTTGGTGTTGTCAGCGCTTTCTAGAGCTTCTCGGACCCTTGTTGACGGTACTACGACGCGTCCTACACGCGTCGTTACGGCCGGATCTCCCTCCATCTCGCCTCCAGCACTCTTCGTCTCCAACCCAGTTACCCAGGTATCTCTGCTTTAATCGCGCGGATCGTATTTTTCCTAAGGGCCGCTATCTGTGTTGCACCCAGATTCCGTTCTGGAGGCTGAGGTTCCTTGATTAATTCGGAACTCCATGATCTATGGGCTGCACATGAGAAGAAGAAAAGGCGTCAAAAATCTAAGCAGCAGATATCTAATGAGCAAGGAATTCGTACAGAGGAAGCTCAGGCACTTATACAAGGTCAGATTGAGGTATCTCAAGCTGTTACTACTACTCCAGCCGAGCCCCAGCTTCCAGTCTCTCATCCACCTGTACGGCGTCAATTTCGCTGCGGTGGCTTTGCATTGAAGGACATAGAATAACTACATATCCTAATCGTACTAGTAATTAATTTTTTGTATATAATTTGTATGTGGGTTAGAAACTGAGATTTGGATTCGAGATTGTGTACGCGTTTGGGAAAAAATGCCACTTCGCTTACAATGCCGCTTCACTTAACTTACCGATCGCGTTACATGATATATTTCCTTTCGTTGCCAAGCCTGTTATTATGATCAGGATCCTGCATCTGCCTTCTAGTTACCGGGCTATATTAATTCATCCCTTTTCCTAACTAGGTTTAATGCATTATGGTTTCACTCTGAAACTGAAAATTGAAAGTGACTAGTCCCAGAATGCAATTCAATGATTCCATAATCAACGTCCCTAATCTAACTACTTCAGACAGCTTCACTTTTATCCCTGGTGAAAGCTTATACCTGCGGTTTCTCCATTGATTGAAATGTGAACGCAGTTAGATATTTGGAATTAGGTTCTCGCAACACCGCCCATGCAGTAATGACTTACTCAATTTTCAGGTATAAATACACCTTCCTACCTTCTATTCTAACTCCATCAAAAGTATTTCATATCCAAAATATTCATTGATCACGAAATCTTCGAAGCGGCTGCTATTTTTCTATTCTTCCAACGTTTTCAATTTGCACATTTCTCTGTTTCCGGACATTCTTCGATATGCTCGTCTCTTTTAAGTCATGCATAACAAATGCATTACTGGTGCTATTAGCTACAGCTCATCCCCTAGATGCTGGACATCGATCATGTGAAGCGCCTTCTGGAGCTAAGGCAATCTATTTTCTCACAAATGAGCATTCAAACTCGGTAGTTGCGATTGCGGTGGGCGCCAATGGTACTCTGTCAGGTGGCGTGAAAGTAGCCACCGGAGGAAATGGTGGTAGTACTGTTAATTCCACAGGTGGCTCTAACGGTCCGGACGCTCTGGGATCACAGTCTGCGTTGACAGTTGTGGATAATGTAAGTATAGGTTCCGATCTCCAACGCATTGGATACCAGATGACTTACATTTCTGATCTTGTAGTATTTATTTGCTGTCAATCCTGGGTCGAATACTCTGAGCATGATGAAGATTGCAAGCACAGATGCAACAGACTTGAAGCTTATTGGCAAGCCAGTCGCTGTATCGGGTCAGTTTCCTGTGACTGTTGCTGCTTCAAGCAAGAATCGTCTAGTGTGTGTAGGCACAACTGGTGCCCAGGCCGCTATTTCTTGCGCTTCCTATACATCAAAAGGTTTAGGTAGCATGAGCACCAGGGCAGTATTTGACCTGAATCAGACAACGCCCCCATCTGGACCCTTAAATGGTGTTGCACACACTTTCTTCTCTGCAGACGAGACCCGCCTATTCACAACGGTGAAAGGTGACCCTACCTCTAACAAAACTGGCTTTGTGTCTGTGCTACCGATCGAGAACCCGAGTGCTAAGGATACACGGAGTTCTCCTAACGGTACGGCTGTACTTTTCGGCGCAAGTGTCTTACCCGGAACCTCCAATATTTTTGTGACAGATGCTTCCTTCGGGGCTGGAATTTTCCACGTCAATCCATCCACAAACGACGTTTCGTTAGTGTCCAAAGCAGCCATCCAAGATCAGAAAGCAACCTGCTGGGCTGCGTTTTCTAAGCAAAGAGGAAGCGTTTTCGTGTCCGATGTCGCAAATAATCATCTTGTTGAAATGAGTGCAGTGGATTCTCATATCATATCAACCGTCAATCTCGACAATGGCGACCCTGGACTAATTGATCTTAAAGTCTCCGGTCGCTTCGTTTACGCGCTCTCTCCGGGAAATGGTACCACCCCTGCAGCTGTGACTGTTGTGGACTCTTCAGTGGGAAAGCAGATTCAACATTTCCATGTCAGTCAGTTGGGCGCTGGTAAAAGCTCACAGGGCATGGCCGTCTTAGAATAGGCCAACATGAGCCGCAAGGAGATCACTTATAGTCATGAAATCCCCAATCATCCCTTCAGAGATGCCGTTCAGAGATAAGCATGGGGTGGAAATCTGATTGCACAGGACAACGAGATTCCAATTGATATGAATATGTAAGAGAACTTGTTTGGCGACCTCAGGAGCAGTATGAGGTCTCGGTAGTACTCAGCAGGTTTGAGTTTCATGTCTTTGTTATTCTCATAGTCAATACACTCTCATTAAATAACCCGTATTTGCCTACCCTTTAGGCAGGCATAGTCTGGTAGCGTTGGTTTGAACATTATCTCCCAAGAACTCATTTTTGAAGGTCTATAGAATCATACAAAACAAGTAGCGGGCAAACGCAATCGTAGCGGATAACCTTTGCGATAGCTCCTATGTTCACGGTTCGCTAACGTCGGGTATGTGAAGGGTATGACACAGTCGCGTTCCCTGGACCATTGTCAGTCCGCTTGCACTCCCCTATATCATGACCAGGCAGGATGTCACAGCAGCTGGTCGAGCCAGTACGTAATGGCTGGCCAATCCAGCCTATGCAATCTGCAGATATAATATCGAATATTGATCGTTACCTAGATTCAGGCCCCGAGATGTGGTCCCATAGTATAATAGAAGATGGGGATCCTGACTGGGTTTTAAAATAGTAGAAAGCAAATATCTTCAACTATCCCCTAATGTCAAAAGCTGTATGAGATTATTTTCCTATTCTATCTGCTGAAGTAGGTGTCGGAGAGACTATTTAGCAACGCATGAGATGTTCTGGATATTCGGAGACACTGCCTGAATTCTAAGACGCTTGGATAGCTGATGTTCCTTAAGGGGCAATATAGTAAAGAATGCTGGGACTCAGCATAAAAATGCTTAGGAAATAGACTTTTCTTATCGATTTTAGCAGGTTTGCTGTTTGTATATAGTTTTTCTGTAGCTATTTTATATATGATCTTAGGAGCAAGTTGAAACTTCAGACGCCTCTCTCGTCCTTTGTGAATATGAATATGAATATTATTCATATTCGTTTCGGAGCTTTAGTCGCAAGAGCTGACCGGCTTCTTGTAGATTGAGTTGAGATTGAATCCACAGTTATCGAGGGTGCAAGAAGCGATGAATCCACTTTAGAACCCATATTTGTATGATACACAATATAAAGAGGGAGAAATTAAAGCACGTAGATTATTGAGATGAAAGGCCCGACAGATGATGATGATGATTTATTACGCCCGGAGGGGCTAACCTATACTGTACCGTAGGGGCACTAGCGCTAGATATATCCAATTCGTGTGTTTCTGACCTGTCCTCCTACAAGCCCCTGCTTCGACGTATTTATTTTGGTATCTAAAGTTAAGGCCTCCTTGACCCGTGGTTCCCAACATCTTATGTATTAAAAAAGAATTAATAGACTGGGCCGATTATTGTCAATAATTATCGATAGGCAACTTATCGATGACAAGCCTGAGACTGGCTTAAAAGCAGTCTTCTTTATAGGGCTGTTGACGATAATGCCGATATGCCGATATTGTAACAACGTTACGAGGGTCATATTTACTTGGAGGTTTTCCTCTCCACTACAGAGTATAGCGCAAATCCTGGGAAGAGATGTAACAGATAGAATGGAAACCATCAACGCTTACGCGGTGTCACCTTGGACAGATCGACTGCATATGAGAGGGGACTATGATAGAGAGAAGGCCATGAGAATCGCCAACAGTGCAGAAGGTATCCTAATCGCTACTAGCTCGTCCGCCAAGGGTGACATGGTAGGCATGGGAGGAAGTATTAATGAGAGGAAGTATTAATGATATCTAGGTCAACAGTGCGGATGATGCACTGACTAGCTACACGGCGACGCTATTAAGTCGAACAGAATAGAACCTGTACACAGCTGAGCTAGAAGCAATAGCTGCAGGATTAAAACTTATTCTACCATGGATCTTCAATAGGTAAGTGACCATCCTCAGCAGCAATCAATCAGCATTAGCTGCTATTGGATAACCACATCAACAATCTAGCCAAAGCATGATTCAACAGATATATACAATGGCCTAGCTTCTTTAGGGATGGGAAAATGTAGTCAGCTTACTTTAGATCCTAGCAGATACTAATTCTGCACTAAGATTGAAGGCAAAGATGGCTGCTCAAAGATCAATAAGAGAGAAATATGAACCAGATAAACAATTGTACCAGGCTAAATTAACCGCAGTAAGACTTACTATCACTAAACAACAATATAAGAAAGCCCTTCCAGATAGAGTGGGTAAATACTCAAAGATTGTTGACTTAGCATTGCTAGGAAAGTACACTAGTAGCCTATATAATAAGCTGAAGCAGAAACAAGCTGTGGTTCTGGCCTAACTTCAGATAGGAATGACTGGGCTTAATAGTTACCTGAATAGGATAGGAGCCACAGAGTTAGACCTTTACATTTATAGCTAGGCAAGCAAAACTGTAGAGCACTTCCTATTCCGCTGCACAAAGTAGGTAGAAATGAGAGAAGGTATGCTGTAGTGTATAGAAAACAAAAGAGAGAGTCTGTCATTCTATCTTGGAGGAAAGGCATGGTCTGATCCCAAGCAATGGCAACTAGATATCAAAGCAGTACAAACAACAATCAGATATGCAATATCAATAGGAAGACTCAACATAGAATAGGAACAAGAACCAAGTCAATCATAGCAAAGCCAGCATTAACTAACTATTCCCACACTCACATATGATAGACACCGCTGCAGTTGCCGAGGATGGACGCTACACACTTAAAGAAGGCAGCCTTTAAGCTGGTCTATCAATTCTTTTTAACACACAAGATGTTGGGAACCATAGGGCAAGGAGGCCTTAACTTCAGATACTAAGATAAACACGTCGAAGCAGGAAAAGCAGAAGCTTGTAGGAGGAGAGGTCGGAAACACATGAATTGTATATATCTAGCGCACTAGTGCCCTAACTTATAGGGTTAGTCCCTCCGGGCGTAATAAATCATCATCAACACTCATCTCGACGACTAGATAAACCTCGAGTGCGTCGCTCAATGACCGCCGGCCGTGTGCATCCCTATTTTTCTCTACCTCTATAATTTTGTGCATCCATAGCCCTCACTAGCGGCCCATGAGCCGTCTCACAGCTGAAAAATTAATTTTTGACTGTGCTAATGGACCGTGCCATTGTTGCATTTGATGTTTCTTCTCTCTCCATTCACTCCTAATTAACGTTTCAGAGAGTACACCCGCAAGACAGAGTCTCAGGATTTGAGTAAGCTTATCCTACGGAAGAAAAATTATTTATCTGTTGGCTGCTTCGTGCAATCGAGATGCCTGGCACTGGTACGCAGCAAGGAGAGGTCACGTGTGGCTTACACGTGACCTCGTCAAGCAAGGACTATATAACACCGCATCGGTGCCTCATTGAGAGATAGAGACAGAACCGAAGAATTACCTATTGAAATTGACTCTATTGCTTTGTACGTACGTACTTGCACCTTAGTGCACCCACATTATCTATAATTGTAGGGAGCGATCCTATCATCACTTCATGTAGAACAAGAAAAAAAAAAAACAACAACTCGATCACACACATCGCGTCCAGATGTTTGGTTTATTACTTATTCAAAATTCGTCGCAATATCAATACCATGCTGCAAGGAAGTCTATGACTTGATCAAAAGACTGTGGCAGGTCATTTCTCCGGGCTGCTCAATGCCCATGGCAGCCAGAATCGTAGGGGCAACGTCTCCGAGAACACCACCTTCTTTCTTCAGGCTCCAGCCTTCAGGGGCGTTGGCCATGACGAAGGGGACTTTGTTTGTGGTGTGAGAGGTTTTGGGTTTGCGCTGCTCGTTGAGCATTTCTTCGGCATTACTGTGGGACGTTAGTGTGATAGGTATAGAATGTATATGGTATTGGACTTACCCATGGTCAGCAGTGATAAAAAGAATGTAACCATGCTTCTTGCAAGCTTCATAGATATGGCCAATAGCCCTATCAGTCTCGGCCACACCCTGAATAGCAGCTTCATATACACCGGTATGTCCAACCATATCGGGAGGCGCAAAGTTGTTCATGACAAACTCAAATTTGTTCTCTCCAAGACGCTCAACGACTTTCTCTCCAACAGCCCAAGCGCTCATCTTAGGCTCCAAGTCATAAGTGGCAACCCGGGGGGAAGGGATCATGTCACGCTCTTCGCCGGGGAATTGCTTCTCAATTCCGCCGTTGAAGAAGAATGTGACATGTGCGTATTTCTCGGTTTCGGCGATGTGGCTTTGAGTCACGTTTTTCTTTCCAAGCCATTCGGCGAGGACGTTGCCCATGTGTTGGGGAGGGAAGGCGATGGGGAATGTATAGTCGGTTTTGTATTGGGTCATGGTGGTGATGTGGATATCCTTGGGGTAAGGGAAGTCGGGGTTCGGGGAGCGGTCGTAGCCTCCTAGCAACTGGGTAATTTCGCGGACACGGTCCGATCGGTAGTTGAAGAAGAAAAGAGTGTCGTTATCTGTCGCAGATTAGTCTATCTTCCTCCTAACTTGTGGGTTGTGGATAAACATACCCTGGACTCGGTTCTCCTTGCCGCCAACGATGATGGGTTTCAAGAATTCATCATTTTCGCCCTTGGCGTAGCGCTCTTCAATGGTCTTGACAAGATCGCTGCTATCCTCTCCTTCTCCGGTGACAATACCCTTCATAGCAATCTCAACACGATCCCAGCGCTTATCACGGTCCATAGCATAGTAACGACCGACAACAGTGCCAACTTCACCAATACCGAGTTCCTTGGTCTTGTCCAACAATTCCTGCATATATTTCGTGCTGCTCTTGGGGTCTGTATCACGACCATCACCAAAGAAGTGAATGATAACCTTTGGCACACCAATATCCTTGGCGACCTGAAGGAGACCGTACAAATGCTGGTTCTTCGAGTGAACACCACCATCGGAGACCAAGCCTAGCAAGTGAAGACGTCCATTGCCATCCTTTGCCCGCTGGAACGATTTGCGAATGTTCTCGATTTCGCCCAGTTTGCCGTTCTTCAAGGTTTGGTCGATGCGCACGCTGTCCTGCCAGACGACACGACCGGCACCGATGTTGAGATGGCCGACTTCACTGTTTCCCATAAGACCTTCAGGAAGGCCGACGGCCAGAGAGGATGCTTCTAGCTCTGTGTATCCTTGCGCAACCTTTGCATTGGGGTCCGCAAAAGATGACATGACGGGTGTCTCTGCCGCGGCGATCGCATCTCCCTCTGGAGGAGAGTTGGGGCCAGGAATACCCCAACCGTCAATTACGACTATGATAGAACACGGCGTTAGCTTCTAGAAGTTCGGTTGGGTACATTGGAGAACGACAGGCAGCTGAATGAATGGATAAAAACATACTCAATGCGACTTTTTGGTCTACCTTTGCCATGGCGGGGTGATGTATGGTAAATCAAAGCGACCAAAATCTATATTCTAAAATGTGAATATTGACCACGACTATTGAAGACAATAGAATTGACGATCACTCAATTGACAGACGTATTCAAGAAAAGATTAAGAAGGAAAAGAAGTTGTAGAGGGGTGACCGAGGGGCATCCAGACCGAAGCCCGTTTGGGAAGCGGTGCGGGATCACCGACGTCAGATGGTGGCCTCAGGCTCACTTTTCATACCAGGAGATTGTTTTCTTTTGAGCAACACGTTGTTTGTATCTTGCAACTTACGACTTACACCTGATTGCATCTTAACTACGACGTGTTAACGTTACTTTGGTTCCACAGGCATCCGATCTCACCCACCTGTGTTACTACCTCGTCGTAACAGTCAGTCCACCGCCGTCCACCGAATGCGCAAGCAGTAAACAGTGAAATCCAAGAAACTACAATCTCGATCCACAACAACCTTTCCCGTCTTTATTTTACCAACTCCTCAATATTCCGACTCACTTCTCGCTCATCCCAAGGCAACAAATAACCATGGCCTCCAGATCCCCGGTTTCTGCCGTATCGCAACAGCAAAAGATCTCGTCTACGCCCGACGTAGCTCCAGGCACAGTTCCGACATCTCCCCAACCAACGTCAACTGCAGCACAACAAGTAACAACAGGAGCAGTCCCATTTCCGTCGCCACAGACATTCGATTTCCTACCGCCATTACACGCGCTAATACTACGTTTACTATCATCGACGAATACATCTTCTGCTGCTGCTGCTGCTGTTGCAAGTCAATCCACCATTGCCGGTGGGACTACCTCGGGAGCAGCAAGTCAAAGCCAAAGCCAAAGCCAAAGCCAAACCGAAGCCGGCTCACAATCACAAACACAACCAAAACAACCCCAGTCTCAACAGCAGAAACCCCAACCATCGCAAGAAGTCACTAACACCGCAACACCGTCGTCATCTCTCCCACCACTAGAAGCAAAGGACCTCTTCACAGCCGCGAGCGCAATCCGAATACGTATTCAAAAAGCGCGCGCCGTGGTGGACAATCTGCCGGACGTAGATCGGACTACGGAAGAGCAGGAAGATGAGATCGAGGAGTTGCAGGAACGCATTGCAGCTCTGAAAGGTGTTATTGCTGATTTTGGGCGGAGAGCCGCGGGCGTTCAACATACCATTGAGGGGGATGATAGAATGGATGTCGGTGTTTGATCGTGACGAGTGCTTCCGTCTAAGGATCAAAAAGAATTACGACAGTATGCGATTATATCGCTCAGGAAGCTAACATTGCGCTTTCCCAGAGAATAGACGGCATGTCCTTTTCGCTTTGTGAATACAATCATTAAGAGTGCTCCGTTCTGTCACGGGATAATTCAATGCCACTCTACACCAAAGCTTCAAGAAGGAACAACCGTCATATTCATCTATCACATCAATGATCTGACCCGTCTCAAAAAGAACACACAAAACCCCGCAAACCAATTGCGCCGGATGCAGTCTAAACTTGTTGAAGAGAGATGCCATCCTAGCGTGTACATATACACAACATCAAAAATGATACCCAAGGATATTGATAGACAAAAGAAAACAAGATCATTATCAGGTTTTACACCTTTTCCATTTCTCCCAGTGTTTGGACATGAAAATGTTAAATAAAAAGTCAAATAATCATCAGGTTGAGCTTTTTTCGTTCGTCAAGGAAACATCACACGCTATAAAGGAAAAGAAAATATCATCATAGTAACACAGAGCAACTTAAACTGGAAGAGGGAAAGTGCTGGCCCAGGCAGCAATCTCCTTGCGCAGACTAAGGATCTCAGGAATAGAATCGCTGGCGACCTTGGCCTTGAAATCTTTGAGCTTGTTAGCCTCCTTGGGCAAACCAGCCTGGGTCTCCTTGCTGATTTTGATGGCCTTGTCAATGTATCCAACAACGCGCTTGAAGTCCTCCTCGCCGAGACCACGGGTGGTCATGGCAGGGGCACCGACACGGATACCACCGGGGCTGAGAGCGGACTTGTCACCGGGGACGGCGTTCTTGTTGCAGGCAATGTTGATTTGTTCCAAGACAGCTTCGACACGAGCACCGTCAACACCGTTGGGGCGCAGGTCAACCAGGACCATGTGGCTGTCGGTACCATCGGCGACGAGCTTGTATCCGTATTCCTTGAAGGCAACCTCAAGAGCCTTGGCGTTCTTGATGACTTGTTCCTGGTATTGACGGAATTCAGGGGTAGCGGCTTGCTTGAGGGCAACTGCCAAAGCAGTGATGGTATGGTTGTGAGGACCACCCTGGTGACCGGGGAAAACGGAGAAGTTGATGGGACCTTCGAGATCGTAGAGGATCTCCTTGCCGGTCTTGGGGTCGGTGCTGCGGACGCCCTTACGGAAGAAGATCATAGCACCACGGGGCCCACGGAGAGACTTGTGGGTGGTCGTGGTGACGACATCGGCGTATTCGAAGGGTGAGGGAATGACACCGGCGGCAATCAAACCGGAGATATGAGCCATATCGACAACCAAGTAGGCACCAACAGAGTCGGCAATCTTACGCATACGAGCATAGTCGATGAGACGGCAGTAGGCGGAAGTACCAGCAACGAGAATCTTGGGGCGGTACAATTGAGCGTTGGCCTCCAAGGTATCATAGTCAATGATACCGGTCTCGGCGTTGACACGATATGGGAAGGTCTCGAAGTAGGTGGAAACAGCGGAAATCCTATAATTCATTAGTCTCTTAAGTCTCTCAAATTCAGACTTCTTGAACATACTTTCGCTGAGGAGTCTGGTATCCGTGACTCAAGTGACCACCATGAGGAAGATCAAGACCCATCAAACGGTCATGAGGCTTCATCAAAGCCTGGTAAACCTGCAAGTTGGCAGGACTTCCAGAAAGAGTCTGAACATTGACACCCCACTTCTCAGGGTCGAGGTTGAAGGCCTTCAAAGCACGGGCCTGGCAAGTCAACTCAACGGCATCAATGTGTTGGTTACCGCCGTAGTAGCGAGCACCGGGGTAACCCTCGGAGTATTTATTGGACATTGGCGTGCCGAGGGCATCGTAGACAGCGCGAGAAGTAACGTTCTCAGAGGCGATGAGAAGAATGGACTCGCGTTGACGTTGGATTTCTTTTTTCTATAGTACAAACAATGAGTCACTGTTCGCCACTCGATGCGCATATTGAGACTCTGAAGGTGTTTGTTTAACTTACAATGATCTCAGCAATCTCAGGATCAAAGTCCGCAAGGTGAACTTCCATCAACTATATTCAGAAATTGTCAGTCAATTGCTCTATCAAAATCAGCTCAACCACCAGCACTACATACCTCCTTGTGGGAGTCGGACAAAGCGTAGGTAGCCATTACGTCAGAGATTATTTGCACGTATTGGTTCAATGAATTCAACTGATGACAAGAAATAGTTGATTAAGAGAAAATTGAAGAGAAAAGAGAAAAGATTCAGTGAAAGAAGAATCACGAGGTCCTCAAAAGCTTAAGTAGGAATTTTTCGTTCTTTTCTTGGATGAAAATGCATTGTTCCTACTGGAGGAAAGCACGTCAGGCAAAAAATGAGCACCGGTGACTTATGGCTGGGTATTGTATTTACTGTGTTTTTATTACATACACAGATATTATCGCATATATAAGAGGGTGTATTAGGTAAATTACATACGATACACACGGGACCATACAGCAGAGACAGCTGTTTTCGGAGTCCGACAGCTTTTTTCCGGACCAGAAGGAAAAGTTGCTCGATTCATTCGTTGCCCGTAGAATTCCATTATCGTTTCTGTGTCGCTTCTCTAGATAATCGTTCCCCTCGGTGTCCAATGCATACCAGAGAAGATTAATTATTGCTACTTCGATTCGTCCCAAGAAGAGCAGTGAAATAGCCAATTTACTGACGGTATTGAAAAGTATTTTTTATCAGCCCCGCTGGCCGATAAACCCCCGCCAAAGCTTCATATCGGGAATAGCGCGGATTCTGGTCGACGACATCGGAGCTCTCAATACCCTAACCCTTGACAGTTAACTACGGTATGATTCAATGCGAGTTGCCTATTCAACCTGTGTATCTCCATGGAAGTAGCAGAAAGGTTTATCATATCATCAAGAACCCGCAGCAAGGCAATATGCAGTCTAATTAGATAAATGTTCGTTCGTGAAATGTTCCAGGTGGTATATCAGTGTACATGCAGTATGAACTAGGAAAGTAAAAAGCGACATGACAAAATAAGTAGCCATAAACATCATAAAATAGTTAGTATTAAGAAAAATCATTAATCGTCACTGTCCGAGTTCGACGGCTCACTATTTAGCGAATGTCGGTGAAGACGCCGGAGAAGAAGTGGAATCCTTCTGACGGGACGAATTATTCTCGTTCTTGAGGAGCTCTGGATCAGCGTACTCATCCACAAAGGTCCATGATTCTTCTTCTTCCATGTCTTCCGGTTCTTCGCCTTCTTCAGCCGTATGGTTCTCATCCGTTGCTGTCGCGGGACTATGTGGTGTAATGGATAAGGAAGCGCGTTGGTGGGTTAGGGTTCTAGCATATTCTAGGTCTCGATAGATTGCTTGAATGGCGTTGGCGACTCCATTTTCCTGCGCTAAAAGTCAATTTACGGTCATCCATGGATGAAAGAAAATAAACTTACCATACGAATCTGCTCTCCAAGAAGCTTAGCTTTCAAGATCATCCGCTCGCTATGCGTTGCTTCCCATAAAGCCCTCGAGAAAACACCAACGTTGAGTTTCTTCATGCAGATACCAACTCCCAAGTCTTCAATCCGTGATCCAAAGAAGAATTGGTCTCCAAAAAAAGGTTTGACAATAGTCGGAACACCAGCACGAAGACTAGCTCCAGTGGTACCAGCGCCTCCATGATGCACAGCCGCATCAATCTGTGTGAAAAGCCAATCATGCGGTGCTGATTGAATCTGATGGATTTCGGCAGGAAGAGGAACCTCGGAACGAGTACTCTTTGGATCGCCCAGACGATCTGACCAGCCCTTGGACAAGATGCAACGAATGTCCGCTTTTTGCACCGATTCGACTACTGTCCGAGTCAAAGCAGCAGGGTCTGAAACAACTATCGATCCAAAGCCGATGTAAACAATCTTCTTGCCGTCTTCACGAGCCTTTATAATAAAATCGGTAAGCTCCGTTGGAGGAGTCCAGTTCGACGCTTCGTTCAAAAACCAGTAACCCGTAACTCGGATCCAGTCCGGATAATCCAGTGGTGGTGGAACGACCGATGGTGAATAATTGTATAAGAATGGCACTTTATTCGCTTGCATCTTATCAAGAGTTGTTCCTCGAAGCCCCAATTCCAACTTTCGCCATCTATTTACCTGGCCGGATATCGCCCGCCAAAACACATTATCAAACATCACGTATGTAATATAATTGTAAGCACCGCCCATTTTGTGCTCAGGAACAGCAAAGGCATGAGGATAAGCTCGTGTACGTGACCATGGCATAGTGAAGGCGCGGAAATATGGAATTCGAAGAGCCTCAGCAATATGAATTCCTGCCATTGCACTTGGGGATTCGATCAAAACATCACTGTCTTGGCATGCACTCCACGCCGAAGTCAAAAGATCGTCAATCCATCCACGGAACTTGGAAGAAGCTTCCTTCAAGAAAGAGTAAGTGAACATCCCGTTTTCGACACATATCCTCATGAGTTCCGCCGGGTCACCCTCTACAGGCGCAAAATCAATACCATGCTTACGGACCCATGGCTCAAATTCAGCATGCGTTGCAATCCTCGGCCGGTGACCCTCTTCAAGTAACCCTTTACATAGACCGATGTAGGGTTGAACATCACCTCGAGAGCCAATAGTCAAACACGTAATTCGTAATGACTCTTTCGGCTTGAAATTCACAATTGAGGCGCGGGGATCGTCAAATATCGGATGCACCTCTTGCGAGTCCTCTATCAGGGGTCCCTGCATGGCTTCCTGCAGTAATTGCTGTTCAGCCTTTGCAGCATCCGCTTCGTCCTTGTCCTTTTGCGCTAAGATGCTAGATTGAGCAAGAAACCGTACTGACTCAAGCCTATGATGTAGAGTCACTGCACAATCATCACGAGAGTCTGCAGTGTTGAATTCGAAGAAAAGTTCCTCATGACCGCGAATAATAAGGACAAGACCTTGATAGCCGAAACGAAACCCTTTCTCCTTCTCGACATTCTCAATATCTTTGATAGGAAGAATCATTTTTGTCCTGGTCCCAGGCAGCAAACTCCTAAAGCAGAATTTGCTGCTACCTATATAGATTTTACCATAAAGAGGCAGGACCCGATGAAGATACCCATAATATGTTGCCTGGAGCTTCTCAGTCGGCGGGAGTGCGAAGTGTGCACGAAAACGATCACCATAAGAACCACTTGTTTCTGCATCCTCGCCATCCATGAATTGTTCCAAAGCCGGATCTTCACCCTCGGCATAATGCTTCCCTCCCCCAATCCACATACCAGAAACTTTCTCGATGTATCCCATAGACTCAGTAGCTAGAAGGTTGCTCATCTGCCGAGACCTGCTTTTCAGGTATTCTGCAAACCCAGCTGCTCGTTGTAATGGGTAGGTTCCAGCTTTCACAAGTTCGTGAATTGTTGGAGCTGAGGTTACATATGTTTTGCGTTCGATCGAAGCATCTTGTTCTGGTTTTTTAGGTGTCTCTTGGCCCGTTTTCTTGATTGGTTCAGTAGAAGGGCTTATGACGGGATTTTCAAACGATACGCCATCGAGGGAAGTATTAGGATGAAAACTATGAATCGTAGGTGAATTGAAAACATCATCACGGGTCAAGATTTGACTAGCAGTAACGATGGTTTCCGAGTGTGATTGCAGACTAAGTGAAGAATCCGTCCCATGGCCCATGGACTGAACGAATGAATCAGATTCCTGGTGTTGGTCAGAAGTCTCGCTCTTTTGAGCTGAGCCTGATTCAATTTTGGCTTTCTGGGTTTCCGATGCCGAAGAATCTGCTCTTTGACGGTAGCTTTCACCAACCACCTGATTCAACACCTGCGTAGCGGCGGGGTCTTGGGCTATCCTTCGTGCTGCCGTGTCATTTATTAAGCCCTTGAGAACCTCATATGCGTCTTGTCCGAAGTTGAAGAATGAGAAGAAATGCTTCTACACGTCAGCGGATGATTCATTACAACATAAGCGAAAACATACCTCATCAATTGCATATGTCTCGTATATGTCCACCACTCGAATTTTGAATGTCTGAGCCAAGTCCATCATAGGGCTTTCCTCTATATCTATGACATCCTCCAATGGCAGGGATATCTTCACCCTGCCTCCTTCATTTTGTGAACGGAAGATAACTTTCTGTAAAGCTTTCACCCACTCGTTCGCGCTGGATGCACTGTCCGCCCTGAAGTAATAGGTCCGATGATCCGTAGTCACAGTAAAATCTCGAGTGTCTTTACCCTTCTCCCTGTCTGCAAGCGATGCGCTGATCCCATATCGCAAATCAATATGACCGCTTGGGAAGTATAACTTTGAGGGGTCTGCATAGTATGAAAACACATCGCCCTTCAGGGAGAACCAGTAACGCTTATATCTCGGATTTTTGCGACCGCGTTTACCCAATTGACCAGATTTAACAGTCACATTTGACTTCTGCGGAAGATAGGCGTAGAAACAGATATGTCCTTCGGTAATATACATGTACCCTTGAAGTGCGACGTTTTGCATAAGCCAGCACGGATACTCTCCAATGACCGGTTCCGGGTTCTCGAAGCCAAATATCTCCTTCAATCGTATAGGCAGTAGGACTTTTGACTTTTGCTCGTCACTTTGTTTATCGTCGGTCTGCTTTTCTGCCTGAGTATGTTCTTCAGTCGATAGTGCTTCCGGGTCGAACCGGGTCTGGGCTTCTATCATCCGACTTAACACCGGTGCTGTTCGAGGAGTCGTCTTTTTGGTTTCTTGCGCTGGCGTATGGGATTCATCCTGTTGGCTCTGAACTGGTATGGCAAACTGATCAGACTTACTCTCTTTATCATTCTGCTTTGGAGCTAAGCCTGGGATCGATCGTATTAACCTGTTGCCCGAACCAGTTCTCCGATGAGTGTTTACAGAGCTTGTAGATGGCTTCCTGGAAGGCCGTGCGTCTTGTCCAGCCTCCTCCGGTATAGCCTGCGCCGATGAAAGTTCTTTGCCAGTCTTCTGTGATAATTTCCCCACAAACCGCCGGTGTAATGGCTCAGTTCGCTTCTTCCCTTCCGAATCATCGCCGTCACTATCACTAGATTCATCAAATCGAGAATGAAAATCGGATCTAGAGCCGGCAGCCGCAATCAAGGAGAACACTGATTGTTGCATGTAAGGTATGTCTCGACCGCTAAGATTTTTGGGAGGCGCGGTGAAGTCTTCCTGCTCATCATCGTTGTTCTTGAGACGGTCCGGTACATTGTTCGATGATAGACGATGGAGAGATTTGGATAGCGAGCGGATCCTGTGGGAAACCCGCTTCTTCTCAGGGTTGTCGGAGGATGCCATCTTCGATAGACGAATGCTAAAACGAGCGACTTTGAATAGGAGTTGTATGTGATTGTGAAATCGACCGCCTTAAGTACTAAATTGAACTTATTCGTGTTACAAGGCAAGCTTCGCGATGCCTAGTTCGATCTGACTTACGGGCAGAAGATAGATCTGATCACATCAAATAGTCGAAAGGGTGCAAACATCCCTTTGTTCCGAGAACTAACAAAAAATAATGGAATAATTAGCGACTGTTTTGGGTAGGTGGACGATGGGCTACCTACAAGTTACTTAACTGTCCCATGCAGTGTCTAGGCAAGGACCATCCACGATCCCGAACGACAATCAGCCAGCCGCTGTTGTCACGAGTATGGAAGCCATGATGCACGCTAGTTCAGTGGGTTCTCAGTTAGAAGCAATATATAGGCGCCCTTCTTTGGAATAGTAAAAATATCTTTTTTCGACAGGTGCTGTTCGATGTGTTGTCGAGCAGTGAGATGTAACTAACTAATGCCGGATGCACATGACAGTCAAGTGTTCAGGCGGAAGGCATCGACCAATCAGGAGTGATACATGTGATGGTACAGATCAGCCTTGCCAATCACATGCTTACTTTCTGCTTATGTCAGCAATCGATAAGAACCGTTGCCTTGAGCGCTGACGTAGCATATAAGGAGTAGTTAGAACCTGGCTATAACTAACAGATGCTTAGGATTTAGAGATGAAGATCACCTGGGCACTCTAAAATAATAATCTATTTTAGTATCGATAAATAGGATTATAGGATGCTCTTCGGTTCCATATTAAAATGATCCAAGCTGGGATCAGTGGAAATATGGAGCGACCGTCCTTTCCAAGGTTCGTTATAGCCAGTTATACTGTAATGAATTATTCATTATAGGTCAAGGCACTCATCTTATAGACAAGAGAGAAAAAAAAATATAATTACAACTCCCTATTGCGCTGCCCAGCCCAGCCACTCCAGTTCACAGGCTTCCCCAGCTGCAGTTTATCCTGCCATTCATTCGTCATGAGTCCAGCCACATTCATACCCATAAGAGAGCTAGTTTCCATAGTTGAAATAAAGCTTTCGATACCACCAGTGTACCAGATGTTGCTCGCCAGTCTGATTTTTTCGAATGTTACACGCGGATATTCATATGGATAAGGATGCCACGTCTTCTCATGAACCCAAGAAACATCCTTTCTCGAAATGTCGCCGATTGTGCCGTTCTGATTAGCTTCAGGTATTTCCACTCCAAGGACAGAAGCTAAAAACCCGGCTGTTGGCCTCTCCGGTGAAAACACCTTGTAGACATAGTGCTGCTGGTGTGGGCCCTCTGCAGGCGCCTCGACTATTCGCAACAAACTGATACTCCAAAAGCTTGTGGGGCCAACCCCGTCTTCGCGGGATCCCAGGTCAAGTCCTTTGGGTAGCGTCGTTAATATCATGTCTGGGACATCTTTCTGTTTTGATAGATTGAAGTATTGTGGAGAAATTCGGTGAGGTGAGGCGAACAGCGTCACGTAGAGTTTGACATATGGGACTTTGTCAGGAATGCTCTCGAGCGATGGCGACAACTCAATATTGCTATACTGGAATGGGGCTGCAATCACGATATCATCAAATGTACTGCTTGAGATGCTACTACCATTGATTGAATAAGAGAGTGTCAAAGTCTCGTCGCTGTTCACTTCAATGGCTGTCACCGTAGAGTTCAACCTAATGTCCGCGCGAGAAGAGTCCAGCATTCCCGAAAAGATACGCCAATTGCCATCCTCAATTGCGACAGCTCCATCAGTTGCCATACAGACCATAGTCTCGAGACCATGAATAAGACCAAGATTCTGCCCGTAGTTCACTCTAGTGCTCGACTGGATAATTTCATTCGAGAAAGATTTCGAGATACCGTTCGTTTCCAGAAACTGAGCACCAGTTACCGCAGTAGCCTGGAGAAGATCAAGGGCTTGCACAGCCGATGATAATGACGAGAATGGAAAGTATGGCGGTTTGTACATCTCCAGAAACTTGTTTACTGTATTCTTCATGAGGCTTTGGATGCGAATCGGAGCCAGCCCGTATCGCCAAAGGAGCTTCGCCATTTCCCACCAACTCAATGAATGGCCTTGCGTGTAGACAAAGCTGTCGCCGTCCCAAATACCGAGCATTTTGTCACTATCTTTTGGTCGATCGCCCCCGGCACTCGAAATTTTGAGGCCCAACTCTTTTGCAGCATCCATCAAGTTGTGGTTTATTGAGACAAAAATTGACGCTCCCAGTTCCACTGGATAGGAAGGGTTATCAAAGACATCAACAGTGGTCGACCTGCCTCCAATATAGGTTTCTCGCTCAAATACAGTGATGTTGGGTGGTACTCCTGATAGTTCTGCAAACTTTCGTAAATAGTAGGCAGTCGAAGCTCCTGCAGATCCAGCACCTAGCAAAGTATTAGCACATAGCTTCAAGACGTCGGGGGACCATCTGATGATTTACCAATGATTGCGACATTGCGCGATGCCGTATTATATTTTGATTTCAACGGTGCCTGTTCCTTCGCATCCGCGCCAAGCGCACATACGCATAGAAGCAGCAGCAGAACCCCATACAAGAAGCCCCGAAGGGAATGCATCTTGTTTATCTTCTTTGCAGTGCGCAATTGAACTAGATGTGCTGAAAAGAGAAGAAGTCTAATCTATGCTGAAGAAGATATGAGAGATTGCTCATCAGCAGGGAAACCGTTGTGAAGCAGGAAAGTAAACTATGACGAGCGACACATCCCCGGAAGCAATATGTGCCTCAATAGGCTCCGGTCAATAAACCTCTCAATAAATGAGGAGATGAGCAATGCCTGCGTGGATGTTGAATGCAAATCTAACAGGCTATTGAACGGAGCGTAATATAGAAACGCCTTTGATTCGAAAAGCAGAATTCGTATATTATGATGCTTAGCTCGATGACCTAGGCCAGCTGAGGTTATTGCTAAGGGAGCTGAGAAGACGTGGGTAACTGATAGCGGGCACTAAGCCTTATCGGACGGGTGGGGCTAAATAGTTATCCATCATCGATCATCGACATTTTTTTCTCTTTTTGATGAATAGTTGGGGAGAACAAAATTTCACGAACTCTTCACGCGTATTGTTGTGTCTTCGGCGGACAGTCAAGCTGATATTAGGCGACATCATTCATCACCAATAATTCTGAAACAAAGTGCTATGGATCCATACGATAGCGACTCGTCGGGTTTGGAGGATGCGGGGGATTACACAGAGACTGGAGTGTTACTGGGTTACGCGAGTACAGAGCAAACCGATGATACAATCAGTCATCTAGGCGGATGGCCGGTAAGCTCGAAGATATCTCTCAATGGCTTTATGAAGAGGCTTTCAGGCTAATTGTTCAACTTTGTGTGTTCAAGACATGGCTCGATAAAAATACCCCTCCTCCCGGCGACTTGGCCAAATGCAAAGTTTGCAACAACCCAATGCTCTTACTGCTACAGTTGAATGGCGATCTACCAGAACGATTCTCAAATGATGAACGCTGGCTATATATATTTGGATGTCCTCGAAAAGCTTGCAGTCGCAAGCAAGGAAGTATTAGGGCTTTACGAGGGATTCGAAAGATGAAGGGCCAGTCTGAGATACAAAAGAAGGAAGACAGCACATCAAATGGAGTTAGCACCGGTGCGACGCCTGCTCCAAAACAAGATCTTGGATCTGCACTTTTTGGCGCGCCGTCACAAGGTGGTGGTCTATCATCGAACTCGAATCCTTTTTCCACATCTTCATCCCCTGCAGCGCAAAATAACAACCCATTCGCACCACTACCACCTGTATCCACATTGGCCGCGAAACCGCCACAAAACCCAGCACTTAATTTTCCGGAAACATTCGCCGCAAAAGCGCGGATATCAACACCTGAGACACTCTCAGAACCTGTAACTGCAGGTCCAGTTCTCCCGTGGCCCGATAAATCGGTTTTCCCAGCTCCCTATACAGAATATTACCTGGATGCCGATTACGAAACACTTTCTCGTCCCTCGACTCCTACAATACCGACAAATACAACCGTGGAGAATGTCGAAGAAGAATCAGGGGGTACTGCTGATGTCAAAGATGCTTTCGAGTCATCAATGGATAAGGATTTCCTTCGTTTCTCCACCCGCTTAGCACATAACCCAGAACAAGTGTTGCGATATGAATTCTCAGGTACTCCACTATTATACAGCGGCACAGATGCTGTCGCAAAGGCTTTCCCCTCGCATCAAACCCAGGGACGGGGGGTACAAGTAGCTCCAAATGCCGGTACGAATAATCGTATCCCGCGCTGCCCATCATGTGGAAGGGAACGTGTATTTGAGCTACAGCTTGTCCCGCATGCTATCACAGTTCTTGAAGATGGGCGTGAGGGCATTGGTCTTGGTAAGAATGATGCTGGAATGGAATGGGGCACAATCATTCTAGGTGTTTGTGCCGCCAACTGTGGGACAGTCAAGGAAGGGGATCTGGTTTGGAAAGAGGAGTGGGTTGGTGTGCAATGGGAAGAAACGAAATAAATTTTGAGATGAGAGACATTCTCACTATTCGGCGTTTTGATGCGGTCAATTTTGGCAGATTTTATTGTAGAAGACCATCCGACTAAAATGCTGTTCAACTTGAAATTATGTACATATATTATTGTGTCCTCGAGAGGGATTATGATCATGGTTTCATAGCTACAGTGCATCATTCTACTAAAGAGCCTGACTGTATGTCTCATTGCGAGACACGCAGTATGTGATAATACCCTCGAATGGCCTTGGCATGCCACATTCTTTGAGTCCCAAGTACAGTATCTAGATATGATAGATCTATGAGTGATTTAACAATTGAAAACAGTCTATGTATATACAAATCAAGGTTTTGGAGTGTGGCAAGAGTTGAGATGTGACAAAAGAACGCAACGAAGTACAGCTAACCCTAGCTGAACATGAATGAAACACCTGGGCAGTATAACCTCGGTAAGCCCAGGTGTAATCCACGAAGTCTCTGTAAAGGAACGTCTGATACATACCACTAAGTCCTCCCCAACAATCCCTGCTTGGTAGCCAATTTGGCAGCAATTACAACCAGCCCACCCAACAGACACATAGCACCACTGAACATAGACACTTCAAAAAACCCTCCATACTTACCCTCAATGGCCCCATTTATTGGAGGTCCTATCAAAGCACCCAAACCCGAAATCGCCATACCCATACCCATATAAGTACCAATATCTCGAGGATCTTGCGGACAAACCGAAAAGGCCGCAGATCCACCCGATATAATCGTACCAGAAGCGAATCCAAAGGCGACAGAGTACACGATCAAGCTGTCATTACTTTTTGCGCTATTCATGCAGAAAATGGCAACGCCGCTGGCCACACCTCCGATGGCAAACATGTTGATTCGGCCGTATTTGTCGGCAAGAACGCCGATGAGGATACGTCCGAATGTCGAGGCGGCGTTGATGATGGCGATTAAATAGCCGGATAGAGTTTTGCCCATACCCTGAGAGACCGCGTATGTTGGCAGGTAGAACAAAGGGGCAGTCATACCGACGAACATGAATAAAAATCCCAGGATCAGCATAAGGAATTTTATGTTTCTGTAGGTTGATGTAATCCAGAATTGAGAATCCCGTGGCGGCAAGCGTGCCCTGACTGTCACGCAGGCGAAGACCATAAATGGTAATATGATAAAGCCAACTATACGAACTGACCATCCAAAGCTGAGAGAGGTACCGTTTAGCAGCTTCGACAAGACAATAGGTATGATGACTCCACCAATGCTAGAACCCGCGACGGCCAACCCTAGGGCTGCGGCACGCTTTTTATGAAAGTATTGAGACACAGCTATTGGAGGAGACCCATCACTATGCCCATGAGAAGGCCCTGAACAATCATGAACTGCCAGTAAGTCTTACACAGACTCAAAATCATCATCGCAAAAACGTACACAATCGTTGCCGGACGGATGATCTAGATTACCCAAGACAGAATCAGCACATATCCGAATAAAGCCCTAAAGACTAAGAGGGGAAAACATACCTTTTCACCATATCGATCAAACATCGGCCCTGCAACCATACCAGAAAAGAACGGAAGGAATGATCCTAGGGAACCGATCCAGGAGACCTTGGAGGCAGATTCGCCGCGTAACTGGTGCGTAATATAGTATTCTTCAAATGTGCCAAAGGAATTGGAAAAGCCCAAAGTACTGAAGAAGATGGCAGCAGCACCTCCTGCAGCAAGCCATGCTCTAGTACCACCTTCAGGAGCGTCAAAGATAGCATTCTCATTTTCGTGCTCCGCTTCGGTAGTAGGGGGTGGATGTGTTTCTTCAGTATTGATTGAGGTTTCAACATCTCCTACTTCTTTCGCCATTGTCATTCACGAGAAGATCTAATCTGTATTTGGAGAAGTAGGAAATGCAAAAGTCATAAAATTTAGTAGACGAAATTGACAACGAAAAGCATCCTAAGAGCAGGAACATTTATAACCAAATTCAAGGAGTCAAATTAGGGCAAGGATGCGTCCGAAAGAGGAAAGGTGCAATCGGAGGTAGCTCAGAATCGGCTGACGAACTCGGAGAATGGCGAGCCTTACGGCACAAAAGTGCAGTTTCCGGATTTAACTAACTTACTGTGTATACCTTGATATGTAAGTATTTCTTTCCTCTTTTACCAAAACTGCAACTATCTGTTATAATCCAAGCCTGAATTTGTGTCTCCTCTCCGAGTTGCTCGCAAACTGCCGGTTCACGAAGGATAGCGTTCGGTCATGGCCGGAGCCGAAGGCCGGCGTAGACGGCCAGCTGTGTACTATCAATACTCATGATATCTTCCTTGATGATTTCGGGCTGATGATTGACGTCTTCTAGATCATGCATTCTATGTCGGAGGAGAAAGATAAGATGTAACCGCGAGACACCGTGCAGTAACTGCGTACGGTCCAGAAGTGCGACATGCATCTATGAGAATGTCTCATCTCCGAAATACAACATCGGTCAATCGCAGCAGAGTTTCTCCAGCCCAAATCACAAGTCAAGAAATTCGATCCCTTTTGATGGACAGTCTACCGCAAGCGGTTCGACATTTCCTAGCGATCAGTCCAGCTCACAGATTGACGGACCAGTGGGGCAATCGACAGATATAAACCAACTGTCGGTTCGCGGTGAAGAGTCAATGAGATTAAAACTTCGAATCAAAGAACTCGAAGAACAGTTGTCGAAGGCATCTCTTAAGCCAACTTCGAAACCTGTGGAGACCCCACGTTTGAGCATTGAAACGCTAGTTTCGCGCCTAGGGGGAACATATCATGTGCATTGCGAAAAGTTGGCTGGTCAGACCGAGACCATTGCGCGGGGCATCACCCATAAATCGCGATTATTTGGTCAAAGTCACTGGGAAGTCAATGTTATCCTCATGGTGTGTTGAATAGCTCCCAATATCCATTAAATTCAGGGCACGTTGCTGGGGAACGGACCATCTAACGAGTACAAGGTCCGCGATCTTTTCGAAACGATTGAAATTCACATACAAAAAGCAACACTGAAAGCTTGGCCCGGCATGGAAATGTGCAAGTCTTTAGCAAGAACCATCAAAGCCCTACGAGCTCCCCCATGGCCGTCACCACCTACCTTAGTCCTCCCCCCTAAGGAGACCTCTGACGCCCTACTTGACTGTTATCTTCAAACAAGTGAAGCGGTTCACCGAATACTGCATATTCCCACTTTTCTAAGGGACTATGAAGCATTCTGGGTTTCTGGCACGACGCCTGATATGGGCTTTCTAGTCCAGGTCAAACTTGTACTTGCCATAGGCACCCTTACTTACGACGACCGATTTTCGCTAAGAACATCGGCCATCCGTTGGATCTATGAAGCACAAACCTGGCTGTCAGAACCAAAGTTCAAGTCTCGACTGAATATCCAGTTCCTGCAGACCTATCTTCTCTTGCTGATTGCTCAAGCACAAGTGGGCGCCGGCGGAGACTCGATGTGGATTTCGGTTGGGGGACTTTTCAGAAAAGCCGTGCATATGGGCCTTCACAGAGACCCAATTCATTTACCCAAACGAACCATATTTGCGGCTGAAATGCGTAGAAGACTATGGAATACGATATTGGAACTCGCGTTACAGTCCAGTCTCTGTTCGGGCGGTCCCCCTTTCATATCACTCGACGACTTTGACACAGCACCTCCTGGGAATTTCGACGATGACCAACTTGTTGCTGGTGATCCCATCGCCAAAGCCGAGGATCAATTCACGCAGACTTCCATTGCAATAGCACTTCGTAAGACGTTTCCTATTCGTCTTGCCGTTGTCAGGTTCCTCAATGACCTTCCTGCTTCTGGCACATACGAGGAGACTCTCCGGCTCGACGCCCAGTTTCGCACTGCCTATAAAGATTTGAGTCGAACTTTACAAGCATGCAATAGGTCCTCATCACATCAGGCCTCAGCCTCAGCCTCTCTTTCCTCTCTACTATTCGGCATACGAGTAGTGGACATGATCATGCTTCGGTACCTATCATCTCTCCATCTCCCATATTACGGCGCAGCAATTCATCAAGCAACCTACGCCTATTCGCGCAAAGTCGTGGTTGATTCTTCGCTCAAAATTTGGCGTCTAGCATGTCCATCACCATCACCATCAACCGTGACGACGATGACAAAACCGCATCATGAGAAGGATGAGTCGCATAAGTTTAATGACACTCTGGCGCAGCTCACCATCACTAGCTCGGGTTTCTACCGCTTGGTAGCCATCCACGCAGCCTTTCTCATCTGTGTAGAACTCCGAGCACAATTACAAGAGGAAGAAAGTCTCGGCCCTGTTTCCGTACGCCCTGATTTATTATGTGTGATGCAAGAGTCGAAGATATGGACACTCAAGTCCATCGCAGCAGGCGAAACGAATATTAAAGGGCTTCTACTCATGTGCCTAATGACGGCACAGGTTAATGGGCTCATGAACGGTCTGGAAGCAGATGGTCTTGCTTTGGAAGTGGTGAAGGCTGCTGAATATGCTATTGAGACGTGTTTGCCGATGTTGGAAGAGATGGTGGCCGCTCAGAGGCGGGAGAGTGGTGGTACGGCGAGTGGGGATGAGTTTCAATGGTTGTCTTCTTTGGGTACGCCTCGTGAGATGGAGGATTGGAGTTTCATGGTAAGCTGCATGCATTTTATTTGTTGCGCCATTACTCATTGTAAAGATAGACGCCGGATGCTCTGTTCAGCTTGGGAGACGATGATCCGATGAGTTGGGTGTTGAAAGAGGGTATGGATACGACAGTGCCGTCACTCTGGTAGACTGTCACGAGAATATGCGTAATTTCCCTTCATAAAGCCGACTTCCTGAGGTCAATAACTATGTACAATATCTTGTGACCTATACAGTTAGGAATCTGTACAGGTGAACACAGCCCAGTTCGCCATATAGAAACATCAGTCAAGCTCGCTATCACTACTGATATAAACCTTCTTTCGAAGCCTCCACGTCCCATTCTCCGGCTTACCCTCATTCTGATGCAGAGCACTAGCATCATCAATAACCTTCAAATACGGCAATCTACTCGCCGCACGAACGCATTGTTGCAATCGTCGCAATTCTTCATTTTGTCCTTTTTGTGTTTCGTCATCATCCTTGCCGTGACCTTCTTCCTTATTCCTCTTCGTATAAGATAATTGTGTCATAATGAAATCTTGCTCGGCGTTGCGTGCTGCGTAATACTCCTCACTGAAAGCCCAGTCCGGGCTGTCTATCATGCCTCTCACGAGGACAAGGCTGTGTCCTTGATTGATTGCCTCCCGGATGGAAGAGCTAGGTATCGGGCTGATCAGTTCAAGTTTCTGTGAAGACACGTCGATTGAACGGACAAATGCGAGGCCTAGCGAGCGGGAGGCTTTGGGATCTAATGGGGTGCTACTGCCTGCGCCCCAGAAGAGATATGGAAGGCCGCTGTTTGGACAGCGGGTAATACTATTATTTAAGAGACTCTTCAGTTGTTGGTTGCTTTGAGGAATTACTGAATCGTCGACGTTGGAACCTCCGTTGTCGTCAATGAGGTCTTCATCTATAGCGTCAGTGGGCTCTTCTTCCGTGTGACTATCGCCGTCTCGTTTCGCTTCAGTTTCTGAGTAGCCCGGAATTGCACTGACATTTTCGACCGCAACGACGGCCACAACCGATCCGTCTATAATATCTCGTAGAACTTGTGGGCTATAACGGTTTCCTAGAACCATGATCCCAGATATCCCAGGCCGGGGACCTGAATAACTGACGGAGATGGCCTTGTTGTGTATAAGGGGTGAATCCGTCCACAACGGATCTGACAAACCCTCAGGCTGCGTCATGTGGAAGTATGACTGCATTTGCATTGATCGCAATTGGGCACTCGACCTTGTAACCAAATCAACCGGCTGAGAAGGTAAGGTGGTTAGAGTAACACTGGCTTCTGAAGCTGCGTGTCCCAATGGCTCAATGACCTCAGCAGGACCCTTTTCACTCATGTATACAACATCCGAAAGCGCTGTCGATCGTATAATCCAGGTAGCAACCTCTAACCCCAACCCGAATATCCAACCTGGAAAATTTATGATAAGAGGACATCGGGGATACATCGCAGATAGCATGCGATACTGATCAAAGAGATTCATTATGGCCAACGCATAGTTATCGGGATCTTCTTTCGGAGAAGTTGCTCCTATATGATGGCACCGAACAATCTTTCCATAACGTGAACTCTCCAAGTTCGGGTGAGAAAATGGTGGTCCGAAGCACGGCTCGCGAAGATGCGCAAGGTATATGTTTCCCATAGGCGCAAATTCTGGTTGTCCGGGGTCAAGGTCGAGGAAGGCAACTCCATTTAGATTATCAGAATTTCCGTCTGGCGCAGGCGTCAAAAGATGGTTCAGCAGGTAGCGCCCAAAAGTCGATTTCCCGGCACCTTTTGGGCCACATATCAAGGCCCGTAATGAATGTGCACGGCGCGAAACAGATTTGATCGTGGTGCTCCATTTTTTCTCCAAGTGAAGAGGACGCAACGGTCGATTCAGCGGATCATCCGATGATGTATATAGCTGTTCCACAGTAAGACGAGGGACCACTTATGTAAGAGTGGTAGAAACTTAGAACTCACTATCGAGAATGATCGCTTAAAGGATCCGTTAAGGGTTGTGCTGTCCCCGACAGTCTTACTACTATTCCAAATTCTTGAATAATGAGGCGATAGCGCTTTGAGTCCGTATAAATTGCTAGAGCAAGACTGGAGTTCAATCTCTGCAAAACCCTCAACACCGGATACACACTTGATGACAGGGAGTGAATGCGTAGATGGCGCATATACCCTATAAGTCTTTGTGGAAG